>NC_072427.2:6442500-7123214 GCF_028878055.3 Symphalangus syndactylus
GACCAGGCAGCTTGTGAACAACTGACATTTATTACTCAGTTCTGGAAGCTCGGAAGTCCAAGATTGAGGCCTTGAGGCACAGGCAGATTTGGGATTTGATGAGGGGTCGCTTATCATAGACAGCGTTTCTTGCTGTGTCCTTGCGTGGTGGAAGGGGCTGGTGAGCTCTCTTGTGAGTTTCTTTTATGGGAGCCCTGATCCTGTTGATGAGGGTTCTGCCCTCATGTCCCAGTCACCTCCCAAAACATCCACCTCCCAACACCATCACCTTGAGGGGTGGTGATTCAACATATGGATTTGAGGAGACACAAACATTCAGACCACAGCACCCAGGGAGCGCTCTGCCCTCAGCCACACATACCTGTTACCATCATCCTATGGCCACGTTCCCTCAACTGTGTCCTCCACAGGGGAGCCCACCAAGAGCTAGCGACAGTGGCAGCTCCTGACGTCTGGAGCAGGCAGATCAGTGTCAGGATCACCATGCATTGTCCTCACGGAACTGGTGAGCCAGATGCTGGCTTCCAGGTGTCAGGTCCACTTGCCCATGTGCACAGCGCATCTGCTCATGCTCTTTGCCTGCTCGGTGCCTGTGTCAGGTCCACTTGCCCATGTGCACAGCGCATCTGCTCATGCTCTTTGCCTGCTCAGTGCCTGTGTCAGGTCCACTTGCCCATGTGCACAGCGCATCTGCTCATGCTCTTTGCCTGCTCAGTGCCTGGCTGCGTAGGCATCAGTATTTTAGTGTGCGTGACAAACAGAACAAGAGGAGGCAAAGCATAAAGACAGACACAAAGATAAAGACGACTTCCAGGGTGATTGTTGCAGCAAACCGTTTCAACCCAAACAGATGTTTTTTCCTGCTAAGGCCAAATCAGTCTGAAACTGGGATTTTTCAGGGAAAAGCTTGACAAGACCCAGACTCCTTTGGCACTGCCTGGCTTTGTTATCAAACACAGATAAGTGTGGGTGATAAGCGCCTGGTGCCCGAGAGTCTTGGCCCAGCAGCCTCACGGGGAAGGAGGCAGTGATGAGTGGTTGAGCTGGCCCCTCCTGGCTGCCTTCTTGTAACAAAGAATGTCCAAGACCCTGTCCCTCGGGCAGTATGAACAAAGCCCTTATCGTTGTTACTGAAATGAGGCGTCGCTGATGGTTCCTGGTAAACTTTTAACCAGCCAAATGCAGGGCTGGTGTCCTTCCTAAATTACACACTTGCACAGACCATCCTGCCCAATGACTTAACGTTCTTCCCAAGTTAGAGTTCTTACACCCTTTAGAGCAGCACCAGCCGAGCCACCCCCAGCCTCCGCCAGCATCTTCTGCAGCGTTCTTGCCAATGGGGAGGCATTTCTAAGAATCCTGAAATTGTCTAGCCAGTGGGGTCTGTGTTACTGGCTGGACATAATTCATGCTCTATGTGATCTGTGCCAATGGGCTGCATCCATGATGTTGGTTTTAATCACAGCCTTTTGAACTAGGGGATGTTCTCCATACTATGACAGTGAAAACCTTTAGTCGTGGAATCAAAGACAAGATGCTGCTCAAGACATTTGAATGGCCTAAGTCTGTGGTCATGAGGATACCACTGAGCCCCACCCTGTTCTGCACTTGGGTGTTTGTCCTAGTCAATTCAGGCTGCTCTAATGAATACCCTGGACTGGGTAGCTTATAAGCAGCAGACATTTATTTCTCAATGTTCTGGAGGCTGGAAATCCAACATCCAGGGGCTGGCACAGTTGGGTTCTGGTGAAAGCCCACTTTCATGCTATAGACTGCTGCCACTCTGTGTCCTCATATGGCATAAAGAGAGCTAGTATCCAAGCATGGTGGTGCAGGCCTGTAGTTCCAGCTACTCTGGAGGCTGAGGTGGGAGGATCACTTGAGCCTGAGAGGCGGAGGTTGCAGTGAACCAAGATTGTGCCACTGCACTCCAGCCTGGGTGACAGAGTGAGACCATGTCTTAAAAAAAAAAAAAAAAAAAAAAAAAAAAAAAATCATTTTCTTAAGGCCAGGTGTGGTGGCTCATGCCTGTAATCCCAGCACTTTGGGAGGCCGAGGTGGGCGGATCCCTGGAGATCAGAAGTTCCAACACCAGCCCAGCTAACATGGTGAAACTCCATCTATGCTAAAAATACAAAAAAATTAGCTGGGTGTGGTGACAGGTGCCTGTAATCCCAGCTACTCAGGAGGCTAAAGCAGGAGAATCGCTTGAACCTGGGAGGTGGAGGGTGCAGTGAGCCGGGATTGTGCCATTGCACTCCAGCCTGGGCAACAGGGTGAGACTCCATCTCAAAAAAATAAAAATAAGAAAGCTAGCTAGCTCCCTAGCCTCTTCTTACAAGGCACCAGCACATTCATAAGCTCTACCCCCTCTTGACCTAATCACCTCCCAGAGGCTTCACTCCCAAATACTATCATGTTGGTATGAACGGTTCAATGTATGAATCTAGAAGACACGAACATCCAGTCCATTGCAGATGTGATGGGAGTGACATTGGGCTGCACGCCTTCCTGTTCCCAGATGCCACTCCATCCCCAAGACCAGCCTCAGTCTATCTCCAGTGCCTCCGCCATTGTTGTCATCATTGCAGGGATTGGCTGGCGCCTGCGCTGCACCTCACATTAACCAAGTAGAGTCACCAGGGTGCGCAGGTGCAGATGGAGGCACCTTTCAGGATGCTTGATGGTGGTCTCTTGCTCCTTGGGAGCCTCACCCTGCCACTGCAGAGACCCTGCCTACCAATTCTTGAAAGCACCATCTCCCGGGTGGCTGCACTCTGGTAACCCGCTGCCTCCAGGCAGGCCACCAGTCTTTACAAAAGAGCCGCCATTCTGGCAGGTGGCAACAGCACCTGCCTGCACGCACCTCTCCAGGTTAAAACCCTGAGAAGCAACTTGCTTTCTGAAGGAAGTTAAAAAGCCATCTGCTGTTGGTCTAACAGCACTTTCTTCAGACAGATACTGTAAAGATTAACCTCAGCCCACTCTTAAATTGATGCTCACAAAACCCCAAATTATTAGTCGTAGTTAATGAACTTTCATAAAAATCGGGCATTCTTAAATAAGATCACAAATTCAATTCAAATATAGTGCTTATGTCTTGTTGCAGTAATTGTCAAGATGGAATGTTCTGGATTCCTGTGGCATTTGTGAATGTGTAAAGCAAGAAAAAAATGGTTAAGGAAAATAATAGTAATTGTAACGTTAAAACCTCAGGGGCCTAATGAGTGGAAAGTCTGTATCTATTCATTGATAATAATGGTCTAATTACAACGGATTAAACATACAAATCACCCACATTTTATGCGAGACGGCACTCACAGAAATATTGCCGCGGTTTGCCTACTGGCGTTTCCCTCTCTTTCCCTTTCAGCTATAAATTGTGCTATTTTGGGGTGGCAGACGGCATTCTGGGAAATGTGGAGGAACATAGTAACTAGTTGGTAGGGGATGAGAGGCTCCAAAATGGCATTTTGAGTAGATTTCACTATGCTCCAAATAGGCTGATTCAAACCATAACATGAAACCTGGAAATACCATTTTATTCTGTTTTTATGAGGACTGAATTAAGTTTCATTTCAGTGAGTCACAAATTACTTAACATGCTGAAATTAACAGCACTCATAAAATTGGGAGGGAATTGGGGGAAGTAACACAACCACTGTATATTTTTCAGCAAGCCCCTATAAATCAAGAGTCCCATCATTAATGATTCCTACTGTTGGCCTCCAGAAGGAAAGACACCGGGGTAATAAGTCTCTGATACACAACTGCATCTGGAGCTGCTGACATGCAATGAGTGAGTCCAGCTGACACGGCTTTGCCCGTTGGACGGTGGACAGACCCAAATGTACCTGAGACCCAGCTATGCTTGCCTTACTGGTTTGTGCACACTTGTAGCCAACATTCTCCAATTCAGTTCCTACTTCCTTGGTACCATAATTTGTATACTTACCCTGGGCTTGATGAATACCAAGCCCAAACACCTTCAGGACCTGTGACCTTCTTCAGTGGAGGAAGTGCGTCTGATTAACCCGTGCTTCCCTATACACTGGCCCAGAGGAAAGCCTTTGATTGCATATTGAAAGAAGGGGCCAGGTGCAGTGGCTCACGCCTGTAATCCCAACACTTTGGGAGGGCAAGATAGGCGGATTACCTGAGGTCAGGAGTTCGAGACCAGCCTGGCCAATATGGTGAAACCCCATCTCTACCAAAAATACAAAAATTAGCTGGGCATGGCAGTGCATGCCCATAATTCCAGCTAAGGAGGCTGAGGCAGGAGAATTGCTTGAACCTGGGCAGTGGAGGTTGCAGTGAGCCAAGACTGCGCCACTGCACTCTAGCCTGGGTGACAGAGACTCCATCTCAAAAAAGGAAAAAAAAAAAAAAAAGTGGCTGGATGGATGGATGATGTGTTCTTAGGATTTCAGTGGTTCTGGAATCTGGAGCCCATTTCAATGGACCACTTCCATTGCCAATAATTTATTGGCCTCCTATTTCGTGTCCAAAGATCATCTATGAGGCAGGTAGAATTACTGGGGAAATTTAGGAGAATTCAAAGAGACCCTGGTCTCAGAGGACCCCCAGGTAAAGCAGAGGTAACAAGCCTGCGTGCCTGGCACTTAAGCCTGGGTTTGCATCTTCACGATGCTCCCCACATGCTGCCTGTCCCTGCAGCATGACCCTGCAGCTGGCATCTCTAACGTCTGTTACTGTGGGTGCCAAACCTTTATGGATAGCAGTGCCTGAAACCCGAAGGTCTTTCCCTTTTTTCTGATTAACCTCCCATGACAACTTCTGGTTGAAGCCAGCAGACCAAGCCACATGTTCCTGCCTCTTCCACGTGGGACTCCACTAAAGCAGCACAGACAGTGAAGGGAAGCAGGAGCCTCCAGGTGAAAGATCCCAACTCTTTCTGGATGACAGAAGTGGATGGAAGTGTCATGCAGGAACAAAGCAGCAGAGGCCAGAGCTAGAAGAAGTACAGAATCGCAACTGAAAAGACAGCCCAAACCAAGAGTTGTGGGCTTGAGAATGGAGGGTCGGAAGTGAAGAGTGGGCTGAAAACAAAGAAGTCCGAGGGTGCGTCGCCATGCTGACGGTGTCTGACCCCACACTCAGAGCTTGACGGGCTGTCAGGTAAAATGTTAGGGAGCTGCTTTCCAGGGTCATGGAACGAACTGTTTGAGGAAACCCAGAGCAGGCAGGGAGGCCTCTGTGCTGAGGACGGCGCCCAGCCTTCTGAGCTGAGGTTAGAGGTCAGTTTCCCTCCCACTAGTCACGAAAGGAAACCTACCATGCAGCAGTGCCCAGCTTCGAATACAGATCTCCTTTGGTCGGCCTTCCTGTTGCTCGTTCTCAAATACGAGTGGGCAACCAGACATCATCTGCTATTTGAAGAAAACCAGCAGCGTGAAGGAGAAAGACCAAGAAAAACAAACAGAAAAAACTGACTCTGGCAGAAAATTGAGATAATTATGGAATTCTCTGTGCAGCCAAACTATCAAGCAAGCATGCAGGGAAATTAATTTTGAGACACGGAAGAACTCAGAAATTCTATTTTCCACGCATCCGTTCTGCAGAAGTTACATGTAGTTTAGCAAAACAAGAATGAAATCAAGAAAGAGGAAGATGGGCACTACAGGCCCTGGCAGCACTCACCCAGAAACCCAGTAAATCCTGGAGTCACGGCTGCGCGACTAGCCTAAAATCTGCACTCGCTTAGAAGTCATTCAAGAAGTCAGTGGCCTCCCTCCAACCGAAGAGATAGGATGAGGCAGTAGTTGGAAGATAGCTAATAAGCTGAAGAAAGCAAATACTGCTTATTCCAGCCAGAAAAAAACAAGTACCATCAAAACTTGTACAAGGAAGTCCCAATTCAAATATGAGAAAACGAAACTCCCCAGCTTGATAAGAGGTCATCATTTGTACGCACTTACTGAACACACATGTGCTTAACACCACAGCAGCCACTGTGTGTGTCAGGGGATGGGGAAAGGCCAAGAATACAAAGAATTCTCAGACACAGTCCTGTATGTGCTTGTGGTCCGTTAGGGAGATGACACATATTCACTTGGAAACCGAATGACCAGAGGTGAAGGCATGATTTAACAACCAAGAAGAGGTTCCACTTAGACATAGCAGAAAGCACACAGGGTAGAATTGTGTTCATTCCTGCACCAGGTATTTGTTGATCACGTTCTGAGTGCTGCACACCATACACACCATATTGCGTGCTGGGCTTTCATTAGGGAGCAGGACCAAGAGGATCCCTGTCCCTGTCCAACATACAGACAGGCCATGTCGGCTCACAAACATGATCATTCCAGAGATTGGTATGTATGAAGAAGAAAGGAAAATGGTGCCATAGAGAGACCCAGCTGGGGACTGTGGCTGAGGAGGACAGTGAGCAGGTGGCATGGCACTTCTCTTAGGGGAGACAGCCCTTGAGGAAGAGCCAGCCTGGCGAGAGTTGGGGGCAGAGAGCTCCAAGCAGAGGGAAGCAAGAGGGAGACGGGTGCATTCCAGCAACAGAGGAGGGCGGGGGCTGGCACAAAGGAGCCAGGGCCCAGGCAGAATGGATGCAGAGGAGTGAAGCGATCTTGGCTATGGATAACTGATTCAAGTAGATCCCAGGAAATGAGTTAAGAGGCTATTCTGGCTGCCCACCTGGCTGAGGGGTCATTGGTGGGGAGGGCTTGCACGAGTGGGCTGGAGGGGGTTGGATTCACTGTGCATCTGGAGGGGGAAGAAGGGAGGCTGAGTTGGTGAGCAGCTGGGATGAGATCATGGAGGGTCTTAAATTCATATGTGTGGACATTTCTGATAGGCGGTGGGGAACTGTGGCCACAGATCTTATCTCTCTTTTCGTGTGGAGATTAGTCTGGCAGCCGGCAGGAGAAAAATGCTCCCGTAGTTCATGTCCCAATTAAGGAGGGTGTAAACTAGGGAGTGGAGGAGAACATGGAGGAGAAGTAGGCAATAGAGGTTTTCAGGGCACAGAAAACCCAAGCTCACCAGCGAACTGGGTACATCCCAAAATAGAAGAGTCAGAAATGGCTTGGAGGTTTCAGGCTAGGATGCCTGTCTCTCAGTTCCAAGACAGTGGTAGGGGGTGTCCAACTAGAATTAAGTGAGGCAGCTTTGGAGGCGAAGTTGTCGCAGTGAAAGTCTGGAGAGGTTGCTCAGCAGACTCTTAGTAGTGAGAGCCAGGCTGGAGTGAGGGAGAAGTGGGCTTAAGAGCTCTTCGCATGAGGGTGATGGCTGAAATAAGGAGAAGGTGAAATTACCAAGAAAATGAAAAATTAGAAGGAGCAGGGAGCCCCGGGGGAGCTACCCACTTTCAGGGAGTCGAAGAAGCAAGAGGAGGAAGGAGTCATCCAGGGGGTGGGAGGAGAATCAGACAGGAGCCATCCTTGGCATCTGGGGCATCTTTAGGCACACGTTCTGGGGTGTCTGCTTGTTTCCACACTGGCGCCTCCCTCCATCTTACATGTCTTTATTCCCAGGTTAGGCACTTACCAGGCACCATGGATGAATAAATACATGTACAGCAAAGACAGGGTGGGTGTTATGGCGGATGCTATAGAGCAAGAGATGAAAGATGAGGCTGGAGACATGTCCGCTAGGTGTGATGACCAAGAGGCTGTTGTTACTGGTTACCTTCAACAGGGGCAAAGTTCCAGGGTGGAATCCAGGACTCAGCTAAAGATGGACATTTCCCACTGTCCACGGCCCATCCTATGCCCTCCTCAGCACATGGCTGTGGGCACTAAAGCTTTTCCAAGCACTTTTTGCATGTTTCATAGGAGCTGTCTTGACCAATAAAGAACCTGTGCTTTTCCCCCCGTTCCATTCCATACCATCCCATGCCTTTAATTATGCCGTGGGGCATTGTTCCCTTGGCCCTTTGGTGTCACACACACCCTGACTTAGCCAGAGGCACAGGGCGCGACCAGCAAATGCCGGCCAGGAACTTCTCCTGCTTTGAAAGCTGAGAAATGGGTGATGAAGATTCCTAGGAAAGTAACTAAGGATCACCAGGATAACATGGGAAGACTTCAGAGAGTTTATTGCCTGGAGTTTCCTCAGGCTTGTTCATCTTGTTGTCTTGGAACACCAAGCCTCATACATACAGTCATCAAAGCTCCCCTAATATTCAGAATTAATGACTTCAGTTGTGTCCTGTGACAGCTTCCATTTGAAAACCATCCCAGTTTCTTCCAAGATTATAAGTTGCTTGCACTGACTGAAACAATGGAAGAAAATGCCCCCATTGGCAGATTTTGTGGCTGTCCCCCATCAGCATTTAGACTCACTGCTGTTCAGACACGGACATCCCTGCATTCCCTGCCGCCAGATGCAGACTGAGGTGCAGGACGAGGAACCAGGCCTGAAGCCAGAGACTCACTCCTACCAAGCAAGGGTGTGTGGTTTGAATATTATAGGAAGCCAGTGTAGGGAAGGTCTACAGCAGAGAGTACGTGAGATGAGAAAGCCCAGGTGGGACTGGAACAGGTGCCAGGAAAGAGGCCAGTGGGAGAGACCAGCTCTGTGGGCACTGGGCCTGTGGCCCTACCAGAAGCAAGTCTGGAGACCATGCACTGGAGCTCTGAAGTGAAACAAAGCAGCAGACACGTGGTCTCACAGATTTGGTCTTGGCGTTTGCTAAACACTGCAGGGGGACATTTTCTGATCGTGGCTACTCTTTATTCTTAGTCCCTATAATTTTTTTTTTTTTTTGAGACGGACTCTTGCTCTGTTGCCCAGGCTGGAGTGCAGTGGCGCAATCTCAGCTCACTGCAACCTCTGTCTTCCGGGTTCAAGCTACTCTCCTGCCTCAGCCTCCAGAGTAGCTGGGACTACAGGTGCATGTCATCATGCCTAGCTAATTTTCGTATTTTTAGTAGAGACTGGGTTTCACCATGTTGGCCAGGCTGGTCTTGAACTCCTGACCTCGTGATCTACCCACCTCAGCCTCTCAAAGTGCTGGGATTACAGGCGTGAGCCACCGCACCCAGCCAGCCCCTGTAATCTTTATACTGAGCAGCTTGATAGCAGCTGGCCAGCAGTCCACATCGAGAATCTAGGCAGCCCTGCACTGCACTCCAGGCTCACGGTGCCTCATCACAGCTGGCTTCCCTCCAGGTCACTACTGGATGGTCTGCCCTGGCAGAGCATTGTAGTTGGTTGCCAGTTACCATATGTGTCTTGATATGTTACCTACATCTCCCCAGCCGCCCTCAAGCCTGCTGTTATCCATTTGCTCCTTGCTGTCCTCTGGCCACTAAAACCTTCAGTTTTACCCTTTACCTCTTTTTATACTAACTTTGAACAAGTTTGATCTTTTATTCAAGTTCTGCCCTTTTTCAGATTTCATCATGGTCATTTTTAGACTCAACTTGCTCAGCTTTTAGAACATCTTAAAGTCTTCCCTGGAATCTGTCCAGTTATGCTATCATTTTTGGACAGACAATAGTAATTTCCCATTAAATCTTTTTCAAAAAAATAAAAGGCTCCAAGGATGAGACTTGAGGGTTACTAAATATGAAGAGCATTCGCCTGTTCCTTTGAGTAGCATGCCATGGTGCAGCGGTTCGCGTCGCATGGCCCCGGTGAGGCATCTCCTGGGAGCCGATTAGAAATGCACATTCTCAGGTGCACCCAGACCTGCTGGGTCAGAACTCTAGGGCTGGGACAGAGCAGTTTGTGTTTTCACAGCCCTCCCCATGAGGCCGATGCACGCTGAAGTTGGAGAACCGCTGCCGTAATGAACAGAGGGTGCTGATGTCTTTGGGGAGTTGTGGGGCCAGGCACTTGCTTCCAGGGATGCGCATGCAGCCAGCCTGGCACCCCAGGCGCTGTGCTTGCTCCAAGCCCTGCCTGCAGGTGGGAGTGCCTGTGAGGGGGAAGCACGGTGCTGCTTCTCGTGCAGGCATCACGGGAAAGGGCTACATCACCTCTACCAGGATTATCTTGGATCTTGATTTCTGGCTGTAGATTCCTTTGGAGTCCGAAGTGCCAATATGTAATCTGGGGTGCAGGGCAGTAGGAAAAACCCAGTTCTTGTTCTGGAAGCATTAGCTTTATAGGGGGAAAATGTGGAGGGACATTTAGGCAATCTAGCTAGTAAATAATTACCCAGTGTTTAGTATAAATTTAGGTTATTTTAAAGAATACAAAATTCTCACTTTTTAAAAAAAGAAAGAGTCCAAAACCTTTTTCTACTTTTTAGAAAACAGGCTGTGCTTCTCAGGTCCACCTAGGGTAGAAGCAGCCTTTCCTCTGCTCTCAGACGTGCCTTGTTGAAAAGGTATGAGAGATGGGGCTCTTCGTAGACTAGGTCTCCCTACCTGAGAAAAGAGGGGCCCATACCCACCCCTGCCTGAATGGGCTGTGGGCATCCCTACCTTGTTAGAAAAGTCTGCGGTTTCCGTTGTATGTTCTGAGACTACTGGTTGTTTCAGCTAAGTTACAGGTGACCCGCACAGCCCAGAGGGGAACCCCCATCATGAAAAATTGTGGCTGTACCTGCTGGTGTGAGGGTTCAGGCTTCACTCCCTCCCCAGGGTCTCTGCCCGCAGGCAGTCAGGGCATCAGGCCTCGGTGTGACCCCCATGGGCACTTGTGCCTTCATGGATCTCCCTCCTCCAGAACAAATACCAAAAAATACACTTTACAACTATGTGTGTATAAAGACAAATATAATCTAGGTTGGATTCTGTGCATCTTTTTTCTCTCCTGAATTAAAATATTTTCTTGGGCCTCTGAATGGATCAGGGCCCCAGGCCCCATGCCTGCTGCACCTCATGGAAAAGTTAGCCTTGCAGGGCAGCCTCTTTAAAACTCCTCTGAGTCTTAACCACAGAATAATGAGGCCCTCTGGTTCTTTAGAAAATCGGCTGTGATGGCATCATCGGGTCTGCGGCCAAAGAAGACAGATGCGGAGTCTGCAGTGGGGACGGCAAGACCTGCCACTTGGTGAAGGGCGACTTCAGCCACGCCCGGGGGACAGGTGAGTGTCAGCCCATGGGGCTGCTGTGGCTACAGTGTTTTGTGTCCTTTGCCTAAAGCTACTGATTGCAGACTTCCCTACATTTCATATTTAAGGGCTAGATGGTAGTGGATAGGTGTCCTGGAACTTCAGTTTCATTTCTGAAAAGAAAGAAAGGACATTTTAGCAAGAATGATGCCTTCAAGTTGCTAGCAGTGAATAGTTTGCCATAAACGGAAACAGCTCCCCACTTAGCCCGAGGTCCATGAGTCAGTGGTAGCTGCCCTGTGCCAGGAGCTCAGCACTTCCTGGCAGCCCTCCTTCTGATGTGCAGGCAGAGAAGGTGGCAAAGACACTTTCCAAATCATTTTACCTGTCGATGGAAGAGGTTTGCTCTGTGTCTGAATTTTGTTAGTAAAAGTAGGATAGCACTTACATTTCTAACACGTGCGTGAAGCCGTACAGTCTGGCAAGTCTCAGGTGCCACTGCCAGCTGTGACTCCGGAGTACCCGAGCCTCTTGGTCCCCAGGCACAGACATCCCTCAGCACTGTCCCTAGAGAGGGACAGCAGGATTCCGTTGATGGGCCGGCTTCGTCTTTCTGCTTGCATGGTTTTTGCAGCTGCAGGCTGCTTTGTCTTACACGGAACATGACTTTCTGATCTCCTGTCCTGGAGGACAATGTTTAGGAAAGCGTCTGTGGTTGACACCTAATGAGGGGAGCACGAGGCAGGCAAGCCACCTGGAGAGGGAGCTCTGGCAGCCTTAGCGAGGGTCCACTCACCCCCCGTCACCAGGAGAACTTGTGTTGGGAGGAAGGAGCTGAGAAACTTATTTTGATTTCCACAACTTGCTTTGCATAGAAGCTTTTCAGTTCATTTTCCCCTGACGAGAACAGAAGCACATGTGTGCCTCCCTGCCCCACAGAACAGCCCCGTAAGGTGAGGCATGCTCTCCTCTCCACTTTTCTCTGTGTGGACAGGAAACTTGGTGTGGAGGAAACGTTCCTTCTAGATGCCTATGGGAAAGGCAACCTACTGCACCAACATTTTGCAGGACCCTGTGAAAGCAAAACCAGAGGAAAACGCAAATGCAAAATGAAACTTAAAAGTGAAATTTCAGGTGGATTTTAAAGAGGGGTACCTAGTCAGCGAGGCACGGAGCTTAGTGTGAGCACCTGTGCCTGCCACGTGGCTCCTGAGGTCAACAGAGAAAGGAGAGGCAGGAGCAGGTTGGTTTGGGGGGAACTGGCCTCCAGAGCTGCACTGTCGAGTTCAGCAGCCACTGGCCCCTGGAGACGACCCAAACTGTAATTCATTAAAATGAAACCAACTTAAAAGTTTATCTTTCCGTCTCACTGGGCAAATTTTGAGTACTCTGTTGCCGCACACGGCCAGCGGCTCCTGTGTTGGGCAGCACAGGCAGACGATATTCCCAGCATTCCAGAAAGTTCTCCCGGACCGCACGGCTCCAGAGCGTTGCCCATGTCTGCTATTCGTTTTGATGTACTCGATGCCATTTTCTCTTCTGGTACCCCAGCTTCTGGGCTCCCATGAGAATTTGACCTTGCCTATTGCTGCTGAGCCAACATTTAGGAGCAAAACTCCTGCAGTTGGGGAAGGGTTACTACTTATTGTTGGCTTTTCGTTTTTAACGGAAGCGTTAGAACCCTTTGTTTATTAAATTGAACGTTGCACTGAGCTCCCATAGAGAGAACTGACTGCAAGTGCGTGATTCTGTAGAAGACAAGTCAGATATAGCCAGGCCCACCCCCATCCCCAACCCTGAAGGAAAGTTCTACCACACATCTGACATAGGATCTCACTTCTGAGATAACCCAGATTAAGGTCAAAAGTGGTCTTCCTTTGCTCAGACTCTGATCTGTATGCCAGCCCTTGATTTGGCCTAGGCAGACCCATTCATCTGGCCACAGTAACGTCCTCCTCTCCTGCTCACCCCTTTCCCTTCTCCATCTACTCCAGCCTGGGCCACATCCCTGTCTGGAGTGTGAGGTCAGACCCCTGTGGCCATGACAGTCCCTCATGGAAGGATGGACCATCCTGGAAGCCTCCTTGGGTGGCTGCTCCCACCCTGGCTTGCAGCCTAGCGTGTGTCCTTCCAGCTGCCAAAGCACAGAAGCCTTAGCAAACATTCAGACAAAAATAAGCACACATTTGCCTCACCTACCTGGACTGTCATTCTGAGTGATTGCCAATTGTCACACATTCATTTTAAGGTACACAGCAGTTCTTTGTTTTTTGTTTTTCATATCCTCACAGCTGGAGTCAGTGAACGCGAGCCCACATCGATATGGATTCTATATATTGAAAATCTGCCTGCAGTGCTCATTTGCATGTGAATGAGTCACTGGCTGCCTATCTAGTATAGTTTCACTCAACACAAACATGTCGTCATGGTCTGACATACTGGAATGCACTTAGAGATACAAATGGTTACCCCCAAGCCCATTCACGCAATGATTATTTATGCAGCATGACTACATTTTAACCACTAGGTATACAGAAATAAGTTATTGTCCCCACCTCAGGTACAGTCGAGAGAGGGGACCCCCCCCAGGCAAACAGACAGCATCAGCCTATGTGAGCATGAGGTGGAGGCAGCCCAGCAGGCGTGTTGTGGGACCCCAAGTTCTGGTGGGGCACCAGACCTAGGCCTCCAAAAGATGAGGGTGGCCCCCAGCACTAAAGGACAAGTAGAAATCAGCTGATAGTGGGGGTAGGGGGAGGACACCTCAGGCTGAAGGGGAAACATATCCTTGGGATATCCAGGTCAAGAGGCATCTCGGTGATGCCAAGTGCAGCTGAGTGGGTGGATTCACCAGGCCTGTCAGTTTAGATAGGAAGCTAACTTTCATCTCTGCTCGCCTCTGAAGAATGAGGGAAGGAGGAATGCCTTATCCCCCTTAAGGGTGAATATCAAAGAGAAACTCCACACCAGAAAGATAAAGCAGAATCAAATGCCGGATTTTTGCCCAATTTTCTGAAGTCTTGACCCCTGCCTGAACTCCTGTGGGTCCTCTTGCCAAAGTTCCTGAGCTAAGAATCCAGGGCAGACCCACACGTGGCAAAGTGTCCAGCCCAGCAGAGCCAAATCTCCCTCTCTGTCATGAGAGGTCCCAGTGTGGCACCAGGGGAAGTGGCATCCTGAGTATAGGGCGTTTATCGCCCTCCAGCCTGTTGCTTCCAAACTTTGAACAAATGAGGTCCTCAGTGACTTATCTATGGAAGGAATCAACTCAACTTGGCTATCATATTGCTTTTCTGATGGATGGACTTCAAAATGCTCGTGCCTTGGGCTGGCTTAAGACAGTTGAGTTATCTGAACCCAGTAATCTGAGAGTTCTTGGTGTGATGCTTTCATTTCATTAAATTGCCATTTTAACAGTATTATCTTTATTCCACCCTCCTCCTTGGCACTGAAAAGGTGGCTGGTCTGTCTCCAGGTGACTGGCCCATGGACAGCCAGGACACACCTGGACTGAAGTCCTCACCGAGAACCAGCCAAGGACACCTGTGGGCTTTGGCTCCCTTTGCTCTGTGTTCTCGTGAGAACCTGTTCACATAATCCTTAAAAGAAAGGGTGGGGGCCGGGCGCAGTGGCTCACGCTTGTAATCCCAGCACTTTGGGCAGCAGAGGTGGGCGGATCATGAGGTCAGGAGATCGAGACCACGGTGAAACCCCGTATCTACTAAAAATACCAAAAAAAAAAAAAAAAAAAAAAAAAAATTAGCCGAGCGTGGTGGTGGGCACCTGTAGTCCCAGCTACTCGGGAGGCTGAGGCAGGAGAATGGCGTGAACCCGGGAGGCGGAGCTTGCAGTGAGCCGAGATTGCGCCACTGCACTCCAGCCTGGGCGACAGAGCGAGACTCCGTCTCAAAAAAAAAAAAAAGAAGAAAGGGTGGGGTGAGGATCCCTATTGAATGTGGATAGATCCGTGTGTCACATATTTGTTCAGTAATTACCTCTAGAACCCCTGCCACATGCCAGGTTCCATGCTCTGTCTGGTATGGGATGTGGAATCTCGTGGGGGTGGAAATTGACTGTTACGTGCTGATGGTACAAAATGAGGCTTCTTTACACTGTGATGAAGAATCATAAAATGTGCACATAAACCAATTACAACGTATTTCTTTTTCTCAGTTAAGAATGATCTCTGTACGAAGGTATCCACATGTGTGATGGCAGAGGCTGTTCCCAAGTGTTTCTCATGTAAGATGCTGGATGTTACGTGTCGTCCCAGCAGTGACGTGCTTGGTGGGGCTCTTGCCTGGCTCATGCGTCTGAGTGTTTTCTGAATAGAATCAATGGGAATAAGTTGTGTGCGAAGCCATGGATAAACGCAGAGGCCATTAAATGCTTATATAAACTGATGCCGAAGACTGTTTACCATAAGAAAAACTATAGGATGAAACCAGTTTTAAAGCTATAAAAGACAGAGTCAAATGGAAGCATACCCTAGCGTGCTGGGGGTAAGTTTTCTTTCCCCTCAATCACACCTGGTGCTCTGGCAGAAAATACCAAGGCGTGCCAGAGAATTTAGCCTTAGCTGGCACCTTCCTCCATAGAAAAGTTTTCATATTTCAGGACTGGTTTCCCTACAGGCAGAGGGGCATTTGGTAACATCCTTCTGGTCTTCATTGGTCTCCACTGACCTCCCATTCTGAGGGTCGAACCAAGGCACAGTCTAGCCTCATGGGTTTCCCAAACAATGAGTTCTTCTCAGTTAGACCCAGGAGCAACCTTTAGGGAGAAACATAAGATAGTAATATTCTTGTGAACAACTTTTGTAAGAAGAGAAAAATAACACAAATGCTTCTCCAAATATTTTATGATCTATTTACAAAACAAAAAACTCTGATTTTGGGGGAAGGAGTCCGAGTACAGGTAGCCAAGGTTTTACCTCTAGTCCATCATGGTGCCTTTTCAGGTACCATGCAATGGTTTTCTTCCAAAGATGGTTAATGCTCCTGAAAACATGAGGAAAAATGAGAGCCCCAAATCCTCTAACAGCAAGTCTACTTGAGAAACTCAGACACAAATGATTTCACAGGGAAATTGCTCATAGCCTAGTAATAGTAACTCTGGAAGATTTGAGACAGTTAAAGGTCAACATCACTTTGAAGTTCCTTCTTACTACTGGTCCTTAGGGCAGAAACGGCATGTTCTCCTGGAACCATGGCGAAGGCACTGGATTTCATCCATGGCTTCCTCGTGAAACCAAATCATGTTCCTGTAACTGGATTTCTCCTGCTTGGTGGCTGAAGCTAGAATGAGAAATCGCTCGAAAGATAAAGCCTTCCTACCTTACCTAAAATGTGACTCTGTCTTGTAAATGCTGAGAGTAAATCCTACCTCGTAATTATCCTTCATGCTTTGGCAGTGTGGTGGTATCTGGCGTCCACATCGTGGGGTGTCTGGCCTGAGAGATGCCAAGGTGCTTTGGGACTTGGTGATGGTACTCTTTCCCTTCTTGGCGGCTCTTCACACCTGCCTCAGGTGGACTTTGAGCTCTGGGTCAGAGCAGGGGTTGGAGGACTGTGAGCTCGAGGCAGTTTCCCTGGTTTGTGGACAGAGGGCCTGCCTCTGTCAGGGACTGTCAGGGACTGTCGTTCAGTTCAGGGACTGTCGTTTTCATTGGTTACCCTTTATTTTATTTTATTTTATTTGTTTGAGACGGAGTCTCACTCTGCCACCCAGGCTGGAGTGCAGTGGCGCGATCTCAGCTCATTGCAAGCTCCGCCTCCCGAGTTCAAGCAATTCCCCCGCCTCAGCCTCCTGAGTAGCTGAGATTACTGGCACGCACCACCACGCCTGGCTAATTTTTTGTATTTTTTAGTAGAGATGGCGTTTCACCATGTTGTTCAGGCTAGTCTTGAGCTCCCGACCTCATGATCCACCTGCTTCAACCTCCCAAAGTGCTGGGGTTACAGGCGTGAGCCACTGTGCCCAGCTGGTTGCCTTTTTATCATGAACAGAGAAACTTGTCCTAGAACAGTTAGCAGAGCGCATGCATAAGGACTGCCCTGCATTGAGCGGTCACCTGAGGGTGGGCTCACTTGGGTACCGAGTCCGCCTTGAACTACTTTTCATCAGCACCTCCACCAGGGGCACATGAGAAAAGACAGAAAACAGATGTCTTTTCACTGTTGCATCTTGTGCCAAGGTTAAGCTTAAAAATAGATGTGGATGCCATGTATCAGCTGCAAAGGTACCTGCTGTGGAATGAGGGAAAGGAATTGATCAGGGTCCAGTCAGCTCTGTCAGATTCTGCATTGATCCCAATGCCAAGGTTTGTTGGTTGCCAAAGATTCCACACAACAGCAGCTTCCTTCAAGAACAACTCATCCCCCACAAGCAGATCTTGTTTCCAGGCATGTTTGGTAGTTTGAGTGGAAATTCCTCTGAAAAAGATTCTAATCACTTTGACCCTGAACAACTTTTATCTCAGTTTTTGACATTTACTGCCTTACATGCCTGGAATCCAATCACAGTTGAAACTCCCCAGAAGGAATCGATTTCTCTAAGAGAGCTTTGCTGTAGAATATTTTGTGCCATAATCCTAAAAGCTGGTTTTCTTGTGGCCAGAATTTTTCAGTAGAGAAGGATTCCTAGAGCAAAGACTATTTTTAATCAAAAAACCTTGCCCTCGCTCTAGAGCCACTGGAGGGGAGGGGCCGTGTGCCGGCTGCTCCTGGCAAGCCAGTGCCACTATTCCCAAGTCAGATGTGGTTAGAAAGGGTCCTACTAGATGACCACACAACAGCATGGGGATCAGGGCACGACAATGAGGCACCAGCTGCCCTCAAACTAGACTTTGTTTGCATTTGTGAAGTCTCTCCAAACATCCTGCAGGACATTTATTTGTAAACATCCGAGACTAGGTCTGTGGTAACGATGCCAAGGCATTTGCTGTCGAGGCTGAAGGACACTGCTAAACCTTCTGACCGAGAAGCTTTCTTTCTGGCTGATTGAACATGTATGTGGTTGTTTTCTCGTCTTCCCAAGATCACCTGAAAATGAATGAAAAGGAACTTCTTGAAACGTTTAGGGAGAACAAGGACGTCTCAGGTGGAAGTTCATCTATGGATGGAACGGAATGAATATACTTGGTTTTACTGCAATAAACAAGCAAACAAAACTAATGTAAAAGTGCCTTTCAGATCTCAGCGGCTTAACACAAAAGTCTGCTTCCAGCCCCTGCTGCTTGTGCACTGTGGGTCAGCAGGAGGCCCTGCATAGTGAGGTCACTCCTGGAACTAGGCTGGCAGAGACTTTATCTGTTTACACGCTGCCACAGTCACCTTGGCAAGGAAAGGCAGTGTGGCATACCAGGCCCTGATGTGCTTCAGGCTCCTGCAGGGAAGGGACACACCTCATTTTCACTTACATTTTACTGTTCAAAGTCACGTGGTCACACACGTTTAAGTGGGTGGTGAAATGCATTACTTCCGTATTTCCAGAGAAAGACTTGGAAATATTTGTGGCCAGCACCATAACACAGCAGCTCTAGGAGTTTTCCCACAACACAGCACCTCTAGGAAATGCCTGTTCATTCTGGTATTTTGGTTGCCAACACAGCAGCAGCTCCCTGCACCCAGCAGAAAGCCAATCCTGAGAGTAAGCAAACCCTGCGCATCCCCACGGGAGACCGCCCAGCTGCGGCCTGGTTCTTGAAGGAGAGTCTCAAACAAAAAAAGGACTATGAAAACCATGCAATAAGGCCAGGCACGGTGGCTCACGCCTGTAATCCCAGCACTTTGGGAGGCCAAGGCTGGTGGATCATGAGGTCAAGAGATGGAGACCATCCTGGCTAACATGGTAAAACCCCATCTCTACTAAAAATACAAAAATTAACTGGGCATTGTGGCACACGTCTGTAGTCCCAGCTCCTCGGGAGGCTGAGGCAGGAGAATCGCTTGAACCCAGGAGACGAAGTTTACAGTGAGCCGAGATTGCACCGCTGCACTGCAGTCTGGGCAACAGAAGCAAGACTCTTGGTCTCAAAGAAAAAAAAAAAATGCAATAAAAGCAAAGAAACAACAGATGATAGACTGACAATATTTGCAACATGTCTAGTAAGTAAAGAGTTTGAGTCCAAAAAATATCAAATTATAGTAATATATGTTACATACATTTTTTAAACTACTGCATCTTAACTAAAGAAAAGATGGTAGAAAAATGGGCAAAGCTTAAGAACAAGGCCATTAGCTGAAAAGGGAAAATAAATGGTCAATAAGTGTATAGGACACTGAGCCTTATTGGTTCTCAGGGAAATGCAAATTAAACTTATGACAACATCTTTTCACTGAATGGATTAGCGAATATTAAGAAGATTGATCTTGTCAAGTATTTAGAAATCTTTGAATAAACATTGACTCTCGTGTAGTGTTGGTTGGCTTAAATAGTATTTAAACCAGTGTCAACTAAGCAGTACCTGTGTTTGTCTCAATGATGCTCACAGTAGCTGACCTGGTAGGACATTATATTTATGCACAAGAAGACATGTACAAAGCCATTCATAGAAGTATTGTTGCTTTTCTAAGCAGCTTTATAAAGATATAATTCACATGCCATATAATTCACCCATGTAAAGTGTGCGATTCAATGAGTGTTTAGCACATGCACAAGATTCTGCAGCCATGTATTAGGGTTCTCTAGAGGAGATACACACATACACACATATATATGGGAGTTTATTAAGGAGTGTATGTGTGTATGTGTATGTATGTGTGCATATATATATATAGGGTAGTTTATTAAGTATTAACTACATGATCACAAGGTCCCACAATAGACTGTCTGCAAGCTGAGGAGCAAGGAGAGCCAGTCCCAGTCCCAAAACTGAAGAACTTGGAGTCTGATGTTCCAGGGCAGGAAGCATCTAGCACAGGAAAAAGATGTAGGCTGGGAGGCTAGGCCCACCTCTCCTTTTCATGTTTTTCTGCCTGCTTTATACTCACTGGCAGCTGATTAGATTGTGCCCACCAGATTAAGAGTGGGTCTGCCTTCCCCAGCCCCCTGACTCAAATGTTAATCTCTTTTGGCAACACCCTCCCAGACACACCCAGGATCAATACTTTGTATCCTTTAATCCAATCAAGTTGACACTCAGTATCAACGATCACAAGTCCACGCCTTGTCAACTTGAACCCATACACATCTCCTGAGAACACACATAATCTTCAAATAAAGAGAATAATAAGGTCATAATTACCCCTAACATAATACAGCTATCCTTCATACAACCGGAAATACACCAATCCCCAACCCAAATACTATTACATAAAGTTAACAATACTTACATGCTGATAGGAAGTCAATAAATCTTATGTCACATGATAAAGGAAAAGGAAATAAAATAAAGATACTTGCTTAGTACAAGTGTATACATGCACAAACATGTTTTTAGGAAAAGAGGGAGGAAATACTCATGGCAATTACAGTCTTCCTTTCTGCAGCTAGTCACATGGTTGTAGCTGATATCGATAACTACCTTTTTCTACTACCCGTTCTGTATTCCCTTTGCCTTCAGCAAGCACCTCAGCAGGTCATGGGTTTTTTCTTGGTAGAGTGACCCAAACCTTCATTCCTTAATGGTCTGGTTCATTTGTAGTCCTGCCTGGATTGGGCTGTCGTAGTTTCCCATTGACCTTAATCACAGGGCATGGTAATACTAAGAGACGCCCTAATGGATCTCCTGTATTCCATGCATACTCTTCCTTACCTCCTTTGTGGAGTAATAGACTGATTTCATCTTGATAGTCCGGGTCAGTCACCCCAGCCAACACTGTAACTCCCTTCTTGGCCTGTTGACCTAAAGGTGGGAGGAGCCGAAAGTGTCCAGGTGGGTACCAGTCTTCCAGTTTAATGGAATCGTTGTGTCTCCTGGTGGCAGCATTCCTCCCTCTGGAACTGAGATCTCCAGGCCAGCAAAATGTAATGTCGGGGGAACAGGAAGCAAAAATTTTGCTAGGGGATCCCTAGGGGTGATGGTGAGTGGTATCACTTCACTTCCACCCCTTGATTCCTGGACCCATGAGT
This sequence comes from Symphalangus syndactylus, assembly GCF_028878055.3. Classification (NCBI taxonomy): domain Eukaryota; kingdom Metazoa; phylum Chordata; class Mammalia; order Primates; family Hylobatidae; genus Symphalangus; species Symphalangus syndactylus. Next base: position 6,463,556 of record NC_072427.2, read on the forward strand.
CCTGGCTATGGGAGAAACAGTACCATATATTGGACGCTGATTCAGAACATATACGGCCTGCTGGAGAACTTTGCCCCAGTCCTGCAAAGTATTGTCACCTAGCTGGCATTGTAATTGTGACTTCAAAAGGCCATTCCACCATTCTTTGGGCCTCTTCAGGATGATGGAGAACATGGTAAGACCAGTGAATTCCGTGAGCATAAGCCCACTGCTACACTTCTTTAGCTGTAAAGTGAGTGCCTTGGTCGGAGGCAATGCCGTGTGGAATACCGTGTTGGTGGATAAGGCGTTCCGTGACTCCACGGATGGTAGTCTTGGCAGAAGCATTTCCTGCAGGATAGGCAAACCCATATCTGGAGTAAGTGTCCATTCCAGTGAGGACAAACCACTGCCCTTTCCGTGATGGAAAAGGTACAATATAATCAACTTGCCACCAGGTAGCTGGCTGATCACCCCAAGGAATGGTGCCATATCACCACAGTCATTCCCAAAAGAAACCCCATAGGTAACAGTCATTCCCCATCTCCCTCTTAAGCCCTAGGCAACCACTCATCTAATGTTTGTATCCACAAATTTGCCTATTCTGCACATTTCGTGTAAATGGAATCATATAATATGTGGTCCTTCCTGACAGGCTTTTTTCCCTCAGCATAGTATTTTCAAGTCATCCATATTGTCGCATACCTCAATGTTTCTTTTTATTTCCAAATACTATTCCATTGTTTGGAGATACCACATTTTATAAATACAGTCATTGGTTGATTGGTATTTGGATTGTTTCCACTTTTTTGGCTATTAGGAATAATGCTGATATGAACTTCTGTGTACAAGTTACCATGTGGACATGTTTTCATTTCCCTTGTGTATATACCTGGGAGTGGAATTGGTGAGTGATAATTCTGTGTTTAACTTTTGGAGTAGCTGCCAAACTCTTTTCCAAAGTGGCTGCACCACTTTACATTTCTGCTAGCAATGAATGAAGGCTACTGTTTCTCCGTGTTCTCTGCAACTTACTATTTTTTGTTAGAGTCATCCCAGTGGGTACAATGTGGTAAGTCCTTGTGGTTTGGTTTGCACTTCCTTAATGACTAATTTATCATTAGCATCTTTTTCTTTGCTTATCGATCATTTATATATCTTTTTTGGGGGAAGTGCCTGTTAAAATCCTTTGCCCATTTTTAAATTGGACTGTCATTTTCTTGTTGAGCTGCAAGCTTTCTTTATATATTCTGGATGCAGTTCCTTTATCAGACAAATGCTTTGCACAGATTTTCTCCCAGTGTGTGAGTTGGCTTTTCACTCTCTTGATGGTATCTTTTGCAACACAGGTTTTCAGTTTTGATGTAATCCAGTTAAACTATTTTTTCTTTTGTTGCTTGTGCTTTTGCTGCTATGTCTAAGAAACTATTGCCTAATTCAAGGTCACGAAGATTTACCCCTCCGTTTTCTTCCAAGAGGTTTCTAGTTTTAGCTCTGATATTTACATCTGTGATCCATCTTTTAGTTAATTTTTTTGTATGGTCTGAAATAGGAGTACAACTTCATTCTTTTGCATATGGATATCCAGTTGTCCCAACACTGTTTGTTGAAGACTGTTCTTTCCCCGATGAATATTCTTGGCATCTTTGTTTAAAAAAATTGTCTTCTGGACTCTCAATTATATTCCATTGTTAGAAACGTCTGTCCTTATGCCATTACCTTGCTGTCTTGATTGCTATAGATAGCTAGAAAGTTTTGGAATCAGGAAGTCTGAGTTCTTCAACTTCTTTTGAAATATTATTTTGGCTATTCTGGGTCTATTGCATTTTCATCTGAATTTTAGGAACAGCTTGTCATTTTTGGCCAAAAAAAAAAAAAAGCTGGGACTTTTTATAGGGATTACGTTGAATCTGTAGACGAATTTGTGAAGCAGTCACATTTTTACAATGTCGTCTGATCCAAGAATATAAAATGTCTTTCTGTTTATGTCGATATTTGTTAATACCTTTCGGCAATGTGTTGTACTCTTCAGCTTACAAGCCTCCAGGTCTTTTTTAATGTATTCCTAAGTGTTTGATTCTTTGTGATGCTACTTAAATTGAATTGTTTTTAAATTTCATTTTCCAACTGTTCATTCCTAACATATAGAAATGCAGTTGATTCTTATATATTGGCCTGGTATCCTGCAATCTTACTGAACCTGTCATAATAGGTTTTTTAATGGATTCCTTAGGATTTTCTGTATATAAGATTTTAGCATCTGCAAACAGAGATAATTTTACTTCTTCTTTCCTATCTGTATGCCTTTTATTTCTTTTCCTTGCCTAGTTGCCCTAGATAGAACTCCCAGTACAATGTTGAATGGGAGCAGCAGGACGTCCTTGTCTTGTTCCTTATCTTAGGGGACAAGCATTTAGTATTTCACCATTAAGTATGCGGTTAGCTGTGGAGTTTTGTAGAGATGCCCTTTATCAGGTTGAGCATGCTCCCTTCTATTCCTAGTTTGTTGAGTATTTTTATCAGGAAGGAGTGTTGAAATTTGTCAAATGCTTTTCCTGCACCTATTGAGATGATCTTGTGGATTTTGCCCGTTATTAACATGGAGGATTATATTGATTGATTTTTTTTTTTTTTTTTTTTTTTTTTTTGGAGAGGGAGTCTCTCTCTGTTTCCCAGGCTGGAGTGCAGTTGCACGATCTCGGATCACTGCAACCCTTGCCCACCGGGTTCAAGCGATTCTCATGCCTCAGCCTCCTGAGTAGCGGGGATTACAGGCACGCACCACCATGCCAGGCTAATTTTTGTTTTTTTTTGTTTTTTGTTTCTTTTTTGTGGTAGAGATAGGATTTCACCATGTTGGCCAGGCTGGTTTCGAACTCCTGGCCTCAAGTGATCCACCTGTCCCGGCCTCCCAAACTGCTGGGATTACAGGGGTGAGCCAATGTGCCCAGCCTGATTTTTCCATATGTTGAAACAAGCTTGAATCCTAGCATAAATCATATTTGATCATAGTGTAGAATCCTTTTTATATGTGGCTGGATTGGGCTTGCTAGTATTTTGTGGAGGGGTTTTCTGTGCATATTCGTATATGATAAAGTGTTGTTTCTTACAGTGAAAATTTTGAAACAACCTAAATGTCCATTAATAGGCAAGTAGTTATATAAACTTCATAGCGATTTAAGCAAACAAATAAAGTGGAGCTATACATAATAACATACATGATCTCTGAGACATGTTTTTAAAAATTGCAAATGTGGTGTGATATAATACTGAGTTACTCCTAACATAGAATTGAGACAAATATAAATGTTAAAATACTGTGCTATGTTTTTGTTTGTGTAGTATTAAACTTCTTACAGTGAGAAAGTATACTCAAGTATATTTGTATAAATTCAAAATATATAGTTTTTTAAAAGGAAAATGACAGTGAACACACTGATATCAATAAACCTGTGTCCTAACAAATTTCACTGTAAACCAAGGAAAGTCCTGTTAGCCTACAGCACCGTCCTGTTTCTCCCTACACACCTGCTGCGAGCAGTCAGCATGATTAGAGCTTGTCTCACTTTAAAATTTGAAATAAATTTACCAGTACAGGGTCTATACAAGTATCCAGCAACAGGAAAAAGATAAAGGGGACAAGGAAAACAAATGACTTTTTAAAAATCCTGGCAAAATGTTACCAAGGAAAAGATGAAAAATGTGACCCAATGTTACTGCCATAAATTTCAGAAAGTGACCAACAGTAGCCTTGATAAAATAGGAACTCATAGGCCAGGCGCGGTGGCTCATGCCTGTAACCCCAGTACTTTGGGAGGCCGGGGCGGGTGGATCACCTGAGGTCGGGAGTTCGAGACCAGCCCGGCCAACATAGTGAAACCCCCATCTCTACTAAAAATACAGAAAATAGCTGGGCATGGTGGTGGACGCCTGTAATCCCAGCTACTAAGGAGGCTGAGGTAGGAGAATCGCTTGAACCCGGAAGGCGGAGGTTGCATTGAGCTCAGATCACGCCACTGCGCTCCAGCCTAGGCAGCAGAGCAAAACTCTATCTCAAAAACAAAAAAAAGGAAAGAAAATAAGAATTCATAGCTAAGATACAAGACCTCAAGGAAGAAACAGTGACACACTGAAGCGAGAGAGAGAGAGATGAAACGTGACTTAGCAGAACTGAGGACATATGTAGGAGAGGTCAATGAATCCATCACAGAAACCAGGTCTACGTGGAAGCAGACAGAGCAAATCAGCACTAGGAGAGTGCAGCAGGGAACCTGGAGGACAGGATTGAGAAAGACAGCAGTGGAAAATGGAAATAAACAAAAAGTCCCAGGATAAAAGAACAAATGAGCACTGCAGAAGACAAAGACAAATGTATATACTTTGATATCCCCCCCAAAAGATAACCAAGCAAATAGATCAGAAAAAAGATATGTGTACTGATAATATAACCTCGTATCCCTGGAAAAGTTGACACAAAACTATGAATAGCCTAATAGATATTAGACATTAAAGGTAAGACTCCTTTGAGCATCCCATCTAAATTTTAGAGCACCTAATAATAGGGCAATAACCAGCAGTCCTCAGACTTCTCCACGGTCACATTTTATGGAGCCACTCATACAACAGCCTCAGAGAAAGTAAGTATGACCTCAACATGTTATAGCAGCAAAACTGACATTCAAGGATAAAGACAGTGAACAATTATTTTTTGCTATACAGTATCGTATTTCAGAAAATAGAATTCCCATAAGCCCATCTCAAAGGGAACACATTTGAGACAAGCAAGAATTTATTAGAGAAACTGGCAGAAGAATGCATAACAAACATTAAATTCCTTTTTAGGATGAAAACTAAAACAACTATAGGAATTACCTTAGGGAGTAAAAAGTAAACGTTACAAACTAATACAATGTCAAAATGATATAATAAAAGTTGAAATGGGATGTGAGAAAGTAGAATGCACCATAATTATTTCCTTATTTTGTAATATCCAGGGACTAAATTGCATCTGATAAGTTACACAATAGAAGTATGAATATACAGGCCTATGGAAAAACATTAAATAAAACAGAAATAACAACTAGAATTTACTGGTAGGGGACAGGATGAAGAAATCCAACTAAATAGTATACAGCTCCACTGTTTTCTCATTTAATGAACCAAATGGGGGTAGGAAAGTACAAATATGTAAAATAATAGAGAATAGGGAAATAAAGTATAGAGGAAATTAATAAGTCATAGGAGATTACATTGCTCGATTCTGTAAATAAGTTTAAAACCTGTTTGAAATGAATGATTGAAAAATTTCCCAATCGTGACTCTATATAAAATCAACACAGACAAGTTATAGAAGCATAGAAATACTCCTAATTAAAGCAAGAATAATACTGATACCAAAACCCAATCCAACAAAGGAAGCATAAGAACAATTACAGAGCATTCTTAGGAATAATTTTGCAAAAGTTCTAAATATAATATTAGCAAACAATTCAGCAGCATATTAAAATTATATGCTGTGCCCAAGTAAGGTTTACTCTGAGATGTGAAGATGGTTTTATATTAGAAAATATACTCATATAGTTATACTGTTAATAGAACAAGGTGTGAGAGCAAGCGGAATCTATGCACGTAGATGCTGAAAAAGCATGCAGTAAAGTTCAACCTTTATTCCTAACAAAACTCTCAATATGAGAATAATGTATATGTTTTTAATATGATTATATTACGAATGAAATATGTTATATATGAGATATTATTACACACTCTATATAACCATAAGCCCACATTATATTCAACAGCAAAACACTATAATCATTCTTGTTGTAATAAAAGACAAAACAAAGGTGTACATTCTCTCCAGGAATAGTTTACATTTTTCTGATGGTGCCCACCAATGCATTTACAAAAGAAAAATAACTATGGCCACACCACCCCGAATGTGTCTGATCTTGTCTGATCTCAGAATCTAAGCAAGGTCAGGTCTGGTTAGTATTTGGGTGGGTGAGAAAAATAGACGTTTATACCATAAACATTTCAAAAGAGTAAAACTATTACTGTGGTACATATTATTGTGATATGATTATTTATCTTGAAAACCTAAGAGAATTAACCTTGAAAATATGACAAATTATAAAAGGATTCAGGAAGTTGGGTACAAAATTAATACGTAGAAATGAGTTGCTTTTTTTATATACTTTAAGTTTTAGGGTACATGTGCACAGCGTGCAGCTTAGTTACGTATGTATACATGTCCCATGTCGTGTGCTGCACCCATCAACTCGTCATTTAACATTAGGTATATCTCCTAATGCTATCCCTCCCCCATCCCCCCGACCCCACAACAGTCCCCGATGTGTGATGTTCCCCTTCCTGTGTCCATGTGTTCTCATTGTTCAATTCCCACCTATGAGTGAGAACATGCGGTGTTTGGTTTTTTGTCCTTGCGATAGTTTACTGAGAATGATGGTTTCCAGCTTCTTCCATGTCCCTACGAAGGACATGAACTCATCATTTTTTATGGCTGCATAGTATTCCATGGTGTATATGTGCCACATTTTCTTAATCCAGTCTATCATTGTTGGACATTTGGCTTGGTTCCAAGTCTTTGCTATTGTGAATAGTGCCACAATAAACATCCGGGTGCATGTGTCTTTATAGCAGCATGATTTATAGTCCTTTGGGTATATACCCAGTAATGGGATGGCTGGGTCAAATGGTATTTCTAGTTCAAGATCCCTGAGGAATCGCCACACTGACTTCCACAATGGTTGAACTAGTTTACAATCCTACCAGCAGTGTAAAAGTGTTCCTGTTTCTCCACATCCTCTCCAGCACCTGTTGTTTCCTGACTTTTTAATAATGGCCATTCTAACTGGTGTGAGGTGGTATCTCATTGTGGTTTTGATTTGCATTTCTCTGATGGCCAGTGATGATGAGCATTTTTTCATGTGTTTTTTGGCTGCATAAATGTCTTCTTTTGAGAAGTGTCTGTTTATGTCCTTTGCCCACTTTTTGATGGGGCTGTTTGTTTTTTTCTTGTAGATTTGAGTTCATTGTAGATTCTGGATATTAGCCCTTTGTCAGATGAGTAGATTGCAAAAATTTTCTCCCATTCTGTAGGTTACCTGTTCACTCTGATGGTAGTTTCTTTTGCTTTGCAGAAGTCTTTCAGGTTAATTAGATCCCATTTGTCAGTTTTGGCTTTTGTTGCCATTGCTTTTGGTGTTTTAAACATGAAGTCCTTGCCCACACTTATGTCCTGAATGGTATTGCCTAGGTTTTCTTCTAGGGTTTTTATGGTTTTAGGTCTAACATTTAAGTCTTTAATATATCTTGAATTAATTTTTGTGTAAGCTATAAGGAAGGGATCCAGTTTCAGCTTTCTACATATGGCTAGCCAGTTTTCCCAGCACCATTTATTAAATAGGGAATCCTTTCCCCATTTCTTGTTTCTGTCAGGTTTGTCAAAGATCAGGTGGTTGTAGATATGTGGCATTATTTCTGAGGCCTCTGTTCTGTTCCATTGGTCTATGTCTCTGTTGTGGTACCAGTACCATGCTGTTTTGGTTACTGTAGCCTTGTAATATAGTTTGAAGTCAGGTAGCACGATGCCTCCAGCTTTGTTCTTTTGGCTTAGGATTGTCTTGGCAATGCGGGCTCTTTGTTCGTTCCATATGAACTTCAAAGTAGTTTTGTCCAATTCTGTGAAGAAAGTCATTGGTAGCTTGATGGGGATGGCATTGAATCTACAAATTACCTTGGGCAGTATGGCCATTTTCACGATATTGATTCTTCCAACCCATGAGCATGGAATGTTCTTCCATTTGTTTGTATCCTCTTTTATTTCGTTGAGCAGTGGTATCTAGTTCTCCTTGAAGAGGTCCTTCACATCCCTTGTAAGTTCAATTCCTAGGTATTTTATTCTCTTTGAAGCAATTGTGAATGGGAGTTCACTCATGATTTGGCTCTCTGTTTGTCTGTTATTGGTATATAAGAATGCTTGTGATTTTTGCACATTGATTCTGTATCCTGAGACTTTGCTGAAGTTGCTAATCAGCTTAAGGAGATTTTGGGCTGAGATGATGGGGTTTTCTAGATATACAACCATGTCATCTGCAAACAGGGACAATTTGACTTCCTCTTTTCCTAACTGAATACCCTTTATTTCGTTCTCCTGCCTGATTGCCCTGGCCAGAACTTCCAACATTATGTTGAATAGGAGTGGTGAGAGAGGGCATCCCTGTCTTGTGCCAGTTTTCAAAGGGAATGCTTCCAGTTTTTGCCCATTCAGTATGATATTGGCTATGGGTTTGTCATAGATAGCTCCTATTATTTTGAGATACCTATCAATACCATCAATACCTAATTTATTGAGAGTTTTTAGCATGAAGCATTGTTGAATTTTGTCAAGGGCCTTTTCTGCATCTATTGAGATAATCATATGGTTTTCGTCATTGGTTCTGTTTATATGCTGGATTACATTTATTGATTTGCGTATGTTGAACCAGCCTTGCATCCCAGGGATGAAGCCCACTTGATCATGGTGGATAAGCTTTTTGATGTGCTGCTGGATTCGGTTTGCCAGTATTTTATTGAGGATTTTTGCATCGATGTTCATCAGGGATATTGGTCTAAAATTCTCTTTTTTTGTTGTGTCTCTGCCAGGCTTTGGTGTCAGGATGATGCTGGCCTGATAAAATGAGTTAGGGAGGATTCCCTGTTTTTCTATTGGTTGGAATAGTTTCAGAAGGAATGGTACCAGCTCCTCCTTGTACCTCTGGTAGAATTCGGCTGTGAATCCATCTGGTCTTGGACTTTTTTTGGTTGGTAAGCTATTAACTATTGCCTCAATTTCAGAGCCTGTTATTGGTCTATTCAGAGATTCAACTTCTTCCTGGTTTAGCCTTGGGAGGGTGTATGTGTCAAGGAATTTATCCATTTCTTCTAGATTTTCTAGTTTATTTGCATAGAGGTGTTTATAGTATTCTCTGATGGTAGTTTGTATATCTGTGGGATCGGTGGTGATATCCCCTTAACGTTTTTTTATTGCGTCTATTTGATTCTTCTCTCTTTTCTTCTTTATTAGTCTTGCTAGCGGTCTATCAATTTTGTTGATCTTTTAAAAAAACCAGCTCCTGGATTGATTTTTTGAAGGATTTTTTGTGTCTCTATTTCCTTCAGTTCTGCTCTGATCTTAGTTATTTCTAGCCTTCTGCTAGCTTTTGAATGTGTTTGCTCTTGCTTCTCTAGTTCTTTTAATTGTGATGTTAGGGTGTCAATTTTGGATCTTTCCTGTTTTCTCTTGTGGGCATTTAGTGCTATAAATTTCCCTCTACACACTGCTGTGAATGTGTCCCACAGATTCTGGTATGTTGTGTCTTTGTTCTCCTTGGTTTCAAAGAATATCTTTATTTCTGCCTTCATTTTGTTATGTACCCAGTAGTCATTCAGGAGCAGGTTGTTCAGTTTCCATGTAGCTGAGTGGTTTTGAGTGAGTTTCTTAATCCTGAGTTCTAGTTTGATTGCGCTGTGGTCTGAGAGACAATTTGTTCTTTTACATTTGCTGAGGAGTGCTTTACTTCCAACTAAGTGGTCAATTTTGGAATAAGTGTGGTGTGTTGCTGAGAAGAATGTATATTCTGTTGATTTGGGGTGGAGAGTTCTGTAGATGTCTATTAGGTCCACTTGGTGCAGAGCTGAGTTCAATTCCTGGATATCCTTGTTAACTTTCTGTCTCACTGATCTGTCTAATGTTGACAGTGGGGTGTTAAAGTCTCCCATTATTATTGTGTGGGAGTCTAAGTCTCTTTGTAGGTCTCTAAGGACTTGTTTTATGAATCTGGGTGCTCCTGTATTAGGTGCATATATATTTAGGATAGTTAGCTCTTCTTGTTGAATTGATCCCTTTACCATTATGTAACGGCCTTCTTTGTCTCTTTTGATCTTTGTTTGTTTAAAGCCTGTTTTATCAGAGACTAGGATTGCAACCCCTGCCTTTTTTTGTTTTCCATTTGCTTGGTAGATCTTCCTCCATCCCTTTATTTTGAGCCTGTGTGTGTCTCTGCACATGAAATGGGTTTCCTGAATACAGTACACTGATGGGTCTTGACTCTTTATCCAATTTGCCAGTCTGTGTCCTTTAATTGGAGCATTTAGGCCATTTACATTTAAGGTTAATACTGTTAGGTGTGAATTTGATCCTGTCACTATGATGTTAACTGGTTATTTTGCTCGTTAGTTGGTGCAGTTTCTTCCTAGCCTCGACGGTTTTTACAATTTGGCATGTTTTTGCAGTGGCTGGTACTGGTTGTTCCTTTCAATGTTTAGTGCTTCCTTCAGGAGCTCTTTTAGGGCAGGCCTGGTGGTGACAAAATCTCTCAGCATTTGCTTGTCTGTAAAGGATTTATTTCTTCTTCACTTATGAAGTTTAGTTTGGCTGGATATGAAATTTTGGGTTGAAAATTCTTTTCTTTAAGAATGTTGAATATTGGCCCCCACTCTCTTCTGGCTTGTAGAGTTTCTGCCGAGAGATCCGCTGTTAGTCTGATGGGCTTCCCTTTGTGGGTAACCCGACCTTTCTCTCTGGCTGCCCTTAACATTTTTTTCCTTCATTTCAACTTTGGTGAATCTGACAATTGTGTGTCTTGGAGTTGCTCTTCTTGAGGAGTATCTTTGTGGCATTCTCTGTATTTCCTGAATCTGAATATTGGCCTGCCTTGCTAGATTGGGGAAGTTCTCCTGGATAATATCCTGCAGAGTGTTTTCCACCTTGGTTCCATTCTCCCCATGACTTTCAGGTATACCAATCCGACATAGATTTGGTCTTTTCACATAGTCCCATATTTCTTGGAGGCTTTGTTCGTTTCTTTTTATTCTTTTTTTTCTAAACTTCTCTTCTCGCTTCATTTCATTCATTTCGTCTTCCATCACTGTTACCCTTTTTTCCAGTTGATTGAATCAGCTACTGAGGCTTCTGCATTCGTCATGTAGTTCTCGTGCCTTGGTTTTCAGCTCCATTAGGTCCTTTAAGGACTTCTGTGCATTGGTTATTCTAGTTAGCCATTCGTTTAATCTTTTTTCAAGGTTTTTAACTTCTTTGCCATGGGTTCGAACTTCTTCCTTTATCTCGGAGTAGTTTGATCATCTGAAGCCTTCTTCTCTCAACTCGTCAAAGTCATTCTCCTTCTAGCTTTGTTCCATTGCTGGTGAGGAGCTGCGTTCCTTTGGAGGAGTAGAGGCGCTCTGATTTTTAGAGTTTCCAGTTTTTCTGCTCTGTTTTTTCACCATGTTTGTGGTTTTTATCTCTTTTTGGTCTTTGACGATGGTGACGTACAGATGGGGTTTTGGTGTGGATGTCCTTTCTGTTTGTTAGTTTTCCTTCCAATAGTCGGGACCCTCAGCTGCAGGTCTGTCGGAGTTTGCTAGAGGTCCATTCCAGACCGTGTTTGCCTGGGTATCAGCAGCGGAGGCTGCAGTACAGCAGATATTGGTGAACAGCAGATGTTGCTGCCTGATCATTTCTCTGGAAGTTTTGTCTCAGAGGGGTACCTGGCCATGTGAGGTGTCAGTCTGCCCCTACTTGGGGGTGCCTCCTAGTTAGGCTACTCGGGGGTCAGGGACCCACTTGAGGAGGCAGTCTGTCTGTTCTCAGATGTCCAGCTGCGTGCTGGGAGAACCACTATTCTCTTCAAGGCTGTCAGACAGGGACATTGAAGTCTGCAGAGGATTCTGCTGCCTTTTGTTTGGCTGTGCCCTGCCCCCAGAGGTGGAGTCTAGAGAGGCAGGCAGGCCTCCTTGAGCTGCGGTGGACTCCACCCAGTTCGAGCTTCCCGACGGCTTTGTTTATCTACTCAAGCATCTATATTGTTGGGCGCCCCTCCCCCAGCCTCGCTGCCACCTTGCAGTTTGATCTCAGACTGCTGTGCTAGCAGTGAGCGAGGCCCTGTGGGCATAGGACCCTCCGAGCCAGGCATGGGATATAATCTCCTGGTGTGTCGTTTGCTAAGACCGTTGGAAAAATGCAGTATTAGGGTGGGAGTGACCCGATTTTCCAGGTGCCATCTGTCACCCCTTTCTTTGACTAGGAAAGGGAATTCCCTGACCCCTTGCGCTTCCCGGATGACAGGATGCCTCGACCTGCTTCAGCACACGCTCAGTGTGCTGCACCCACTGACCTGCACACACTGTCCTGCACCCACTTTCCGACACTCCCCAGTGAGATGAACCGAGTACCTCAGTTGGAAATGCAGAAATCACCAGTGTTCTGCATCGCTCACACTGGGAGCTGTAGACTGGAGCTGTTCCTGTTCAGCCACCTTGGCTTTTTTTTCCAGTTGCATTTTTTGTACAAATTAATAAACGGTTAAAAGATAAAAGGTAGGAAACAATCCAAGGCATTGATCTGATCTGACCTGGGAAGCGCAAAGTAATCCAAGCAGGGTAAATAAAAAATAAAAGATAAAATAAGCACTGCAGAAGACAAAAGAGATAAACATACGTACTCTGATGTTCAAAAGAAAACCCAATAGATCAGAAAAAAAAAAGTGTACTAATAATATAGCTTTGTGTCCCAAGAAAGGTTGACACGAAACTATGAGTAGTCTAATAGTTCTTAGACGTTAAAGGTAAAATGTGACTGGAGGAATTTGACAACTGGTATTTCCCCATTATCTGTGCTTAGAAATGTCATGGTGAAACTGCACAACATCAAAGAGTATTGCTGCAACAGGCCACTCAGAAAGGAACGACACTTAGAATGATGAGCGCCTTCTCAATATCATAAGGGAAGACAGTGGAAAAGTGTATTTCAAGTGTTGAAGGAAAATAACAATCAATTTAGAATCAAATGCCCAAGGACACCATTTCTCAAAACCAAGAGAAGGTCATTGAAGACATTTTGAGATAAACAAAGCCAGAGAGTTTACAACAACCGAGAGACCTACGCTAAAGGACCTTCACATGGATTTAAGGAAGAAAAAAAGATATCAGAAGAAAGGTCTGATATGGGGAAGAAATGGTGAGAAAAAAATGATAAATGTTTATGTAAAACTAAGCAAACACCACATGTATGAAATAATTTTTTTTTTTAAATGCTAAGATGTGGATCCATATACCATCTAAGCCATGACAAGCATGATCACAGTTCAGCTCTGAGGTCTTGGTATGGTTTGGGAGAAAAACAGTTTGATGATTTCAGTAGATGCACAAAAACATTTTATTAACTTTAATACCTCTTCATGATAAAAGCTGTTAGCACACTAATATTCAAAACGAGAATGTCCCCACGTATGTTTATTGCAGCACCGTTTCTAATAGCAAAGACTTGGAACCAACCCAAATGCCCATCAATGATAGACTGGATAAAGAAAATGTGGCAGATATACACCATGGAATACTATGCAGCCATAAAAAAGAATGAGTTCATATCCTTTGCAGGGACATGGATGAAGCTGGAAACCATCATTTTCAGCAAACTAACACAGGAACAGAAAACCAAACACCACATGTTCTCACTCATAAGTGGGAGTTGAACAGTGAGAATTCATGGACACAGAGAGGGAAATATCACATAGTGGGGCCTGTCGGGGGGTGGGGGAAAAGGGGAGGGAGAGCATTAGGACAAATACCTAAAGCATGCAGGGCTTAAAACCTAGATGATGGGTTGATGGGTGCAGCAAACCACCATGGCACATGTATACCTATGTAACAAACGTGCACGTTCAGCACATGTATCCCAGAACTTAAAGTAAAATTTAAACAAGAGAATGTCCCTAACCTGATAGATTAATTATACCTATCCTATTCTCACAGTAACAGTCTTTTTCAGTGGGAAAACTTTGGAAGCATTCCTATGACATCATGAATTACACAAGAGTGCCACAATCTCATTTTGCATACAATGTGGTTTTGTAAGTTGCAACCAGAATAGTGACAGAAGAAATTAAAGGCATAAAGACTAGAAAGGAAGAAACAGAACTGTCCTATTAGCGGATGTTAGCTACATAGAAACTCAGCCAAAATATGCAAATTATTATAAATAGTTTTAAAAATGTAGTTGGCTACAGAATGCCTTATATAGCCTATAGATCAAAATACTTTTTACTTGATCCTTTTACAGTTTTTGAACTTTGTACCTTAGACATACATTACCTAGCAAAACTAATTATTTTGAAGTTGTCCCTGATCTTTTAAAAGTACATATATTAGTCTATTCACATAAAATGATATATGTATGTTTATATGCATTAAGAGATGTTGAAAAGGCTGGTCACCAAAATATTACTTTCTAGGGGTAATTTTCCCACTGTGATGTGGCACAGGTCAGTTCTGGTTTTCTGCTGTATGTTGTTTGAACTTTTGTATACTATTTTTATAATAAAAAGAAAGCCATTTTATTGTGAGAAAATGAATGAATAAATAAATAAACCCTTCATTATAGGTATTTCCACATACTTGAACCTAGAAATCTCTAATTTTTTACAGCTCCACTCATGATTCTGGTGATCACATTGGGAACAACAGGGCTAGGATTTGTAATCTTAGTTGAGATCCTCATCTAAACTGCAGAAACAAACGCCTAATACTCTTGTCTAAATCCCAAATAAAAATCACACCAAAATTATTACCAGCCTACATTTCAGAGTCTCACCGTCAGATTAGGCTCACGTATTGGCAGTCTCCCTATTAACCAGGCATTAGCCAGTTACCAGCTTCTGCCCTGGCAGCTTCAGTCACGTCTTCCCTGAGTCTTCACTGCCCACCTGTCGTCCTGGCCCCCTACTCTGCTTAAAAACATGCAAGGAAATGGACAAAACTGTACAAGTGTGATAGCTGCAGAAACGGCCAAACACGATGGAAGCAAGAAACAGTGCACCGTGTGTTAAGGCAATACTGTAGTTTTGTCATAGGGTAAATTGCTTGGTTTCTGCTGTCATCCCATGGATATTCAGGGAAAGTTCAAAATACAACAAAGAGCAAAAGGCCTTCCAGCAGATGAATCAGACCAGGGCCACTATTCACTGATGCTCCAGGGAGGTGCCCTTCACGTAGAATACCGGGCTGTATTCATTTGCTATGTTTGCGTAACAAAGTGCCGCAAACCAGGTGGCATAAGCAGCAGAAACTTCCTGTCTTTTGGTTCTGGAGTTGAGAAATCTGAGATCAAGGTGTCAGCAGGGTTGGTTCCTTCTGCAGGTCATGAGGGAGGATCTGTTCCATGCCTCTTGCCTAACTTCCGGTGGTTTGTTGGCAGTCTGTGGCATTCCTTGGCTGCTTTGTAGAAGCATCAGTCATCTCTGCCTTCGTGTTCTCGCGACATTCTCCCTGTGTGCATGTCTGTGTCCAAACTTCCCCTTTTTATAAGGACATCAGGCATTTTGGATTAGGCCCACCTACTCCACGATGACCTCATCTTAATATGTCTGCAATGGTCACATGCTGATGTTCTGGTTGAGGGGGGTGTGCAGTTAGAGCTTCAACATACATATTTGGAGGAGGGGGACACCACTCAACCTGAAACACGTGCAAATCCTGCTCTCTGGAAATGGGGCCACCGGGAGGTTCTGGCCTTAGGAGAGCCTCCTCCTTCTGCACCAGCCCTCTGTTGCTGAAGCCACTGTGGGGGGCTTGGTAGCTAGATTTTGGCCAGGGGATGCGGCATGGCCTCTGGTGCAGGGTGGAGGTGTGGTTTACCTCTATGTCATTTGTTGCTACAGGTTATATCGAAGCTGCCATCATTCCTGCTGGAGCTCGGAGGATCCGTGTGGTGGAGGATAAACCTGCCCACAGCTTTCTGGGTAAAACAAAAATGACTTGACTCACCATTTATGTGTTGAGAATCGATTTTGATGATCAGTCTGGTAAATTGGTTCAGTGTCATTCCTCCCGGGTTATGGCTGGTTTCACACCTGTATTGTAATGACATGAGCACCCAGAGGGGACCACACAGTGCCGTCGTATTTGACTAACATGCAGCCACCCCCAGGGTGGATTAGGGGCGGGAACAGGAAGGAAAACGATGGAAGACAAGCTTGGGACAGGAAGGAGGATCATAGAAGAGTGAAGGAAGTTGTGAGGAACTGGGGCAGGTTACCAGTCCCCCAGAGTAACCCCAGGAGAGCTGAGAGCAGCTTGAGTCTGCGCAGAGCAGTGCAGGCCATTGGCCAACTTGCGGGAAGCCCCATTGGGCTGCCAGTGGCTCTGGGGATGATTTTAGCTGGAAAAAGAACAACAGTCTTAAGTCTAATGGAAACCCAGAAGGATACCAATTTCACTAAGGTCTGTGTATCCCAGATTCCCAGTGGCCAGCTCCGTTGACTTCAGGCACAAACACCCGCATCTTTCCATAGACCTGGGTTCTATTCTGGACTAGTTTCCCTAACTATGCGTGAGCAAAGCCATTCTGATAAATCCCTTTCTAGCCAGAGAAGATCTTCCGAGAGTATCCTTGGCCCGATTCCTAGACGACCCCAGCAAAGGTCAGCCCAGGACTTGAGCTCGAAGGTGGTTGGAGTTCTGAGTTGGACACAGAAGTGGAGAGAGCAGGGTGCCCAGAGGCTGCCTGTGCTCCCACCTCCCTGGCCTGGAACATGCTGTGGCCCCCGTCCTTCTGCCAGCTTTAATCCCATGTTCCTGTCTTGGGTTAAACTTAAACTCAAGGTGGCTGATTTTCCTCAGGTACCGCTCTTCTGAGCTGTCTTCATGTCATCATCTCTCAGTCTGTGTCGCAAAGTGCTGATTGAGACCGAAGAAAGAAAAAGTAAGATATGATTTGTCTAGTTTCAAAAATGATTTTAGCTAAATCAAAGTTACCCATGAAACCCTTTTGTTTCCATTTTTATCACTGATTTTTTAAAATCCACATTCCTGCCTTTGTAGACTATGCAAAAGTCCGAGTCTTTCTTTGAAATAGTCTCTGCTTGAGAAACTCAACGTCTAATGAGACAGACACAAAACAAATCTCTAATAGGCAAGTTTACAATGAAGACCACAGTCCTGTTAAAGAGTTAGGGAATGCTTTGATGTTAAGACGCCCCTCGCACACCTGCCTTGGGGAAGGCAGGAATGCCCATTTCCAAGCACCCACGTGGGGTATCATTGGCACCACACTCTAGATCCCCCCATGTCCCAAGCTGCCCTGCCACCTCCTCCGCAGCTTGGTCATCCGCCATCCACCCTGCTTCCTTGAGGCTGTGACGGCTGCTCATGCTTCTGCTGCCAGGGTAAGACCTTGCCATCCCTGGAGTTGACATCCACGTGCATTTTCATCAGCCCCGTGGTTTTTCACCTCCCCTGCATCGACGGTGTGCCTGCCTCACCTGGCACTCTCTTCCTCAGCTGTCCCAGCTGTCACTCTGCAAATAGAACAACACTTAAAAATGCATTCTGAAACAAGGCCTCGTGCTGCTTTTGGCAGCTTCAAAGTGACAGCCTCTTTTTACTAAATTCGCAAACAGCCCACTCCCTCTCCTTCTGCCCATCAAAGGACATTGGGTCAACCTCACCAGCATTTGCATTGGAAGCCCCACCACCTGGTATCATGCCAAAAAGTTACCCTTCCCCTTCCCAACCCATGCATTTGAATGTACTGGAGGCCCTCCGTGGGCGGCTGATGTCACCTTTCATCCTAATTCAAAATTCGCAGTCTGGGTATTCCAAGAGGTAGTTCATTTTGGAGGTCGAATGAGTGGTTCTTCCGTCAAGCCCAGAAGGTGCCCCTGCGAGTAAGTCCCTTGGCTTCCGACCCTGGCTTCTGAGATTTCCCAGCGTGGCTTCTCCACCTGGCTCAGCCCTAAGTGTCCGGTGATAGGAGCATCTTCCTTGTCTCCACTTTTGCGTGGCAATTTAAGAATGACAGAGGATGTTAGAATCCTCTGGATCGCTCCTCAACTTCCAATTCCTGTGGTACAAACGGACCTTTCACTCAAATTCACTTTAGGGCCAACAGGTGCTAATTAGCAGATGCCACCCAGGACAACGAGCGCTTGTGATCATCCCTCAGCTCCTGAAGCCTGAGGGCCATGTATACAAAAAAAGAACAATAGCATCCGCCTAGCGGCTCCCAATCACTGAGTTCGGCTGTGCCTTGGAGACCTGATCCCTCATCCCCCTAAATGGGCTGCAAGGTATTGCTCTGCTTCCTTCACAGAGGGGCAACCTGAAGCTCCAAGGGGCTTGGTGTCTCATCCAAGGTCTCCACCTCCTCTGATTTCGCTGCAGTTCATGGAGCCTCTCAGAATTACTCTGTCCAATCATGCCCAGAGACTGCCGGACGGAGATTTTTCACTGGAGAACACACGTTAAACCTGCCTGTTACCAGTACGTTGTGTGCACTTCGGAACAAACCTGCATCCCACGGAGATTGGTTTAACATCTCGGAGTGACTGCTCAGCTCTGCAGAAGCACTGGGCCTCCGCAGGAGGTTGGAGCCAGCTTCCTGCCTTATCTTATCCAGAAGGCATAACCCCAGGACTCCAGGGCCTGGCTGATGGACACGGGCAAGCCCGAAGGTGGTCCACACTCATTATGTTTCTAAAGTTAGTTCAAAACGGCCTTGTTTCCACTCGGGGCTGGGTGCTTTGGAAGTCAACCCAGTGTAACTTTGAATTACTCTCACATTTGCCGGGAGCAATTCCTGAAGAATTTCACCCCACCTACCTTCAGCCCACGCTGGCTGGCTTTCTGCTCAAAACCACCTGGAACAGGAAATGCCTGGGCAGTTTGTATCCATAGCTAAGAACAGAGCTGGCAGAAGATCCGAGTGGAAATAAAAGGAGCTGAGTCGCCGCCAGGATTAGAAGTAGGGTGACTGTGGGTCAGGTCTTCTAGCGAAGCTAGGAGGGAGAGAGACTCAAAGAACCCCACGCAGGCTTCTGTGCAGCTCCGTGCCAGAGAGGGCCATGTGGACAGGGTCAGAGTTCGCATCTGCCTCCAGCCAGCTCTGAAAAGGAGCAGTGCCCTTCCCTCAGGAATGCCCCCACCTCGCTCCCTGGAACGGCTCGTGGTCTTTCCCACAGTGCCTGGAAGACCAGGATGGTGTGTAAGTGTCCACAGAGAGGAAGAAGGGCCGGAGACAGAAATGGATGTTCTGCATGTAACCTCACACTCCAGCTCATTGCAAAGGTTTTATTCTGCCCTGGTGGCAAAGGAAAGTGTACCCACCCATGTGGTGCCCCACAGAAGTCTCACTGTTGAGAGCTTCTGAGCAAAACCCACAAAAGTGAGCATAGTTATGTTTTGGATAGTGGTTTAAGACTTCCAATCTCTGGCCCAGGCGAAATGAGAAGGGAAAATCTCCTCCCCAGCAAACTAGAACTTCAGAATTCACAGATAAAGTCAAATCACTGCCGGACTCCCCTATTCTCCAATTGCCCATAAAATCAAAGCATTTGTAATCATTTTAATTGTCCCTATGGAGTCTTTTCTGGGTCCAAAAATATCCTGATTTCAAGTGCACACTAATTAATCTCAAAATACTTAGAGACAAAGCGGGCTTGGAGATACTCACTGATGCCCAAGGTTTGAGGGGACAGGAACTTGTAGAGCCTAAAATGTATTTAATTTGGAAGGTTGTCTTTCAGGAAAAAAAAATACATTATGCATAAGGCTATGGAAAGGACGCCTGCACAGAGGTGCCTGGAGCTGCAGCCTCATAGGCTTTTGCAGACCCCACTCTGTGCAGCTAACTCAAGGCAGGAGAGCAACCCAAGCTGCCACAGAAGGGGGCAGGAGGTGACCTGCGTTGTCTCTCTGGATTTGACAGGGCCCCATGAAGTCATTGTTCGTGGGACTCCACAGTGAACCTATTTATTCACTGTTAAAAATGATCTTGACGTCCCAAAGGTATCTCTGAGGCTGACGTCTCTTTTGAAGGGATGTCAGGCGCGAACTTCTGATTTTAGCAGGAAGTTAGGATTTTTCGGATGGACCACGGCAAACGGCACATTTGGAATCTTGCTAAGTGACACTGAAGTGAAAAGGTTGGAAGTAACCCCCATGCCTGCTGGGTCTGCTGACCTCCTGCTAATAATCTGCCTGTGTTTTCCTCTCCCTGAGAGATACACAGATGTGTGGCTGGGAGCACGCTGTCCCGAGGAAAGGCGTGCAGGCTCTGAGCTGGAAAGCTGCATTTGCAGTGCGCCACAACTTGCAGCCACTGCAGCGATGGCCACAGGCAGTGCGTGGGCATGCCAAGTGTATTGTTTCTGGGGCTGTGCGAGCTGACCCCAAACCCACGCCTGGCCTCAATCAAGTTGTGATTGTGCAGGAGTTCTCCAGCTCATCAGCTCCAGACCAGCACCTCCAAAGCAAAGACAAGCATCTTCCGAATTCGTTGAAGTGCCCCCACAGCTGTGTGTGGCTTGTGAGAGCCAATTGGAGGCATCTCTTCCCCACTCCTTGTTCACTGATGCCAGGTGGATGACAAAATCTGTCACGGTGAGAGTATTTACACTTTGGGAAGCAAATACGCCGTAACTCTAGGCTATTTTCCCCAGAGAGCCGGCTGTCACTAGCACTCTGTTGTCCAGTATGTTCCTTCCCATCGGCAGTTGACCTTGCCTGGGTTCGTCTGTCGGCCGCAGCCTCTTTCACCTTCCTTCCCCACAGTTCCTTAACCATACCCAGTAACTCCTCCATGGCCTCCAGGAGCCCTCTTCCTGACACCTCTCCCACCCATTCCGCTGCAGACAAGCAAGACCCCGCTCCGGTGATCAGAGGATGGCAGGCTCTGAGGCCCAAGTGGCTCTGCCTCCGCCTCGTGCTGTAGTTGCTGCTGCTGCTGCCGCCCAGCGCCGGGCCTCTGATGGCAGAAGTAGGGCTTCCCCGGGCCAGCCGCCACCTCCGTGCAGCGTTTCTGAGGATGGTCTTATAACCGTCTCCAGGTGTGCCCTCCTGCCCTTTTTTGGGCCTTTTCACTCTTGACTTGCCAGATGTTTTACTTTTGGCATGTAAGTGGGGTAGTTTGCAGGTTGTCATTCAGAGTCACTTTAAAACATCTTAAGAAAAAGGGCCTGAGAAATACATAAACAAGGCCAGTGGAGAAAGACCGACCTCCTCGGGAGTTTTAGAGCCGGGATGGGGTGTTAGAGCCGGGATAGGGGTGTTAGAGCCGGGATAGGGGGGTTAGAGCCGGGAGAGGAGGGTTAGAGCCGGGAGAGGAGGGTCAGAGCCGGGATAGGGGTGTTAGAGCCGGGATGGGGTGTTAGAGCCGGGAGAGGAGGGTTAGAGCCAGGATAGGGGTGTTAGAGCCGGGATAGGGGGGTTAGAGCCGGGAGAGGAGGGTTAGAGCCGGGAGAGGAGGGTCAGAGCCGGGATAGGGGTGTTAGAGCCGGGATGGGGTGTTAGAGCCGGGAGAGGAGGGTTAGAGCCAGGATAGGGGTGTTAGAGCCGGGATAGGAGGGTTAGAGCCGGGATGGGGTGTTAGAGCCGGGAGAGGAGGGTTAGAGCCAGGATAGGGGTGTTAGAGCCGGGATGGGGTGTTAGAGCCGGGAGAGGAGGGTTAGAGCCGGGAGAGGAGGGTTAGAGCCAGGATAGGGGTGTTAGAGCCAGGATAGGGGTGTTAGAGCCGGGATAGGGGTGTTAGAGCCGGGAGAGGAGGGTTAGAGCCAGGATAGGGGTGTTAGTGCTGGGATAGGGGTGTTAGAGCCGGGAGAGGAGGGTTAGAGCCGGGATAGGGGTGTTGGAGCCGGGAGAGGAGGGTTAGAGCCGGGAGAGGAGGGTTAGAGCCGGGATAGGGGTGTTGGAGCCGGGAGAGGAGGGTTAGAGCCAGGATAGGGGTGTTAGAGCCGGGATGGGGTGTTAGAGCCGGGAGAGGAGGGTTAGAGCCGGGATAGGGGTGTTAGAGCCGGGATAGGGGTGTTAGAGCCGGGATAGGGGTGTTAGTGCTGAGATAGGAGGGTTAGAGCCGGGATAGGGGTGTTAGAGCCAGGATAGGGGTGTTAGAGCCGGGATGGGGTGTTAGAGCCGGGAGAGGAGGGTTAGAGCTGGGATAGGAGGGTTAGAGCCGGGATAGGGGTGTTAGTGCTGGGATATGGACAGAGGCCCTGGAGGGAGTTTGAGGCAGGGGTGGAGTGTTCCAGGCCTTCTACCTCTCAGGGGTACTCAGCTTGGTGGTAAACATCTGGGGCCTATTTATAGGAAGCCATAATAGTCATTTTCTTTCCTCACCTGTTCTGCCCTCATCGTGATTAGCATTTTTTAACCCATCCTCCAAAAAGCATGTGTGAATGCCAGACCCAGCTCTCAGTTGCTGAGCACCAGCTTCAGGCACTGCTGGATCCAGGGGCTTAAAATGATGTCACAGGAGAAATGGTTTCTCTCCGCACTGGCACTCCTGCCTGTCCTCTCTGTGGACATCTTCCTGTGGGCTGGCAGATCCAGGCTCACATCCAGTCTCTGGGAAACCCTGTGGGAAGAAAGCTGCCTTTCCCTAAGGTGAACAAAAGTCCCCCTGTTTGGGGTTGGGTGGTGGGTCTGTGCCTGGAACTGTGGGGTCCAATCCCACGTGACGGGAGGAAAAACGTGTTCCCAGGAGAAACCCTGGGTACCATTGCTTAAAGGGAGAAACAGATGCTGTGTGATGGGCACAGTGGGTGTTCACAGAAGCAACGAACCAGGGACCAGCCTGGGGCCCCAGCTCAGGGCAGCCAGTGTTGGAGTCTGTCACTGGCAGGGCGTGGATATGGGACTCAGCCGGTCTGTGCTGGTGGCCCAGCAAGGAGGAGAGCAGCTGCCTGGCTTCCCTCTGGTCTTTGTGAGAGAGGTGGGTTCTACGGAACAGGCCCTGGTGTGACTGTGGTCAGCACACAGCTGCAAAGACATCATTTGCTCATCTCTGACTCCTTTACGTAGGGCGCCTCAGCATGCTTGGGTGTCCTCTGTCCTCACAGTGAGCCCCCTTCCTCCTTCCCACCCTCTGAGGCCACTCTCCATCTCTTGCCTCCTTTTCCCAGCCAAACCTCTGAAAAGTGGAAAAAACTTCACCTTCCACTTGCTTCTCCGTACGGGGTGCTGTGCCTTCCTCCCTCCGTCACCCCGCCCAGAACTGATCTTAGCCGTCCTGGCCTCTGAGGGTCAGGAACAAGCGTCCTGCCTCACACACTGCAGGCAGCCACACACCGCTGAGCCACACACTGCGGGCGGTGTTGTCTCCTCTCCCTGTCTTACACGCTCAGCTGAAAGCAGGCTTGTCCCAGGAAGCCTTCCCCATCTGCCCCATCCCACAACATTCCCGGGCCCTGCAGGCACCTTACCATAGAGCTTGTGAAATTGTGTTATGTTCATCTTGTCTCTGTCTCCCTTCTGAACTGTGAGCTCCCTGGGAGCAAGAGCTGTGTCTGTCTTTAGCCCCCAGTGAGGAGACCCTCAAAACAGGCTGAGGGACTGGCAGGGTACATCTGCTGTTCCCACAACTCATGCTTTCTGAGGTGTTTCTTCAAGCAGAAGTCCCCAGACCCCAGGTTGCAGACCAGCAGTAGTCCGTGGTCTGTTAGGAACCAGGCTGCACAGCAGCAGGTGAGTGCCCTGCGAGCGAGCATGGCCGCCTGAGCTGCACCTCCTGTCAGATCAGAAGCAGACATTAGATTCTCATAGGAGCACAAACCCTACTGTGAATGGCACGTGCCAGGGACGTAGGTTGTGCCTGCCTTATGAGAAGCTAATGGCTGATGACCTGAGGGGGAAAGTTTCATCCCCAGACCATCCCCCACCACCTCACTTCCCCCAACCCCCTAGTCTGTGGAAAAATTGCCTTCCACGAAACCAGTCCCTAGTCCCAAAAACCAGTCCTGGGGACTGCTGTCTTAAAGGAGTCTGGCCCCTCGGTTTTTTCTATCTGCCCCTTCCCACCAGCCCACACTGGATCCTAAAACCAAATAGACACATGCGCGTTCAAGAGACAATTTTCTAAACCTGCAGAGAGCTGGAAAGAATGATGAACCTCCATGCAGCCTTTGCCTACATTCACTAATAGTTAATATAACCAAGTATATATTTGTATTGTTAGCTCACTAGAAGCATTGGAAATGTGTGAATCAGTCACTGTTGTAAGGGTATATAGAATATGAAACCCTGTAACAGAGCCTGGAATTTGTCCTTTTTGAAAACAGGCCTTACCTTTGCACATTTCAGCATTAGTCAGAAAAATCTAGACTGATGCTATAACCTAAAGAAATGGAAATTGAAAGTTGTCAAAGTGATAAGTGCAGTAGGGTTGGTCTATTGGATTCAGGTCTCCACTCTACAACTGAATAGCTTTGTGATTTGGTGCAAGGTGCTTCTCTCTGCCCCCATTGCCTCACCCATGAAGTGATGACAACAATTCAGAGGGTTGTTGAGAAGATGAAATGGGTCAGAGTATATGAAAGAGCCAACCTAGAGAATAGGCCCCTTAAATGGCAGTTTGCAGATGGTGGCAGCAGAAGAGAAAAAGGAGAGGAAACTGTGGGCGTCCCCACATTCTCACCTCCTTCTCATAGCCAGGACAGTTCAGCTGTGGGTTGGATTTCTTGAAGGGAAACAGATTCGGCTCCAAGTGGTAGGGCTTTCTCTTTCCTGAGCTGTCCCTGGAGTCCTATAATCCTCAACCTCTCATAGCCACCCTGGATACGAGACCCCACTGGAAGCCACTCTGCTGGAAAGTTCCTAGAAGTGAGGAACCTGTTTCTCTTGGCAGTCCCTCTAACATGAGAAGCCCTGAGCCTGCGTCTCTGTGTTTGCTGGGAGCGAGCAGTGTGGGACCACAATGTCCTGCAGATGGGAACTGAGGCCAGTGGCTACCCAGCGACCCTCTGCTGCCTGTGGCCTGCCCCAGCCTGGGGCTGATGAATTCAGCAGTAACCAAAACCTCTTTTGGGTTTCACCTCTCATTTTCCAAAATCAGTATTAAATGTGGGCATTTCATTTCTGGCCTCAGTAAGCAGAGAATAGTCAATGCAGCAGAATCTGATTTCATTGATTATGGACTGAGTAGTATCCCAATGAGATATATGTAGATCAGTTTGGGGTGTCCGTGGGGCTCCAGTTGAGTGTGCAGGGAGTGTGGGCATAGGACTGAGGGTGCCCTGGAGTTCCCATTTTGGGAAATGACAGACTTACTGTCACCTCTTGTCATCTGCTGCCTTCTCCTAAAATGCCAGAATAGGTTTTAGTTTGTTGGGATTTTTTTTTTTCCTAAATAACAACAGCAACAACAAAATAGGATGTCACTGCAGAGTGCTGTCCTCACGAGAACCACAGGAGAACCACCCCTAAGTGGGAAGACACAAGAAAAGTCCTGGTGAGCGCCTCAGAAAATAGTAAATATGTGGCTTGTGTGGAAAACCAAGTTTCTGCTTACGGCCAGTCAGCAGCATGTTGATTCTCAGCCTCTCCTGACACAGGCTGTCCCTGGTAGAGGCGTGGGCGAGCAAACGTGAGAACCTGAAGGCCACAGAGCTGGGGTATGAGAGTGCCCCTCCCCTGCTACGCTCAGCCCCCAAGCACCGCTCGTCCACAGCTGCCACGTGTGACCACCACATCTGTGGGTGGCCAGGGTTTCCAAACGTTCATGCTTAATAGAGTAATGGCTGTTGATTGAAGGGACGTCCACTTTAGTAATGGGGGGATATCAGATCCTTCAGAGGTGCTGGAGTTGGGCTGCTTTCCTTCTAGAGCCCCAGGTAGGTAATAGGAAAGGGAACTGATGAGTTTGCTAAAGCAGCAAAACTGGTGTGTAGCCTAGGACACATTAAAATGGAATGAATTCATCAGGCAGAAAACCATCTGCTGGGGAAGTTTAGTGAAATGAGATCAGACTGTGGTCGTCTCCATTCCCTGCCCCTCCACCCCTAACCCCAGCTATCTGAGTTGGTTTCCAGACAGGAGCCCAGGCTGGAAGGTGCCCATCAATCCCACAGCTCTCCCTGGGGGTCCTGGGGATCTGCATCTCCGTGCTCCCTGCGATCCAGGCTTTTGTTCTCCGTACACAGAGCACTCCCCTTCTCTAGCTTCAGGCCTCCCTCCTTCCCCCTGTGGAAGGGGAGACCTCTACTCCACTCAGGGGCCGCAGATTCCTTTTAAAGACAGGCTGGATCCTCCCACCCCCAGCCCCTTGATTCTTTTGTCTTCAATTTGCTTTCTAGCTCTCAAAGACTCCGGTAAGGGATCCATCAACAGTGACTGGAAGATAGAGCTCCCCGGAGAGTTCCAGATTGCAGGCACCACTGTTCGCTATGTGAGAAGGGGGCTGTGGGAGAAGATTTCTGCCAAGGGACCAACCAAACTACCGCTGCACTTGATGGTAACTTGCTGGCTCCACACTTGTCTTAGGGCGCGTGGCTCCAAGAGGTCTACCAGTTACTTTCCAGTTTACTTCTTCCTGGGACCTTGGGGGCAGGAAATGCATCTGGCTTCCAGGGGTTTACGAGGTCCCCTGCTGCTCAGTCCTCTCCCCTCTCTGCGTCCTTTCTTTTCCAGTCCCTTGCATGACCTGCTTCAGAATTCTCTCATTGCTTCCCCTGGCTCTTCCCTGGCCGAGCTCCTATCTTTTTCAAAAGGAGCTGCCTCAAAGAAGGAAATGCTTAGCTACGTGGATGGCAGCCAGGGAGACTTGGCCTCATTAAGCAGACAGCCCCACTGGAAGTCTGTTTTTGCAGCAGTTGGTGAGATGCATAGATCTGCCCTCACAGAGTGTACATCATTACCTTTTGGAAATGAAGTATGACTCCAGCTCCGAACTAGCATCCCTCGGATTTCACAGACCCAGCTTGCAACAAGCATTTGGGAGTCAGGAAGTGGGGGGATCAGATGATGCAGGTATTCTACTCCCCAGGTGATCTCCAGAAACCTGTGAGCCATTGGGCCAGGCCAGGGCGCCATTGTCTTACCTGTTTGTCTCAGGGAGGCCTCCGTGCAAGCCACTGAAACATCAGTGATGCCTCCTTTTAAACATGTCAGATATCGCCAGGGAATGGAACACCCTGCTTCCTTCTCAAGATCCAGGAGTTCTCATGGCTAACTTACTATAGCTCATCATTGATTCCGTGTCTCCTTCCAAAAAACAGGATTTGTGGCAGCTTGTGCCCTTGTAATCAAAGCACACTTTGTCCACAGTGCCTGCCAGAGTCTCTCCGTGGAAGTTCTTCTTCCCCATTAATTTGTGATCTCTGGCAGACTGTAAGTGTTCCAGGTTAGCTGACACCCAAAAGATTTTCTAGCTATTACCCAGGGAATCTCCTGAAGAGGCTGACTCTGCCGGGGAGCACTGGCACCCAGGGTGGGCGTGGCCCCATAGTGGTGTTAACCCCGTTACAATTTCTGGGGAGACAAAGGCAAGGCAGTTTTCATGTGCAATCTAAACCGTGTAGAAACCTGCCAGTGCACCACTCAGCTCGCTCAGTCCACTGCAAATCCGTTCCTGCGAGTAGGTTTCTGGGACCCAAGAATGTGCACCTGAGTCATTTATCTGGGAGAAGATTGTTTCCTAGTCACAGTCCGAACAAATCCTCCTATTCTGAGTTAAAAGCAGTTATTCAGAGGGACTAAGAGAGGAGGCAAAACCTAAAACCTGTGCTGAAACTTCACCTGTTAGCATGAGAGTTTGCTTTCTCTAGCAAACACCAATGTGAGTGTATTTCCCTTTACACCAAAAGCCTTTGTAAACTGAGCAAGTTGTTAGCCCGTTAAAGCGGAGTACCCAGCCTGGATTCATTCAGACCAGGATGAGCAAAACTCGGAGAAAGCAACTACTACCGTAACCGAAGTTTCAGCCCTCGCTCAATATTGATGGCTTTGCTTTCAAAATGTGATTGTCACTTCCAGATTTTAAAACTGACAATGAGAGGTGCCCCTTTGCCTCTATATAGAAAGCCATGGTCCCAAACTGGGGTGTACACATTGTTTGCAGAATCAGTAGCACCCAGAGAATCATGGGGACCTGCATTTGAAACCACGTACACACACATGCACACACACACACACACACACACTCTATATGTGGCTACAAAATTGCTTTCATATGAATTCTCAATTCACCAGTCTTATTCTCATACTGAGATGATAAAGATCTCGTTCTAAGACTAGTTTGGTTTTTGGTGGTTTTTTTCCCTAACTGGAGGCATTTTTCCAAATGTGTTAATGCAGGTCTCTCTGGTGGAGCTGTGGATGTTGATGCAGTTAGATTTGCTCTTAGCACTGCAGCCCAACCCCACAACTCAGCCTTGGAGGCTGAGAGATGGCTGAAGGGAAATGGCTCCCATTGTCTGCTACACTTTGACCTGGTCTGCCCCAGGTCAAGTCAGGTGGGCCATGCACACCCTCCCCTTAGTGCCTGCTGGCCCATTCTCGGACTTCTCGGGCCGGAAGTGAACCTGCTAGTTACTTAGACCCAGGGGCACTCACTGCTTCCAGGCTTAGCTTGAAGACTCATTATCCACAAGCAAGCCATGTTAAGCTCCTACAAGAGGGCTTGTTTGGCACCGTTATGTCTAGAGAAATAAAGCTGATCATGCACCTGCTGGCTTTACAAGGCTTGTCACACGCCGTTCTAAACCCATCTCTTCCGTAGATTCTTGCTGACTAGGATTTCAGACCCGAGGTCTCCAAGCTCTATGATAGTTTCCCACAAAACATGGTAGACCCCTCCCTCTACCTCCACCGCAGCCCCGGCTTGAAGCCTTGAGTCTGGGTCCTGCCACCCTTTCGTACACTCATCGTCCTGGCTCCCATGACAGCGGAGGACTCTTGCATCCTTGAACCCCAAACTGATGCCCCCGCAAAGTCCTCTGGCAGTGAGCTGCATTTTGCTCTTGAGCTTGCCCTACCCCTGACTCTCTGGACCAACTGACACGGCAGTGATTGATGATGGGGAGTGGAGGAAGATGTTCATTTCCAAAGAAGTAGAGTCACCCCAATCGCTCTGATGCTTTTCTGGGTAAAAGTTTATCTGTGTCTTTCCTGTCTGCAAGGGCAGCTTTGTGGGTGAGCATGCAGGAATGTGGACTGTT
The DNA here is from genome assembly GCF_028878055.3 of Symphalangus syndactylus. Classification (NCBI taxonomy): domain Eukaryota; kingdom Metazoa; phylum Chordata; class Mammalia; order Primates; family Hylobatidae; genus Symphalangus; species Symphalangus syndactylus. The sequence goes on from NC_072427.2 coordinate 6,492,514, forward strand.
CTCTGCGTGACGCAGCTCTCCACGAAAAGTGCAGTGAGAGGTTTCAGAGTCGCTTATCCTAAAGCTCCTAGTCTAAGCTGGTCTCTCTCTTGGGTAGGAAAGAGCAGAACTCCCTCCTGATGGTTTGCATTCACCCTCCTCCCAAGTTGAGTCCCTGAGGAATCCTGAGCTGAGATAAAGGAGCACCCTCAGTGGAACCTATTTTCAGCCCCAGAAAAGAGCTGGTTACCCCTCGTGGAGAAACAGCCGCGGTGTGGCTGTGTGTGAGATTCGGCAATCCCACGGGCCTTCATTCCTACTCAAAATGGCCTTTTGCTTTGCGGCTGATCCAGGTGTTGTTATTTCACGACCAAGATTATGGAATTCATTATGAATACACCATTCCTGTAAACCACACTGCGGAAAATCAAAGTGAGCCAGAAAAACCGCAGGACTCTTTGTTCATCTGGACCCACAGCGGCTGGGAAGGGTGCAGTGTGCAGTGCGGAGGAGGTGAGTGGCCGTGGTCCGTGGCCTGTTGGGTGTGGGGTTTTGCTGAAGGAAGGAGAAAGGCATCTGTGGCCAGCACACAGGGTGTGGGAAATCTGTAACCTGTAGTTCCACGGGAATTTAACCATATCCCATCGAAAATCTCTCGGCAGAATACTTGGGCAGAGTCTTCCCGACTCCCACACTAGGGTCATGCCCATACCTCTGCTTTGCCTGGGGCGCAGGGCCCCACAGCTCTGACCTGTGGGTGAAGCGAGGTTTGGCTGGTGTATGATTACATCTCGGGTGTGACAGGTGGACCCTGGGAATAAACAGAATAGACCTTCAGCTGTTGCCGCTTGTTAGAGGGGCACCAGAGCATGTCTCTGCCCACTCCCAAACTCCCTTCCTTCTTGCCCACAGTCACCTCACTCCAGGATACAATGGAAAGAAAAAGTCTTGCAAGTCAGGTGAAACATTCTGAGCATGAGTCCTGACTGCACAGCTTCCTGCTTGACCTCAGCAAATGACTTTCTCTCTCTACCCTGTGTTTCCTCACCTCTAAAATAGGGTGGTTGTCTCTCACACCCACTGCAGGGTCCACAGGGTGAGCCAAAGAGCCTGTCGTACAGCAAGAATCAATATGACCAGAAGGCATCGTGTTTATTGCTGTGTCATTGAGAGGGGGCAGTAGGAAGCCATTCTGAACTCTGAGCCAGCAGTTTCTTAGTACAGTGCTGTTTGTCACCTTAGCAGGGCACATAGAAGGGTCATGGGAGATGGAACACAGGGTGGGTGGATCTTAGTGGGCACAGAGTTGGGACAGAAGGTTGACCTGGACCCTGGTAGGCCAACCCAGAGAATTGGATGACGGAGTGGAAACCCGGGCCTAGCCCCTGCCATCCCTAGTCCTGAGCACCCATTGACTGCTTGGATAACTTCTGTTAGACGTCCAATATGTAAAGCATTGCTTACCATTTAAGGGACTCATCCCATGTTTCATGGGTAGGAGTTATAGACACACAGGAATTTCTTCCTGGGCGTCCTGGCCAACCACCTTCACTGTCTGTGCTCAGCCTATTCCTGCAGCAGCCCTGCAGCAGTTGGCATAGCCTCCGGATACCACGGTCAGCCTTGCATCCTCCACTCTGCACCTCTCCCCGGGGGGCCTTCTCCCCCTCAGCCCTTAGCTGCTGCTTGTGCCGATGGCCTTTCAACCTCCAAAAACCTGTGTTCCGGGTACAATCCAAATCCAGCCAACACATCGACCTCTGATTCCAGCCAGCTTTTCCTCTTGGACAACTTGTTGCGTACTAAGCATAGCCCACGTGGAGCAGTTAGCAGGCTCTCCTGGGGTCAGGGGCAGGCTGTTCTGTTGCTGTTGGCTTGGTGGAAATCCTTTTATGACACTGATGATTTCCAGCTTCCTAACACAGTGGTCAGACCTGCCACCAAAGCTGAGAGCAGTTCCGCGCTTTCTGTACTCATGCAAGGCTGCCACGTGGGGCAGCAGGAACTGGCGGTGGGGTTCGGGTCTCCGTGATTTCAAGTCATCCCTACGTGACAAATTGCCCAGGACACAGACCCAGCAGGGAGCCCAGGATCCAAATCGTTGTGTTCGACTCCCTATTAATCTTTTATTGTCACTCTTCCCAAATAATAACAATGACAGCAATAGAGCTAAGATGAAGTGTTAGCCACCTGCCAGCTTCTGTTCTCTGGACACCATATACATTCGCTTATTTTAATCATCACTGAGGTACCCTCAGGCACAGGGAAGTTAAGCAAACCAGGCTGCCTGAGGAAACTGAGACGCAGAAGCCTGGTGGCCAACTGTTGACACTATGGCCTCTGTGGTGCTATTTGTGATAGAGCCAAGACTTGAACCCAGACGGCCTGGCTCCAAGGGCCACCCTCCTAACTCCCAATCGCTCAGCCTGCCTGACAAAGGCATGGCCATGCAGTGTTTAGGGTGCTCCGGGAACACCCAAAAGAAGGGTTACATCCGATTGGGATAATGGGTTAGCAAAGCTTCCCAAGAGCAGGTGGGGGCTCAGCCATAAGTACCAACTGGCTGGCTAGACAAGTTCAGAATGGCTCTGGAATGCCTGTCTAGAGGATGCAGGTCTGCGTGTCTTCCAGACCAGACTCCTTGTCTCCCACTTCTCCCCAGCAAGCAGGAGTTCTGTAATAGGTAGCCAGCCTCTGCTGAGGGCTGATGTGCAGGTATTTAATTGAGATCAGATCTCCATAGACTTAAAACATCAAACAAGCAGATAAAAAGATGAGCAATCTTTGGAAATCAAAGGCCCAAATCAACGAACCCCAAGCTGTCCGAGGACACCGCTGATCTGAGGTGTTGCTGCTTTCTTATCTTGTTCTAGAATCTTCCAGGGCCCCACTCTGCCTTCTGTGTCTTGTACCCTCCTCCCTACAATTACAGTTCTTCCTCTCTAAAAAACCACACGACATTTACAACAGTCACTTCAAATGACCAAGTGACCATCAGCAGCACCCAAACACTCTTTCATGGGCATGCAAGCCCAGCCTTTCCATGTGGGTGCAGCCACAGTCTCTCAGCTCCCTGTGGTTTGGTTTCCAGGGGAGCGCAGAACCATTGTCTCGTGTACACGGATTGTCAACAAGACCACAACTCTGGTGAACGACAGTGACTGCCCTCAAGCAAGCCGCCCAGAGCCCCAGGTCCGAAGGTGCAACTTGCACCCCTGCCAGTCACGGTAAGGAGCTGGGTTCTGTAGCTTGGACCCACCAGAGTCTGGGGCAACAGCACCATCAGTGGTGGGGAGTGATATGCAGTTAATGCCACAGTACTGCTTTATGCTGTGTTCTGTTATTGTTGATGAATGATTTCTGCTTGCTCAAATTACCAAATTTCCAGCTGCTAAGCCAGAACTCTAATGGAAATATAATCTTCACTGGAAGGCATTGTGTAGGAGACCATTAGTAACATTTCATGGCAAAAAAAAAAAAATGACCATCACCACACACTTTTAACCAGTACCCACTGGCTTCCCCAAATTACTTTGTCTTGGTGGAGAAGGAAACAAATACTGGAGTCTGAGTGCCCAGGAGAAAGGGTGCGCACAGGCTAATGTTGTGGGTGACCTGTTTCAGTGGCTGAAATTCATGCCAGTAAGTGTGGATCTTGGTGTTTATTCTTTGGGATCCATCAGAACTTCTGTCCCAGCCCCAGCTTTCGTGGCTGTGTTACCCGTGTGAACTCTCTTGGGTTGTCAGGAGATGAATTGTGTGAAATGTGTTCATCGGCTAAGCCTCCTCTTTTCGAGTCATTTTAGCGGGACTTTAATGAATCCGTTACATTGGTGGCATGTCAGCCTTTGGCCTTCCGTTCTGCTCTGAATTGAGGTGAATGGTTTTTGCTTTGTGGTTCTGTGTATCATTTAAGGCATGTTGACCTTTTCTAACTAGGTGCGTGTTTAGTATTTCCATTTTCTAGGTTTCTTAATTTGTGCCACTTGCCTAGTACAAGAGCTTCACAACATATTTGGCTTTTGCACCAACCCCCTTTGTTTTGTCAAACTCTTAAAATGTGTTTGAGTGAGAAAGAGAGGAGACAGGAAGGAAACAAAGAAGGTGAGGCTTGCTGTGATGATTTTCTGTGCTCCTTGCCAAATTAAGAATGAAATTCCACCCTAATGCCGAAGGCCTGGAGGAGGAGCTCACTGCGGGAAATCTGCTTGGGCACCTTGGTATGAGCAGCTGTACCACAAACCTATCGATCAGTCCATCGAGTCATATTCAGGGGCCACAGAAAAGAGGATTTGCCACTGTAAAGACTCAGCAGTCGAACAGGCTACAGCCTCTTCTCTGGAAACTAAAGATGGCCTGGCCCTGGTGAAGTGATTAGAAAATAGGGTAAGAGGCGATGGAGGAGGGGAGGTCAGCATGAGCTCAAGGGAATGACTGAGCAAAAAGGTCTTAGGGCTCCATTTGAGAAGCACGTTTGTATCGGGGAACCTGCCCCCAATAGTCACGTAGGTTCTTTTCTATTTTCCCTAAGCATTGGCCAGGCTGAGAAATAAAGGGACAGAGTACAAAAGAGAGAAATTTTAAAGCTGGGCGTCCGGGGGAGACATCACGTGTCGGCAGGTTCCGTGATGCCCCCTGAGCCGTAAAACCAGCAAGTTTTTATTAGGGATTTTCAAAAGGGGAGGGACTGTATGAATAGGGTGTGGGTCACAGAGATCACGTACTTCACAAGGTAATAGAATATCACAAGGCAAATGGAGTCAGGGCGAGATCACAGGACCACAGGACCAGGGCGAAAAATTGCTAATGAAGTTTCGGGCACCATTGTCCTTGATAACATCTTATCAGGAGACAGGGTTTGAGAGCAACTGGTCTGACCAAAATTTATTAGGCAGAAATTTCCTCTTCCTAATAAGCCTGGGAGCACTACGGGAGACTGGGGCTCATTTCATCCCTACAGTCTCGACCATAGAAGACGGCCACACCCAAGGGGGCCATTTTAGAGGCCTACTCTCAGGGGTGCATTCTCTTTCTCAGGGATGTTCCTTGCTGAGAAAAAGAATTCAGTGATATTTCTCCCATTTGTTTTTGAAAGAAGAGAAATATGGCTCTGTTCCGCCTGGCTCACCAGCGGTCAGAGTTTAAGGTTATCTCTCTTTTTCCCTGAACATTGCTGTTATCCTGTTCTTTTTTCAGGGTGCCCAGATTTCATAATTGTTCAAACACACATGCTCTACAAACAATTTGTGCAGTTAATGCAATCATCACAGGGTCCTGAGGTGACGTACATCCTCCTCAGTTTATGAGATGACAGGATTAAGAGATTAAAGTAAAGACAGGCATAGGAAATCACAAGGATATTGACTGGGGAAGTGATAAGTGTCCATGAAATCTTCACAATTTATGTTTAGAGACTGCAGTAAAGAAAGGCATAAGAAATTATAAAAGTATTAATTTGGGGAACTAATAAATGTCCATGGAATCTTCACAATCCACGTTCTTCTGCCATGGCTTCAGCCGGTCCCTCCGTTTGGGGTTCCTGACTTCCAATCAGTTCTGTTTTCAAACTATTTTATACCCAAGTCTTTTTAAAATTATGCACAGAAACCAATAAAATGAAACAGATGAAATGAGAACTGCTACCACTGAATTGAGACACACACACGATGTGGCAGAGTGGGCCAGTCTACTCCGCCTTTTCCACCTCTCACAGTAGGCCCTGGCTCCTCTGTGGAACTCCAGGGATAAGGTTTAAAAATCAAGGATTCTGCTTCCTGTAACAATAGAGTAGCTTACATTGGACCAGCCCTCCTGCAGATAACAGTTACGAACTCTGGAGACCGTATGAAAAGCAATTGTTTAAAAGCTAGAAAGCAGCCTGGGCGAGGGGGCTCATGTCTGTAATCCCAGCACTTTGGGAGACAAAGGCGGGCAGATCACTTGAGGTCAGGAGTTCGAGATCAGCCTGGCCAACATAGTGAAACTCTGTCTCTACTAAAAATACAAAAATTAGCTGGGTATGGTGGCAGATGCCTGTAATCTCAGCTACTCAGGAGGCTGAGGCAGGAGAATTGCTTGAACCTGGGAGGTGGAGGTTGCAGTGACCTGAGATCTTGCCACTGCACTCCAGACTCGGTGACAGAGTGAGACTCCATCTCAAAAATTAATTAATTAATTAATTAATTAAAGCTAGAAAGCAGTTAGAAACTGAAGAGAAATAGAGAAATGGAGGAATAGAATGGCATGGAATTGAATTACCCATGTTGACAGCTCTTCAGCGAAAGGCAGGCCCTAGTTCCGTTGAGACTAGCTAAAACTCTGATGGTTACCTGCCATCTTTTACTGGTTAAGCCATCAGAGGAGAATATTCAGGGAAACCCATAGCAGCTGGAAATTGAGAAGGAAAAACTCCAGAAAGGTGGGAGCCACAGAGAGGGACTCCCAAATTCCGCATATATCTCAAGAATCTCTGGGAATTCTTAGAGACTAGGGCCAAATCTAAGAATAAGACAGGCCGGCCAGACCCCACATAGCACAGCTAAAGCTAGAAGACCTGAACTGAGAGTGTAGCTGCTGCCCACCACAAGAGAGACAGTGCCTGGAGTTTCATTCCAGCCAAATTAGCTGCCTGCTAAAACAAAAATTCAGTATTCTTCTAAAATGAAACTCTAGAGCTGCATAGTTCAATATGGTAGTCACTAGCCACTCCAAATTGAAATCTGCTATAAATATAAAATATACATGGTTTCAAAGATTTAGTATGAAAAGAGATTATAAGTTTTAATAATTTTATAAAATATTTAAGATTATAAAATATCTTAATTTTTAATGTGATTACTTTGATTATACTCATCCCAAATGATTATATTTGGGATACATTGGGACAAACAAAATATATTACTAAAATTAAATTTGAGGGTTTTTTACTATTTTAATGTGGCTTCTAAAAAAAATCCAAATTAACAGGCTGGGCATGGTGGCTGACGTCTATAATCCCAACACTTTGGGAGGCCAAGGCAGGCAGATCACCTGAGGTCAAGAGTTTGAGACAAGCCTGGCCAACATGATGAAACCCCGTCTCTACTAAAAATACAAAAATTAGCCAGGCGTGGTGGTGCACACCTGTAGTCCCAACTACTCAGGAGGCTGAGGCAGAAGAATTGCTTGAACCTGGGATACAGAGGTTGTGGTGAGCTGAGATCATGCCACTGTACTCCAGCCTGGGTGACTGAGCCAGACTCCCTCTAAAAAAAAAAAAAATCCAAATTATATATCCAGTTCTCATCTTTCTGTTGAGCAGTGCTGCTGTTCATTAGTGTATCATTCACAGTGTTCCAGGTACAATCCAAAATTACTAGTCGTATAGGGAAACAGATCCATACTCAAAAGAGAAGGCCATTAATGGAGACTGACTGCAAGATGACACATATGTTGGAATTAGAAGAAAAGAATGTTAAAGCAGCTATTGTAACTATGCTCAGAAACATAAGAAAAGCTATGCTCATGGTCACGGAACATATAGGAAATCTCAGAAGAAAAAAAGAGATACTCTACAAAACACAATTTTAGGACTAAAAAATACAATATCTGAAATTTTAAAAATTCACTCCATGAGTCTAACAATAGAGTAAGATGATGAAAGATGACTGAACTTGAAGATAGAAGATTAGACATTATTCAGTTAGAAAATGGGAAGGAAAAAATCATTGACAATGAGCAAGACTCAGTTACCTGTGGGATAGGATCAAGCCTTCTAGCATAAGGGTAATTGGAGTCACAGAAGGAGAGGAGAGAGAAAGTGGAGCAGAAAATAATCATTTAAGAAACAGTGATCAGAAATTTCCCAGGTTTAGTGAAAGACAAATGAGAGGTAATCAGATCACATCTTCACGTTTCAAATAGATTCCAGATTAATTCAAAGTGCCATAACAGAGCCCTCTGATCATTACAACAAGTGGGCAAGTATAGCAAGTTCGTGATTTTACCTCCCATGTATCTCCTAAGAGAGAATCTTGCTGCACTGCAAAACTGAAACCCAAAGATCATGTAGGAAAACACCTACAAAACAAAGTGACATAAACAAACATGAGTGCAAACTCTATAAACGAGTGCCACAGAGCTGTGCTAAGCCTATGGTAGATAACATCAAGTGTGTATATTGCTACAGAAAGTTCAGAGTCATTCTGGCTTGACGGACCACAGTCCTGCAGTCTCACCACGTTTGAGCCAAGTTCGCTTCAGACTAAAAGCAATTTCAGAAGCAAGTTCTTAGTATCTCCGTAGAACAGGGGTCAGCAAACTTCATCTGTATAGGTCTAGAGAATAAATATTTTTGCCTTTGCAGGCCACATGTGGTCTCTGGCACACTTTTTTCTGTATTTTGAGTCATAATCCTTTAAAACATGTAAAATTTGTTCTTTGCCCTTGGGTTGTACAAAAATAACCCCACAGGCCAGACATAGCCCACACATAAGAGTTTGCTGGCCTCTGTTTCGGATTATTGCTTCCTCTCGTTTTGCCCGCTGAGACACTGAGACCACACCCTCAGCACGAGCCAGAGCTCTGCAGGTATTAGCTCAGGGAATGTATTTTCTTCTTATACAAAGGAGGACATGTTAGATTTCTGAATTTCTTTTTATTGTGTAACTTGATAAATATTCGATTTCTGCCTCCCCACCACTTCTCTTTCCCACCTCCTTCCACTCCCTTCCTGACTGTAAAATCATGTGAATCAGACTTAAAGAATGAGTGGAATTACTTAGAGCAGAGACGAAAATGAAATTGAAAAACAAGAGAAAATAGCACCTAAAATCTGCCTTAGAGACTGTAGACAGGAAGTGTCTGGATGCCTGCCCTAGGCTGGTTTTGTTTGCTCATTTGTTGATTTGTTTATTCTGAACCTTCTGACCTTGTACTTTTTCTTAAACTGGATATGTGAGTGCCATGACTCATCAAAGAGGATTTATTGTTTGGCTAAAGAAATGTATGATCTGATAATAGATTTTAAAGCTCTTGCAAATCCTAACAAGATAGATCTATGCATACATACATACACATACGTGCATACATACATACACATACCTATATACATACACACATGTAAATATATCTACATGCACTATATATATATATACGTATTATGTACAGTAGTCCCTGCTTATTTGCAGTTTCACTTTCTGTGGTTTCAGTTACCCGTGGTCAACCATTGCCCAAAAATATTAAAAGGAAAATTTCTGAAACAATTCATCAGTTTTAAGTTGCTTGCTGTTCTGAGTAGTGTCATGAAATCTCACACCATCCCGCTGTGTCCTGCCCAGGACGTGAATCATCCCCTTGTCCGGGGGATCCACAGTGTTTCTGCTCCCTGCTGGTTGTTGCTCAGTAGCCATCTCAGTTAGCAGATCGACTGTTGGGTGTCGTAGTTCTTGTGTTTTACTTAATATTGGTCTCAAAGCACGAGAGTGGTGATGATGGCAGCTCAGATATGCTAAAAAGAAGCTATAAAATGCATCCTATAAGTGAAAAGGTAGAAGTCTTCAACTTAATAAGGAAAGAAAAACAAATGTATGCTGAGGTTGCTCAGATCTGCAGTAAATGAATCTTCTACCCATGAAATTGTGAAGAAAAAGAAGAAAGAAATCTGTGCTTAGTATATACAGGGTTCAGTACTAGCCTTATTTTCAAGCATCCACTGGGGGTCTTAGAACATATCTGCCGCAGATAAGGGAGGACTTCTGTACAGCTGTTATACACACACACATATTTGGACAACAAAATTTGAATTATTGCATGGCACGATCTAGTTGTCATGAGTCTTTCATAACAACCTATGGTTACATGGATCCATGCTAGTAAGTGAAGAAAAGTAGAAGGCCTGACCTTAGGAAATGGGTGCCAGAAAGTCGGGGAGATTGGACACACCAGTAAAAACTGCACCTGGGCAGGAGGGTGAGGTGGAGATGTGGAGGGTCTGGATTACAAATGGCTGTTTCAGATGGGGTGGCATGAGTGGAGGACAGAGCCTGGAACCTGGAAGAAGCGCCCAAGAATCCCATGGTGTGAACTTTATTAAAGAAGCCAGAATGCAACCCACTGTTGAACCTGGCAAGGTGAAAGAGCCTTTCTATGTTATTGTTACTCTTTGACTTTTAAAATGGCAGAGATGTTTGTCTTTTTCCTTTATACTTTCCTTTATTTCTCCTGATCTCCCTTTAATTTTCTTCAACCCTTTTTCCATTGAGTTCCTGACAGTTTCCTTTGCCTTCCCAACTGCACACCATTAGCACCTCTTTATTCTAATCCTAGCTCTGTGGATACTTCTCCCAAACCCTGCTGTAACCATATGGAATCTGGAGTCTGACACACATGGCAGATGGCGTCTCCCCAGCGTCTCACACACTAACACAAAAACATCGACAAACCTGGCCCTGACATTGGCAGGCATGGCAGAAATCACAGATCAGCTCAGCTGTTACGGCCATGGCCGGCAGCCTTCACCTTGCTGACCACAGTCTGCAGGAAAGAGGCCTCCCCATCGTTCAGCATCCAAAGAGCAGTACCATGTGCCGAGACCCTTGAGACCCAGCCTCAGGTGGTCCTGGAGCGAGGAGGCAGGGGCTGGCAGTGAAGTAGACTCGTCCCAGAGCACAGACGTTGTGCTTTACCAGATTTAACGTTTTTGCAGTCTTTAAGAGCTTATTAGCCACTTGAAAAAGGCCATTCCAAGTTATTAGATATTTCCCTATAGTATTTATGATTTGAACTTCTTCCCAGGCAGTACATGCTGTACTGTACATTGAATTAGAGTGATTCAGAAAAGAACATTCAACATCTTACTGGCAATTGAATTGAATAGTCATTTGCAAGGAAGCGTATTTGGTTTTTAAATTTGTTCTCCTTCCTCAATTAATCAGGCTGGCCTTATTTGGGGCTAAAATGGAATGGAATCCCTTCCTTTTTATTAAAGCACATCTTGTGTGTGTGCGCACGGGCATGTATGAGAGAGAGAGATCATGACTTAACAGTGAAGCCTGGAATATGTGGATCTTTAGCTACAGCCACAATCTGAAAATACATGGTTTTTTAATCAATTTCTTGCTAGTCTGAAACACAAACATTTTCTTTTTTTTTTTTTATTATACTTTAGGTTCTAGGGTACATGTGCACAATGTGCAGGTTTGTTACATATGTATCCATGTGCCATGTTGTTTTGCTGCACCCATTAACTCGTCATTTAGCATTAGGTATATCTCCTAATGCTGTCCCTCCCCCCTCCCCCCACCCCACAACAGTCCCTGGAGTGTGATGTTCCCCTTCCTGTGTCCATGAGTTCTCATTGTTCAATTCCCACCTATGAGTGAGAACATGCGGTGTTTGGTTTTTTGTCCTTGCGATAGTTTACTGAGAATGATGCTTTCCAATTTCATCCATGTCCCTACAAAGGACATGAACTCATCCTTTTTTATGGCTGCATAGTATTCCATGGTGTATACGTGCCACATTTTCTTAATCCAGTTTATCGTTTTTGGACATTTGGGTTGGTTCCAACTCTTTGCTATTGTGAATAGTGCTGCAATAAACATACCTACAGAATGGGAGAAAATTTTTGCAACCTACTCATCTGACAAAGGGCTAATATCCAGAATCTACAATGAACTCAAATTTACAAGAAAAAAACACAACCCCATAAAAAAGTGGGCAAAGGACATGAACAAACACTTCTCAAAAGAAGACATTTATGGAGCCAAAAGACACATGAAAAAATGCTCATCATCACTGGCCATCAGAGAAATGCAAATCAAAACCACAGTGAGATACCATCTCACACCAGTTAGAATGGCCATCATTAAAAAGTCAGGAAACAACAGGTGCTGGAGAGGATGTGGAGAAATAGGAACACTTTTACACTGTTGGTGGGACTGTAAACTAGTTCAACCATTGTGGAAGTCAGTGTGGTGATTCCTCAGGGATCTAGAACTAGAAATACCATTTGACACAAACATTTTCTTTCCTTTTTCTAAAATAAAATAGGTAAATCTAATTGTGACTAATACCTGTGGTATATTACATGCCTTGTTGATGGTATGTGAGTGGGGAGGAGAAATTTAGATTGCCAAGATGTTGGAACTCTTTCTGACACAAATTTCGGGATGTCACCTGTCTTTAAATTAAATGGTAAGTTTTGAAGCCTTACCTTATTTATCTAAATTAAGAAACATTCAAGATGGAGGACAAGAAAGCATTTTCAGAGGTTTTTTTTTTTTTTTTTGGTCATTTGACCATCCCTTCGTTTGATCATTACAGAGGATGAGAGAGTGCCCTGGTACCAGGTTCGCAGGTGGCAGGCTTTCTCCTGTTGGGAAATGCTTTGCATGTAGGCTGTGCAACCCATCAAAAGAGATCCTTCTCTCTTCCTGATTTTTCTGAGTAATAAAATGTGAAGACTATCAAGCACTTGATGGTTCCATTTGACTTTTTATGTCACAGTTACAAGAAAGGAGAAGTAAAGGGAAAAGGTGAGATTTAGTCTGAGGAAGACTGAAAGAACAACAACAACAACTGCTGCCCCAAAAGAGATTACAAAGCTGTCTATCAGAAATGAAGGGAAACTATGGATTCTCCAGGTTTTGGAAGGAACATCAGCCCACAGAAGAAATGGCTGTGCAGTCAGGGCAACAGTGGAAGGGTTCCTAGCTTGTGGAATTGCTGAGAGGTTTCAGAAATGAGCTTGGATATGTTGGTGGCTGCGTCTCAGGACGACCCTTTCCCCTTGGGGTCTAATGAGGGTCATTCTTGGCAGAGTCCTGTGCTGGCTGACTCTCTTACAGCAATGAACAGTCCACAGATAAGAATTGTTCTTTTCTCCTTCTGAGTGTGTACTTATATACAAATACATTGAAAGTAAAAAGATGGAAAAAGTTACATCATGCGGGCAGAAAGCAGGAGTGCTATACTAATACCAGGCAAAAAGATTTTTTTAAAAAAATATATTACTAGAATACAGACATTTTATAATGATAAAAGGGCAATCCTTCAGGAAGACATAACAATTGTAAACATATAAGATCCTAAAATACATGGAGCAAAACTGACAGAAATGAAGGAATAAATACATAACTCAACAATAATAACTGGAGACTTCAGTACCTCACTTTCAATAATGGATTTTAAAAAACAAGGTGTATCAACAAGGAAATAGAAGACTTAACAGTATAAACCAACCAAACCTAATTGATACCTATAAAACACTCCACCTAACAACAGCAGAATTTGCACATGGAACACTATTCAGAATAGATCAAATACTAGGCCAGTAAATAAACCTAACAAGCACAAAACAATAGAAATAATACGAGATATGTTCTCTGGCCACCATGGAATGAAATTAGAAATCAGTAAGAGAAAAAAGTTTAAGAAACTCATAAGTACACGGAAATTAAACAGTACCCTTCCTAAGCAACCAGTGGGTCAAACAGAAATCACGAGGGACACTGAATCATATTTTGAGATGAATCGAGGTGAAGGCACAACGTAACAGAACTTAGGGAATGTGGCTAAAGCAGGCCTTAAGGGGAAATGTATGGCTGTAAACACTTACATTGAAAAAGAAGAAAGATTTCAAATCAGTAAACTAACCTTCCATGTAATGACACTGGGAAAGAAGAGCAACAAAAGCTAAAGCAAGCAGAATGAAAGAAATAGTAACATTCATGCAGAAATTAATGAAATAAAGGGTAGAAAACAGTAGAGCAGAATAATAAACCAAAAGTTAACTATAGGAAGAAATCAACAACATTGACAAGTCTTTAGCTAGATTGGCCAAGAAGAAAAGATGTGAATTACTAAGTTAAAGAATGAAAGCAGGAATGTGACGACTGACCTTACAGAAATGAAAAGGATTGGGAATGAACGCTGTGAACAACTGTATGCCCTTAGTTAGATAACTTACAGGAAAGGGAAAAGTCCTGCACATAAGCAGACTACTGAAACCGAATAGAGCATCTGCAAAAAACCCAAAGCTAACACCACGCTTAAAGTGAAAGACGGAATGCTTTTCTCCAAAGATCGGGAGCAAGACACAATATCTGCTCTTACTATTTATCCAACATTTTATTAAAGATTCCAGCCTAGGCATTTACCCAAGTAAATGAAATAGAATGCATCCATGTTTGAATAGAAGAAGTAAAACTGTCTGTATTTACAAATGACATGATGTTGTATACAGATAATACTAAGGAACCTCTAAAAACTATGAGAACTAATGAACAAGTTCTGGATGTTTTCAGATGTAAGATCAATAAGGAAAAATCAACTGTATTTCTGTGTAGTATCAATTAAGTGAAATTAAGAAAAAAATCCACTTATAATATCAAAAAGAATAAAATACTTTGGAATAAATTTAATAAAAGAATTTTAAAACTTATATTCTGAAAACTACAAAAATATCTGAAATGGAAAGACATTCATTTTCATGAATGAGAAGACTTGTTAAGATAACAATACTCTACAAATTGGTCTATAGATTTAGTGCAGTCTCTATCAAAATTCAAGCCATCTTCCTTCCACTAATGGGGACGTGACCCTAAAATCCATATGGAATTGCAGAGGGCCTCAAATCATCGAAACAATCTTAGAAAAGAATAACAAAGTTGGAGGCCTCATGCTTCCCAGTTTCAAAGCTCACCATAAACTATAGTGATCCAGATAGTGTAGCCCTGGCGTAAGGATAGACATAAAGAACAATGGCATATAACTGACAGTCCAGAAACAAATCTTCACAGTTACTGTCAACTGCTTTTCCACCTGGGTGCCAACAGCAATCAATGGAGAAAGAATAGTCTTTTCAAACAGATGGTGCTGTGACAACTAGCTGTCCACATGCAAAAGAATGCAGTTGGAGGTGGAGCGCATTGGCTCACACCTGTAATCCCAGCACTTTTAGAGGATTGCTTGAGTCCAGGAGTTCGAGACCAGCCTTGGCAACATGGTGAAACCCTTTCTCTACAAAAAATACAAAATTAGCCTGGGATGGTAGTGTGTGTCTGTAGTCCCAGCTACTTGGGTGGTGGGGGGCAGGCTGAAATGGGAGGTCGAGGCTGCAGTGAATCTAGATTGAGATTGCACCACTGCACTCCAGCCTGGGTGACAGAGTGAGACCCTGTCTCAAAAAAAGATAAAGGACAATCAAAGAATGGGAAAAATATTTTCAAATTATATATCTGATAAGGAACTTACATTAAGAACATCTAGGCCAAGCATGGTGGCTTATGCCTGTGATCCCAGCACTTTGGGAGGCCGAGGTGGACGGATCTCCTGAGCTCAGGAGTTCAAGACCACCCTGGGCAACATGGTGAAACCCCATCTCTACTAAACTACAAAAAATTACTTGGGTGTGGTGGCGCATGTCTGTAGTCTCAGCTACTCAGGAGACAGGCACGAGAATCACTTGAGCCCCAGAGGCAAAGGTTGCAGTGAGCCGAAATCACGCCACTGCACTCCAGCGTGGGCTACAGAGTGAGACTCTGTCTCAAAAAAAAAAAAAAAAAAAAAAAAAAAAAGAATCCCTAAAGAACTGTTACAGCTCAATAATAAGATGACACAGAACCTAACTGAAAACTGAACAAAAGATCTGAATAGACATTCCTCTAAAGAAGGTATATTCAGCATCCTTAGCAGGGAAGTGCCAATCAAAACCGTATGACCACACTCACTAGTGTGGCTGTGATCAGAAAGATAGATGATCACGAATGTTGATGAGGATGTTGAGAAGTCAGGACTTTCATACACTGGGATGGGAATATTAAATGACACAACCACTTTTTAAAAAAATTCTGGCAGTTCCAGAAAAAGTTCTGCTTTGAGTTATTATTCAAATCAGCAATTCCAGTACTATGTATGTACCCAAGAATAATGAAAACATGTTCACACAAGAGCTTGTACACAAATGTTCATAGTATTATAATAGCCAAAAGGTAGAAACATGGCACATGTTCATTCACTGAAGAATAGACAAACAGAATGCAGTATATTCAGGCAGTGCAATATTCTTCAGCCATAAAAAGGAATGAAGTTCTGGCACAGAGAAACCCTGAAAACATGCTAGGTGGAAAAAGCCAGACACAAAAGGTCACATATGAAATTGCATTGAGATGCAATGTCTAGGTGAGGCAGAATCCATAGAGGTGGAAGGTAGATGGGTGGCTGCCTAGGGCTAATGAGGAGGGAGAGGGATGGAATTGGGGGTTGATAACTAAACGGTTATGGCGTTTCTTTTGTTGTAATAAAAAGATCCTAGATTGTAGTGAAAACCACTGAATTGTACACTTCAAATGGCTGAATTGTGGTATATAAGTTATATCTCAAAGCTATTAACAAATAAACTCACGGAAAAGTGCGCACTTACGGTTGCAGGCCCTTGAGCTAAGGAGAGGCCTCCCGCAGGCTCCTGTGAGTTCAGAGGCTGACACACCAGCCCAGAGCTCACGAGATCTCGGGACTTGGGGCAGTGGGGACAGTCAGGAGCCTGTGCTAGAAATGTCCTAATTGTCCCTTCTCAAGCAGGAATCGGTGGATCTTGTTTAGTGGCTGCCTTTATCATGCTGGGCTGCTTCTCTCACCCCTTCCTCTGTCCTTTCCCGTTACACAGTGCCGGCTTCTCCCAGCGCCTCTGGTGGGGATTCTTAGGACAGAGAATTTGCCCAGTGTGGTCCGTTGCCCTTCGGCAGGCCCTCTCGCAGTGCACCTTCCCCTTGCTGCCTCTCTGCGCCCTCCATGCCTTTCCCCTGGAGGGGCTTTCCTGCAAGTCATGCACCCACCATGGCTGCCATTCCCAAAAACTCTGACAAAGAAGCCCTAATCCTTCTCCCTGGGCCAGCCATCATCTTTGCAGCCTCATAGAAAAGCCATCCCGAGCTTCACATTGGAGACACCCTCCCACAGGCTGGTTGGGTTTGGAACTGAGAGTCGAGGATTTTCTTTCCCCGTGTTCTCTGTGCTTCTCACTTGCGAGGGAGCCTGGACGGGACCCCTATGTCTCTGAGCAGTAGCTTGTACCCCCATAACATGCAGAGAATAACAGCATTCTCTGCATGTTATTTCAACAATAACTTGGTGAGTCGTCTCTTCATTTTCTAGGTCATTTCTTTTTCATATTTGTACTACATACTCCCAGGTTCTTGCAGGATTTGACGTTGCTTAATATCGGCCCGAGCCCACCTACCTTAGTACCAGACAAGATGAAAAAGGGTGTTGTAAACTATACAGAGAGGCCAGTCTCTGGGGGTCCCTCTGGAACCATGCAGACCCACCTGTCCTCCTGGTGGCCCCAAGCTTGCCCCCAGGCTTGGCACACCTGCGGATCAATGCTTAGATTTGCTCACCGGTCAGTGAAATCCCACCCTGAAAAAAGTGCCATCTTCCTTTTATCCTCATCCCCTGCACCTCTGCCTCAAACCCCAAAACAGAAACATCAGGATAAGAATGAGGAAACATTACACACTGGTGAGACAGCGAAAATAAGAACGTAACCAAAGTCGTGGCCAGGATCCCTTCACACACAGACAGGATAAGTCTTTCCTAGATAACATATGTACTCTGGAAATACTCCAGAATTCATATTGATTTTTTTAAAATAACTAAGCACATCCCTTATGATCACGTTTTACATCTTTTCCTCCCTGAGAAACCATTTGAGCCTTTCTAGAAAGACCTCACATAGGCTGGATTCATAAACATTCAGGGCTGCCCGTCAGAGCTAATAGCGTGAAACCTGGGTCATTTCTAACCATCTAGAGCATTGCTGGGGAGCTGCATGCCTGGCCTTTGTTCAAAGTTACTGTGCTTTTAAAAGCTGAGCACCCTGAGTACCTGAGGGTTGCCTTTTTACAAATGTTCCAAGTGCTTGAGTTTTCCCCATGGAGTATGACATTAATCTTAGGTCCCTGGGGTGATGAGGCATTTGCTGGGAGACAGGCAGGCTCTCCTTTTCCAAGGAAGGTGGCCTTCCAGCTCTGTGTGCCTGCATGTTTATGCTAAGGGGGTTATTAAGGAAAGAATAGAATGAAAGATTTATCAGTAAGCTAAGAACATTGCACTGGGAGGGAAGAGGCTGAACCTGTTTTAACTTTTTCTTATGTGGGAATGAGTTTATCAGGTCCTTTTCCAAGAGAGGTTTTAATGCTGGAGGAGTAAGGAGAAAAAGTAGGTGTCAGGCACACAAGGGAGCAGGATGGAGACATCTGAAGCCACCAGTGGCCCTTTCTCCAGTTCTGTTTGGGACGTTTTCCGAGAGGGACTTAGTGGCTTAAATGTCAAAGGAAAGAGTTTGCAAGTGAACTGTCTTGGACTGCTTGTCGGCCAAGGTCACAGACACCAGTTCTGATACAAACAGTGGTGCACACGTGGGGTCCTTCTCCGCAAGCCCAGCAGTGTGGCATCCCCTTTCTGCAGGGGCTCAACTGTGCTCTTCAGGTGAGGCCAGGCATCCAGCCTGCTAGTGGCAGGTGCTTCCCAGGCTGCAGACTGCACGCCCTGCAGCCTCCTTGTTGGCCGGCCAGGCTTCTGCACTGTGTAGACAGTGACCACGGTCACAGCACTGCCTCCCACAGCACGGCCTGTGCCAAGATTAGAGGGAAAGGGGATTCTGTGGACATGTCAGGTAGGGAAGTGCTGGCTCAGACAGCCCCACAGGTCTCAATACTCCACGGTCTCTTGCCAACAGACACGCTGTTGGTGTGCCACTCTGTGCTGTGAACCACTTTGAGAATCCCAGGCTTGTGCTTCTTCCCAGGAGAATTTTAATCCTGGAATCTACCTTTCCTGGAGCTTCTGCAGAAAGCGGTGCTCCCAGCAGCAAGGTCAAGGCACTGTGGGCTCACAAGGGCTTGGGGGACCCTATACCTTCACCAGAAAAGTAAACACAGCCAACCTCTTTCTTCCATTGGATAGACGCTAGTGTATGGTGGGAGGTAAGGAGACCATCCGATAAGCTGATGGCATCACTGCCAATAAAACTCCTGTCCCCAACAGTCTCCCAGTCTGCTCTGAAGCCATGGCTGTGGTGTGGAAATGCAAGGAGGTGATCCTGGCACCACCGGCTTCTACAGCACAATTGGGCCTCGCTGGGCCACAGAAACCAGATCTGAACCTGCCCCAAAAAGATAAGAGAATACAGAAGGTACATGGAGTAGCTCCCAAAATTGAAGAGACACTGGAAAGTTGGTCTGGGAGAGAAGATCCCGGAGTTGGCTGGAGCGGCTCCTGTGTCCACTCCAAAGGTCACTCTGCTCAGAACCCAGGTTCCTGCACAGTCTGATCAGTCTTTCTCAGCTCACGTGCTCTCCTGTTGGCCAACAAACGGGAGCGTGGTAAAGAAAACGGAGGTGTTCTCCCCTCTCACCAGAAGAAGGAAGATGACACGAGACAGGCAGAAACTATTAGGTCCTATAGAGAGACAGGCTAAGGCCATGATCTAACCAAGACTGAGAAATGAAGACTGTCCAACCCACTCTGCTCTCAGCTAGAATGAGAGCAGGCCAGTCTGTTAGCAAGAAGGCTACTGTACTGGAAAATCCCTGTGTACTGGGAAGAGCCAGCCCAACCGGAATGTTACTCTTGGATGGGAACTTTCAACATCAGCAGCTGTGTGATTCTCAAAGCATGAGAGTTTTTTTTCCAAACCCTTCATGACTGGGTGTGGTACAACCTGTTACCAAACCCAGACTTATCCTGGTTATTTTAACCTCAAGATTGTACCAACAGAATCTTCGGTCCCCGGAGTGTAATTTGATCAGGTGTGATGGCTTGGGAGAAAAATAAAAATGGGTGCAGTGGACTCATCAGCTGCTGGTTCAACCCTGTTCACTGGGCCTTCTGCTTCCTGTTGAGAGCTTAGTTTGGGCCCATAAATTCCAGAGAACCATATTTTTTCTCTCAAAACAATACTTGAAAATGATTATGGTAAAAGTAGAGAATTTTAAAACTCTGCAATTTTATTCTTGCTAAGATGTAAAGTACAGAAGCAGCAGAAAGGCAGAGCTCTTTGGGAATGGGCCAGTTCACTCTTGCTCATCAGCAGTAAGGAGAGAAAGGAGGAAGTGGCTGCTGGCTGTCTCGTGGGTTAGGTGGCCCCACAGTCCCTCTGGAAAGTCGACGTATTCACCTCATTTTACAGATGAAGACTTTGAGACGCTTAGTCATTAAGTAGCTTTCCCAGCTCATTCTGGTAACAGAACGCAAAACAGTGTTTTCCTCCTTTAAATCTTACATACTTTCTGCTTTCTCATTCTCATTTTAAAAAGAGCACAACCTGCTTCTGCCGTGGCACGAAAAAGAACCCTTTTGACCAAGACAGCTCTAAATTGATATCCAAAAGCAGGACAAGAGAGTCATCAGACAGTACTGTAGTGGCATTTAACTCTGAGTGCTATCAAGGGGAAGCTGGAGTGGTTCCTTTCCCTGGAAGTGAAACTCACAGCCCCAAGGCCCAACGCTCTGGGATTAAACACTAGAGCAATTTTCCAGAATGCTGTAGTTAGTTGGTTTTCTGGCTTGTTGTTAGTGTTATCTGCACCCATACTAGAAAAGAAATGGAAATTCAGGACATATCTAACACAAGGAGTTCATTATGGAGGTGGTTTCCCAGGAGACCTGGGGAGATTTGGGGTTGAGGCAGTGAGAGGTGCTGACAGGTGCCCTCCTGGACCTCTGAGAGAAGCACACTTTCTACCCGTGCCTAGCTGCCCTTGAGCTTGGAGGGGCTGGGAGGGACTCTCACTCAGACCCCAAGTGACCAGTGATGCAAGTTGCCAGGGAATGGAGAAGGAGGGGTGTGTCTGTGTCCCAGGCCTGAGATTTTCTGGGTAAGAAACTAAACCTACGCATTCAGGGATCAAACCCACAGCTTCTGAAACCTCCATGCTGTCCTCTATGGCTAAGTAATGCATCTACCTGTACCAAGTGCCGCATATAGACAGGACACCTCCGTCATTCCTGTATGGTCTGTGTGACTCTGTTCCTTTAGTCTTCCCTTTCTTTTTCTTGTTCCTCTTCCCCATGAGGGCAAGGACCTTATCAGTGCTCAACTCGCTCAGCAGATATTTGTCAGGAACTTATTTGTAGAACCAAGCTGCCACATGGTGAGTACTCTACAAATATGGAAATCATTGGGTGTGCAGCTTAGTCTCCAGTGCCCAGCAGCACCTAGAGCTTAGTAGGTCTTAGTAAGCCATTTGAACAGATAAATGGATTGTTTGATACTGGTGGAGGGAATGTGCCTCAGTCATCCCAGAATTGCTCATCTCTATGGTTAGCGGCATTATGTCAAAAATGAGATGTCATTCCGGTGGCATGAGCATTTACCCATTAGGGGACAGATGTCTGGTCTGGACAGATGCTCCGTTGACGAAGGCGTGGAAATCAGAGGCTGGTGTGGGACCCTGGTGGGTGTTGAATTGTCTTCTAGTTAAATCGTTCACCCTCTCTAGGTAGAGCCTGTGGTCAACTTTACCCATGCTGTGTCCTACCCATAGCCCACCTTGACTTCTCCCTCTAGTCCTACTCATTCCACTCTCAGCAGCAGTTTCTGCAGACATATTTTAAATCCTTCCTTTACCTGCTCATGCTTTACAGCAGCCTTTATTGAAATGGATTTGTTTAAAGTTGGAAGCAATAGCAAGATCATCCTCTACTTATCATGTAGAGGCAGCAAGACATGCAATTTGTTAGGTTCGGTAGCTAGCCAGAAAAAGAATGAAATGCTCCATCCATTTCACCCAGCGGCAGCTTCACATGGTGGGCATTGAGAGACTGACCTCAGCTCCCCACCTCACCCCTAGCTGCATGCAAACCCACGGGCAAGTTACACGATCTCGCCATCTGTAAAAATGGGAAATGAGAACATCTCTCATAGAAGTCTTGAGGAGATCAAGTGAAGTAATGCCTATAAATTCCTTCACCCCGAGTAAGCACTCCTTGAACGCCAGCCAAAACTATCATCGCTGCTCAACTACAAAACTATATCAATGATAAACATCAGCCGGCTGTTGGACCCCAACATTGTATGGGTTATCCATTATTTCGTAAGACACTCCTCACACATACACATGCGAGCGCACACACACACATTTTTAATACAGTTGTAACTACATAATCTAAACCCCTGCTGGTATTTCCCAGATAGTAAAAGATTGGGGGCATGTCCCAGAGTATACTAACATTCCCCTTCTCGTCAGAACAAGTTCATATAATTTATGCAGATTTCAGAGTAAATTGCAACAGCAGAAAAGTCTTGAGTGGTTCATTTCTGACCTCTTGAATGCTTCTGAGCTCTCTACCTGTGAACTTTAGATAGTATCATCAGCAGGATGGGGGTGAGACTAGGGAAGGAAAAAGGATTCTGGGAGGGTCTCGGTGTCAGTCAAACCCGAAGATTGGATTTCAGGCTCAGTCTGGGACTAGAGACTTCACAGATGTGCTGTGCCCAGGTGGCTCATTAGAGACCGCTGGAGCCCTGGTAGGGGGAGCGTGAGGAGGCTGCCTTTGTGGGTGGATGTGAAAGGCTGGGTCCTGCCAGCACTTCTGTCTGCTAACCTGTATTTGGGTTTAAATACCACTGAAGGAAGGAGCCTGGTGAAATTGAAAGACATAATTTCCAAAAGGAATTCCTTAGGACATTAAGGGCAGAAATTAGCACTGAGGAGGTAATGAACATGCCGTGGCCAACACCGTGCACACGGCTCGGTGGTGTTTTCCTTGCACGACTCTTAATCCGCTTCCTGGGAAGAGGATGTTCCCTGGCCAGGGGGAGAGAGCTTTACCCTGAATCATGAGAACAGGGAGGGAAGAACATTTCAGCTGCACCTGCCCAGTGAGTTATCAGGGAGGACAAAGGGTGATCTGGGGGTCAGCACCTCTCAGAGAGCTGATCAGAAGCAAGGCTCAGGCCTCAGGTGATTCTTTTCCTGATATGTCTAGTGGCTCCACTGTGCTGAAATCCCCAGGAGACTGGGTAACCGACAGTGCTGGGCCCCACTCCCAGAGCTTCTGATTCAGTACATCCAGAGTGAGACCTGGGAACTTGCATTTCTACCTAGGGCTCTGATAGCACTCATGGTGCTGGTCCAGGGACCACATTGAGAAGCACCAGCATATAGTAATGAAGGTCCCTTGACGTTTTAACTCAGAAAGCGTGGTGGAAATCACCAGATTTGGTGAATTGGGTCCCATGACTTGAATCTAACAGCAGATGCAAAAATCCTTCAATAGAGATAGAGTATGGGGCTTATCTAGGAGGGAAAGGTAGTCAGTTACCTCATCTCCTGAAGACTTCCGGGCCCACAGCCCAGGCCACTGAGAGGAGAGAGCCACAAGGCAGAGACCCAACCAAGTGGAGATTGAAGGCAGGACTTTGCAGGAGGCTCCAGGCCTCGCATGGCAGAAGCTCTGGTGCCTGGAGCTGGGGATGGAAGTGAGGCAGCCGGATGCCCTAATTGACAGACAAAGCACTCCCTATTTCTCTTCTCTCCGGCATAAATGGATGAATGAAAGGGCTCATTACCCTGACTTTATTTCTTACAAAGCAGGAAGGTTTGTGACAACCTGGGAAGCAACGACCATTTTGTTTTGCAGTTTGCCACAGTCAGGAAAGAAAACCGAGCAGGGTTAAATCTAGATCCTTATGTTCTGAGAAGATATTAATAGAGTAAGTAAAGGTCACAGTAGAGGTAGTTTTGTTCCCACAGCTACAGAAAGTCAATACAGCTCAGCACCTAGGTGAAATCTGGGAAGATTCCATTCTGACTCCATAATCACAACTGACACAACAAGACATAAGATGGGAGACATACTCAGGACTAGAGGTTCACCCTGGTGGCTCGGGGTGAACCAGATGGAGAGACCCGAGTGCACTGGGGCATGCAGCAGTGGGAGGGAGGAAACAGTTTGCAGGCTTAGCAAGCAGCGCGGGCCAGACAGCGAGATGTCCGCAAACAGCCCTGCTAAGAACGGTTCGACGAAGATAGCTTTTTGTGGTTGTTTTAATTTAGCCCTTGAAATAAGGAAAACTGAGAAGGAGACGCCTGTTAAGGCTAAAAGTGACAAAAGGCAAAGTGCAGGTTCACTGCTGCTTTTCAAAAAGGAGAAGGAGGGTAAAGGTAAAAGGCAATGGTAGAAGAAAGAAGGCAAAGGGCATCATGGCAGCTCAAGAAAACTAAGGAGGGAGCCCTGAGAAGCAGAAGCAGTGGAGTGCGGACTCCAGCAGCCAGGTTCCCATCCCAGCCCCGCTGCTGCCAGCAGGGGACCTGCAGCAGGCCACTCAACCTGTCTGTACGACAGGGGACTGAGAGAGTTCCTACCTCAGAGGGTTGTCATGAGAATGATACGAGCTAAGAGAAATAAATGGCTCAGGACAGTTCCTGGCACACAGTAAGAGCTAAATTTGTCATTTTTATGATCACTGTTATGATTTTCTAGAAGTGTCCAAAACCCCATTCCAGTACAAAATCCAATCCAAGATGCTACAGAACGTTACAGCTGTCATCTCTGAGGCTCTGCTGACTGGTTCTGAGAAACCACAGCAGACAAGAGCAGAGCCAGTGGTCTGAGGGCTGGGTCTCAATTTCCCAAACAGATACATGGCCAGGTCCGAAGAATGCTGTTTCAGAGTGCTGTCAACCCCTGGCACAACTAGAGGATGAGGGATGATTTAGGCAGATGGTTTGCATGCATTTTTGAAAAGAAGGCTGCTTGAGTGCCCCAAATGTATGAGGGTTTAATGAGAACATTCCGCGCCTGTCTGACTGTTATTGGGGTGGGGGGTCAGGTCAGCAGAGCACTTGGTAAGCTTCCCATGATATTGTTATGGATGAAGCAGGGATACAGATGGCGGCTGATGGCTCATCACCCAGGCACTACAGTTCCTAGAGGGTCTGTCTGTGGCTCTGCCTGTACAGCTTGTCAGCAGCCTCCTGTCATGTGACTTCTCTGGATAGGGCTCCCCAGTGGAGACTGCCATGGGGTCAGGAGACTCCACAGAAATGTGTGGCTATCAAGTGGTAGGACTCCTCTCAGAACGGGGCACTCATTCTGCTTCCCAACCCACTCCTTGTGGCTCATGGGACTCAGACTCCCAGTTCTCAGGGTCTACATGATGTCTTCACAGATCAGACCAAGAAAGAAAATGTGAACTGAAGATTTTATAACTAGCTAAACTATCCTTCGAGTATCAAAGCTTTAGAAAAACAGTTTTAAATAGACAAGAGCTGAGGATGCTGTATCCATGAGCCCTTCTTGAGGAATTTACTGGAGCAGGAATCAGCAAACTTTTCCAGTGAAAGACAGATATTAAATGTTTTAGGCTTTACAAGCCATGTAGTCTCTGTCTTAACTACTCAATTCTATTGTAGCAGAAAATCAGCTATAAACAATGTATAAACAAATAGACAGGGCTGTATTCTAATAAAACTGTATTCACCAAGACAAGTATCAGGGAGGATTTGGCCCTCAGGCCATAGTTTGCCAATCCTACTACTATCATAGGATGCCTTTCATCTAACCAAGAGATGACTAGGGTCAGGGGTAAAAGGGCTGATGGTGAGCATCTTAGGATGTTTAATTGTGGAGCTAAGACTAACACAAAGTTAGATACAGGAATGAAAAATAATATGTAAATGTTATATACTCTGACAAAATGAAAAGAATGCAACTAAAAGCAATAGAAAAAAGAGTAGAATAAAAGAATAAAAAGAAAAAACAGAAAGCAGGAGAATCAAATAATAACATTTGTTGTTGTTTAGACAGTGGGTGAAAGTCAAGAGATATCATTGAAAACTGATAAACCAGGTAGTAAGAGATTAGGAAAGAGAGACAAAGTGCATTTTACAAAGGTGTGAGTACTTCTGCACCTCCCAACTCTTGTTCACCCTGTTCTCCTTGCCCATAATGCCTTCACCTGTATTCTCCACTTGTACACATTAAAACACAATGTGATACCCCTGACACACCCACTAGACTGGTTGAAATAGAAAAGACAGATGATACTATGTTTCGGCAAGGACATGGAGCCATTGGCATTCTCTGTCATTGCTGGTGTGAGTGTAAATTGGCATAACCACTTTGGAAATCTATTTGTCTAAACATACAAATTCTCATGACCCAGAAATTCTAGATTGTTTCAAGGTGGGCAGAGCTATGCAGACATTCCTCAAAGTCTGAGGAAGCCGAGAGGCCAAAGAGGCTGACAAATCCAGTTTCTTAGAAAGAAACATTTAATAGGGACTTACAAACAGAAGCCATGTCTGTGCCTTGGGCAGCAGCAAGACAAGATGGTGGATCCCCATGCCATTGTCCCCCAGATCCAGGTCAAGGAATGGTTCAGATGCGATTTGTAGGACAACCGAAGTGTGATAGCATAAGATTGTTTGACCTAAGAGCACAGTTTATGGTATGTACCTGCTTTTACACAAACAACAATAGATAAATTGGAAATCTCAGAGGCCTTCCTGGAACTAGAGTTAGTCAGTTAAGCCAACATGGCGGGTAACCATTCAAGATGGAGTTGCTTTAGCCTCCCATTTAAGATGCAGTTGCTTTAGCTTCCACACAGGTGTATGCCAGCAAGTTGTACAAGACATGTACAAGAATGTTCAGAGCAGTGCTATTCATAAGAGGCCAAAACCTGAAACAACCCAAATGCTCATCCACAGTACAATGGATGGATTGTGGTCTAGTCATACAATGAAATACGACACAATGATGAAAATAAGCTATTGTTCTACAAAACTTGGATCAATCTCACAAATAAAGAAGCTAGACACAAAAGACAAGAGTGCATGCTCTGTGAGTTCATTTATATAAAGTTGAAAAACATGCCAAACAAACCTGTGATGATAGGCGTCAGAATTGTTGGGGGAGGCTCATAAATGAGTATGAGGAGGCCTTCTGAGGTTTTGGTAATGTTCGCTTCTTGATCTGAGTTGTAGTTACAAGCCTTGCTTTGTGAAAATTTCGTCAAGCTGTATACTTATAATTTATATACTTTTATGTATTTATGTGATACTTGAATAAAACTATCAAAAATGGTTGGAGTGAAACAAAAACCTTTAGATACCAAAAAATAAATAAATGGCAAAGAAATAACATCTAAAAAAACACAGAAAACACAATAAAATATATACAGTAATTATAATTAAATTCTACTACAAAGTTGAGATCAAGTAGATTGGAATTGGCCTAGCTTACTGGTTAAAAGAAAAAGATTTTCTGAAAGAAAAGGCGTGGTGGCTCACGCCTGTAATCCCAGCACTTCGGGAGGCCAGGGTGAGCAGATCACCTGAGATCAGGAGTTCGAGACCAGCCTGGCCAATGTGGTGAAACCCTGTCTCTACTAGAAATACAAAAAAATTAGCTGGGCGTGGTGGCGAGTGCCTATAATCCCAGCTACTGGGGAGGCTGAGGCAGGAGAATTGCTTGAACCCTTGGGGTGGAGGTTGCAGTGAGCCGAGATCACGCCACTTCACTCCAGCCTGGGCAAAAGAGTGAAACTCTGTCTCAAAAAAAAAAAAAAAAAAAAAAAAAAAAAGAAAAAGAAAAAGATTTTAAACTGGCTCACAAAGACCCAACTATGTGCTGTATGCAAAAAAAACACCTAAAAGAAACTGATTCAAAAAGGCCAAAAATAAAGGTATTCCAGGGAAGCAAAAACAGTAAGAGAGCAGAGGTAGCAATCCTAACTTTAGACAAAATAGACTTCAAGCCGAAAAGCATTAAATGTGACAAGGAAACTTACATTAAAAGTCTTCATTTATAATGAAGATATAACAGTTATGAATATTTATGCTTCAAATAACACAGCAGCCATTTATATAAAGTATAAACTACAGGAGATACAGAGAGAAATGTATTGGCTACAGGAGACAACATTAGCGAACCACTCTCAATCCAAGACCTATCTCACTGACGCTGTGATGCTGAGCAGGTTACTTCACAGGAGCTCCCCCCTTATCTAGCTGGGAATCAAGTGAAGACTAAAGCACACAACATCTGGCATGTAGAAGGGTCCAATTAGTGTGGTTCTTATTGTTTATTTACTTGAAGCAGGTCACATTGCAACTAGACATGTATTTGTCAAGGCCACATGCTAAGGAAACATTGACCAGTAAGGAACATCCGAAGAGGGGAGTGGGGTGGAGGGACTGTAGCCTGGACGCTGCTGCCTCTTAAGGAACAGCTGAAGGGCTACGTGCATGGGCAGAAAGAAGACACAAGGGACACACAGAAGGACTTTTGGAAACCTTGCCCCAGTGCCTTCACAAATGTAAAGCATCGTCACTAGAGAACAAGCATCCCCAACAGGCTAGTGGGGCAGGCATGGCCGGGTCGTAGTGTAATGAGATCCCCATCATGGGGAGATCCAAGCACTCCTCCCTGGCTCTCTGAATGATGTTGCTCAACACTTTGGATCCAGGACTTCCATTTGTACCCTGTGGAAATCATCCAAAATATGGACAAAATGGGCACCTACCCAAATGGCCAAGTATGCCCTGGTTCAGTAATGTATGGCTCTATCTATATGACAGAGTAATATGCAAGCATTAAAAAGTTAATCTTTAGCACTTTGGGAGGCCAAGGTGGAAGGACCGCTTGAAGCCAGGAGTTTGAGACCAGCCAGGGCAACAAAATGAGACAACATCTCTACAAAAAAAAAAATTTAAAAATTAGCCAGTTACAGTGACATGCGCTTGTAGTCCCAGCTGTTTGGGAGGCTGACACAGGATGATTGCTTGAGCCCAGGAGTTCGAGGCTGTAGTGAGCTGTAATTGCACCACTGTCCTCCAGCCTGGGTGACAGAGCAAGACCCTATCTCAAAAAAAAAAAAAAAAATCAACCTTTAGAATTGCTTCTGCTATCAATAGTGATGCACAATATACAATGATTTGTGGTATGACGTCGACATCAAAGGAAGATATTTAGGAAAAAAGACTAGGATCATGTGTGTCCTTTGGTTGTCTCGCTTTCTATTTTTTGTACTTTCCAGGTTTTCTACAATGTGCATGAATTATATTTATAAGTTCTACTAAGCAGAAAATACGGCAATAGAAGAGATAAACTAAAGCGAGTGAGAACAGCCCAAGATGCCCTGGAGATCAGCGCAAAGATCATTTTTGTAAGCTCCGGGTCACCTGTCAGTTTTCTTCATATAGAACCATGGAATTTAATTAAAGTTAGAAAACATTCATGAGGTCCTTAAGAAGCACGAGGCTCTGTGCTAGAGTCTGACTTTCAGAAGAGATAGAGAGAAGGCAAGGACTCAGGCAAGGACCACCCACAGCAAGATGTGACCAGGCCTTTGTGGATGAAGAGAGGAAATCGGGACTCTGAGTGGCCCCAAATACAGTTTTTTCACCAGGGAGCGGGATATTCTCTACAATTCTGTAAATAAAATTTTCCTGGCCAGGGAAAGTGGCTCACACCTGTAATCCCACTATTTTGGGAGGCCGAGGCAGGCAGATCACCTAAGGTCAGGAGGTTCGAGACCAGCCTGACCAACGTGAAACCCCGTCTCTACTAAACATACAAAAAACATTAGCCCAGCGTGGTGGCAGGCACCTGTGATCCCAACTACTCAGGAGGCTGAAGCAAGAGAATCACTTGAACCCAGGAGACAGAGGTTGCAGTGAGCCAAGATCATACCACCGCACTTCATCCTGGGCAACAAAAGCAAAACTCCGTCTCAAAAAAAAAATTTATTTTGTTCACCTAAAAGCAAAAGTTGACAGGGGAAAACATCACAAAACTTGGTTCAACAAGACTTGATGGAAGAGTCTCTTTTCTCGGGGTCTTGAAGGCAGAATGGCGGCCAGCCAGTCTCCTGTGTGCCTCTTGGTGAGAAATCCTTAAAGCCTGTTCAGACAGAAACATCTTTGCAGAGCAGCCCCTTAGGAAACTTTTTGAAAATTCAAGAAGCAGCAGCAGCGCTCCGGTGAAAATAGATCATGTGACAAGATACTTGCTGAGCAAAAGTCTCAAAAGTATATGGATGAGTGGATGCCATAAGCTTCATACAGCCAGAAATAAAATGAATCTCCTTCCTTTCTGCTTGGAAGGCATACAGACGTGGTTTCTGTAGCTCATTAGGTATTAAAATTATTAACAAATTATTATTTTCAGTTGAAAGTGGTTATGGTATTCATTATTCCTCCCATGCCAAGACTCGCTCTAATTTACTCAGAACATGAATTATCCAAAGCAATCCAGAGTTTCTAAATAGTTTTGGACCAGGTTCACTGCCTTTGGCTCAGCAAACCTGTCAGGGCTGGGTGGCTAAAGGTCTCCGTTACATAATTTACTGGTAACTTAATTGAGACTAATTACTGTCTCTCATTTGCCTGCCTGAAGAACATCTGCCCGGCAGCTGCTGTAACTGTGTTTGGTTGGGGTGTTTGAATCTTTTTGTGAAGTGAAATAAAGGGCATGAATATTTTAATGTAGATTTATCCCACTGTCACTTTTTATAGGAAACTGCTGGTTATTTTATTAGCCAGCAACATTAATACGAACTTTCTCTCCAGTGTGCCAGAGCCAAGGTTTAGGGTGGACTCAGCACACGCTGCCTTAGTGGGGTCCACCGCCAAGGAGGAGGTGGGGGCTGTGGCTAAGTCAGCGCATGGGGGTGTGGTGCACGCAGCTCCTGGACTGCTCTGTGATATGCCTGCTGGGGGCCTGCGTCCATCCAGAAGGGGACACTAGGTGATAACAGATTGACCATGTAGGATCAGTCGTTGGCACATGCACGTGAGAAACAAATGAGTTTCAACCCATTTCACAGATGGAAAAACTGAGCCTGGGGAAGTTTAGTAGCCAAGGTCGACAAAGACTTAGCCTGGAAGCCCGAACTAGATCTGAGCCTCTTGACTCCTAGGAGTACCCAAGCCGTAGCAAGGTCAGGATAGTCTTGGCAGGAACGGTATCATTTAGGCCATTTGGAGAGCCTGAGATGTGCCAGCAGTGGAAGAGAAACATCTAGGACCTGTGGAGGAGCAGGCACTTGACACTGGCCAACTGAGAAATGAGGAGGGCGTGCAGGCAGAGGGACCGGTGCCAGCATGTCTGGGTGAAGGAATAGCCAACAGCCTGGGAGGGAGGAGCACATGTGGCAGGCCAGGGCCAGGGCGACAAGGCTTCTTTCCCTTACCTTCACCTACCCTGGTACTTCTTTTTCTTAGTCCAGAGTCTTACTTTTGTTTCTTTCCATATATTCCTGAAAACAGCTGCAGTCCTTGGGTGGAGCTATGAAGGAGCATGGCCTGAATGAATGAGTGAATCATCAGACTGGTTGGGACCGGAATGCCGGGCTGAGGATATGAAAGGCATTAGGTACTAGGGAGCCATCAAAAGTTTCAGACTACAGCGGTGGCAGAGAAGCATAGGTTACTTGGAAGGGAAGAGAGATGACATGTTTGTTTTTGGGGGGAGCAGTGCATTTGGAGACTGTTATGGCACCCTAGCTAAGGGTGGCCACGGATAGGGGGAGGGGAAGGCAGATTTCAGATCCTTCATGGTGGTTGGCTTGGTGGGACTTAGCAGTTGCTTGAATGTGGCACAGAGAGCAGTCCAAGATGACCCCCAGATCCTAACCCTGCATGTCTGGTCTTTGGAAAAGAAGTGGCCACTAGCCTTCAGTAATGGGGACTAGCAGAGTGGTCTGTGACACGCACACCCACCCAGAACCACAGGCATGGTGGGACTCACTGCTATCCTCTAGGCTGGTGAACACATCGGCCTGAAGCCTCCCAGGTGGAGAGTGAGGGGTCCCCTATGCCCTGTTCCCTAGTATCTGAAGGAACATGGCATAGGTAAGGTCCTCAAACAATTATTTTTAAGTGAGCCATGAGAGCAAAGAAGCCACAGACTGAACCAAGGAAAGAGCCAAGCTAGCTTAGAAAATGGGGGAGGAAGGAGACGGAGAAGTGGAGGGGAGAACAGCAAAGCTCCCAGCACTGGAGAAGCCCAGGAGGAAGCAGGTGAAAACAAGGAAGAGAGGCTGTCAGTGACAAAGCTGTCATCTGTACTAAAGATGATTATGATACGTCATGGTCTCCAAACACCCTTAGTCACTTGAGTCAGTGCATGGAGATAGACACAGCCGAACGCCAGCCACTGGGTCAGGATGGGGGCCCCTAGGCATCAGCCGCCTCCACATGGCTCCAGCCTGGATGTCTGTTGCCCCCTGGGAAACCTCTTTTCACGTTCACCATGAACATGGACTTTATAAGCCGTAGCTACCAGGGTCACTGCTTCTAACTTAGCAGCAGCATGTTAAGAGGCACCAGGAACTCAAAATAGACCCACGGAGAGTCACCTTGCAGCTTGTTGTCAGGGGCCCGGCTGGCTCCTGATGGCTCTGGGGGAGTCAGGGAGTGAGCCTGCAGCTTGCAGTTAAAGGTAGTTGTGGGTGGGGATTCAGGCAGAGCTGTGAATTCCCTTGCTCGTAAAGCTGCGTGCCAGAGCCCCAGGCAGCCAGCTCAGTCCTGTTGGAGCCCTGCCTCTGCCCCTTCGAACACAGTGCCAAGGGAGCACTTCCCCTGTGTCCCCCTTACAGGACAAGCAGAGCTGCCTCACTCAGACTGCTGAGCACCTCCCTGCCTTGCCTCAGGAACATTTTCTGAGAGCCTTGTGAAATTCTGAATATTTTCATGTCCAAAGTGGAGCAGCAGCGGGGGTGGAATGCTGGGGAGGTCTGCTTGTGTGTTTTCACATTGAATAATTTTGTGGGGCCGGGCAGCTGGGCCAGCTGGGCAGGGACTCCCGCTGCTGTTAATCAGACCCCTGGGTGTTTTCTGCAGCCTGCTTGGTTCAGGACTTTGGTGTTTGTTTCTGCTGGGTACCGTTCCGACTGCTGTCCTGGGAAAACTGTGCCACGTCATCATGCTGTAGGAGCCATTTTTTCCCGAATCTTCTTAGGACAAGATTCTTCGGGCTAACCTGTTAAGTTAGCATTTGTGCGTAGTAGGAATTTGGTGATCAAAACAAAGAAAGCAATGACAAGGACCCGTGTGCAGGCCAGTGGTGCAGAATCATCTCCAAGTGTGAGCTGGAGGGAGATGGGCATCTGGCTGTTGGAGCTTAGGCTCAGAACCCCGGCAGCTGCTGCCTCGGGATAGGAAAGTGTAAAGTCCTAGACTAGAGGCCGCAGGGCCAAATTCCACAGCAGACGTAGCTTGGCCCACACAGGCGTCTTAAGGTTTTAGGATTCATTTCCAACATTTTTAAATCAGGAGATTGCAGTAAGACTCTGGATTTTTAGCCTTACTTTTAAAAATGAATGGCGTGGCAACATTTGGCCTCAGTGGGCTGGAGTGCAGGTGTGGTCGTACACCGGATAGCACGTGTTCAGCTGCCCATGGTCTCAACCACTCACTGCAGCCAAGGTCAGTTAGTACATACCAGCCTGACTATAGCTTCTGCAAGTATTTTTCTTATAAAAATTTTCATAGTACAGAAAAGTACCGAGATTAACTAATAAACACGTCTCCACTTCCCAGTTTTAACAAATCTTTACAATTGCTGTATTCTTTTCACATCCGTTAAGTCGTAATGTGTTACAGATATGTTGGAAGTCCTTTTTGACCACTCCCTAGTCCCATTCTCCTCCTTTCCCCTGTTGGTATATATGCATCTCATCCCACCCAAATTTTCCGACTTGCGGTATATATGTATATATCCACAAACAGAAGGGAGTATTGTTTGTTGTGTCTTAAATAGTCTCTTAGGGCATGTACATCTGTCTTGCCCCTGGGAACTCGCCATGTTGCTGCTGTAGCTCTGGTGCATTCGTTTTCTATATGATTTCATCTTACACATTTATTCATTCTGCCATCAGTGGACACGTAGGTGGACTGCCATTTGAGGTTTATACAATTATGGAGTGAATGTCGTTTTCTGTTTTTCTTGGGCACATGTGTAAGAAACTGTATCCCTAGAAGTGGAATAAGGCATAGGTTATACGCACCTTGAGGGGCTACCTGTAGGTCGCATCCCACCAGTACCTTGTGAGAACATTTCTCGCATCGTGGCCAAATGTGGCTTAGTCACATATTTTAGTGTTGTCAGTCTGATGGATGTGAAAGGGCACGTCCTCGTTTGGTTTTTTAATTCCCCTGCTCTGTGGTGAGGTTGAATATTTTCAGATGTTTGGGGGATGTATTAGTCTGTTGTCACATTGCAAAGAACTACCTGAGACCGGATGATGTAAAGGAGAAGAGGCTTCGCTGGCTCACAATTCTGCAGGCTGCACAGGAAGCATAGCTGGGGAGGCCTCAGGAAACTTACACTCATGGCAGAAGGCAAAAGAGAAGTAGGCACTTCCTACCCGGCTGGAGCAGGAGGAAGAGAGAGAAGTGGGAGGTGGTTCACACTTCTAAACAACCAGATCTCCTGAGAACTCACTCAGCATCATGAGAACAGCAAAGGGGAAATCCCCCTATGATCCAATCACCGCCCACCAGGCCCCTCCTCCAACACAAGGAATTACAATTTAACATGAGGTTTGGGTGAGGGCCCAGAGCAAACCCATCTCGGGAGATATTTATATTTCTTCTCAAGTGATTTTTTTCTTCTATTGTTTGCCCATTACCTGATTACGCTATTTGTCTTCTCTTAGTTGATTTGTATGTTCAGCTTTACAAAAGAAAAGAACCCTGACACAGGCTACAACACAGATGCACACTGAGGACATTATGCTAAGTGAAATAAGCCCATCACAAAAGGACAATACTGTATGATTCTGCTTGTATAAGGCACCTGGGGTAGTGAATTCACAGAAACAGAAAGTAGCATGGTGGTTGCCAGGGGCTAGGGAGAGCAGGAAACAGGGAGTTCTTGTTTAGTGGGCACAGAGTTTCCGTGTAGGAAGTTGAAAAGCTTTAGAGATGGATGGTGTTGGTGTCTATACAATCATTCGAATATACTTAATGTCACTGAACTGTACAGCTTACAAATGGATTTGATGGTAAATTTCATTATGTATATTTTACCACAACAAAAAACACACATAATGAAACACCACTTCACACCCACTAGCATGACTATAATCAAAAAAGACATAATAGGAAGTCTGTGTGATGATGGTGATAATCTAGAACCTCAAGAACAAACCAGCAACCCCAAGAGGACTCACAGACCCTCTGAAGGAAGCAGACTGCTCCTGCAGGACCCGGGAGACACCCCAAATACTGTGAGTGCCCAAACTGTGGAAGTGGGAAAGGGAGAGCATCTTCTCCCAAACATACACCCCCACTGGAGAAAGTGAAGGTCTGTTTGCGGGAGAAGTTTCCGACCTCACCTGGAGCTGAGTCAGTTTAGAGAGTCGAGCAAAATACAGAAGTAGAGGAAGCAGCGGGAAAGACCCTGGGAGCTCCCTGGGTCCCCAAGCAGGCCATTCCTGCCTGGCACCACAGGGATCCATCGGGAGGGAGGCCAGAGGAGAGGCTGAACACCACAGGGAGAAGGAAGTCTCCAGCTGAACTACGTAATAATTTGAACTGGGCAAGAAGCATCCTGGCCAGAACTCGGGGGATGGCACAAATCCAGTGTGCAGATTCCACAGGTGGGGGCAGAAACAAGCCCTTTTCTTTCACAGCTGGGAGGCAGATAGCCTGGGGCAAGTTCTCAAGCTCAGCTTGCCCACTGCCTGGAAACAGACGGGAGGCTATTGAGGGGGCACACTGGGAGTGAGACCAGCCCTTTGGATTGCGTGGGAGCTGGGTGAGGCCTGTGATTGCCGGCTTTCCCCCACTTCCCTGACAACCTGCGTGACTCAGCAGAGGCAGCCATAACCCTCCTAGGTACACAACTCCATTGACCTGGGAACCTCAACCCCATCCCCCATAGCAGCCACAGCAAGACCAGCCCAAGGAGAGTCTGAGCTCAGACGCGCCCACCCCTGCCCGCACCAGAATGGGCCTTCCCTACCCACCCTGGTAGCTGAAGACAAATGGCATATAATCTTGGGGGTTCTAGGGCCCCACCCGCCACTGGTCCCTCTCCATACTACCATAGCTGATGCTCTCTGGAAAGTGTCACCTCCCGGCAGGTGGCCAACCAGCACAAAAATAGAGTACTAAACCACCAAAGCTAAGAGCCCTCACAGAGTCCATTTCACTCCCCTGCCACCTACCCTGGAACAGGTGCTGGTATCTACAGCTGAGAGACCCATAGATGGTTCACATCACAGGACTCTGTGCAGACAAGCCTCAGTACCATCCTGGAGCCGGGTAGACTTGCTAGGTGGCTAGACCCAGAAGAGAGACAGCGATCACTTCAGTTCGGCTCACAGGAAGCCATATCCATAGGAAGAGGGGGAGAGTACTCCATCGAGGGAACACCCCATGGGACGAAAGAATCTGAACAACAGCCTTCAGCCCTAGACCTTTCCTTTGACAGAGTCTACCCAAATGAGAAGGAACTAGAAAACCAACCCTGAGGCCGGGCGCGGTGGCTCACGCTTGTAATCCCAGCACTTTGGGAGGCCAAGGCGGGCGGATCACGAGGTCAGGAGATCGAGACCACGGTGAAACCCCGTCTCTACTAAAAATACAAAAAATTAGCCGGGCGTGGTGGCGGGCGCCTGTAGTCTCAGCTACTTGGAGAGGCTGAGGCAGGAGAATGGCGTGAACCCGGGAGGCGGAGCTTGCAGTGAGCCGAGATCGCGCCACTGCACTCTAGCCTGGGTGACAGAGCGAGACTCCGTCTCAAAAAAAAAAAAAAAAAAAGAAAACCAACTCTGGTAATATGACAAAACAAGTCTCTTTAGTACCCCCCAAAAACTCACACTAGTTCACCAGCAATGGATCCAAACCAAGATAAAATCTCTGATTTACCTGAAAAAATATTCAGGAGGTTAGTTATTAAGCTAACCAAGGAGGCACCAGGGAAAGGCAAAGCCCACTGCAAGGAAATCCAAAAAACGATACAAGAAGTGAAGGGACAAATATTCAAGGAAATAGATAGCATAAAGAAAAAACAATCAAAACTTCAGGAAACATTGGATACACTTATAGAAATGCAAAATTATCTGGAAAGTCTCAGCAATAGGATTGAACAAGTAGAAGAAAGTAATTCAGAGCTCGAAGACCGGTCTTTGAATTAACCCAGTCCAACAAAGACACGAATAAGAAAGTATGAACAAAGTCTCCAAGAAGTCTGAGATTATGTTAAATGACCAAACCTAAGAATAATCAGTGTTCCTGAGGAAGAAGAGAAATCTAAAAGTTTGGGAAATATATTTGAGGGAATAATGGAGGAATACTTCCCCAGCCTTGCTAGAGACCTAGACATCCAAATACAAGAAGCACAAAGAACACGTGGGAAATGCATCGCAAAAACATCATCACTTAGGCACATTGTCATCAGGTTAACTAAAGTTGAGATGAAGGAACAAATCTTAAGAGCTGTGAGACAGAAGCACCAGGTAACCCATAAAAGAAAACCTATCATATTAACAGCAGATTTCTCAGCAGAAAACCTACAAGCTAGAAGAGATTGGGGCCCTATCTTCAGCCTCCTCAAACAAAACAATTATCAGCAAGAATTTTGTATCCAGCAAAAGTAAGCATCATAATATGAAGGAAAGATGCAGTCTTTTTCAGACAAATGCTGAGAGAATTCGCCACTACCAAGCCACCACTACAAGAACTGCTAAAAGGAGCTCTAAATCTTGAAACAAATTCTGGAAACACATCAAAACAGAACCTCTTCAAAGCATAAATCACACAGGACCTTTAAAACAAAAATACAAGTTAAAAAAAGAAAGACAAAAAAAAGCAAGGTACACAGGCAACAAATAGCATGACAAATGCAATGGTACCTCACATCCCAATACTAACATTGAATGGCCTAAATGCTCCACTGAAAAGTTACAGAACCACAGAATGGGTAAGAACTCTCCAACCAACCATCTGCTGCCTTCAGGAGACTCACATAAACTAAAGTAAAGGGGTGGAAAAAGGCAATTCATGCAAATAGACAACAAAAGCGAGCAGGGGGGGTAGCTCTTCTCATATCAGACAAAAAAAAAAACTTTAAAGCAGCCGCAGTTAAAAGAGACAAAGTGGGACATCATATAATGGTAAAAGGCCTTGTCCAATAGGAAAATACCACAATCCTAAACATATATGCACCTAACACTGGAGCTTCCAAATGTGTGAAACAATTACTAATAGACCTAAGAAATGAGATAGACAGCAACACAATAATAGTGGGGGACTTCAATACCCCACTGATAGCACTAGACAGGTCATCAAGACAGAAAGTCAACAAAGAAATAATGGATTTAAACTATACCTTGGGACAAATGGACTTAAAAGATATATACAGAAGATTTCATTCAACAACTGCAGAATACACATTCTATTCAACAGCATGTGGAACTTTCTCCAAGATAGACTATATGATAGGCCATAAAATGAGCCTCAATAAATTTAAGAAAATTGAAATTATATCAGGCACTCTCTCAGACCACAGTAGAATAAAACTGGAAATCAACTCCAAAAGGAACCTTCAAAATCATGCAAATACATGGAAATTAAATAACCTGCTCGTGAATGAACACTGGGTCAAAAACAAAATGAAGATGGAAATTTAAAAATTCTTAGAACTGAACGATGGTAATGATAAAACCTGTCAAAATCTCTGGGATACAGCAAAGGCAGTGATAAGAGGAAAGTTCTTAGCCCTAAACATCTACATCAGAAAGACTAAAAGAGCACAAACTGATATTCTAAAGTCACACCTCAAGGAACTAGAGAAACAAGAACAAACCAAGCCCAGCAAAAGAAAGGAAATAACCAAGATCAGAGCAGAACTAAATGAAATTGAATTAAAAAAAAGATAAATAAAAAGCTGGTTCTTTGAAAAGATAAATAAAATTGATAGACCTTTAGCAAGCCTAACCAAGAAAAGGAGAAAATCCAAATAACCTCATTAAGAAATGAAACAGGAGATATTACAACTGATACCAGTGAAATGTGAAAGATTATTCAAGGCTACTGTGAACATCTTTATGTACATAAACTAGAAAACCTAGAAGAGATAGATAAATTCTTGGAAAAATACAACCCTTCTAGCTTAAATCAGGAAGAACTGCATACCCTGAACAGACCAATAACAAGCAGCGAGATTGAAATGATAATTTAAAAGTTACCAACAAAAAAAAGTACAGGACCAGACAGATTCACAGTGGAATTCTACCAGACGTTCAAAGAAGAATTGGTACCATTCCTTTTGACATTATTCCACAAAACAGAGAAAGCAAGAACCCTCCCTAATCCATTCTATGAAGCCAGCATCACCCTAATACCAAAACCAGGAAAGGACATAACCAAAAAAGAAAACTACAGACCAATATCCTTCATGAACATAGATGCTAAAATCCTTAAGAAAATACTAGCTAACTGAATCCAACAACATATCAAAAAGATAATCTACCATGATCAAATGGATTTCATACCGGGGATGCAGGGATGGTTTAATATACACAAGTCAATAAATGTGATACACCACATAAACAGAATTTAAAACAAAAATCACATGATCATCTCAATAGGTGCAGAGAAAGCATTTGACAAAATCCAGCATCGCTTTATGATTAAAACTTTCAGCAAAACCGGCATACAAGGGACATACCTCAATGTAATAAAAGCAATCTATGACAAACCCACACCCAACATAATACTGAATGGGAAAAGTTGAAAGCTTTCTGTCTGAGAACTGGAACAAGACAAGGATGCCCACTCTCACCACTCCTCTTCAACATAGTACTGGAAGTCCTAGCCAGAGCAATCAGACAAAGGAAAGAAATAAAGGGCATCCAAACTGGTAAAGAGGAAGTCAAACTGTCACTGTTTGCTGACAGTATGGTCATTTACCTAGAAAACCCTAAAGACTCCTCCCGAAAGCTCCTAGAACTGATCAAAGAATTCAGCAAAGTTTCAGAAATAAGATTAATGTACACAAATTGGTAGCTCTACTATATACCAAAAGCGACCAAGCAGAGAATCAAATCAAGAACTCATCCCCTTTTACAATAGCCACAAACAAATAAAATGCTTAGGAATATACCTAACCAAGAAGGCAAAAGACCTCTACAAGGAAAACTATAAAACACTGCTGAAAGAAATCACAGACGACACAAACAAATGGAAGCACATCCCATGCTCATAGATGGGTAGAATCAATATTGTGAAAGTGACTATACTGCCAAAAGCAATCTACAAATTCAATGCAATTCCCATCAAAATACTGCAATCATTCTTCACAGAGTTAGAAAAAACAATTCTAAAATTCATAGGGAACCAAAAAAGAGCCTGCATAGCCAAAGCAAGACTAAGCAAAAAGAACAAATCTGGAGGCATCACACTACCTGATTTCAAGCTATACTATAAAGCCATAGTCACCAAAACAGCATGGTACTGGTATAAAAATAGGCACATAGTGTGATGTTCCCCTTCCTGTATCCATGAGTTCTCATTGTTCAATTCCCACCTATGAGTGAGAACATGCGGTGTTTGGTTTTTTGTCCATGGATACATATGTAACAAATCTGCACATTGTGCACATGTACCCTAAAACCTAAAGTATAATAATAATTAAAAAAATACAATCCAAAAGAAAATAGGCACATAGATCAATGGAACAGAATAGAGAACCCAGAAATACACCCAAATACTTACAGCCAACTGATCTTCGACAAAGCAAACAAAAACATAAAGTGGGGAAAGGACACCCTTTTCAACAAATGGTGCTGGGATAATTGGCTAGCCACATGTAGGAGAATGAAACTGGATCTTCATCTCTCACCTAATAACAGAAATCAACTCAAGGTGGGTTAAGGACTTAAATCTAAGACCTGAAACTATAAAAATTCTAGAAGATAACATTGGAAAAACCCTTCTAGACGTTGGCTTAGGCAAGGATTTCATGACCAAGAACTAAAAAGCAACCGCAATAAAAAGATAAGTAGTTGGGACTTAATTAAACTAAAGAGCTTCTGCATGGTGAAAGGAACAGCAGAGTAAACAGACAATCCACAGAGTGGGAGAAAATCTTCACAATGTATACATTTGACAAAGGACTAATATCCAAAATCTGCAACAAACTCAAAACAATGAGAATAAAAACAATCCCATCAAAAAGTGGTCAAAGGACATGAATAGATAATTCTCAAAAGAAGATACACAAAAGGCCAACAAACATATGAAAACAATGCTCAACATCACTAATGATCAGGGAAATGCAAATCAAAACCACGATGCGATACCACCTCAGTGCTGCAAGAATGACCATAATCAAAAAATGAAAAAGCAGTAGATGCTGGCATGGATGCCATGATCAGGGAACACTTCTACACTGCTGGTGGGAATGTAAACTAGTACAGCCACTATGGAAAACAGTGTAGAGGTTCCTTAAAGAACTAAAAGTAGAACTACCATTTGGTCCAGCAATCCCACCACTGGGTATGTACCCAGAGGAAGTCATTATACGAGAAAGATACTTGCATGTTTGTATCAGCACAATTCACAGTTGCAAAATCTTGGAACCTACCCAAATGCCCATCAGTCAACAAGTGGATAAAGAGACTGTGGTATGTTTATATGATGGAATACTACTTGGCCATAAACAAGAATGAATTAATGGTATTTGCAGCAACCTGAGTGAGATTGGCGACTGTGCCTCAGTTTCCTCACCTGTAGAATGGATCTTTATAGGATCAATGCAAGGATCAAATAAGTTGAATCATATAAAGTGCTTAGAATATTGCCTGGCACATAGGAAGCTCTGAAAAAGGCTTAGCTGGTATAATAACTAGAGAATCTATTTTAGAAATACTTTCCCTTAAACCGTATTTTATAATAGCAAAGTTTGAAAACCTTCCTGCCTGCCTTTGTTCCCTCCCTTCCTTCCTTCTTTTCCTTTCCTCATTCCTCCCTTTCTTCTCTCCTTTCCTCCTTCCTTCCCTCCCTCCCTTCTGTTCTTACCGCCTTTCCTTCCCTCCCCTCCCTCCCGTCCCTCCTCCTTTCCTTCCCTCCCTCCCTCCCTCCCTCCCGTCCCTCCTTTCCTTCCCTCCCTCCCTCCCCTCCTTTCCTTCCCTCCCTCCCTCCCTCCCGTCCCTCCTTTCCTTCCATCCCTCCCTCCCATCCCTGCTTTCCTTCCCTCCCTCCCTCCCATCCCTCCTTGCCTTCTCTCCCTCCCTCCCATCCCTCCTTGCCTTCCCTCTGTCCCTCCCATCCCTCCTTTCTTTCCCTCCCTCCCTCCCATCCCTCCTTGCCTTCCCTCCCTCCCTCCCATCCCTCCTTTCCTTTCCTCCCTCCCTCCCATCCCTCCCCTCCCTCCCTCCCATCCCTCCTATCCCTCCTTTCTTTCCCTCCCTCCCTCCCATCCCTCCTTTCCTTCCCTCCCTCCCTCCCTCCCATCCCTCCTTGCCTTGCCTCCCTCCCTCCCTCCCATCCCTCCTTGCCTTGCCTCCCTCCCTCCCATCCCTCCTTGCCTTCCCTCCCCACCCTCCTCCTTGCCTTCCCTCCCTTCTTCCTTCCTTCCTTTCTGTCTCTTTCCCCAGCAAATGAGAACTAACCATCACGGCCCAAGGATTTTTTCAGGAAAACATGGAAAGACTCTGGCTGATCACCCATCTGGATTCTTAGGGTTGAACTAAGTAACTGAAGCCTCGAAATCAGTGTTTGTTACAGGATTTAAGGCTGAAGGTGGTTTCTCAGTAGTCCTCACTGTTAGCAAAAGACAATGTTCCCTGCGTCGCAGGGCCTCTCTGCAAGTAGAACCGCCTGCTTCCGGAGACGCACACGTTCACAGATGGTGCCGTGCTCCTCGCAATGCGCGCAGATTTTCATTTCCTCTTTCAAAAAGCAAATATGGGAATAATACTACTTTTCGGGGAAATGTATATGAGAAGTCATAATTCTCGAGTTTTAAATGGAGAAAGGCTGCATGGAAGCCTCACGTGTGGCTGTAAAGCGTCCCTCTGGGTCCCCTGGGAAAACACTGCAGCCCAGCTAGAGAAGTCACAGCTGTACATCCTCACCTCACTCCTTCTTTGCAGACATCTGTTCAAGAAAAGCAGCCACAGGTCTTCAGGACTATGCATGGCACATGTTAAAGCTGTGTTTTGGTTGTTCTCGTAACAGAGTTGCTGGCTGCCGTCTGCCAGGAGCTGTGAGAGGGACCCAGTCTCAGGCAGACAGGAACCTCTGACGCTGGTCTTTCTCGGGAAGGGCCTGGGAGCATGGCCTCTTGGCTGGCCAGCTCCTGCCACAGCCTCTCACCCACAGGCCCGCAGCACACGTGGAGAACAGTGTTGCAGGTGCACTGGGAAGGGCCTTGCCTCCCACAGCAAAGCAGACCAGAGTGCTTGCTTTCTCCCTGGTCCTGCACCACGGAGACAAGGAAGGAATGTGTATGCCTGGAGCATCCCCTGTGCAGGCACCTCCTGGTCGCCCCATGCCCAGTATATTTACTTATCATTCAGTCCTCACACACACGCCCAACTGCTCTTGCCCCTGATTTATGGATGAGGAACCCTGTATTAGTCTGTTCTCACGCTGCTAATAAAGACATCCCCGAGACTGGGTAGTTTATAAAGGAAAGAGGTTTAATGGACTTGCAGTTGCACATGGCTAGGGAGGCCTCACAATTATGGCAGAAGCCGAAAAAGAACAAAGGCACATCTTACGTGGTGGCAGACAAGAAGGCACGTGCAGGGGAACTGCCCTTTATAAAACCATCAGATCTCAAGACTTACCCACTATCATGAGAACAGCATGGGAAAAACCCACCCCCATGATTCAGTTCCCTCCCACCAGGTCCCTCCCACGACACATGGGAATCATGGGAGCTACAATTCAAGATGAGATTTGGGTGAGGACACAGCCCAACCATATCAAACTCAAAGCTCAGAGGAGGTAAATCCAAACTAGGACTCAGTACTCAGAGGCCTTCAGCTGTGAGTGTCCTGTCCCTCATACCTGAACCATGCAAATCTATTGAAAGTTAGAAAAAAAAAATTAAGATGAATGTGACCATCTCTGTTTTGGTTTGGACTGTCCACACAGACTGTCCATTCCAGAGGGCTTTGGGGGAGCAGCAACTCCTCTTAACAAGACCGATGCCTGGATGGAGAATAGCGGTCACAACAGTCGTAATAAGCTGGGATTTTTCAGGCCTGTGGAGTGTCAGGCCGGGGCTGAGTGCTCGGTAGAGGTCGCCTCAGTCACGCCTCCAACAAGCCTGTGAGATGAGAGCAACATCCTACAAAGAAGGAGACTGAGGCTCGAGCACAGACTCCCCCAAGGTTGCACAGCTGGGGAGTCAGTGGAGTGAGGACTTGAGTCTGGGTCTGTCCAGGTCCTTCTGAGAATTTGAGAAGATCTGACTTCCGTATGTGCGCACCTTGAACTTTCAGGGTGTCATGATGAGGCTGGTCAGGTGCACCCGTGCTGGAAGTAGGATTATATGAATGCAAAAAGCCCCTGAACTGAGGCACAGAGGACCCACCTACATAGGAAT
The DNA here is from genome assembly GCF_028878055.3 of Symphalangus syndactylus. NCBI lineage: Eukaryota > Metazoa > Chordata > Mammalia > Primates > Hylobatidae > Symphalangus > Symphalangus syndactylus. The sequence continues at coordinate 6,537,058 of NC_072427.2, forward strand.
AGGGGAGCCCGAGGCCAGTCTTGCTGCCTCTCCAAGTTGTTTTCTCCCTCTGTAAAGGGAAACCAGCAGGTCTCATGCCTCTTCCTCTGGGAGTTACAGTGGGCATGAGAATGAGACAGCGGGTAGAAAAGGACAGGGTATGCCAGGCGCAGTGGCTCACATCTCTAATCTTAGCACTTTGGGAGGCTGAGAAGGGAGGATTGCTTGATCCCAGGAGTTCAAGACCAGGCTAGGCAATATAGTGAGACCTTGTCTCTACAGAAAATCAGAAAATTAGCTGGGCATGGTGGCGCACGCCTGTCATCCCAGCTACGCAGGAGGCTGAGGTAGAAGGATCACTTGAGCCCCAAGAGGTCGAGGCTGCAGTATACCAAGATCGCACCACTGCACTCTAGACCAAGTGACAGAGTAAGACCCAGTCTCAGAAACAAACGAACAAACAAAAACAGGGCACAAACTGGAGGGGTGACCACATGTGTGTTAGAGACACAGGGCTGACCCACCAGGGGTAGGTGTGAGCCTGTTTTTTCAGGCTGGCTCAGGGCAGAGAATAAATGAGAAATGAGAGCTCTGATCCATCTCGCTTTCCAGATCAGACTGCCCAAGTCTCCCTGGGACAGGAAGGGACGAGATCACTCTTCAGGCTGGGCTCTTTGTCAGGATGCCATAATCCACCAGCCCAGGCTCGTCACCAGACCCCAAGGGGAGATGGCAGTTCAGTGCTGCCCAAGGCCAAGCCCTCCCCTCAGGTGTCCTCCTGGGCCCCTGGGCCCTGGCCTTCTTCCCCTTGGCTGCCCACATCTTGGATATTGCCTCTGATGGGTCACGGGCTCTACTGTTTTGCCCACGATGACTCTTCCGTGAGGCACCACCTGTGGGCAGGGTCCCATTCCCATGTGTCTGCAGGAGGAACCCCCCAGCCTGTTCTCAGTGGCTGCTTCTGCCTCTTGGTCACTCTGGGTGCGTCCCTTGGCCACAGAAATTCCCTTGTCCTCTCCTCTTCCTCACACAGTACACTAGGCCAGAGGCTCACAGGCCCCCACACACCCCCTCCGACTCCCAGGCACCTCTGGGCAGGCCTGGTTTCCAAAGTTCAGTACCACTCTAAGAGGGAGGGTCTGCAGAGCCCACTTAGCAGGCATCAGACCACGTTTCTTAAGAGGCATTGAGACCACCCTCTCCTTCACCCATCTATCCCTGCTTCCCCCTGAGGCCTCTTCTGGGCCAGCAGCCTTTCCCTGCTGCCAAATCCAAAGATGCCTTTCGGGCCCCAGCACTACAGGTGCAGTCCCTTCCCGGCATCCCTGGCCTGGCGGTCACCCCATCTGCATCTCTTCCGGAGGCTGTCATTCCCCCCAGGTGCTTGCACTCCCCACGCCCTGCCCTCCAGCCTGTCTTCTCTGTCTGCACTGTCTGGATGAGCCCTTCTTACCTTTGGTTTCCCCCATGACCTCCTTTGCTCATGACTTTCCAGCCCTATGTCTCCAACCTGACCGCACCCCAAGCTGCAGACTGCACCTGCCGACCTGCCTGACACTGCGCCCAGTGGCCCCTCAACTCGGCCTCTAAAGCAGCGCCACCCTTCCACCCCAAGCCAGCTCCTCCCCTGGGGTGCTCCCTCTCAGTGGAGGTACCACCAACATTCTTGGGCTCAGAGTCCTGAGCCTGACATTTCTTGCCTTCTTTCTCTCTTTGACCCCACATACCAAAGGCCCTGTCATCTCCACCCTTTAAGAGTCTTCCAACAAGGGAGGCTGAGGCAGGAGAATCGGTTGAACCCAGGAGGCAAAGGTTGCAGTGAGTCGAGATCGTGCCATTGCACTCCAGCCTGGGTGACAACAGCGAAACTCCGTCTCCGTCTCAAAAAAAAAAAAAAAAAGTCTTCTACCAAGGCATGTTGTCCCCTTGCCACCACTGCCTTGGGGAAAGCCATCATCTTGCCGTCTGGCACATGATTCCTGAGTGTACCAAAGGCCACCTCTCTCCCACCCCAGCCTTAAGGGGCCACCTCTCTCCCACCCCAGACATCCCAGACTTGTCAGTTGCACCACAGTCCCTCCACCTCCTGGACACCGTGAGGACAGGCTCCCTCCGTCAGAATGCTGAGCCCTGCTTATTTGGTTGACCAGCTCCACTTTGACCTTCAGGACCCAACCCAAGCTCTAGTTCCTTCACAGCACTTGTCAGATGGTAAAGAAATTGTCTGTTTTTATGTTTCCCCCACCCCTGAGGACCACCCACTTGCCTGAGCTTTGTGAAGGCGGGGAAACTGAGTCAAGTGTCCCAGCCCTTGGTTCAGGACTCAACGTGAGGTTGACACTCATGTATCTGGGAACAAAGAGGCTGAGGCTGAGGCTGAGTGGGTTGACCATGCCAGTGGCTGCTTTCTTTGGCCTGGCCTGCATTGTCTGGAGCCTGGGGGCTGTTTGCCACCCTCCTTTTTATGCTGCGATGTTGTATGTGTGACTTGCTTGATGCCCTGCCTGGAATTGGCCTGTCTCTAACAGATGCTCAGAGAATCACATACAGGCACCTGTTTCCTTACTTTGATTAGCTGAGTGAATGTGGGGAACATTCCTAGCACAGAGATTGGCACAGATTAGACACTCAGTCGATACCAGCGCCGCCTTTTTCACCCATTCTGGGGAGGCACAAAGTTAACACTGGACCCCTGGACAAACCACTTGTTCGTCCAGATTGTGTTGGAATACAACATCTCATGCTGTTTTTTGATAATTTAAAGTTGTTGAAAATAACGACCTACCAGGGTCCTCTTTTTGGCTACCTGCATCTGAGATTCACTCTATATTCAACGTAAAGTAACTGTCAGAAAAGTGTGACCCTGATGATGTCATTGTTTCTTTGCAGCAACTGTCACATCTCAGCAGACCTCACAAGGCCTTTACCTAGTTTAAATCTCAGCCAAATCAAGATGTAAATAGAAATTGAATTTTAAACAGGAGCTGAGTTTTTTCAGAATTGGGAATGCAGTGAGTGTGTGGTTGGCAGAATAACGGCCCCGCAGCTGTCCACATTCTAATCCGTAGAACCTGGGAATATGGGACCCTGTGTGGCCAAGAGCAGTTAAGGTTGCAGACGGTGTTAAGGTTGTGGTATGGATTGAATTGTGTCCTCCTCAAAATTATTTTATTGAAGTCCTAACCCCCAGTATCTCAGAATGTGACCTTATTTGGCAACAGGGTCGTGGCAGATGTAATTAGGTAAAATGATACCATACTGAAGTAGGGTGGGGCCCTGATCTGATATGACAGGTATCCTTATAAGAAGAGGGTCATGTAAGGGCACAGACACACAGAGGACACCGTGGGAAGACACAGGCTGGGGCTGGGGCTGAGGCTGGGGCTGGGGCTGGAGTGATGCTTCTGCATGCCAGGGAACACCAAGGCTTCCCAGCCGCCACCAGAACCTAGCAGAGAGACATAGAACACATTCTCCCTCAGGGCCCTTGGGAGGACCAGCCACACTGACACCATGGTTTTGGACTTCTGGCCTCCAAAACTGTGAGGGAATAGATTCCTGTTGTTTTAAGCCACCCAATTCGTGATACTTTTATCGACAATCCTAGCAAACTAATACAGGTTGGTAGTCAGTTATGATGCTTTTATTGGCAGTTATTTTATCGGCAAATTTTAAGGGCAACTGATTATCGGGTTGGTAATCAGCTGGCCTTAAAGTAGATTATTCTGGATTATCTGGGTGACTCTAGGGTCATCAGAAGGGTCCTTCCAAGTAGGAGATGAGGCAGAAGAGAAGGTGGGAGTGACACAGTGTGAGAAACAGTCCCCCGTCACTGCTGGTCTTGAGGATGGAGGAAGAGGCCCCAAGCCAAGGAATGGGGCAGCGTGGAGCTGGAAAAGGCAGGAGACAGATTCTTCCCTGGAGTCGCCAGGAGGAACCAGCCCTCTCAGCACCCTGGTTTGAGATTTGAGAGACTCATGCCAGACTCCTGACCTCCAGAACTGTAAGATAATAGATCTGTGTTATTTTGAGCCATTAAGTTGGGGGTAATTTGTTACAGTAGCAATAAGAATACAGGGTCTCCTGTGGTCACTGAGCTGCCTGAAGCATCTCATCAGGATGATTTAACTTGAAGCATATGCAGACGAACTGAGTCAGTGCTAGGCAGGAAAGGAAGCAGAGTCCGTTTTGACTCCTGCAGAGGAACAGGAGAAGGAGTGCCCTGAATTAGAGAAGTGTTAACTGTGGCTTCCTAAAGAATTAGTTTCAGCCACGCATAGTAGCTCATGCCTGTAATCCCAGCACTTTGGGAGGCCGAAGCAGGCAGATCACTTGATGCCAGGAGTTCAAGACCAGCCTGGCAAACATGCCAAAACTCCATCTCTACTAAAACTTCAAAAATGAGCTGGGGGTAATTGCTCACGTCCATAATCCCAGCACTTTGGGAGGCCAAGGTGGGTGGATCACTGGAGGTCAGGAGTTCAAGACCAGCCTGGCCAACATGGTGAAACCCCCATCTCTACTAAAAATACAAAAATTAGCCAGGTGTGGTGGAGGACACCTCTAATGCCAGCTACTTGGGAGGCTGAGGCACCAGAATACCTTGAACTCGGGAGGTGGAGGCTGCAGTGAGCCGAGATTGCGCCATTGCACTCCAGCCTGGGCGACAGAGTGAGACTCCACTCAAAAAACAAACAAACAAACAAAAAAAGAATTACAGTATCATGCTTTTAAGAAGAGCAGCTAATTCACACTTGGCTAATAAATATTGCTGTTAAAGTTTTTTAGGGCTTACTAGGAAAAAAATAGGGCTTACAATGTAATTGGAATATAAATTGTTTTACGGAACTACAGTCCTTTCCCAAATTACTGGATTTGAAGTCAATGTGATTGGACTGTGGTGTTTAGTTGTACAGTGTCGTTGAAGTATCATAGGTGGGCTCCTGTAGCCAGGGTGGTTTGGGTGAAATGATTTCTTTATGCCACCAAAAAAAAAAAAAAAAAAAAAGGTTGTAAGAAAGTCATTTTCTGCCCATACCTCATTGAGATTTGTCAAGATCAGAAGCAAAAAGTCTAGCTGAAAAACAGCTAAAATACGCTGTGGAGTGCTTGTGCATGAAGTCCACACAGCAACCCCTGTAGACGGCTCCTCCTGCGCTGCAGGTGTGAACATGTGCACCCCGGGCACAGCCCTCTGCTCTCCCCTTCGGCTGCCTGCGGCTTAAGAAACACTTCGTTTCTGTGACTTTTCTTCACTGATTTACAACTTGCTTCTAACCACCCACTGAAATCATTCTTTCAATTGTGGTAAAATTCACATAAAATTTACCATCTTACCATTTGTAAATGTTCAGTTCAGTGGCAGTAAGTACATTCACCTCGTGCAGCCATCACCACCAGCCAAACACAGAACTTTTCTATCTTCTTCAGCTGAAAGTCTGCCCCCATTAAACACTCACTCCCTATTCCCCCTTCCCCTCAGCCCCTGGCAACCATCATTCTACTTTGTCTCTATAAATCTGACTGCTCCAGGGACCTCACCTAAGTGGAATTGCACAGGATTTGTCCTTTGGTTATTGGCTTCTTTCTCTTGGCATAAAGCTCATCCGTGTCATAGCATGCATCAGAATCTCCTTTTTGACAACTAAATAATATTCCCTCGTATGCATGTACTACACTTTATCTATTCATCCTTTGATGGACACTTGGGTCATTTCCACCTTTTGGCTGTTGTGAATAATGCTGCTGTGAACACGGGTGTGCTGATATCTTCCCAGACCGTTTTTTAATCTATCTACATAGCCATTCAGTGGCTATGTGTCCTTCTAACACTGGATGATAGAGTTTAAAACTGCGTAAAACAGGATACAGTGGCGTAGCTTATTCGCGGCTAACCCTGCTGACTGAGACTCAGCTCAGACGTCACTTCCCCAACCCTGAGGCAGAGCAGCGTGCCTCCCTGGGCCCCCACGACCCCGTGTTCACCTCCTCTACAGCAGTGAGCCTCGTATACTGCAGATCCAGCTGCTTATGTGGCTCCTGTGGGCTGAGCCATATTTCTGGCTGTACATCTAGAACCCCAGGCAGAGCTGGGAAGTCGGAGGGGGAGGGGAAGAAGGGCGTGGAGCAAGGGCTGTGCCCTGAGCTGCCCGGTGTGGGGCCCACAGACGTGAGTGCATTTGTGCTCCTCTCTCAGGGAGACTCAAGGTCCCCCATGGTGGGGTCAGGAGGCTGCACTCTCGGCAGGTGGAGCTTGTTTTTAACTCCAGGGGCCCCAGGAGACGAGAGTTTATCAGTCCATCTGGCGATGCCCATTGCGCCATAGGAGGGAGGCAGGGGCAGCCCCAGAGGAGGGGTGAATGGCAGAGCATCCCTGGCTGAGGAGCAAGGCGGCCCCTGTGGGCTGCACCTACACCTCATGTGCTGGGGGCTGTGTCACCCTCCCCCGGTGAGGCTCTGGGCTGTGACAAGGAGGGAGATTGTAAGGACTCCACTGGAAAGGGCTGGACAGCAGGAAAGAGGGATGCATGAGGTATGTTCCATTCTGGCACGAGAAGCAAAGGAGAGAAGAGGCAGGACAGCCAGCCGCCCCTCACTGCTGTGCAGGAATCTCTCGTGTGAAAACAGTGCCCCTCCCAGGGCTGTTTCTCCAAATTGCTCAAATCAAGAAATCACTTTTGTGGGAAGCCTCTTAAATCTACACAACTTTTTGAATTAAGTGTTTTGCTTTTTCCACGTTCCTCTTGACCCTGTTTCCCTGCAGATCTGGCTTTTTAAGTCAGCGGGGGGGGACAGGCGTTGTAGAGACATCCGGGGCAGGACTACTGAGTCTTGCCCAGCTCTTCCCCCATCCCCCCAGTGTGTCCTGGATGTGACCTCTGTGTCGGCCAGAGTCGCCGCCCACGTCCACTAGAGCACCTGCCGTGGTCACGTGCTGGGAATGGCCATGCATCCTGTGGCGTACGGCATGCCAGGTGGCAACCCCATGAGCAACACATAGGTGCCCCACTTCTCAGGCTTGGCCCTGGAAGCACAGCAGATACAAAGGCGGGGGCAGACTCAAAGCTGCTTTCACAGTTGGGGTCAACACAGTAGCGCCAGACAGGTCTCACCCTAAAGCCTGACGCCTTTATTCTCAAAGTCAACTGCACAAGGGCAGGACAAAGGAGATCTGGTGGGAGTCAGTTCATGAGAGACAAAAAGCAGCCCAGGATGGGGAGGTTCATGTATTTAATCCGGCTGCTTAAAAATATAGAAACAGTATCAAGTGGGACAACATTGATGAAGTCGGAGTCTCTATTTTAAAAAAGAAAAATCATCACATTCAAATTTGTTTTTCTTTTTTCTTTTTTTTTTCTTGGTTTTGGCTTTTTTTTTTTTTTTCCAGACTGAGTCTCACTCTGTCCCCCAGGCTGGCAGGCTGGAGTGCAGTGGTGCAATCTCGGCTCGCTGCAACCTCTGCCTCCCTGGTTCAAACAGTTCTCTCGCCTCAGCCTCCCAAGTAGCTGGAACCACAGGTGCACACCACCACGGTGGGCTATTTTTGTGTTTTAGTAGAGATGGGGTTTCACCATACTGGCCAGGCTGATCTTGAACTCCTGACCTCAGGTGACCCACCCACCTTGGCCTCCCAAAATGCTGGGATTATAGATGTGAGCCACTGCGCCCAGCCTGGACTTGATTCTATGGAGTACTTTTAGGTTCACATCAAAATTGAGAGGAAGGTACAGAGGTTTCTCATATACTGCCTGCTGCAGGCTCACATGGTCTCCCCCGCCAGAGTGCTACATTCGTTACAGCTGATGGACCTACCCTGACACATCACTACATCACGGTCACCCACATCTATGGTTTGTCTTAGACTTCATTCTCAGTGTTGTGCATTTTGTGGGTTTGGACAGATTTATGACATGTTTCCACCATTATAGCATCATACAAAGCAGTTTCACTGCCCTAAAAATTCTCTGTGCTCCAACCAGTTTCCTTGTTAAAAAAATAAAAGGAAAAGAGACCAGTTTATTTTGTGATTGTGAGCAAAGAAAGAAAGAACACGGCCAGCAATCTCCTATTCTGTGCCTCTTCTTCCCAGGCACAGACATTGTTTTCCTTCAGGAGGGATGTGGCTTATTCTGGATTCAGGGGTAATGGCCATGCCTGGGTCATGGCGTTCATCATTCTCGTCTTGGGAAGAGCTTTGGGTCCTCCGAAGGCCCAGAAGTCTCGTGAACCTGGTTGATGCTCAGTAAATGTCTGCCCCGCTGAATATTTTCCGTATCTCCTTCCAAGAGCATATTCTGGTGTTCTTCCTTCTATTTTCTTGACCACAGCCCCCAGCAGGCATAAGATCTATGTCCTGGGGCCAGTGTTTTTACGGTGATGACCCTAGAAACCAGTCTGTTCTGAAAGCTTTCACCATTTCCCAGGAGCAATGAGAGAAATAGGCATACGTTTTTATTCATTTTAAAGATGCCTCCTTTATTTGAGACTATGTCTCTTCTGTATTTTTAGTGTTAAGGTGTATTCCGGGGGAGCGGTATGGTTGGAGCCGGGCACAGTGGCTCACACCTGTAATCCCAGCACTTTGGGAGGCCGAGGCAGGTGGATCATCCGAGGTCAGGAGTTTGAGACCAGCCTGACCAACATGGTGAAACCCGTCTCTACTAAAAATACAAAAATTAGTCAGGCGTGGTGGCGCATGCCTGTAAACCCTGCTACTCAGGAGGCTAAGGCAGGAAAATCACTTGAACCTGGGAGGTGGAGGTTGCAATGAGCCGAGATCGTGCCATTGCGCTCCAGCCTGGGTGACAAGAGCGAAACTCCATCTCAAAAAAATAAAGAAGATGGTGGCTGTTTTTTTAGTATGTGTGTGCTTATTGTCCCTATTCATCACATTCATTCTTGCTGCTTCCAGGCCACATCTGGGCCATGTTGTCGTCTGTAAGTAAGAAAAGTAGTGACCGAGTAGAAAATGAACGGGAGGGATTGAACATCTGCCACACAAACTCTTTTGGCCAAAAGAAGAGAAAACTTAAAGGGGAACAAAAGAACTGTCTTCACATATTTAAGAAGGCCTCTGGGTTACTCCAAAGACCAGAACTAGTAGAAATGAACTAGGAGAAATGTGTAGAATTTAGCTCAATTCTTTTCGTGTTGAGTAGTGGCCGGGTGCTGAGATGGGAGACTCAGGGCCACCCTGCAGGAGTTCTCCATCTCCTACCAAGGAGACAGTGACAGCAATGATAGCTAAGAGTTACATTTACATGGGCTTCAGGAGTGCCAGACGCTGTGGTAAGCAGTTTATGGACAATGTGCCACTTGTCCTCACAACTGCAAGGGAGTCACTGTGGCTCCCATCCCTGCCATGCAAGCCACGGATCCAAGAAGGGCTGCACTGGAGTTAGGCCCCAGAAGCCTGAGGATAGAGTGATGATTCTGCCAAGAGTTTTGGGACTTAGCTTCAGAGGAGGTGCCCTGGGACAAGGAGGGACAATTTGGCATGGAGGGGAGGAGCCCAGGAAGCTCTGTCTTCTCAGCACCAGAGATGCCGGCGCCACCCCAGTTGGTTCAAACCAGCGCCGTCCTCACCGGGACTGCCGTGGGAGCCTCCTCTGTGTTCTCCCTGCCGCTGCTTCTGCCCACTATAAGCTGGTATCCACACCGAGCCGGTGGTCCTCTCAGAGCCGAAAGGAGCATGTCACTCCTCTCTCAAAACCCTCCAGGACTCGATCTTATTTGAACAAGAGCCACCAGGGCCAGCCAGGCCCTAGGTATCTCACCCTTCTGTCTCCCAAATCCCATCCTTTCCCCTCGCTGTCCCCTTCCTCACTCCACCTCCACCCCGCCAGCGTGCCCCTCCACCAGGGCCTTTGCACCCCTGTGACCTCTGCCTTGGAAGCCTTTTCCCATCTAGCCACGGGGCTCACTTCCTCCCAGGCTCTGCTCAGATGTCCGTTTCCCCGTGAGGCCTTCCCTGCATCCTGCTGTAAGATAACATTCACCCCCACCTACTCCCTGTTCTGCTCACGCTGCTTGACTTGTCTCTAAAGCACTTGTGACTGTGTGTTACGGTCTCTAATCTCATGCTATGGTGATATATGTGGTTCAGTGGGTATATATGGTCTGCCCCCCTGAGAACGTAAGCTTCAGAGGGCAGGGACTTTGTTTCACTCACTGCCTCCTCATCAGAACCTAGAAGGTGTCTGGCACATGGGAGGCCCTCAATAAATCTGCAGTGCCTGGATGGGCAAATGAGCCACTCAGCTGGGACTGGAAAGTGAGAGACAGCTGGCACCATCCGGTGCCCGTTCGAAGGATCCTGCCAGTGGGAAGAGCTGTAGACTTTGCTTAGCAGCGGGATGGCCCGGCATGGCATGATCAGACTTGGCTTGGGGCGGGATTCAGGACTGTTGTTGACTAATGAGGAGGAACTGAGTGGCTGTCAGACCTGGCAGTGCACAGATCAAGCTGCTTTGTCAGGTGGTGAACTCTGGGGAGCGAGGAGTTTATGAGGCAGGACAAGAAAGGGCAAAGCCAGTTGGCTCATCCAGAAACCAAGCAGGGGAGATCCCTCAGTGTTCCCAAAAGGGCACTGGAAGCCGTTTGTGTGTCATGAGGAAGCATGATTCCCAAGCTGCTCAGCTGCTTCCCAGCGCCCTGAGGCCAACAGAGACGCCTACTGCATCGGATCGTCAGGCTATCAGGAAGGGAGCTGAAGTTTTATTTTTTGTTCTTCGTTTTTATTTTTTGGGGGACAGAGTCTCACTCTGTCACCCAGGCTGGAGTGCAGTGGTGCGATCTTGGCTTACTGCGAACTCCACCTCCTGGGTTCAAGGGATTCTCCTGCCTCAGCCTCCTGAGTAGCTGGGACTACAGGCGTGTGCCACCACACCTGGATAATTTTTTGTATTTTTAGTAGAGACGGGGTTTCACCATGTTGGCCAGGCTGGTCTCGAACTCCTGACCTCAAGTGATCCACCCGCCTCAGCCTCCCAAAGTGTTTGGATTTACAGGCGTCAGCCACTGCCCAGCCTTAGCCAGAGTTTTAGAAGAACACTTTCAGACACCAACCTCAATAGCTTCTGTCTTCGCATGGCCCACGACGTGCCACTCTCAAGCACCACAGCCATCTCTGGAGGGCCCAGGCTCTGGAAAGCAGGGAAGGCCTAGTTCCGGTTAATCAAGCTGGGACTGGTGTGGGCTGGGGGGTTCTTTGTCAATGGCTGTATCAATCCCCTATTGCCGCAGCAACAAGCAACTGCAACATCTCGGTCACTGACAGTAGCGCAGGCGGTAGTGGTGCGGGCTGTCTGTAGGGGCATTCCCTGTACTGGGACTGTTCTCTCAGCAGAGGGTAAGAAGCAAAGAGAATCAGAGCCAAACCGCATAACCACGTTCAGAGCTTCTGCCGGGACGCAGCCAGCATCCTGTTCACTCACACCCTGTCGAAAGAAGCAGGTCCTATGACAACAAGCAGATACGTAATTCCCTACAGGGAGGCCGTGACCAGATAATTCCGTCTGCCGTAGGGGTGTTGGTTGCAGAAAGATGTCTGTGCTGAGGAGACCATCCAACCAGAGCACCACTCAAGTCACTCCCTCTGTGCCGATACTCTGAATTATGTCCAGGGTTGGCTGAAAAGCTTCCTGAGTCTGCCTCCCTCTCTCCCACCACAGGGCAGCAATTCCAGGATCCGGCTGGAAAGCCCTCCGGAGAGGCTGGCCTCTCACCCGCGTCGTTCTCTCTCTCTTTCCTCCCGTCTGGCAGGTGGGTGGCAGGCCCGTGGAGCCCCTGCTCGGCGACCTGTGAGAAAGGCTTCCAGCACCGGGAGGTGACCTGCGTGTACCAGCTGCAGAATGGCACACATGTCGCTACGCGGCCCCTCTACTGCCCGGGCCCCCGGCCAGCCGCAGTGCAGAGCTGTGAAGGCCAGGACTGCCTGTCCATCTGGGAGGCGTCTGAGTGGTCACAGGTGGGTGCCTGGGCTGGCCACCAGGACTCAGCCACAGGGACTCCAACACGGTGCCATGGTATTGGTGACATTCTGGTGCCTCCCAGCCCTCACTCGCTCCCAGGTCAGCTTGAAGTTGGTTATAGCTCATGTGTCCTTAATTTCCATCTCAGATAACAGCGTGGCTGCGAAAACGTAGACACCATGTCTCTGATGATGTACGTGTTGACACCACAGTGAAGGACTGTTTGATCCCATTTCCTATGAAAATTCTCACATCAAGATAGGATAGACAGAGACTGACCGACTTTTTAATTCTCCTTTGGGTGTATTTAACTGTGGTGTGCTCAGGCTGGGAAGGTGGCTTCAAAGGTTTGCCTTTAATCCCCCAGCAGTCTTTGTAGATTACAAGAGTCAGATGCCAGGAGGGACAGCTTTTAGTGTGCAAATTGGAGTTACAAATCTCATGCCATAAAATGTTTTGGAAAGAAGTGGATTAAGCCTTAAGTCTTAACTTTGAAGGTTGGTCCTGGGAGTACAATTTTATCTTTGGTGATGTCATCCTTCAGGGCTTTGCATTGACTTTGCGTTAATGGTTTTGACCGTTTGGCTATAAAACTACAAAAAAAAAAAAAAATAGCTGAATAAAGGGCAGGCTTCCCTCGGGTCTTCCACCAGCGTAGTCTAGAAAACTCAGAGAGGCTCATCCAAGACACTCTTCAGTGTGGAAAATATTTTTAAAGTTCCTTCTATTGCCAAACAGTTGGAATTATTTTGAATAAAAAAGCATTCAGCCCATTTTTAATGAAGGAAAAGTCTGCCATTGGCTGCTGTAAAACAAAGGTTAATTTTCAAACAGATCTCGGCATGTATTTATTTATAGATCAGAATTTTTAATCCTACATTTTATGATATTTAGGAAAAGAGAGTTTGAGAGTTTGTTGTTTGATTTTATATATATATATATATATATATATATATATATATATATATATATATATATGCTTATGTTTGTCAGTTTAACATTAGGGGGATTTTTTTCGGCCCCTTACTGGAAGGGTTGAGGCAGGTATTCAGTCCCCTCCCCTTTCCAGTACTGGTGAGCCTTTGGGTTTTAATTGCCTGGCTCTTGATCTAAATAAGACTTGTGCTTTGATCGGATCAAAACCATAAATTTTCCACTCAGTGGTGAAACCCTGTGTCTACTAAATACAAAAAGTTAGCCGGGCATGGTGGCGCACGCCTGTAATCCCAGCTACTTGGGAGGTTGAGGCAGGAGAATTGCTTGAACCTGGGAGGCAGAGGTTGCAGTGAGCCGAGATTGCACCATTGCACTCCAGCCTGAACAACAAGAATGAAACTCTGTCTCAAAAAAAAAAAAAAAAATCCACTCAGACTCTTTTTACGGGGGAAAAAAATGCCTCCCCACGAAGTCTGACATCATCAATTATCATTACAGCACCGAAGATCTCTACATTTGGAAAATGTGAGACAATGGGAGCAAGATTTAAAGAAATTTCTCTGTGTCTGTATCTATGTGCACACCTAATCCTAATCCCGAACGAGCACCACCCCCAGTCAGCCTAACTCTGGCTTAGCCCAGGCTTGAGCAAAATGCTTCCTTCTGAACGTTGAACTTGGAATCAAATCATTCCCCATGGGAAGCTCACGAAGCTGGTACTTCTGCCGCTTCCCACGTGCTGAAGTCCCAAAGCGAGACTGTCTTCCGCTGGAAGCAGATGGGTTTCAGTTGCTCAAGGGAGAGTTTTTATTGATGTGGTCGCTTTTATCCAACCAGCTGTGTTGATTGCTCTCACTACCTATTCCCCAGCTTCTTCCCGACTTTATTAGAAGAAGGATCAAATATCCAGAGGGAAGGAAAAGGTAGTGCGTTTCTCCTGTCCTCAGCTTGCAGGCCCCGCCCCGATGGGAAGCGAAGAGAGAGACTGAAGGGCACCCGCCTAGGCCCCTTTGGAGCTGGAGCCGACCTCAGCCGCCTGCAGCATCGCTCAGACAAAGGCTTCAAGAGAATGGGTTGCTGGTCAGAGTTTGGTTAAGGGTCAGGGTTTGGTTAAGAAATAGGCTGGACTTTCAGAGCTTGAAATTCAAGGGGAGGAGGTGAGCAATGCAAAGTAGACACCAGGCAAGAGTGAACTTAGGCAGAAATGGTGCACAGGCTCCTGGTTGCACAGGACCAAGTTGTGTGGACGCTGGTGCCAGGGGTAGCCCACAAGTCAGACAGTGAGGACAGAGTTGCTGAAATGGTCAGGAAACCTTGCCACGCAGAGAAGCAAGGGGTGGCCCTGCGGTGCAGTGCCCCGGGCCTCCTGCCCCTGCTCCTGCATGCAGAGCCCACCGTGGACTGACCCCTGGCATCCGGGGACCCTTTAAACCAGCTCTGCACTCTGCACACAGCTACTCTCCCCACCCCTGCAGGGGACATTGCAGCCAGTTCTGAAGCATGTGTATTTCAAACCAGCCTGAATTAGCCTTGAAAGAAAACCCCATGGGATCTTTAGAAAAAGAGCTGAATTGAATTCATAAGAGAGAGAGGCGAGGCGCAGTGGCTCACGCCTGTAATCCCAGCACTTTGGGAGGCCGAGTCGGGTGGATCACGAGGTCAGGAGATTGAGACCATCCTGGCCAACATGGTGAAACCCCATCTCTACTAAAAATACAAAAATTAGCCAGGCATGGTGGCGGGCGCCTGTAGTCCCAGCTACTCAGGAGGCTGAGGCAGGAGAATCGCTTGAACCTGGGAGGTAGAGGTTGCAGTGAGCCGATATTGCACCACTGTACTCCAGCCTGGGCGACAGAGCAAGACTCTGTCTCAAAATAAAAAATAAAGCTAGATCATATTTTGGGATAAATGTTAATAACAAATATCAGAAATAACATTTGTCCTTTATGTACCTTTTTTCTAGTGGACGCAGTGGGATTTTTTTTTTTTTTTTTTTTAGTGATGGGGTGTCTATGTTGCCCAGGCTGGTGTTGAACTCCTGGCCTCAAGTGATCCTCCCACCTCAGCCTCCCAAAGTGCTGGGATTATGGGTGTGAACTACTGCATTTGGCCTAGAACTTTTTAAAGTTGAGTTTGTTATAACTCAAGAAAGTCACTGCTGTCGCCTGCCATATCTTTGGTAGACTGAGCAAGTATGAAACCGCCTTAGCAGAATCCAGCCTTCTGCACACCATCTTTCCAAGTTATATGTTTACGCCTGTGTCAGGGCCAGGGCTCCCAGGGCCAACTTGTTTGTGAGTTTTGTCCCCCCGAGGCTGTGGGTCAGCTCGGCCTGGTCTTCCTTCTGCTTTGCTTTTGGAGATGGTAAGTGCTCTTGCCAGCCTGGGCACCGTCCCTCCCCAAGTTCTGTGTTGGGCGTGTCAGGAGCAGGCTCCAAACGCGCCCCAGAGCGCCTGTCCGCTGTGTTGACACCCTGTCATGCCCTCTGTCTCTTCACTCCTTCTTGCTGCTGGGAATCCTGAACTCTTGAGAGCAGGTACATCATTCATCACCCCCAGGCCCTGCCCAGGCCCCATCCCCACTGCCCCTTGCCAGGTCTCCTGCAAGTAAGTAAACTACCATGGGGGACATGCCTCTGTCAGCATTCTTGGTGTCTGCATTAAAACATTCACTGGAGCCCTCTGCAAGGCTTCTTCTGCCCCCTCCTCCTCCTCCGGCTGGATCGAGGACTTTGTCCCAGGCTGGTCCAAGCAGGGCACGAGCACCCGGAGGCCAGCCGGGAAGATCTGGGGCCTAGGACTCAGCTTCAGGGCCTCACCTTGCTCCGGCCCCTGTTCCCTGCCCCACTCATGGCTCCATCACACACCTGCCCTTTGAGCTCATGTATTGCCTTGAGCTTTTGGACCCGACAAGTGGCCACTGAATTCCACTCCCCTCATGTGGCCTTATGAGTACCCCAGGTTCTTCCCACTCCTGATTCCTGGGTCCGTTCCCCAACACTGGCCACTCGGCTGGGTCCCCAGCTGGGACCATGTGCATAAGACCCTGCAGACCATGAGCTTTTTGAGGACAGAAGTGTGAGTTTTCATCTTTGCATCATCCCCACACCGCACCTGGCACGTTGGAGAGAGTTAATAGCTGTTGATGGACTTGAATCGAATTGGAACTGGATTAAATATTTGAATGGTGTCTTGCAGTGTTCTGCCAGCTGTGGTAAAGGGGTGCGGAAACGGACTGTGGCGTGCACCAACTCACAAGGCAAATGTGATGCATCCACGAGGCCGAGAGCCGAGGAGGCCTGCGAGGACTACTCAGGCTGCTACGAGTGGAAAACCGGGGACTGGTCTACGGTGAGAGCAGCCTGCTGGCATTTCTCTCCGTGCCGCAGTGCAGGGGACTTGAGGGTCGGGAAGTCAGCTCTTGTGATAGGTCCCAATTCTACGTGGCAGTCCCAGCGTAACTAGGCAAATTCACTTTCCTTCCACTCGCTGCGACTACCCAAGACCCCGTGTGCTTCCTCCCCTGCTTCTCCCACAGGCTGCACCAGCACTGCCCCTTGGGGCTCACTGGGAGAACCCCACTGCTTCACGTGCACGCAGAAGGAACCGAAACGCAGCCCAAGGCAGGACGCAGGTGCCCTGGATGCCAGGCTTGCCATGCTGTGTGGTGTGCTGGCAGGCCCCAGCCTCCTGCCATGGGGACAGTTGGGGAAAACATCACTTCCATTCACTCCCAGGACCCCTGGGCAAGGGCCTGGAGATGCAGGGACAGACAGGGCAGGGGGCCTTGGGTTGGTAGCAGGGAGGGGTGTCACAGAACTGCGGGGTCAGCGCTCTCGAGAGCAAGGGTGAATAAAGGGCCACTGAATGTTTCTCCAGGTAAGAAAATGCTTTGTTGTTTAACTCCTCTTTTATTCATTCATCTGATATATTTGAATGATTCCTGTTTTCTGGGGACCAAGGTGAGCACCACTGCCACCTGTAAGAACCTTCTAGTGGGTTTTCTAGAGTCTTCTCACAAAGTCTGTACCACTCCTGTAAGCACAGACCGTGTTTGTCTTTCTGTATGGTCTTAGCAACTGAAAAACTCCTGCTTGCTTCTCCTGATAGCTCTTCCCTCACAGATTGCAAACTGCCAACCTAGAGCCATTGGTTTCTGCTCAGCCTGCACAATATCTGAAACATGTTGGAATTAGTGGCTAGCATTTTTTCCTAACATTTTAATGCATATTCTAATCACATGATTGACCGTCAATATGTTCCTTATGTGAAAGAAAGTTTACTTGAGCTGAATGTTCATTATCTTTAGTCAGTTTTTTTTATTATTATTATACTTTAAGTTCTGAGGTACATGTGCAGAATGTGCAGGTTTGTTACACGGGTATACATGTGTCATGGTGGTTTGCTGCACCCATCAACCCGTCATCTAGATTTTAAGCCCCAGATGCATTAGGTATTTGTCCTGATGTACTGCTTCCCCTAGTCCCCCACCGCATGACAGTCCCTGGTGTGTGATGTTCCCCTCCCTGTGTCCGTGTGTTCTCATTGTTCAACTTCCACTTATGAGTGAGAACATGCAGTGTTTGATTTTCTGTTCCTGTGTTAGTTTGCTGAGAGTGATGGTTTCCAGCTTCATCCATGTCCCTGCAAAGGACATGAACTCATCCTTTTTTGTGGCTGCATAGTATTCCATGGTGTATATGTGCCACATTTTCTTTATCCAGTCTATCACTGATGGGCATTTGGGTGGGTTCCAGGTCTTTGCTATTGTGAACAGTGCCGCAGTAAACATATGTGTGCATGTGTCTTTATAGTAGAATTATTTATAATCCTTTGGGTATATACCCATTAAAGGGATGGCTGGGTCAAATGGTATTTCTGGTTCTAGGTCCTTAAGAAATCACCACACTGTCTTCCACAATGGTTGAACTAATTTACATTCCCCATGAACAGTGTAAAAGTGTTCCTATTTCTCCACATCCTCTCCAGCATCTGTTGTTTCCTGACTTTTTAATGATGGCCATTCTAACTGGCGTGAGATGGTATCTCATTGTGGTTTTGATTTGCATTTCTCTCATGACCAGTGATGATGGGCTTTTTTTCATATGTTTATTGGCTGCATAAATGTCTTCTTTTGAGAAGTGTCTGTTCATATCCTTCACCCACTTTTTGATGGGGTTGTTTGGTTTTTTCTTGTAAATTTGTTTAAGTTCTTTGTAGATTCTGGATATTAGCCTTTTGTCAGAAGGATAGATTGCAAAATTTTTTCCCATTCTGTAGGTTGCCTGTTCACTCTGATGGTAGTTTCTTTTGCTGTGCAGAAGCTCTTTAGTTTAATTAGATCCCATTTGTCAATTTTGGTTTTTGTTGCCATTGCTTTTGGTGTTTTAGTCACGAAGTCTTTGCCCATGCCTGTGTCCTGAGTGGTATTGCCTAGGTTTTCTTCTAGGGTTTTTATGGTTTTAGGTCTTAGGTTTAAGTCTTTAATCCATCTTGAGTTAATCTTTGTACAAGGTGTAAGGAAGGGGTCCAGTTTCAGTTTTCTGCATATGGCTAGCCAGTTTTCCCAACAGCATGTATTAAATAGGGAATCCTTTCCCCATTGCTTGATTTGTCAGGTTTGTCAAAGATCAGATGGTTGTAGATGTGTGGCGTTATTTCTGAAATTTTGTCTGAAAATTTAGGTTTTGGCTTCACTGTGAAAATGCGGCAACGTGGCTTAGGCAGGCAATTTTGCTTCTGCCTCTGCTTTATGGAAGGAAAAATGGGTTTGCCACTGGAAGGCAAAATTTACCAGAATCTGATCCCTGCAGAAATGCTACCACCTTCCCATCAGCCCAAGTCAGAACACAAAGTTCCCCAAACCCTTTGAGTAAAAAAAAAAAAAAGCCAAATTTCCCAATTCCCAGTTTGCCTGGTAGTGCTAAGGTACACGATTATTCTGGATTAACAGTGAATTTGAGAAGGACCTAAAACACCTCTCTCCTGTTTACTCCCTGATCAAAACAGCTGACCAAGGCAGTAGAATGGAGGCTGCCAGTCCAGTTTCCCCAAAACCAAACAGGGATGTCGCACAGTTACTTGGCTGTTAATAAAGCTTAGTATGGAGCTGCCAGGATGTCTCTTACACTGGCAGAGAAACTTAACTTCAAAGCTCTCACAAAAGATACGTGTGCTTTGGCTGGGCATGGTGGCTCACACCTGTAGTCCCAGCACTTTGGGAGGCCAAGGCAGGAGGATTGCTTGAGCCAAAAGTTCGAGACCAGCCTGGGAAACATAGAGAGACCCTGTCTCTACAAAAAAAAAAAAAAATCAAAAAAATAGCGGGCGTGGTGGCACGTGACCATAGTCTTAGCTACTTAGGAGGCTGAGGCGGGAGGATCACTTGAGCCAGGGAAGTCAAGGCTACAGTAAGCCACTATTGCACCACTGCACTCCAGCTCAGTCAAGAGAGCGAAACCCCATCTGAAAAGAAAGAAAGAAAGAAAGACGCACTTCGAACCATGAGAACTTGAACTCACACAATAGGGACATTAAGGGGCTGATTTACAGCTCTGACTCTCTACTTATGTGCCTTAACCTCTCTGACCCTTGGTCTCTTTATCTCTGAAATGGGAATCATAAACACTGACCCTGCCTGTTTCTCAGAGATGCTTAGAGGTTTCAAGATGCTAATATATATGTCTAAGTACTTTGACAACTAAATCCATTTCATTTCGTTGCCCAAAATCCACCACCCAGTGTTCACACGGTTCTGGGGCACAGTCCCCAGGGTTATAACCCATTCTGATCTGACCTAACCTTGTCTTATCAGTAGGGCTTCCAGCCTTTCATAGACAACACTGAGAAATTCTCTATCCAAGCACATCCAGACCTAGCTTGAAAAAGGTCACTGATCCTAGCCCAGAGACTGTAGGTGAGCTGTCAACAGACTAGGTTCTGATCCATAAGTAATGCATTGGCAAATGTTCGGGATCATCTAAAGAACTGATGATTACCTCATGCCTACATGGTTACAGAGAGTCCAGAAGATGTAGAAGGGGAAGCTGCCTAGCACAGTAACGGGCAGAATAACATTGGGCGCTAAGTGTTCAGATGTGAACTGGAATAAAGCTGTCATTGTCATCAGGGAATTGGAAGGGTCCTAGTGGTCACACCCTAAATGCAGCCTGTACTATTGTTGGCACCTGTGCCCACAGGGGTCCGGGGCAGGAGTGCAGGCAGGAAGTGGTCAGTTCTAGGCCTGGGCCACACCTGCCCATCTGGCGTTGGGGCACCTAGCACTGCTTTCCTTTTTGTGGGGTACCCCTGTGCCTCATGTCACTGGTCCCCTCTACCCAAGGTTGTCACCCCTGCTGCACAGAAGAGGGAACAGAGGCTCAGAGCAGTTCCCTGACTCACCCACACCCCCCAGCAGAGTCCAAGCTCCTGGACCCAGTTCAGTGCTCAGGCCGTTTGGTGGAAACCAAGCCAGAAGGGATTGAGTAGGCACCATGATGGTGCCTTTGAGCTGAGGGGCATCCTGTAGATGGTCCTTGGGCTCCAGGGCCTGGCTGTCCTCAGCACGACCATTCCTGTTCTGAGGACTAGCTGGACACTTTTGCTTTCATACGTACCTTGACCTTCCTGGTACAAGGAGCTGCAAAACAACCAAAGGATGAATGGGAATAACATGTGAGACACTCAGCAGCCCTGCCCAAGACCTGGTGCTCATGCATCACGTGGCTCACTCAGCCCATGAGCCTTCCCTCCTCTGCTGTTTGGGGTCCCTCCCTGGCCAAGGACACTGTGCAAGTTTCCCCAGACAGGGCCTTCAGCCTTCCGGGAATGCCTGTCAGGTAAGACGGAGCCTTCTGCCTGGCCGTTCTCTCTTCACCAGCTATGCTGTGAATAACACTTCCAGACTTTCAGAAGAGTGAGGTGTTGGAGTCACTGTGTCCACTTTTGCCACAGCCCATTTGACAAGCCGTCCCCACAGTAAGAATAAAAGGGATTTGTGGGATGTGAGGGCCTCTGTGACATCTTGGTTGCTGTATGAATCTGCTTTGCATTGCTGTAAAGGAATGCCTGAGACTGGATCATTGATAAAGAAGTTTATTTGGCTCATGGTTCTGCAGACTGTATAGGAAGCACCGTGCCGGCATCTGCTTCTGGGGAGGCCTCAGGAGGCTTTTACTTGTAGTAGAAGGTGGAGCTGGCATGTCACATGGTGAAAGACGGAGTGAGAGAGAGAGAGGGCAGAGGCCCCAGACTTTTTTAAACAACCAGCTCTCGGTGAACTAACAGAGCAAGAACCCACTCGTGACCATGGGCAGGGCATCAAGCCATTCCTGAGGGACCCATGCCCATGACCCAAACACCTCCCACCAGTGTTTGCTGTCCAAAACTGGGGGACACATTTCAGCATGAGATTTGGAGGGGACAGACACCCAAATGGTATCAGCCACTGTCTGGAGCTGGCATCAGATGGCATCCCATTGTGTGCACCGAGCTGTTATGGAGAGGGCTTAGCAAGGGCCCCCAGCCAGAGCCTGAGCCTGAGGCTGAGCTGGGGGAAGGTTGGTTTTACCAAGCAGAGAGGGCCTGCAGGGACATTAAACTGGAGTTGGCACTGTGTGTGTGTATGGTGTACCAGGAGCATGCTGGTGGGGGCTGCAGAGCCATGAACCAAGAGACCCCGACCCCAACTGTTGACCTCACCAGCCTCCCTCCTGCTGCCATCACCCGGGAGAGTTGGGGGCTGGGCACCTCCCCCCACCACCTGCCCCTTACTGCCCTCTCCCCAGGTAGAGAAACTTGCCTGTTTTTCCCTCTCTGCCTTCTCTGGAGAAGTGGGAAGAATACATTTCCCTGGGGTAGTGGTGGGGACCCTATGTCCTCACTCCCTGGAGACCAGAGACCTCTCTAATTAGATTCCACGGGGTGAGGCTTCCCCAGCGTTTTTGTCTGATTCAGACTGGGTTTGGCGTATGGTTTATGTGTCATCTTTGCTGTCCAGCTTGCAGATGGCACCATGGTTGCACCCATGGGTTCCACTGCATTTTTAAACCAGTCACCCAGGGCTTCTTTCCTGTAACCAGCCACCAAACCTCATCATGTGCTGGCATTTGAAGGCAGCAGACAAAGTGCCCAAAAGGAAAGCAGAGAGAAGGCTGAACACTATCCGTGTACCACTGTAGCTGTGGAAGGTTGTTAATGTAACCAGTTGTCCAGTTTCTAGGTCTTGGGAGGCAAACACCGCAGCACCAGCGTGCTGTGCTAAGCAGGTGTTCCGCTCACTATGTCGCAATAGAGGGAGCTCAAAAGGGGAATCTTCCAGCAGATGGAAGCTTTGATATCCCCATCCAAGCAGTCTCCTCTCACTTCACCCCAAGGTGCTGTTGAGAAAGATGAGACTGTTTCCAGGGAGGTGAGGAATGGGCCAGTCCAAGAGCATGCTACAAGTGCTAGCTGGGGCAGGATGCCAAGGGATGGCCGAGCACTCCTGCCACTCAGCCTTGGGGAGGTGGGCAGGCCCCTAGGGAAGATGGAGCCCCTCTCTCCCTGCCCCTACCCCTCATCCTGACCTTGGCCAGCAGCCAAACCCTCCAGGGTTGTGTGAGGGACACACGTCACGTTCCCATCCCTGCCTAGGACACTCCTATCGCTCTGGTATATTTGAAAAATGACCTGCAGCTGCCTTCCCACCCGGGCTAGCAGCTCTTTCCAGAAAACAATGCCGATCGTTGTTCTCACCCACTGAATGCCGGGTCTATGTATTCCACTCTAGGGGTGGCGGGCCCTTAAAATGGGGGAGGAGGAAATCTCATTTCTTTCTAGATAGCATGACTTCTGAGCATTAATCACCACTGAAATGATGGGATGTTTCCAATGAAAAACACATTCTGGAGGGATAATAATGGATGATGTTTTTAAAGAAAACCATGACTTAACAGACCAAGGGAAGAGAACGGTGTTCCCTTATACTGAAAAGAAGAAAGTGGCCATTGACCCCTGGTGCCAGTGGAAGGGGTCGATCAGACTTGCAGGGCCTCTGAGCACCCGCACAGCCTAAGCCAGCCTTCTTTCTGTCTGTAATGTGGAGATAACCATGCCTCTCAGAGGCCTTTTGAATCAAATGATGCAGTACATGTTCAAGGATCTGTGTGCTCTGAGCCCTAGGAGGAAGTCAGGCCGAACCAGTCTGAGGTCAAGTTCATGTGTATTTTGCTATGTCTGTGTGTGCTCCCCAGAAACCCAGCTGTTTAGATGCCTTTCTATGTTCTAGGCAAGGAGATACAGGCTCGAGTTCCATGACCTTAGCAATGAACGAACCTTGTATCACGCGAGAGGGTAGTTACAGACAGTTTTCAATGTGGACACACCATCTCTGAGGCCTACACTTGCTTTGCTGGGGCCTGACCCTCCTGCCCCACCCTGCAAGGCCTGCCTGCCCGGCTGTGGCCCCCACTTGCTGTGGGCATGTGGCCAAGTCACTTCAGTTCAGCCAGCATTTCTGGAGTTGCTGTTCTATGCCAGACCCTGTGCTGGTGATACAAGAGTGGACAATGACTTGGCCTAAAGGGAGACAGACAAGGAACTGGCTATAGTGGCCCATGCTGAGTCCCACTGGGCAGGTATGAAGTCAGCACTGTGGGATCCAGACAGCCTCTGCCTGAGGAGCCACAACTGGGGGTGGGTGCAGGTAGAGGGTAAGACTGCTTTTATTGGGACCAGTGACATTGGCCCGTGACATTTGCCATTGCTTTAGAATTTACAAAGCACTTTCACTCAGGGTATCTCATCAGACCCTCACCCGTCTGTCCCCATTTTACAGATGAGCAAGCTGAGGCTCAGAGCGGTGACAGGGCTTTCTTCACAGTCACACGACTAGCAAATGGCAGGGCTGGTAACCGCCTTGGCTTCAAGTGCAAGATCATGTCAGAGGCTCAGATCCCGAATGTGAAACAAGAAGGAGCTGAGCTCTGAGATGCTCATGTGGCTGTTATTAGGTCAGGTGTCTGCTCTCTCCCCAGCCCATGACGCCCATCACAATCTGCTCCCGCAAAGGCTTTGAGTCAATCCTTTACACTTTAGTGTAAGTCTGTAATCCCTCTAGGAGATCCTGCATGTCCAGCCTCCCCTTAATTGTGAAGTTAAAAGCCGAGTCCTTATTGAGGAATATTTGAGCATCAAAAATCAAGTGCACAGGCACTGGGGACCCTGGGGCCCTTTTCTGGGACACGTGAAACTGTGCCATGGCAGCAGCCAGCACTCGGCATCCAGATCAAGAGAGGCAGATCCTCCATTCGCCGTCACTCCCAGGAATGTGAGCAGCCCGTGAAAGGCAGTAACCAAAATGTAGTGCTTTTCTGCGCAGGAGCAAAAAGGAGCGTGGACAGACACTTCCTTGGTGTGGAACACTGTGTGTGAGTCCACAGAGCCCGCCACTGGGCCATCCGTGCTTTACAGAGAGAAGTCCAAGACCTGGGCCGTGCTCACATGAGAGCAGTGAGCTTGCTAAAGAGCAGGGAGGTCCCAGGAAATTGCCAGGAGGGGGCGGCTGCAGGGAAGTGACGTGGGCTGCAGGGCCATGCTGAATGGTCCAAAGGCCAGTGCCTCCATCTCCTGGGCCCCCTGCCGTCCCTCCATTTGCTCAGTGTCCCTTGTCAAACCAGCCGCCTTTGCAGGGAGTGAGAGACCAGAGAGCAGGGGAGCCTGGTCATCCCGTGCCCCTTCTCCACCACAGTCTGGGTTCTAATCACTGCCTGCATGTGGCGAATAAGTCAGAAGACAGCATCCCTAAGGAGTGCTTCTTTGTTATTGACCTCAGAGCAGGCAGGTGGTTAAGACAACACAGGTTCACAACCCAGCTCCGCTGCCGTCCCCATCTCACCTTGTGTGGGCGTCATCCGCCATCGGGTGAGTTTGGGGGTAGCCCTCATAGGGCTGATTGAGGAGTGAATGGCATCCGGGCATAGCATTCACCCCAGTGCTGGCACATGGGAAATGCCGAGTAGGGGCTTTTGGTCATCGTTATTTTCACAATCACCGTCTGGGGCAGTCATCAGCCTCGTCTCTCATCAGAATCTCATTTCTTATATGGGCCTGTACAATGTTTATGTCTTCGAAGAACAGTCCATCGAGCGTGGTTCAGGCCCCATAAACGGTGCGTGCCGTGGTTGAATACCCACACGTGATGGCGGCGTGGCCTGTGGCAGCTGTCTCACTGCAGCTTTTGCAGTGGATGGTAGGAAGCAAAGTTACGCACAGGGAACAGCCCCAGGAAAGAGGATGAAGCTGCCCCGCAGTCTCCTCTGCGCTTCAGTCCCCAAGAGCTCTGGAGGTGACCCGGCCCCTGCAGGCCATCGGGGGTCACCTCAGCCTCCTGGTCCCCTGTCTAGAAGGTCCCAGCCACAATATGCAGGTCAGCAGGCTGCGAATTCAGAGGGAGGAAGGACCCGCGAAGCTGAGACTGCCGGGAAGAAAGCAGGCGTCGCCGGGGTGTGGGAGGGGGCTTGTGTCTGTGAAAGCATTTCCTGTTTCTCAGTGATGAAGGCACAGGGAGTGGGGGTTTTCTCTGTTGTTTAACACTCTGCTGTTTCAGGTTTCAACCGCTTCCGCTTCCGAGGTTTTCCTTGCTCATGCCAAGTCTTGGGGGGAAATCTGTTCAAAATGCTTTTGAAGAGCTTTTGACATTTCACCAGCCGAGCACCTTTTCAGTAGAAAATGCAGTTGCTGTCAGGATTCTGTCTGTCTCTTTCTTTGCTATCCAAAACCAGCCTGAGGCAGGCTGGCCCCTCAGAGACTCATTCAGTGGAGCTGGGGGTGGATTCATTGTGCTTTGAGAGTTCACCCCATTTTGAGCTTGTGCTCACCCTAGAGCCAGTGGGGGGAGCCAGTCGGGGGCAGCCCTGCCTGGGCCACTCTGCAGGAACCAGAGCCCAGGCGTGTATAGCTGACATTCCTGGGGTGTTTTCCTCTTCCTGAGAGCGTTACAGCCTCCTCTAGCTAATTCTCACTGTTGGGATCTGATGTTATTTACAGTTGTGATTTTACAGCTGGGAGAAGCTAGGGGAAGGGAATCCCGCTGTGGGGAAGGATGTCATCAGGGTAGGATTGATGGAGACCTGGTTCCTCCCCTGTTGGGGGTGGTACGGGCAGGTAGGGGGCAGGGGCAGGCCGGCTGTGTGGCTTGGGAAGACTTACATGGACACTCTGAAACCTCACGTTCTGCCTCTCTGAAAGGTGGCGCCGCATCCCCAGCAGACACCACTTATTGAGCACCTACTGTGTTCTGAGCTCTGGCTACAGCGGCCGTCAGCCTGAGGATTAACAAGCTCGTACATAAGCCTGGTCCCCCGTACACAGCAGACAGGCAGGAGGTGGGCCGTGCTGTGATGGCGACTGCCATTACTATTATTATTAAAGAAGCTAGTAACACTTGCACAATGTCTCACTATCACGTTGGTCTGGGGAACCTAACACCTTTTCTGTTTTTGCCGGAAATTCTACCTAAAGGAAAAATCTCTTTTACACAGTAACTTCATGGTATAATTTGCACAAAAAAAGCACATGAGTAAATCCAAACTGAACCTCTTTTTGCCCTTTGTGCATCAACAATTTTGTTACTGTTTTTCCAGTGACACCCCCTCCCTGCCTGGGAAGGGTGGTGGACAGACCCAGAGGCTGCCTCTCCACCGGGCGGCCAGCTCCGATGCACAGCTGTGGGCACCTGGTGGGGAGGGAGCTCCACTCACTTCAGGTTTCCTGGCAAGGAGCTTTTCAGTTAAATTTATTGCTGCCTCCATTTCTGTCTCAATTACCTGAATCTTGGGAAGCCACATGAAATTGGACGTGATGAGCCCCTGCACAAAAGGACCATCAGTGAGAGCTTCAAACAAGACCAGATACGTTTTTTATAGATGTTTGCTTGGATTATGAAAGCCTGAAAAATGGCTTCACAGTGATGCTTGGGGCAAATTCGATGCTATCAGGAGACACTACAGTCTCCTCACTGTTCAATTAAAGCTGGAGCCTCAGGGGAGGCAGACAGAGAAGGAATTCACCCCGTGCGCCCACCGTGGCCCAGCTCAGGTTACGAGGGTGTCATTCAACAGCAGCCCCTTCAGACCTGTCTGGAATCATGTTTGTCTTCAGGGCCAAAACAGCCTCTAATTGTGCTCCCTGAGGTCTGGCTGCCAGATCAACTCAGGGAGCCAGGCAGACAGGGCTGTGTGCACCTGCCTGTGGCGGGCCTGGTGACCGAAGGGCAGCCCAGGGAGTGCTAAGGGAGTGGGCCAGGGGACGCAGTGTGCCTTGCTGGGCTCCAGGAGCTCCCTGGCCAGCTCACCATGGCTCTTGGCCGTGCATTTACTGTTGAGAATAATAACAGCAGGATTTGTGGAACTCCACTCTATCTGAGACCCCCGGCTAGGCTCCTGTTCCACACTGCCTCTACTGCAGGAAACAATTCTACAAACGAGTTTGTTATCCTCATGCTACAAATAAACTGAGGCTCAGAGAGGTTAAGTCATTTGCCTGAGGTCACACAGCTAGTAAGTGGGGATGTAGCATGCCCCCTGCTGCCTGATGCCCCACACTGCACGGCCTCTCCATCAAAACTCTGGTTAAGGGGAGTATATTACCTGTGGATTTTAGGCCAGGCAGGGCCTCAGCTCAAATGAAAATGCAGCTGGTTAGGATGGTGGGTCACCAGCAGGTTACACCAGAGTCATTGGCAGAATTCTCCAGTTTTATTTTTAATTACATAAGTAGCTCTTACTATAGAACACACTAAGAGGAAAATTAGTCCCAGAAACCATATGATGACATGGTAAATTTTTATAATGGTTTGTCTTCCAAACTATTACATAGGTATACATACACACATCTATATTAAACAAAAATGGGGTGGTTTCTGTACATGCCACTTTGTAACTTGTCTTCTCACCTAACACATGGAAGCATCCTCTGGGGGGCTGGCCCAGACACAGCTCCAGGCAGTTAAGCAAACACCCCAAAATTCTCAAAAATTCTTCCAAGTGAGCCAGAGCCACTCATAGCCCACAGCTGTGTGAACAGTGCCCACTAGGACTCCAGCTAGAGTTAAGCAAGGCCTAATTCTGATGAGTAAAATGCCTACAAGGGGCAGAGCCCTTAGGACCACCTGCCCTCAAAACTGCCTCACACCTGGCCCTGCCTCATGGGGGCACTAGTGAACAGTGAGAACAGACACCTGTCCCTGTTGAAGGACTCATGGAGCAGTTCTATTTATAGACTAGAAAATTAAAAGCCAGTGACCCATGCTAGGAAAGATAATGAGTAAATGGTGGAGATGGGCAGTGACCTGGTTCTTTGATTCCTGCTTCCAATTAAAGCTCCATTCAGTACAACCTCTTATTCACATAGGAGGATGGAATTCAGTCTATGAGATGGGGTCGCTGGACCACTCGCCGCTCCTACCTCTGCAACTTTGAGCAAGACACGGACCCCTGCCAACCTCAGTGGCCGGCATCAGTCCTGAGGGTTGTGGTGGAACGTTCCACGCTGCCGTGGAGGCCTATGAGGGGTCCATTGGGAAGAGCAGGCATACCACCTGCATATGCTGGAGATGTGCCACGTGTCAGCCTTTTCCCCTCGGCCCCAGAGCCGGCTGCACAAGACTAAGACCTTTCAGAGGGGACATCTGTCTGCAGGGTCACCCTAAATGCCTGAGTTTTACGATGGTCATTGATCATTTCCAGGCAGAAACCTTGCCAATGCTGCACGTGGTTTTAATAGACCCACAGGGTGAAGCCCTTGCCCTGGTATGATCTTCACGTACATATTAGCAACACTCACAGAAGAAATGGAAGCCCTTCCTGGCACTCCTGCAGGGCTGAGCCCCTTAACAGCAGTATTCAGTGGGACTGACTACCCAGCCGGCAGGGCACAGGCACCTCTTCAAGAGATGCAGGGGAGTGAGGTGGGTTCCTCCATCCATCTGTGCAGTTTCCTCCCCAGAAATCCAACAGCCCCCGCCCCATGCCCCTCCCTCCAGGAAGGAATAGGAAGCTACCTGGCTTTCCCTCCTGGGTACATGTTTTGCAGTAGAGGCGGCACTGTGGCCAATGGCCCGAGAAAAGATCTGAAGAGAAAAGGGATGTCGGTGTTGTCTGCAGGTCAGCAGTTGTATCTCTCTGTTTTTATTTTTTATTTTTTTGAAAGAGTCTTGCTCTATCACCCAAGCTGGAGTGGTGCAGTGGTGCAATCTCGGCTCACTGCAACCTCTGCCTCCTGGGTTGAAACGATTCTCCTGTCTCAGCCTCCCAAGTAGCTGGGATGACAGGTGCTCACCACCATGCCCAGCTGATTTTTATATTTTTAGTAGAGACAGGGTTTTGCCATGTGGGCCAGGCTGGTCTCGAACTGCTGGCCTCAGGTGATCTGCCCACCGCAGCCTCCCAAAATGCTGGGATTACAGGTGTGAGCCACTGCACCCAGCCCTCTGTTCTTAAGTGGGCCTCATACGTGCCAAATAGTCACAGAAATTAACCCTGATTTTATGGTAAGCCCATTTTCCCAGGAAGCAGGGTTTCTTTTGAATTACAGAACACATTTAGATATAAGTCTCTAGTGATGTGAGTGGACTCATCAAATGCCTGCCATCAAGTAACTTATTGATGTAGTTATACATTCATAAAGTTATGCATTATAAACATTCAAATTTAGAAATGTTGCTATTTTCTTTAGTGTGTTATAAAATGGAGCCTTATGGAATGGATGCTTTGAGGTCAAAACAGTTGAATAGAAGCAGTTTTGTATGGTGCAACCTAGTGATTGTAACGTTGGTCTCATCGTCACCAGCTCCACTTTGAGTCACCTGTTGGTTTGCCAGAGGACATGTGGTCACATCTGACTTCACTCAAATGCTGCCCTTTTTCAATCCGTGTCCCACTCCCAGTGGACTGCTCGCATGGTTTTGCAGGGGATTGGCATGACTTTGCTCTGCATTTAGCGTTCGGCTCTGTGGCTTTGTTCTGCATTGGAATCATTGGCCTTTTCCTTCATCACGTTTGTGTGGACTCTCAGTTTCTGGATACAGCTACTTACCAGATTGCTTTCATAAGTGATTTTTTTTTTTTTTTTTTTTTGAGACGGAGTCTTGCTCTGTTGCCCAGGCTGGAGTGCAGTGGCGCAATCTCGGCTCACCACAACCTCCACCTCCCGGGTTCAAGTGATTTTCCTGCCTCAGCCTCCCGAGTAGCTGGGATTACAGGTGCACACCACCATGCCTGGCTAATTTTTGTATTTTTAGTAGAGACAAGGTTTCACTATGTTGGCCAGGCTGGTTGCGAACTCCTCACCTCATGATCCGCCTGCCTCAGCCTCCCAATGTGCTGGGATTACAGGCGTGAGCCACCGCGCCTGGCCTCTAAAAATAATTTTGACTGAAAGCCTTTGCTCCCTTACCTCTAGGCACACCTGTCATCTGGCTATAAACTGTAGTCAGGGCTGCGCCTGGATGTTGTTCTTGCTTAATTATACATATTTGTGTGTGCAGAGACACAACTACTCCTTAACAGGAAGAAAAGAGAGCTCTTTGCATCCTCCACAGGGCCCTGGGAGGAGGTTCAGGTTAAGTCAGCGGCCCTCGGTTCTGAATGCCCATTGCAACCACTTGGAGAGCTTTATAAACACTGAGCCCTCGGTGCTGGGACCCCTCCACCACTGGATTGTATTGGTGTGGGATTTTTCAAAGCTCACCAGGGAGCTCCATGCAGTAGATCCCAGTGTGCAGCCAGCTTCCTCCAAGGTGCCCCCAACACCAACAGGGCAGGAGTCGCGTTGCTGGAGCACCTGTCTTGTGTTCAAGGCGGGAACTTCCTTGTGTGACTTCATCCCTCAGCCTCAGCACTCCTCAAACTTGCATGTGCCTGATGCTGACTCCTGAGGTCTGGGGTGGAGCCCTGAAATCTGCATGTGTAATGCATGAATTTGAAAGGCCATGAGCAGCCTCTGAAGGGTTTATCTAAGAAAAGGAACAAGGCATGAAGTGGAGGCCCTAGGGTTGGCCGGGCCTGTCAGGTCAGAGCCTGGGTTCCAGTTTGAACGTGCCGGGGGCCCACGAGGGAGCTGCTTGTGGTTTTCACACCTCCTTTGTGAGCTGAACACACCGGTGCCCCTTTAGAGCAGCATTCCCTCCGAATGTTTATCATTCTAAAGTGAAAAAAGACGCACAAAACATGAACCTGCTTGTCAGGCAAGGAAGCTGAGGAATCTACCTGGCTTGCAGAAGCCCCCCTGGGAGCAGACAGCCCTCCCAGGCACAGATGGGACACCACCGCCTCCCACACAGCCGGTGTCTGGAGACTCCGTATGACCCCCAGGAAGGTCCTTTCTCCAGCAAGGCCAGGGTCAGGACCAAGGGTGAGGACACGGGAAGCACAGGATCTGCAGGGCACCTGCCACCCTCACCACGTGTGGCATTCAGAGAACAGGGCTGCGCCCAAACCCTCCAGGCCCTGCTCCCTTCTCTCCATCCCAAGGTACCATTGCTAACTCCAGCTGGGCTGCTGTACCTGGTTTTGCTGACTGCTCTTAGAACCCTGTAAATCGGGTTGTGTGGGCTCTGGCGGACACCAGACAGACAGAGTATACTCATGGGCCTGGCTGTCTTCCTGGGAAGAGACCAGTGTAAGGGAGAAGAGACTGTTCCAAGGGCTCCTGGGAGAAAGCGAGGGCCGAAAAGCTGAAGAGCAGGATCTGAGTAGAGGACTCAGACACCCGGCCAGTTCCTGCCTGGGAAATGCTTTAAAGAGTGTGGAGAGAGGCCGGGCACGGTGGCTCACTCCTGTAATCCCAGCACTTTGGGAGGCCGAGGCAGGCAAATTGCCTGAGGTCAGGAGTTCGAGACCAGTCTGGCCAATATGATGAAGCCCTGTCTCTACTAAAAATACAAAAAAATTAGCCGGGTGTGGTGGCGGTTGCCTATAACCCCAGCTACTCGGAAGGCTGAGGCAGATAAATCACTTGAACCACGGAGGCGGGGGTTGCAATGAGCCGAGGTTGCGCCACTGCACTCCAGCCTGGGTGACAAAGCGAGACTCCATCTCAAAAAAAAAAAATCTGAAGAGGAGGGACAGAGAACAGAACCACAGAGCAAAGTCTTACCAGGTCCACCCCTTGGGAATTCAGGGGCCTCTGCTCAACCACGTTGACCTGGTTTTAGCAAACATGCCACCTCCTCACGCTGGGGCTGGAGATGCCAGCAGCCAGGGATGTGTCTAAATCAACACCGTCAGCCACATGTTAATGCGTGACTCTGGTATGCAAGAAAGGTTGCACTTTGTTTTCTTTTACTTAATGCTAATCCCCAATCCTCCAGGCTTGTGGGAAATTCAACCCCAGTCATTGCTGGGCTCTTCTCCATGTGGCAAAGGCCCCAGAGCCTCATACAGCAGACAGTGCTGGGGAGACCTCTGTGGTCATCAGGCCCAGTCCTTCCTGGGGGCCACCAAGCCATGCTGCTCACCATCTCAAAAGCGTCAGAGCGTGGCGCAGAGGCGAGCGGTGGAATGCAGCTGGCATCAGTTAATATTTCAGCAGTTGCCTTAACATCTTAGTCTCCTCTGGCTGCTGTCACCAAGTACCAAAGCCTGGGTGGCTTAAACATTTATTCCTTTCAGTTCTGGAGGTAGAGGGTCGAAATCAAGGTGCTAACAAATCCCGTGTCTGGTGAAGACCCTCCCCCTGATTTACAGGCCACCGTATCCTCTCGTGGTGGAGAGCGAGCGAGCTCGGGTCTCTCCCTTCTCGCGCTGTTCCCGGCATGGAGGCTCCACCCTCATGACATGTAACCCTACTCACCTCCCAGAGCCCCCCACCTCCATGGCTCCAACATCTGCATTTTGCAGGCAGACATACATTCCAGAACATCTCGAAACAGTCTTCCATCAGGCAGCTGCTATTTTTGCCCTGAATGATTGCGTGTGCCTGGGCGTGACACATAGGGCCCAGCCCAGGGGCAGCCACATTGTGAGGCCATCGTCCCAGCCCCCTGACCTCGTGTAGGCCCCCACTCAGGCTGTCCTGTCTCCACAGTGCTCATCGACTTGCGGGAAGAGCCTGCAGTCCCGCGTGGTGCAGTGCATGCACAAGGTCACAGGGCGCCACGGCAGCGAGTGCCCCGCCCTGTTGAAGCCTGCCCCCTACAGACAGTGCTACCAGGAGGTCTGCAACGACAGGATCAACGCCAACACCATCACCTCCCCCCGCCTTGGTGAGTGTCTTCACTGGGCCCGGTTCCCAGGGGGCTGCTGTGTCTCCTGCCCAGTAAGTCCTCCCTGACGGTGAGTTTCTTTCAGCCAGAAAGCCCCCTTCTTGGGCCTCGCTTGTCACATAAGGCTGACATTTGTCAGTTCTGTAGAAGAGGTTTCAGAGATGGAATTCCATTCCTTGCTGTGGAAGCGGTGTTTGCTTACTGCTGTCTCAAACACAGGCCCCTGAGCGTCTCCCTCACCCCTTTGCCCATCACAGGAGAGTGTTCCACAGGCATTGTAGGTTTCCTGTGCATGAGGAATGTGAAGGGAAGTGCGTCTTTCTAGAAATGAAAGCTCCGGGGGCATCCTTCATGATGCCATGAGGATCCAGGCTGATGCTTGAGCAGCAGACGGGCGTGGTAGAGGGGCTGCCGACTGTGTGAGTGGTTTGGCCCTGGGTGCTTGGAACCTGGCCTCTTACCAGTTCATGCCCCAGGTCAGTGGTGATATGAGGAGAAGAGCACTTAAAGATCTGGCTGGGCGCGGTGGCTCATGCCTGTAAATCCCAGCACTTTGGGAGGCCGAGATGGGTGGATCACCTGAGGTCAGAGTTCAAGACCAGCCTGACCAACATGGTGAAACCCCGTCTCTACTAAAAATACAAAAATTAGCCGGGCGTGGTGGCAGGTGCCTGTAGTCCTCACTACTCGGGAGGCTGAGGCAGGAGAATCGCTTGAACCCAGGAGGCAGAGGGTGTAGTGAGCCGAGATCACGCCACTGCACTCCAGCCTGGGCAACAGAGTAAGACTCCGTCTCAACAAAAACAAAGCGATGATATGATCATTCCTTTTAACAGAGTTTCTGCTCCGCTAAATAGAAGTCCCTGAGACGTATTTTCCTACCTGAGGCTGGAAACTCACCAAAATGAAGGGGAGTTCTAGCATCTTTGTTGCGGGGGAGGCCTTTGAGCTGGCAGAAGTATAGTTGTGGCTTTTCAAGCACAGGCCTGCTTGGTAACTTCGAGACCTCCCTCAAGCAGGGCCTTCTCTCTGTACAATCAAGACCCTGAAGGATATTTGGGCCACTTGTATGTACTTGGACCTCATGCTTTTTTTGGGGTCCTTTGATGTCCACTGTTCCATGTCGTCCTCTTTTATAAATGCTTACAGTCATGGTACCCTCGGCCACAAAGCAACAGTAAGTGCCACTTAGCTCGGAAGCAAGGTGGCCTGTGCCCTCTTGCCTGAAGAGGCAGCCAGACCACCACGCTCTGTCATGTGGGTGGGTGTGGATGCAAAGGTGCATCCCTGTTACAGAAAGTGGCACCCCCAGTGCCCTGGCAGGAGGCATGGCCTAATCAGTCAGTGCAAAGCATTGACATGTGCACAAGAGTGAGGGAACCCAGACGGGCAGACCACAAGCCCTCCCTATGCGTGCATCAGGCCATCCCTGACCCTGGGTGTTCTCTCCCTCCTGTCCCCTTAGCTGCTCTGACCTACAAATGCACACGAGACCAGTGGACGGTGTATTGCCGGGTCATCCGAGAAAAGAGCCTCTGCCAGGACATGCGGTGGTACCAGCGCTGCTGCCAGACCTGCAGGGACTTCTATGCAAACAAGATGCGCCAGCCCCCGCCGAGCTCGTGACGTGCAGTCCCGGGGGTCGCTCAGACTCAGGTCTGAAACCCACCCACCCCCACGAGGCTGCTGCAAGAATCCAACTCATAGAACATGAGCGTGGACTTGGCGTTTGCCATTCGTGCTTCTGTACTTACTATATTGTTAACAGCCACTGGATGGCTTTCTACAGCGAGGAAAAAGGCATGAGTCACAAAGTAACTTTAATTTCTAGGATTCCAGGGACCTCGAAGGGAAGCACCTCTGGCAGGCAACCGTCGAGAGAGAGACATCATTTAGCGTTCCTGTCTTGGCTCGCTTTTGACATTTGAATTTCCAGTGTTTGGTATATCATGGAGGAAACATCCCCAAAACGAGACATGTGAGAAAAGGCTTTATTCTGAAAGCCGGCGACACCCTGGAGGGAGGGGCGGGTGGTGGTGAGCCTCCGCCCATGGCTTCTCTGGAGAGGACTGGGCCGGGCTGCTTAGCCCCCGTTTCTCTTCATCTACCTTCTTGACCACATGAGAACCAGGACGTTGCCTCCATGCCCATCTCTGACAACATAGTCTCCAACTCCTAGATGTTGCCTTGGAAGTCTTGTCCCTGAGAGTGTCAATCTATATATGCCAACGAGGACGCCAGTGCCGCGCGGTTCATACTTCCAAGAGAGTCTGGTTTTGGGGAAGCATCGAATTTTCAGAGCTCTGCTGTCCACCGCGTAGGGAAACAGAAGGGCCTTTCTTCAAGGTGCTGTGAAATAAGAAACGGTAATTGCAGCGATGGGGTTGCTTCCTAAGACAAAGGTAAGCTTGGGCCAGCTTCGCTGGGGCGGATGGGCACCTGCCCTGCCTTCCGGGAGCATCCACTCTGGCCCGCACTTCGTAAAGCTTGGTACCTTAGAGATGCCGTACCACATCCCAGTGGCTTTCTACCGACCGTGGCCATTGATCTGAAGGTAAGATGACATTTGGGACCGCTGAGGACACATGCCCAGGCCTAGGATCTGTAGAGCAAGGCCTGACTGCTCTATCCTGGCACGGAGCAGCCTGATGTGCTGGGTCCAGGGGAGGAACTCCATCTGGCTGGCACTGCTGCACACCTGCCGAGCCTTCCTGTAGTCCAGACTTTGTGGTACCCATTATCATTACGCCTGTCATCACTGACCCATCTTCTTGGTGGGGCAAGGATGATGCATGATGAAGGTCCTTCCCTCCTGCAGCCCCCTCACGCCTGACAGCAGATGAGCAGAGTGGCCTCTGAGAGCACAGAGGATGGTAGAACCCTGCCTGCAAGGAGGCCGGGCAGGCTGGGGACAGGGACCCTAGATGCCAGGTGGCCTGTTTTGCTCACCAGCTCGGTGGGCATTTCATGGGTGCTTATGTTCTAGGACTTTACCATAAGAAACACTCCTCCCTGGTGTCCGACAGAAGGTCTCACTTGGACTTCCATGGGATCATCCCCCAGTGCTTCTTGATTTATTGGTGCTGTGTTTCTGTGTTGTGTTTTGTTTTGTTAGATGTCACAACAGTAGAGTTAGCTTAAATCAGAAAGAGGCGCCTCTGCCTTCTCCACCCTGTCTTACGAGCTGTGTTTTTGTTTTTACTACCCCAGAGGCAGGGAAGCGGTAGGGATGTCAGGGAATTTACTCACTTCCACTTGAACCGACGAGAAGTGTTGAGAAACTTCCGTGGGTGCTCTGTGGAAGGAACAGAGAGTGTCAGGATGGAGCGGCCCACCCTCGCCCCGGGGCCTGTGCAGACCACTGTCCTCCCGCTCAGGCCTGGCCACCAGCGGACTCCCGTGAATTCCCATTGTCACAAAGCCCTCAAAATTTTGGGGGAGCTGAGGTTCAATTTTCTTCATCCCCAAATGAACTGTTAATTCACCGAAAGACATTTAGACTTTTGCAGCCAAGGAGCAGAGCCAGGCGAGCTCACTAAGGAAGCCTTAGCTTGGTCTACTGCATGGGCCCTGGTGCCTCCAGCTATGCCCGCATCACCCTGGCAAGGGCCCCACACCCTCAGAATGAAAAGGATTGATTGGGTTATTGTCAGACACTCCCATTAGTTCCCCTAAAGTCTGCATCTTCAGAGCTCTTTTAGCTCATCTTTTTGTTATTTTTTGAGACAGAGTCTCCCTCTGTTGCCCAGGCTGGAGTGCAGTGGCACGATCTCAGCTCACTGCAAGCTCCATCTCCCGGGTTCAGGCCATTCTCCTGCCTCACCCTCCCCAGTAGCTGAGACTACAGGCGCCCACCACCATGCCCGCCTACTTTTTTGTATTTTTACTAGAGACGGGGTTTCACCATGTTAGCCAGGATGGTCTCGATCTCCTGACCTCGTGATCCGCCCGCCTCGGCCTTCCAAAGTGCTGAGATTACAGGAGTGAGCCACCGCGCCCGGCCTTTCAGCTTATCGTGAAATCCACTAGACTCTGATCACAGCAGTGATGTTTCTGTATTGTTAACAATACTCTGTACTGTCCCCTCAAGTACTGTACTTTTGTGCTTGCACACGTGTTACTAACTAGAGTCTCACGATCCTATGGTGCTATTTTGATTGGTGCAAAATGAAACCGTCTCCGTTGACCATTGCTTGATATGATCGAATGCAGGAAGAAAGAGCCTCGATGGCAATACGATCGTTCTTTTTTCATTTCAGAGTCGAATGTATATATTTTCCATTAGTTAACTTGCATTACATACTGTACCCATGGTATTTTTGTTTTACTTTTTGGTGCTGGTTTTGAAAGAAAAAAAAAAACAAGACAAACATTGGACGCCATTATACATGAAAAATTAATCATTTCATTGGAAGCAAGTGGAATATTTGTAATAAAATGTTTTTCCATAACGTTTTTAAGCTGTCTGTGAAGTGAAAGACAAAAGCCAGTCCTCAAGGGCTGACGGGGAGGCTGTGTCCTTCCCCACTGTGGCGGCCACCAGGCTTGCCAGGGACTTGGCTGCGGGGACCCTGCTGGCCACAGCTGGAGGTGGTGTCAGAGGTCACTGGGAAATGCAGTTCGAGGGGATGGATGGCTGCATCTCCCTGAGCGAGCGCTAACATATCTTTCATTCAGTCCCGGCCTCATCTCTTTGTGGTTGCAAAACCCTGGGTGGGGACATGAGGGTCTGACATTCATTTGTGCTGTGAGCCTGTGCATGTGATGTAGAGCAGCCACCTCACTGGCAGAGTGGCCTGTGCTCCGAGACCTGTGCTGCAGGGTGCAGCCCTGGCCATGCTGGCTGGAGAGCCACGGTGAACTCTCCACCCGCTACCCCCACCCCACAACCCTGCCAACAGCCCTCTCAGCTTCCCTCTGCCAGCAGATGTGACGGCAAGTCCCGGCCCTGCACATCCCCCAGCACTGCAGACAGGACAAGGGTTCCACACCACCACAGTGGGAACAACCACAGCCATTTGGATCCCATCTGGGCCTGACATGGAACACACATGTCACAGCTTACAGGGATGGGGAGTCCATCTCCTGGAGTCAGGAGAAACCTCCACACTCACGACCTTAGAGCCCTCTATTAAGACTAAAGCAGGCCAGGCGCAGCAGCTCACACCTGTAATCCCAGAACTTTGGGAAGTTGACATGGGAGGCTTGAGGCCAAGAGTTGACCAGCCTGGGCAAAATAGTGAGACCCCTGTCTACTAAAGTTAGGTGGGTGTGGTGGCATACTCCTGTAGTCCCTCCCAGCTACTCAGGAGGCTGAGGCGGGAGAGGTTGAGGCGGGAAGATCACTCGAGCCCAGGAGTTGGAGACTGCAGTGAGCTGTGATTGTGCCACTGTACTCCAGCCTGGACAACAAAGCAAGACCCTATCTAAGGAAAAAAAAAAACTGGTGTAGCACCCAGAAATCTCACTAAAAAAAATAATTAGACAACACACTGCCCCCAGCCCCCTGGTCACTGGAAAACCCGTGGTTTGTGTAACCATGGGTCCTCAAGATGGTTCTCAAGAACCATCACCCACCTGCCTCCAGGACGTGTTAGAACCCTCTCGTCCTTCCTCCATTCTACCCTTTCTGGCAGGTTGGCTTTTAAGAGCCCTGTTTGCATGGAATTTCTTCATGAGCCGCTTTGATTCCTGGATGGCCCCAGTGATTCCGGTTAGATGAAATTGACAAGCTCTCCATCCGCAAGTGCTGAGGAGGCATCTGTCAGGGACCAAGCACTTCCTAGAACCACAGAGAATGCAAAGGAACAGAAGTCCTACTCAGGAGCCCACAGCCCCATGGGGCAGAGAAGCCCGGAGACGCGCACAGCTGGGAATGAGCCAGAGGAACAGAGCTCCGAAGAGGGAAAGGTCAGGATGTCCTCGGTGGGTTTGTTGACTGACCTTCTGGACACAGATTAGACGGGCTGGGGTTGGAAGCTTTTACTGCAGCACCCTCTCTCTGTAAAAGGTCTCAGCAAAAGCCCTTGCATTTCTGCTTCCAGGTACTAACCTGCCTGCATGTGTGTCCACCTTCTCTGCCTGACACGGAAGCAGTGCCCGGCCCTTCTGGAAAGCCAGCCCTCTCACCATCACTTGACCGCCCCCTTCCCCAGCAGCGCTCCACACACCGCCTCAGCTCCGGTCATGAACTCCCCTGGCTTTCACCCTCTGCTCTGCAGTAACACTCTTCTTGACAGGTCACCAATGACTTCATGGCATCAGGTTGCGTGGACATCCTAGTGTCCTGTTCCCCAGCTCCCGGCAGCCCTCCCCTTTGACACAGCCCCTCTGCAGGCACCACACACTGCTGCCTTTCCTCCCCTCTCCCCGCCATCCAGCTGGTGATGGAGTGCCCCAAGCTCAGCCTTCCACCCTTTTCTATGTACTTTCTCCCTAGGTCGTATTACCTGGACTCAAGACTTTTTACACCACGTACATTCTCTTATCTTCCAAGTGAATATTTTGGGCCCTGACAGCCACCCCGGCCCACCTCTGTACTCACGCATGAGTCTCCACGTGCATACACTCGATCCCCCGGGAAGTTTGGGACTAAGATGGCACTTCATAGTTGTCCTAAATCTGCAATTTGAGCAGGGGGTTTGGTGAGGGCAGCTCACCTCTGCTGGGGTGGCTCAAAGGACAAGTAGAGGCTGGAAGGGTCAGGAGGGCTATAGTCTTGCACCGGTGGCCGCTGATGACAGCTGTCAGTCAGAACTTCAGCTAGGACCATCAGCCGGGACACCTGCAAGGGGCCTCTCCAAGGGATGGTGGGATTTTGGTGGCAAACATGCCAAGAGTGAGCTGCACAACCTCTTGTGACAACTCGAAAGTTCCACAGCATCACTCCCACCACACCGTAAGAGCAAGGCAGGCACAAAGACTCACCCGAGTTTAAGGGGAGGGGACAAAGAGGCCACCTCTTGCTGGGGGTGGTGTCAGGGTTCTGGAAGAGCAGGTGGAGTGGGAAATATCGTTAGGGCCATTTTTAGAAGATTCACACACATCCCCTGCATTAATCGGGGTTCTCCAGGGAAATGGAACCAAGAGAATAGATAAGAGGAGATTTATCGTGGGAATTGGCTCACATGATGATTGGAGGCCAAGAAGTACTGCCATCTGCTCTCTGCCAGCGGGAGACTCAGGAAAGCTGCCCCTGCAATTCAGTCTCAGTCCAAAGGCCGGAGAACCTGGAGCTCTGGGGGCAGGAGAAGATGGCTGGTCCAGCTCCAGCGGAGCACAGATTCACCCTTCCTCAGCCTTCCTGTTCTATTCGGGCCCTCAGCAGATTGGACGGTGCCCACCCACCTTGGTGGAGGTGGATCTTCTTTACTCAGTCTATGGATTCAGACCACTCATGTCTTCCAGAAACAGCCTCACAGACACTTCCAGAAATCATGTTTTACCAGCCATCTGGGCATCCCTTAACCCAGGCAAGTTGATATATAAAATTAACCTTCATATTCACACATGTAAGATACACTCACCCCTCCCCCACCCCAGCTTTAAAGTCTCATCTCCTTTCAGCATCAGGCTCAGGACCGCATCCCCTGAATCAGGTGCGAATGTGGCTCGTCCAGCGTGGTTCCCCAGGCACGGGCCCTTGAGCACTGGTTCTAAAACCCTGTGAACTCAAGAGAGACTCCCCTCCACCCAGAGGCTCAAGAGAGATGGTGGCAACGGCATAAGACAACCACTGCAGATATTCCCTATTTTAAAAGGAGGGACAGGGAAGGCACATGACAGACACCGTCCAGCAGCTGACGTCCAGTCTGGCACATGGTGCCAATTCCATTAGGCTCAGTCCTACTGCCAGGGGACGATTCTCCTTAGACTGCCTCCAGGAGCCAAAGAGGCTTTTGGCATATTATGATTCATTCTTAATGATAGGGGAGGCACGATTCAATAAAGTGTCCTTCCTTTCGGAGAGCATGTCCTGACACGCCCCCAGCTACTGGACTCCTACAAACTTCACTGATAAAATGAGCCCTTGGGCTGGACATGGTGGCTCATGCCTGTAATCCCAGCACATTGGGAGGCCAAGGCGGGCAGATAATGAGGTCAGGAGATCAAGAGATCAAGACCATCCTGGCCAACATGGTGAAACCCCATCTCTACTAAAAATGCAAAAATTAGCTGGGTGTGGTGGCCTGCACCTGTAGTCCCAGCTACTTGGGAGGCTGAGGCAGGAGAATTGCTTGAATCCGGGATGCAGAGGTTGCAGTGAGCCGAGATCACGCCACTGCACTCCAGCCTGGGTGACAGAGCAAGACTCCATCTCAAAAACAAAACAAAAGAAAAAAAAGGCCCTCGAATTTTCATAGGGCTTTTCTCCCCCAGCCTAGAGTCCAAGTGTCCTACCACGGCCTCTAGTCTACTTGCTACTTCCTGCTCATCTGGTCTGATTAACATGATGTCACAGATACAGTGGATCAGTCCAAGTTCTTGGGAGAGTCTTTACAATCCAGGCCCTCTCAGGCTATATCATAACAGAGAGAGAATTAACATCAGCCCCGGGGAAAACAAGTGGAAACTTGTGTCTGTCACACTTCCTTGGCCCCACTCTTCGTTTCTGATATGGATGGAAATGAATGCCTTCCCCGGTCACTGGCCATCTTCCTTGCATCTGAATCATGTTAGTTTGCTCTAGCAAAGACATCACACCTGGCACAGCAGTTTGGGGCCCATTCGTGGATAAAATTGCAGTAGTCCGCTGTGGTCAGAGAGGATCCACTCTGAATTTTGTAGAGGCCAGACTGAGGAATTGCATGGGAATATGATGGGGACAACCACAGCAGCATCCTTTAGGTCTTTAACAATGACATTCAAATATGCTATTCTCACTGGGTTGCAACATTGCTATTGATTTACTGTCTTGCCTGGTGTGGTGTCATGAGTGGTGCAAGATTAAAGATAACCAGGTCCACAAACATTTGTATCTTTCTACATGGTCCACCTGTTCAGCTGGTAGTCAGAGCCATGGGCACCAGGCTCAAGCCCCTCCGCGGGTCAGTCAATATTGCAAACCACGCATAATAGTATACATAGTCACTCACGCCTATAATGCCAGCACTTTGGGAGGCCAAGGCAGGTGGATCACCTGAGGTCAGGAATTCAAGACCAGCCTGGCCAACGTGGTGAAACCCTGTCTCTACTAAAAATACAAAACTTAGCCCGGCATGGTGGCAGGTGCCTGTAGTCCCAGCTACTTGGGAGGTCGAGGCAGGAGAATCGCTTGAACCTGGGAGGTGAAGGTTGCAGTGAGCTGAGATCACACCACTGCACTCCAGCCTGGGTGACAAAGCTAGACTCAGCCTCAGAAAAAATATATATATAATAATATACATAGCCACTATATAAGTGTTACAGATTAAACATTCTACAGTAAACAAAGTAACATTTAACATCAAGAGAAAAAGATTGAAAGAATTCACCAACCAGGCCAGGGGAAGTAAGACAAAAGGGAGTCCTGGGCTGGGCTGGCCGGTCCATTGGCCTTGCAAGGAAGAGCCTTCGATATGGCAGAGCCTTTGGAGGCAGATGCCAAGTTCTTCTCATAAGTGGCTGCAAGACGGGGTCAGTTAAGATGGCCAGTTGAAGCTGCTGAAGGGGTGTTCTTTTATGGTCTCAGAGTCCTCTGGTGAGCTAACTGATAGTATTAAATAGAAGAATATGCTTATTTGTGACCTTATCTGGTTGGATGCAGTCTTAATTTATTTGTTTCCTAAGCAAAACATCTCATCCTTGTTGGCAAAGTGCCCTATGAAATATATAATGGAGGGAGGCCAAGGCGGGTAGATCATGAGGTCAGGAGTTCGAGACCAACCTGGTCAACATAGTGAAACCCCATCTCTACTAAAGATACAAAAAAATTAGCCAGGCATGGTGGCACGTGCCTGTAATCCCAGCTACTTAGGAAGCTGAGGCAGGAGAATAGTTTGAACCCGGGAGGCGGAGG
Source organism: Symphalangus syndactylus (assembly GCF_028878055.3). Lineage (NCBI taxonomy): Eukaryota > Metazoa > Chordata > Mammalia > Primates > Hylobatidae > Symphalangus > Symphalangus syndactylus. The sequence continues at coordinate 6,580,183 of NC_072427.2, forward strand.
TTGCAGTGAGCCGAGATCATGCCACTGCACTCCAGCCTGGGACAGAGCGAGACTCCATCTCAAGAAAAGAAAAAAGAAATATATAATGCAGTCCTTTTCTAAGATGGAGTTAGTTATGTCAAGGGTGCTCTATGCACCCGGGGCGAGGGAGGCAGTTTCACAGGCTTCCACTTGGCCCTCCCCATTACAGTAGCTCTTTACCCTACAGGCCAAGGACCAAGTCCACCCATTACCAGTACACATTTAGGGAGGGGGAAACCATCACTGGGAGGCTTCATGGACCCACCAGACCCACTGTGAACCAAACCTGGACCAGGCCCATCATGTGAACTCCATTCCCCGTCACTCTGAAACAGGGACCACAGTGACACTCAGTGTCCGGGGTATCCGTGTCAACTTGGATCCACAGTGACACTCAGTGTCCGGGGTATCAGTGTCAACTTGGATCCACAGTGACACTCAGTGTCGGGGGTATCCGTGTCAACTTGGATCCACAGTGACACTCAGTGTCGGGGGTATCCGTGTCAACTTGGATCCACAGTGACACTCAGTGTTGGGGGTATCCGTGTCAACTTGGATCCACAGTGACACTCAGTGTCGGGGGTATCCGTGTCAACTTGGATCCTGTGTGCAACAGTCCTCTAAATGTCTGAGTATATTTCTCTCCCACAAGTAAATGGTTGTAGGTTCCTTTGAGGAAAGATTGGGGGCAGTTAATTTATACCCTTCTCCCTGGGACCCAGCCTCTCCTTCAGTCAATGGACTCTGGGCATGAAAACCGGCTCAGACTGGAAACTGAGCAAGACACCATGTTTGACAGGATGGTCGCTCTTGTGATCACCCTTTTTTATTCAATGTGTAAACTGAGTAATACTATAAGTGTACAATGATTTGAGTTATAGGTGGGAAGTTGGCTGCTCATCTGTCTTGCCCTAGTAGGGCTCTATTAACTATTTCCAACCCCCATCTGTAGGTCAGGCCCCCCTGCTGCTTCTCTGACCTTGCTGCTCATCATGATCTTACACCCACCCTCTTTCTGACTGTGAAGGGCTCACCATGTGGCTTTATTTTGTGATCCTATTAGCCTCATTGCTATCAGGGAGCCCAGTTCTGCACAGCATCCCCTGCTGTCAGCCATGACCTACAGGGGACGGTTCTGCTGGAACTTCTCCACAATGCTGCTGCCCTTTCAGCTGGACCTCCTCACTGCTTTGGGAAATGGAGGAGTTTCCCTCAGACCCGCCTATGGAACATCAGATGGGGGCTGGGAAGGTGTTGTAGCCTTACAAAGAATATCCTCCCCAGCAGGCCCAGCCTGACTCTTCTGAACCCTCTGTCTCTACCTACCAAAAACACTTCTCTCTTTTTTTGAGACTGAGTCTCGCTCTGTCACCCAGGCTGGAGTGCAGTGGTGCAATCTCAGCTCACTGTAACCTCCATTTCCCGGGTTCAAGTGATTCTCCTGCCTCAGCCTCCTGAGAAGCTGGGATTACAGGCGCCCACCACCACGCCTGGTTAATTTTTGTATTTTTAGTAGAGATGGGGTTTCGCCATGTTGGCCAGGCTGGTCTTGAACTCCTGACCTCAGGTGATCCACCTACCTCAGCCTCCCAAAGTGCTGGGATTACAGGCGTGAACCACCATGCCCAGCCCCTACCATAACACTTCTACTGCACTTTGCGAGACCATCACTGTCCCCAAGATCCTATGAGCCATCTGTCTCCCAGGGTCCTCGGGAGGGAGTTAAATCCATGCAGAGAACTCCAGCTGCAATAGGTAGAATTCCCCCTTCTACCTTCATGTCCACCGTTCCTTATCCGGCACCTCCGATCCGGTCTGGTACATTCTCCTGGCATCTGCGTGTCCGTCCTTGCTAGGGCCTGCAGCTCCTTCGGGATCCGGTTCCTTTCCCCTCCACCTGAGTTATATTGTGACTTAGGAATCTGTCTGGTGGCCAGGAGGGGAGGTGGGGGAGCATTTGTATTATCTTACAAGGCACAGGCCTCGGTATCGTCTTTAAGCAAGGGAGCAGAGATAGATAGCTTTAATAGGGAAGAGAGGGCCACTTCTGCAGGCTGGAAAGCGTCTAGAGAATGTGGGGTTTCACAGTTTTTAGGGCATTTACTGAGGTATCCCCCTTCCAATCCCAGAGCCCCACTCCTTCGTAATCAGGATTGTGACCTGCATGTAGCCGACTTCCTGGGGTTGAGAATTCAACCTTCTCTGAAGCTTCTGTAGTCATTACCATTAAAGCCTGGCCTGATCCTCAACTCTTTCTGCCCTCTTAAGACATAAGGGCCTCGTTTCACACTTCACCTTAAATTAGTGATTAATCATCTGCAGCATTTTTATTGTCTTTCTCCAATGCATCACTAACACTGGCAACAGCCACTTAATTTCTTTGCCTTGGAATTTCTTTCAGTATCTTTCAGATGACTGAGCTATTGCACCATCAGTGAAGGCTTAATCGTTGCCCATACAGATGCCAGAGGCTTCCCTCCTGGGAGGTTGGTGAGGGGGGGTGCGGGGCGGGACGGTCCTTGTATCCAGCTGGCAGCTGATGGCAGCTCCAAAGTCCTATTTTAGGGTCTGCTTCCTATAGGACCAACTCCTGGCACCAGCTGCCTTAGTTTGCGTTCTCAGGAGCCAGTCTGAGATGGAGGCTTGTGGGGAGGTTGATTGAGAGGTACCCTCGGGAATCTTGTGATGAGGAAGAAAGGATTTGGCACAGGTGGGGACCATGGGGAGCTGTAGAGTGGAACAGTTGTCTCAAACAGAGGCAAGGTGACAGGGCTTCGTATGGCACAGGACGAATGCCATCTTGAGAGTTCGCTATCTTCTGCTGAGAGGGTACTGGGGACAGACTCCGCTGTGAGCAGCCACCACTCCTGGCAGCTGGGGACAGCCCTCAGTCCTGAAGGAGGATCTGTGTGGCACACCACACCATACACCAGATGCCTTAAACTTAGATTTTGACAATTCCCAATTAACTGTGGCTTCCCCAAATCAGTAAATGGCACTACTAACCAACTAATGTCTGTTATCAAAACATCAAAGTCACCTTTCTTTCCCCGGTTTCCCTTCCTATCCTCAACCCAATTCAGCCACAAATACCATTGGTTCTACCTCCAAAGGATGTCTCTAATCTGCCCACTTCTCCCTATCTTCACTGCCACGCGGTGGCTCTGCGCCAAGTCACAGACATTTCGCCAGGACCCCGCAGTAACTTCCTGTCGTAGTCCCTTAGGGCTGCTATAACAAACACCTTAGCCTGGGAAATGTATAAACAGAGACACACTGCTCCCAGTTCCAGAGGCTGGAAGACCAAGGTACCAGAAGAATCAGTGTGTGGTGAGGGCTCCTACCCTGCTTGAGAGATTTCTGCCTTCTCACTGTGTCCCCACATGGTAGAAGGGGCGAACATTCTCTTTGGGTTCTCTTAGTAAGGACTCTAGGCCCATTCATGAGGGCTCCACCCTCCTGGCCTGATCACCTCCCAGAGACCCTACCTCCCACCACCACTGCACTGAGGATTAAGTTTCAACATCTGAATTTTGGGAAGACACAAACGTTCAGACTATCACACTTTCTGACCATCTCCCTCCAACACACTCTCCACACCCTAGCCAGGGTAATATCGGAAAAACGTAAGTCACAATAAAAACATAAGTGGCATTCCCTGCTTAGCACCCTCTGATAGCTTCTCACCCCTGTGGTCCTCTCAGACCCCCATTCCCTCCTCACCTACCATGTCCTTCCCGCACAGGATGCCCAGCCAGTCTCCTTTCTTGTCTGCGAGCCTTCCGCCCTCTTCCCCGCCTTCGGGCCTCAGCAGGTGCTGCTCCCCACGTAGGTAACGCTCCTATCTCACATCCCACGGGTCTTTCCACTGCTGAAATCTCTGCATCCGTCATGTCTCAGCCCCCACGTGACCCCTCACACAGCTGTTCCAAGCATCCAGCTAACATGGCCTCCCAGTCATGGTTGCTGTCTTTAATCACTGGGTTATGACAGTACTTGTCACAACCCAGAATTATTAACGTTTTTGCTTGTGTAGTGTCACTTTCCCATCTAGAAAGCAAGCTCCCCACACATGGAACTCATGTGGCACTTTTGTGTCACCGAAGCCCTGGTGCCAGCATGTGCACCCACTACGTGAATATACTTAACCTTTGTTAGTTCCCATTCTATTGCTTACATTATTTTCGGATAAGCTAAAGATTGTACCAGGACATGTTTATACTGGGTAATAAAAACATACACTAACCTTTTTTTTTTTTTTTTTGAGACGGGGTCTTGCTCTGTCTCCCAGGCTGGAGTGCAGTGGCACCATATCGGCTCGCTGCAACCTCCACCTCCCAGGTTCAAGCAGTTCTCCTGCCTCAGCCTCCCAAGTAGCTGGGATTACAGATGCATACCACCATCCCTGGCTAATTTTTGTATTTTAAGTAGAGACAGGGTTTCACCATGTTGGCCAGGCTGGTCTCAAAACTCCTAACCTCAAGTGATCCACCTGCCTCAGCCTCCCAGAGTGCTGGGATTGCAGGCGTTAGCCACCGCACATAGCCAAACATACTGTAGTAATTTTTTTAGCTTATACCTCAAGTGATACAGACATTTGGACAACCAGATGCAAATCAATAAGGAAAAGATGCTTTTACCATTTTCCAAATGCTCCCCCTTGCCAGCAGAGATAGATGTTTCCAGGTGGCTGTCATGGTGATAGAAGCTGTTTTCTCGCCTTTTCATTTTATCTGTGGAATAGGAAAGTGATGACTCAGAAGGCAGAACATTCATGGTCTGGAGAGGATCTTTGAAAAGCCTGATGTGGCGCCACCATCTGGCGTCTCTAGAATAAAAGTTCTAACCGCATGGTTCATGGTATCGTCGGGACAAGCCCGCGTGCCAGCTGGGACCCAGCATGACATGGGAGCTCACCCACTGTGGGATTTCCTTAACCAGGGGCCACTGTCATGCCTCGTGCACTGTGAACTTGTCGTCCCCGTGGCTTGGAAGCCCACCTCAGAAAGACATCTCCTTTCAGAGCCTGAGCAGCCACAGCATTTCAGGGGACAACATCAAAACATGACCGAGAAGGCCAGGCCAGACATGGTGGCTCACACCTATAATCCTAGCACTTCAGGAGGAGGATCGAGGCAGGAGGATCGCTTGGAACCAGGAGTTCAAGACCAGCCTGGGCAACATAGCAAGACCCCACCTCTACAGAAAAATAAACAATTAGCCAGGTGTAGTGGTATACTCCTGTAGTCCCAGCTTCTTGGGAGGCTGAGGTGGGAGGATCGATTGCTTGAGCCCAGGAGGTTGAGGCTGCAGTGAGCCATGATCACGCCACTGCCCTGCGGCTTGGGTGATAGAGACCCTGTCTAGAAATTAAAAAAGACCAAGAAATAGGAAGATTTTCCTCCTAGAAATTCTCAGGAGAACACTGGGATTTCCCCTGGAAAAGACTAGACGCTTATGTCTGGGGGAATCCATCCCATTTTAGCAAAAAGAAGGTAAAGGACCCAGTGAATCAAAGAGTTTGTTGGAGGCCTGGTGCTGTGGCTCACACCTGTAATCCCAGCACTTTGGGAGGCTGAGGCGGGCAGATCATTTGAGGCCAACACGGCAAAACCCTGTCTCTTCTAAAAATACAAAAAATTAGCCCGGCATGGTGGTGCGTGCCTGTAATCTCAGCTACTCAGGAGAATCGCTTGAGCCTGGGAGGCGGAGTTTGCAGTGAGCAGAGATGGTGCCACTGCACTCCAGCTAGGGTGACAGAACAAGACTCTGTCTCAAAAAAACAAAAACAAACCAAAGAGTTCGTTGTTAGATAGAGCCCAGTAAAGCCAAAACAAAACTCCTTCCTGGCAGAGCCATCAGGATAAACGTGAGCCCTTAACAGGGCTGCCACAGATCCCACCGTCACCCATATTTACCTACAGCCCAGCACTGCTGTGATCAGGCTCAGGGAAAATAACAGGGTCCCTGAAGTCTCCAACAACCAGCTCTTTCCTACCCACCCTGTCTCTGTCTCCGAAATTTTCTTTCCATGCACCCAATCTTACCCTCTCACTTTTCTGCCTCTTTCTCGTGTCAGTATTTATTCTCTCCTCCCTCCCTACATCCATCTCTCCTTCGCTCTTCCCTCCCTTTCCATTTCCTGCATTATTTCCCACCTTCTCCAATTTAAGAGGATTATCCACTTCTGACTTGGCCCCATCATAGATGCAGAAACTTCCACAGAGGGTCAGCTCATAGATCCCTGGGGCCTTGGGGGCTGCCCTAAGAGCTGTGTTTCTACTGAGCCTTTAGAATACCAAGTACCCCTTAAAAATTCACTTGCAAACTACCCACCCAGGATCGTTGCAGACTGTTCTTTAGAAGTTTTAGAGGTCTCTGCGTGCTCACTTCCAACTTATTTCTGTGTGTGCCAGTCACACGTTCAACAATCCTTTGGCTCACGATGTGTCCCCAGCAATTGGCTTTCTCTCCACTGAGGTTAGTTTTAACATGCCAGTTGATAGTTATAAAACAGCAGTTCTGGAAATCCCATCCAAGGATTGCTCTGTATTAACACATCATTAAAATAGTATATTGCAAAGTCAACATATGATTATAACTGTTGACCTATCAAATACTGAGAGATTTTAAAACCTCAGTGGGAGCCAAATGCCATTTTATTAAATTGGGATACAGGAAGGGAAGAGAGGGTGTTGCAAATGTTGCAGTGGTGTTAGTTTGAGATGTTAGTGGGTTTTGCCAATATTTTCTCTAACAAAATAAGAATGTAATATATCCATGTTACGTTAGAACATTGTATCTTTATTCTGTGTATACCTACCCGGACATATATACATACACACAGTGCATACATGTGAAGTGTGGCCACAAAGTTGACGTGGGACAGTCTCCTGTGGCTCATGTCTAATGGCCATAGAGCAATTTCAATGAGGTTCCTGCAACGTCTGCAGCAATGGCCCCATTACTCAATTAAGACAGAGGCTCCCAAAGCGGCTGCAACACCCATCTGAAAATGTTAAGTTATGGTATATAAAAATTTATATCGTGACTCATATTAAACAACTGTTTTACAATGTAAGTCAATAAACTTTTATTGAGCAGTGTGGAAGATACAGGGTAGGGGATGAAGGATGAATGCACAGTCCCTGTCCTCAGAGAGTCATAACAGTATGTTACTGTGCCCTTCTCTTGGAAATGAGTGACTCTGCCCAAATGTGGAAAAATATTTAAGTGGTTCAAAACTAATATGGCCGTTGGCTCTGAATACAGAGTAAACAAACCTCTGCCCAAAGAGAAATCAGATCCGCTGTCTTTCTGATCTAACTCAGCAAAGCCAACTTCTCAAGGTTTGAATTCCTCCCTCAAATGAACTTCGTGCCTCTGACATTGCACTCATCCCAAATATCACTTCCTGATGGCATGGCCTGTGCTTTCTGAGTGTGTTGACAGGTCAGACCACTGAGGAGTCCTGTGTGGCTCTCTCTGTCCAGACCAAGCTGGCTGGTCAGGATGAACGGCCGTGTCTATCTGCACAAGGCCAGTGGCTTATGTGAGCTAGACTTACACAGCTGTTTTAGGATGTTCAAAAAGATCAAAGAGCAGGAAATCATAAAACAAAATCAAGTAGACAGAGAAAAGAACAAGCAAAAAATTTATAATTGACAAGCCAAGTGGTTACAATGAAAACCTCAAAGCCCTGGGTAAGTGCGAGAGACAAAGGAATTCAACACAGGGCTCGTGAACGGGGAAGTTACGTGGAAGAGGGAAGAATTGTACCCAGAAGGCAAAGGAACTTTTTTAAAAATGAAAGTGTTGGCTCAAGCCTGTAATCCCAGCGCTTTGGGAGGATGAGATGGGTGGATCACCTGAGGTCAGGAGTTTGAGACCAGCCTGGCCAACATGGTGAAACTCCGTCTCTACTAAAAATACCAAAATTAGCCAGGCGTGGTGGCATATGCCAGTAATCTCAGTACTCAGGAGGCTGAGACAGGAGAATCGCTTAAACCCAGGAGGCGGATGTTACAGTGAGCCAAGATCACGCCATTGCACCCCAGCCTGGGTGACAGAGCAAGACTCCATCTCACAAAAAAAACAAACAAAAAAAAAAAACAAAAAAAAGGTGTAGTTAAGAAAAGGCAGAGTTTGAGAGGTGTTGACTTTTGTCTAAATGCCACTCCAGAGATGAGAGTCAAAGAAATGGAAGAGGAAATGTATTGAGATCATGGCTGGGGATGTGCAGGAATTGAAGACGAGAGTGACAGAATGCACAGAGGTGAATCCACACCTCAGACATCATATTGAAACTACAGAAATCAAGGAGGAAGAGGAAATCTTAAAAGCAACCAGAAAAAAGACAGGCACCCTGGAGGGAATAACAGTCTGACAGCAGGTGCCAGAGGGAATGGAATAATATCTTAAAGTGCTGAGAGCGGGCCGTAGCACAGCTGTTTAGTTCAGCTATTAGTATTCCATGAAACAGACTGTGGGGAGCACCACTTCCTCCTTCTCCAGAGTCTCCCACAATTGACAGCGGTCATTTCTCAGACTCCCGGCTCCTGCCCGGGGCCTGTGTGTCTCAATGAGTGGCTCCACCTTCCTCCATTTTTACAAAAGTGAGAAACCTGAGAGTCAGCCCATAGACAGAACCTCCCCAAGTCCTGTCACTTTGTTTTTCTTTTTCTTTTTTGTAGAGATGGGATCTCACTATGCTGGTCTCGAACTTTTGGCCTCAAGTGATCCTCCTGCCTTGGCCTCCCAAAGTGATGGGATTACAGGCATGAGCCACCACACCCAGCCCATGTCCTTTGTTTTAAATTCCCACATGTCCATCCCTGTGGACACTGCTCTGGCTCAGGCCTATTGCAGTGGCCTCCTAGCTAGCCTTGCCCCCTGCCACCTCACCAATACCAGAGTAACTCTTTTCAGACTGCTAAGAGGGGTCCCTTTACTGCTTCCTACTCAAAGCTGTCCCAGCTCACCCTTCACACAATGTGCTCCCCCTGTTGCCCCCTGCCCATGCCTGCCTGGGACCCCCAGTGTTCCAAGCCAGGGGTCTACAAACCAGGGCTCACCAGCCACACTGTTTGGATACCCTCTCTGCCCAGTCCCTGGCTGTAGGGGTCATTCCCAGCTGTGCCACAGGATGGCTTTCAGCAAAAGCCTGCAGGTAACTCTGGGTGCCACACTTCTGACTACTATGACCCAAAAGAATCGCATCCGATCTGCTCTACCCCTCTGTATAAGTTGATCCTTTAGAAAGGCGTAAGAATTCCAGGCAAGGACAAAGCGTCTTTCCTGTGGCTCTGCATGTTGTTCCAGTCCTTCCCGGAGTCCTTGCTCTTCCGTGCATCCCCCCTACCACAGCCCACGCCACCCCCCCACCACAGCCCACGCCACCCCCCCACCACAGCCCACGCCACCCCCCTACCACAGCCCACGCCACCCCCCACCACAGCCCACGCCACCCCCCCACCACAGCCCACGCCACCCCCCCACCACAGCCCACGCCATCCCCGCACCACAGCCCACGCCACCCCCCATACCACAGCCCACACCACCCCCCATACCACAGCCCACACCACCCCCCATACCACAGCCCACACCACCCCCCCCATACCACAGCCCACACCACCCCCCCATACCACAGCCCACACCACCCCCCCATACCACAGCCCACACCACCCCCCACCACAGCCCACACCACCCCCCCCGCATGTTTTCCTGGTGGGCACCAGAGCTTCCCCTTCCATTTTCCACAGTCTCTTTCATGCCACACGCTGGTGGGTGCTAGGCAGGACATAGGCTGGGTCCAGGTTCCCCCACTCAAGTTGCATGAGGCCCGTGCCTGTCCACAAGGGACCCCCGGCCCCACCAGGGATGAGAATCCAGAGCTGAGGTGCAGAACCACGTGGAGGCCAGAGAGCTGTGCTCCTGGGTGTGAGGAGATATAACCACATCTTTTATTTTCTGTTTCCTGTTGCTTTGACATCTGGGGCCTGAAGGGATGACCCCTCCCAGGACTACTTCCTAGAGAGAATAAAGAACTCACCCCCAGTGTGCTCCTCAAATGTGAGCCAACCAATCCAGAGGCCACACCCCTCATCCTTCCAGGCCCCCCCCCCACAAACCGAATTGCCCCAGGGCAAGTACCAGGCAACTAGAGACAGGCCCAACACCCCAAAGCCTGCAGAAATTAATCAAACAAGGCAATCCCTGGCCAGTTTACCCTGCCTTGCCCAGTCCTTCCCACGGAACCACAGCAGAGGCTCTCGCCCACGCTTTCTTCCTGTGCTGCCTCTGCCTCCTGCCTAGTCCTGTGCTTCCTGGCACCACCCCCCATGGCACACTCCCTTGTCTTGAGAACTGTAACCATCTTTTCAAGGGCAGCTGCCTCCTGATCTGTTGGTCCTGCTGTTCTTCACATTTTCTCTTAACGTATATTTTAAAGCAGAGGGTAAAGAAGAAAGTGGTCAGGACTCTTGGGAGGATTAGAGACAGGAACATGGGGCCCATTTGCCAGGATGGGTGGGTTCTAAGGGAGGGGAACAGATGGGTCATGGGTTACGTCAAGGCAGGTGGTCAGCAGCTACCTCCTGCCCTGCCACACCCCACCTACCCACCCTCGGCCTGCCCGTGGACTGTGCTTCCTCCTCAGGTTGGAAAATAAGGCAGACTCTTCCAGGCTCCCTTTTAAAGGACAGCACACCAATAAATCAAACACCATAGTCTGTCTTCTTCTCACTTTATTCTAATGCAAGCATCCTGGAGTCTTCTGTCCCTGCTATCTATGCGCCCTGCCCTCCAGCCCTCTCTCTGTAAGGCTGTATAACACATGGCCTTATCCGAACTAAAACTGCCTCCTAGAGGCTCGATGGAATGCTGGCTGCAGGGTCTGGGTCCTGAGACAGATTGATGGGTGAACCCATCTCAAAATGAGATCCTGCTTGGCTTTGAGTCATGAAGCCCCCTGAAAGTAATCCAGGACTGTCGGCCACTCTACGGAGTGGGCACAGCCACATTCCACACCAGGAAGACCAAAGCCAGAGAGGCTGTCACATCTCTCAGAGCCACATAGCAAAGAGTGATCCACTCTGCTTAATGCAGTCATGGAGACTCACGGAGCAGAGGACACCTGAAGGAGAAGTGAGGATCTGGCAGGTAGAGGAGATGAAGGGCTTTCTGGACAGAAGGGACAGGCTGTGCAAGGGAACAGAGAGTGGGAAATTGCTGGCACATGAGGTGCAGCATTGTGGGGTTGATAGCAATTGAAACTGGAGGTCCAAAGACCAGTATGTTTCCAGTTTTGCCCCCCGCCGGGCCTGGAGCGGATGAAGGACTCAATAAAGATTTCCTGATGAATGAATGAGTTCAAGACACAGCCATGGACAGAGACGTAGGACCTTGAATGCCAGACCAACAGCATTTTGCCTTCTGCTCAGAGTAGGCCAACTGGGCTCCAGGCAGAAAAGGACACCTAATTAGACCTTCTTGCTTCTACAGAGATCATGCCAGGATAGCTGGGGTGTTTCTGGGCTCAGCTGCATGAGCTGGTCAAGCCATGCTCTTGAAATAAATAGCTTGTACTGTTTGTCCCCCAAGGACAAAACATGCTTCGTGGAGCCTGTCTCATTATTCCTTGCAACACACATATGTAAAGCATTAGCCGGCAGATTTCCCCACTCTGGCTTGTTTAGAGGGAAGATTTTTGTCAAGGTCACACAGCACGTGAGGGGTGAAACTGAAAGCAGCAATGACCCTCAGCCCCTTGTCCTAACCATGTTCTTCTCTGACGCTTTTTCCCCTTGCTTCAGCCAAGGGGCCGAGGCTGACCTAGCAAACCATGACCATGACTCAGCTCCTATCTGCTGGTTAGGCCCAGGACAGGGTCTCCTCCTCCAGGCTGGGATGCCGGCTCCCCACAGCTGACTGTAACTTGCTTACTACGGTGTGGCTCTGTCCTGCAGTGATTGTCAACTCTGGGGGGCCAGGCAAGATTCAAGCCCCTGAGGGGAGAAGGAGATGACTCATGTATGCCTGAAAGAAAGCAGGGAGGAGGTAGAAACTGGGCCCAAATGGAAGAGCCTGGCCTAGCCCCTTGGGAAGTAACCAGAAAGCTTCCTCACCGAGCAGACCTCCTTGAGCTCCAGAAGGCTCCAGCATGCTTATGACTCCCAATTCTCATTCCGACACCAGAAAGCTGGCCTCTCCGTTCCATTCCACAGTTTTAATGAATATTAAGCGAGCTCTCGTATGTGCCAGGCACTGCACTGGCCACCATGCACATGGCCATTTCCACATCCACAATAGCATGGGCTCTGTGTGAAGCACGTTAGAAGTGAAGAGATACAGTGGTAGACATGACAGACGCAGCCCTGCCCTCATGAGTTTACAGTCGGAAATCGTTATATTTCAGAGAGTCCGTGCAGTATAGTTTTGGACAGACCACAGATCCTAGTCAGAGAGACCTGGATTCAAGACAGCGGCCTAGCTTCTCACCAACTGGTTACTAAACAATGTGAAGTGGAAGTTTGGACTGACGTCAGTATGCACAGATACCGTGTGCCCAAGACAAGACCTGACCCCAAACCATCAAACCAAAACCCCTTACCCATGGTATGGATGTAAAAAAGCTGGGCTTTGGTGATTAAAAGATATCTTTGGAGAGAGCCACTGGTGTGCTCTGAGCCTCATTCCAGCCCTGCCAATGAGAGGGAGATGGTGCCTCCCACCCCTCTTGGGCCTAGAAAAGAAGAGGGGCTACATGGAGACCTCAAAAGGGACTTCATACCAGACACGTACCCAGATGTTTAAGCAGCATAGTGGATGGGTACCTGGCTCAAGGCTGAGAAATCCAGACGGAAAGAGATTGGCCCTTTGTTGGCTGGGGCTGCCATGACAGAAAGCCATAGAAGTGGCTTAAACAAAAGAACTCTATTTCTCACAGTACTGGAGGCTGGAAGTCCCAGATCAAGGTCCAGCAGGATTTGGTTTCTGGCGAGGGTGCTCTTCCTGGCTCGCAGGCAGCTGCTGTGTCCTCCCACAGCCTTTCCTCTGAGCGCTCTTGGAGAAAGAGTGAAGGAGAGTTCTCAGTGTCTCTTCTCATAAGGATACTCATCCTACGGGTCAGGGCCTCACCCTCATGGCCTCATTTAACCCTAATTACCTTCTCATAGGCCCTGTTTCCAAATACAGTCACGCTGGGGGTTAAGGTTCAACATATGAATGGGGGGCAGGGGGACAATTCAGTCTATAGCAGGCAACCTAGTTACTTTGACAGCAGAGGAAGAGAGGCAGCCACAGCAGAATCAGCCTGCACTTTCAGAGTGTGTCAGGGTAGAGACCACGGGGGGCCATGTATGAGAGAGAGCCAATGTGGGGTGGCTTAGGTCCTGTTCAAGGGGACTGTGTGGTGAGGAGACAATAGGAGAATACCAGCTGTGATCCACCAGCATCCCTGGAGTGGAAGAAGGGGTACTAACTGCAAGTAGAGAAAAGCCCATCTTCCACATCAGCCTGCAGGAGAGAGATGTCAGCAGATAACAGGGTGATGGATGTGTATCTCCAGGCCACCTATGAACTTGCTCTAGGAGGCAAAGTCAGTTCTGAGTACTTGCAAGGCCCAGAGAACACTCATATTTGATAGTCACATCAGTACCTGCCAAGAAGGAACCTTCCTGGTCCCCTTTCCCCTCCACCTGCCCCCAGCCCGTGGAAGACGAAGAATTCTCAGGTGGGGAAAGCTCCAACAGGCTTACTGCGGACTCTTCCCCCAGGCAAGCTTCCTCCTGAAGCCAGAACAGGAAGAATAGATTCAACTTTAAATGAAATTCAGAGTTGTATTATGCCATGAAACTGGATAGTTTTATTACTGAATCAAGACCATATTTTGCAACTTAAGTTGACTTGAGAAAGTTGACGGGGCAACTATTTTTATTATCTTGGAGAGACCAAAAAAATTCATGGACCAAAACTTTCATCCAGGGTCAGGGGAAGAACCAGTCCCAAAGAATAGATGTATAGAGACGGTGAAGAGGTGGCAAAAACATGCTTCATGGGGACTCCCCCGACCTGGAATTTGTGTGTGTTCAATGCCACAGGTAAACATGCTACATGGTTTGCCATCTTAAAATAGGGATAATATAACTTGCCATGGAATATTGCTCTGAACATTAAACTACATACGTTAATGTCTGCAAGACACCTAGGGCAGCACCTGGCACTCGGTAGGTCCAAAGACATGGTAGCCAGTGTGATTGTTGTTCATGATAGTGTAGCAAGAGCATTACAAAGTACCTAGAGGTGAGAAGTCTCTGCAACTCTGAGCTTGCTTTGTGTCTTCTCCCTCCGAAGCTGACTCTCATGTCAAGATCAGTTTCTTGTACTACGGAGTTCCAAGGAAGGTCCAAACTGCAAGGAAATCTGACCTCTCTCTCCCCTAAGCCCAGTACAACATTTGAATTTTATGTGGAAATCTTAAACCTTTCCTTCTCATTTGGTCTCATTTGGAGCTTTGAAAATGTAAGATTTGCCATATATGGTTTCTCCCCAGACTCATGCTGAAAACTAGTCACTGTTTTCCAGAAACCTCAGCATCTGCTCAGCTATCTAGCCCCTGGGATCACCGCGAAATTGGACTAATACCAAGGACCGGTTACCACAATACGTCATCTACTCATGAATACCGTTAAGTGAGCTTGGTTTCAAGAAACCTTAAACCTTCAACGCATAGCTCACTTCAGTCTTTTCTTGGCATTCCAGAACATGATTAATGGTGACGCCATGCCACAAATAAGTTATATATGGCTCAGAACTCTAATTCACAATTGATTAGTCCATGAACAATAGTGCTGAGTAACACAGTGTTAATGGCCAGCCCCGGTGGTCTGTTCCTACCAGAAACCCATTACTAAGTCCACCCTGTGTTTTACAGCATCCCCACTGGAGCCCGATATCTGCTTATGGGGGCAGCTGCTTTGTTTAATGGTTGCTAGCCATGTGCAATTAGCTAGAGTAGAACAGACACTTTAGAGGTTACTGCTTCAGCCTCCTAGTGAGAGGATGGGAAATATGATTTTTTAAAAAGTCAGTTTGCCTTCAAGTGGATCATATTCCCATGGACTGGGAAATAGATGCCTTCACATTGTGCTTGGGATGAGGGCAGGGAGAAAAGGCAACCTGTAACCAGTGATTTCCAAAGGCATCAGGGGTCAGTGGCTGCACAGGCAGGAAGTGAAACTTACAGGCCTGCAGGGTGGAATGGAAGGATGTCTGAAACTATAGGGAAGGAAGATAAATTAGACAGTGAGGAGGAATGAATGTGAAGACAGGAGGGACAGGTGGCAACGAAATGTGAATCCACATGAAGAAATAAACAGCACTGATAAAGGTAACTACATAGGTAGATATAAAAGACAGTGCAACTGGAATTTTTGTTTGTAACTCCTTTTCTCCTTTTTGTTTTAAAAGGCAACTATATGAAACAAGCCTCTGTCAATGGACACATAATGTGTAGAAATGTAATTTATAATAAGAGCATAAAAGAAATACACTGTGACCTATATGAGAAAAAAAAATTAAGAAACAATCCCACTTAATAATATCAAGAAATAATCCCACTTAATAATATCTATCAAAAAATAGAAATAATTAAGGAGGGCAAAGATCTATACACTGAAAACTATAAAACATTGATAAAAGAAATTGAGGAAGACTTCAATAAGTGAAAAGATATCCTGTGTTCCTGGATTGGAATAAATAATATTGTTAAAATGTTCATATACTACACAAAGTGACCTATGGATTCAATGCAACTCCCATCAAAATTCCAATGACATTTTTCACAGAAATAGGAAACAATTCAAAAACTCATATGGAACCATAAAAGACCCAAATAGCCCAAGCAGTCTTGAGCAAAAAGAATAAAGCCAGAGGCATCACACTACCAGACTTCAAAATATACTACAAAGGTATAGTAATCAAAACAGCATGGCACTGGCCCCAGAACAGACATATAAACCAAGGAAACAGAATAGAGAGCCCCACAATAAATCTACACATTTGCAATTGATTTTTTCCACAATGATGACAAAAATACATGATGGGGGGAAAGACAGTGTAAATTAAATGGTGCTGGGAAAACTGGATATCCACATATGGAAGAATGAAATTAGATCCTTATCTCACACCATATACAAAAATAAAATTGATTAAAAACTTAAATGTAAGACCTGAAAATGTTAAACTATTAGAGGAGAACATAGGGGGAAGTTTGGTGACATTGGTCTGGGCAATGATTTTTTGGATATGACCCAAAAAGCACAGGCAAAAAAAGCAAAAATACACAAATGGGATTTTATCAAACTAAAAAGTTTCTACACAGTAAAGAAAACAACCAAAAGCATAAAGAGACAATTTACAGGAGAAAATATTTGCAAACCATACATCTGAAAATGGTTTAAATCAAAAATATCTGAAGAACTCAAGCAACTCAATAGCAGGAAAACAACCTGATTTGTTTTTAGTGAGCAAAGGACCTGAATACACATTTCTCAAAAGGAGACATACAAATGGCCAACAGATATATTAAAAAATTCACAACATCACTAAATGTTAGAGAAGTGCAAATTAAAACCACAGTGAGATCTCACACTTGTTAGAATAGCTATTATCAAAAAGATGAAAAATAACAAGTGTTGGTAATGATGTGGAGAAAAGGAAACCTTTGTACATAGTTGGTGAGAATGTTGGTGGGAATGTAAATCAGTACAACCATTACAGAAAACAGTTTGAAGGCTTCTCAAAAAATTAAAAATAGAACTACCATATGACCCAACAATCCTACCACTGGGTGTACATACAAAGGAAATGAATATGTCAAAGAGATATCTGCACTTCGATGTGCACAGCAGCATTATTCACAAAGACCACGATACAGAAACAACCCAAGTGTCCATCAACAGATGAACGAATAAAGTAAACGTGGCTGTGTATACAAAATGGAACACTATTTAACCTTACAAAGAAGGAAATTCTGTCATTTGCAACAACACGGATGGACCTGGAAGATATGTTAAGTGAAATAAGCCAAACACAGAAAGACAAATACCACATGATCTCACATATGAAATCTAGGCTGGGTGCTGTGGCTCACACCTGTAATCCCAGCACTTTGGGAAGCCAAGGAGGGCAGATCACTTGAGGTCAGGAGTTCGAGACCAGCCTGGCCAAAATGGTAAAACCCTGTCTCTACTAAAAATACAAAAATTAGCCAGGTGTGGTGGTGGGCACCTGTACTCCCGGCTATTAGGGAGGCTGAGGCAGGAGAATTGCTTAAACCCGGGAGGCAGAGATTGCAGTGAGCCGAGATCGTGCCACTGCACTCCAGCCTGGGTGACAGAGCATGACCCTGTCTCAGAAAAAAAAAAAAAAAAAAAAAAACACTAAAACAGTTGAACTCATAGAAGCAGAGAATATACTGGTGCTTGCCAGGGGCTGGGGTATGGGGTGTTGGGGAGATGTTGGTCAAAGCATGCAAAATTCAGATATACAGAAGGAAGAAGTTCAAGAGATCTATTGTACAGCACGGTGACTATAGTTAACAATGTACTGTATATTCAAAAATCACTAAGAACATAGATTTTAAGTGTTTTCACCACAAAAAAATACATGAGGTAATGCATGTTAATTAGCTAAATTTAGCCATTCTACAATGTATATATATTTCAAATCATGTTATATACCATGAATATTTATAATTTTCAACATAAAATATTAATTCATGTTTAAGAAGTCCTATTGGCCAGGCACGGTGGCTCACTCCTGTAATCCCAACACTTTGGGAGGCCGAGGTGGGTAGATCATGAGGTCAGCAGTTCAAGACCAGCCTGGCCAAGATGGTGAAACCCCATCTCTACTAAAAATACAAAAATTAGCCGGGTGTGGTAGTGGGCGCCTGTAATCCCAGCTACTTGGGAGGCTGAGGCAAAGAACTGCTTGAACCCGGGAGGCGAAGTTTGCAGTGAGCCAAGATTGTGCCACTGCACTCCAGCCTGGGTGACAGAGCAAGATTCCATCTCAAAAAAAAAAAAAAAAAAAAAAAAATACTATTACAGTAGAGATAAAAGGAAAGAGATTTAAAAGAAACTACCAGAGCAATGAGAAAAAATCTATACCCCAATATCATGAAACTCTGTATCATCTATAGACACCTTGCATTGCACTATTACATGAGAGAGAAACTTTGGTGTTAAAAAAAGAATAAACTTCTAACCTTGCATAGCCTGGCAGAAGTTGAAGATGTAAGGTTTGCCAAGTCATTATGATAGAGATGGGAAATAGAGGAAGAGATACTGGTGGTTGAAAGTAAAAATAAATCGAGTAAGGAAAACCTGGGCTTGAATCTCAGTCATCCCTTTTTTAAGGCATTTATACCTTAGAGAAGTTACTTAACTACACTATCTGCCAATTTCATCATCTATAAAATGAGAATAAATATACCTAACTTTCAGGGGGGTTTTTTGTTTTTTTTTTTTTTTTTTTTTTTTTGAGACAGAGTCTCGCTCTGTCACCCAGGCTGGAGTGCAGTGGCACGATCTTGGCTCACTGCAGGCTCCGCCCCCTGGGTTCACGCCATTCTCCTGCCTCAGCCTCCCAAGTAGCTGGGACTACAGGCGCCCGCCACCATGCCTGGCTAATTTTTTGTATTTTTAGTAGAGACGGGGTTTCACCGTGTTAGCCAGGATGGTCTCGATCTCCTGACCTTGTGATCCACCCCTCTCGGCCTTCCAAAGTGCTGGGATTACAGGCTTGAGCCACCGCGCCCGGCCTCATGTTGTTTTAAGAATTACCTATAATAGGCCAGGTATGGTGGCTCATGCCTATAATACCAACACTTTGGGAGGCTGAGGCAGGCGGGTCACTTGTGGTCAGTTTGAGACCAGCCTGGCCAACATGGTGAAACCCCGTCTCTAATAAAATACAAAAATTAGCCAGGCATGGTGGTGGGAGCCTGTAATCTCAGCTACTTGGGAGGCTGAGGCAGAGAATTGCTTGAACCCAGGAGGCAGAGGTTAAGTGAGCTGAGATTGTGCCACTGCACTCTAGCCTGGGCGACAGAGCGAGACCAAAAAAAAAAAAAAAAAAAAAAAAAAATATTTATAATGACTAGTTAATACATTATTTTTAAAAAGACCATGAGGATGGAGGAGGGAACAAAGCTATATAGTAACAAAGTTTTTGTATACTATTAAAATTAAGTTGATATTATTACATACTGGATTACTATAAATTAAGATGTTAATGGTAAACTCCCAGGGCAACCACTAAGAAAATAACTCAAAAGTATATTGTTAAAGAAAAAACACGATAATTGAGATTGCACATAGAAAATATCTTTTTAACAGAAAAGAAGGCAGTAATGATGGAATTGAAGAACAAAAAGATATAAGACTTAATGGAAAACCAAACAGCAGAATGGCATACATAAATTCTACCCTATCAGTAATTAAATATAAATGTATTAAACTCTCCAGTTAAAAGGCATAGATTGTCAGAATGGATTTAAAATAAAAACATGATCCGCCTATGTTATCTATGAGAGACTCACTTTAGATTCAAAGACACATATAGGTTGAAATAATTAATAAAAGGATAGCAAAAGATACGCCACACAAACAGTAACCAAAGGAGAGGTGGAGTGGCTATAATAATTTCAGACAAAATTGACTTTCAGTCAAAAATTGTTACTAGAGACAAGGAAATAATTTTATAATGATAAAAGTGTCAATCCATCAAGACAATGTAACATTTACAAACTTATAAAATAGAACAGGTGAACAATGTCATCAATCTACTATATTTAGCAGATATTTATAGAACTCCACCCAACAATAGCAGAATACACATTCTTCTCAAGTGCATAGGGAACATTATCCATATGCTAGGCCATAAAACAAGTCTCAGTAAATTAAAAGGATTCAAATCATACAAAGCATGTTCTCCAACTATAATGGAATTAGAAATCTATAATAGGGAGAAATTTGGGAAATGCACAAATACGTGAAATTAAACGACATACTCCTAAATAGCCAGCGAATCAAAGGAGAAAGTGTTAGGGAAATTAGAACATACTTTGAGATAAATGAAAATGAAGACACATTCCAAAACTTATTGAATGCAGTTAGAACGGTGCCCAAAGAGATATTTTTAGCTATACATGCTTTCACATCAATAAAAGTAAATAACCTACCCTTCAACATTAAGAAACTGGACATGAAGTACAGACTAAACTGAAAGCAAGCATAAGAAATTGAATAATAAAAAAAGTGGAAATAGAAAAATGAGAGAAAAAAATCAATGAGCATAAAAATTCTTTTAAAAAAAACCAACACAAATGACAAACTATTAGCTATGTTGCCCAAAAAAGAAGACTCAAAGTATTAAAACCAGGAATGAAGAAGATGATATTACTACCAAACTTACAGAAATAAAAAGGATATAAGGGAATATTATGAACTGAATGCCAAAAAGTTAGATAATCTAGATGAAGTTGACAAATTTTTAGAAAGATAAAAATTGCCAAAACAAATTCAAGAAGAAATAGAAAATATGAATTGATTATAACAAGTAAAGAGATTGAGTCAGTAATCAAAACACTTTCAACACACACAAAAAAAGGCTAGGACCAAATGGCTTCACTAGTGAGTTCTACCAAACTATTTATGAGCTAACTCATCTTTGACCAAGTTATCCAAAAATAGAAAATAAGGGAACATTTTTCAACTCATTATATGAGGCCAATATTACCTTGACACCAAAATCAAAGTCATTAAAAGAAAACTATGGGTCAATATTCCTCATGAGGCTGGGCACAGTGACTCATGCCTGTAATCCCAGCACTTTGGGAGGCCAAGGCAGGAAGGTTGCTTGAGGTCAGGAGTTTGAGACAAGCCTGGGCAACATAGCAAGACACCATCTCTACAAAAAGTTTTTTTAATTAGCCAGGTGTAGTGGTACATGTCTGTAGTCCTAGCTATTCTAGAGGCTGAGGTGGGAGGATCCCTTGAGCCCAAGAGTTCAAGGCTGCAGTGAGCTATGATTGTGCCACTGCACTCCAGCCTGCATTACAGAATGAGACCCTGTCTCAAAAAAAAAAAAAAGAAAAAAAGAAAAAAAATCCCTATGAGTATAGATTCAAAAGTCCTTAACAAAATAGTAGCAAACAGAATATAGCAGTATATTAAAAGAATTATACACTATGACCAAGTGGGATTTATCCTGGGAATGCAACCTTGATTCAACATATGAAAACCAACCAATATAATTGCTTTAGTTTCCTATGGCTGCTGTAACAAGTTACCATAAATCTAGTGACACAAACTAGATAGCATCTTTAAAACTCTGTTTCTATCATTACATCATCTTCTCTGATTCTGATTTTCCTATATCTTTTCTATAAGTACTCTTGTGATTGCATTAGTTCCACCCAGATAATCCAAGGAAATCTCCCCACCTCAAGAACCTTAACCTAACATCTACAGTTTACTTTTACCACATAAGATAATATATTTATAGGTTCTGAAGATTAGGACTTGGGCCTCTTTGAGTTGTCATTATTCTGCATACCACATATTAATCAGATAATGTTAATTTAATAATATCAGATACCAATAGAAGTGAGAGAACTAAATATTAATAGAAAAAAAGAGGGAGAAAAGCATAATCATCAACAGATTCAGAAAAAGTACTTGACAAAATACCACACTCTTTCATGATAAAAACACAACACACTAGGAATAGAAGGGAACTTTTAGAGTAACATCAGCAAGATGACTGACTGAAGACCCTAGCACTCATCCACCCACAAAGACAGCCAACACAACAAATAAACAACTGCTTTTTGATGAAAATAACTAAAGGAAGGCACCAAAGTACATCAAAGGAGTAACAGAAACCCTGTAGAGCAAAGAAACCCACTGTTGCCACATGGAGAAAGGAAGGAACACACCTCACCTCTGCGCCACCCCATTCCCCAGTTGGGATCAACTAAAAACTAGGAGGGAGTATTTCCTACCGAGAAAAGTTAGGAACTTCAGCAGCCTCCATTATCACCTTGGACATCTGTAGTTCTCACAGGCACTAACGCCAGCCTAGGGAGTTGCCTGGAGTTCACACAGCTGTGCTCCCCCAAGAGAAGGAGTCAACATTGTGTCCCACTCCAGTGGCCTACATTGCTACTGTGCTATGACATCTTGGAACCAGAATCACTGCTGGAGTGTGTCCTGCTCCAGGAGTGAGTGATCACAGCACCCTCAGCACCTTTCCATTCCTGAGGCTTTGACACCACTGAGCCATCCCTGCCTGGTGGTCTGCCATCCCTGAGAAGAGCTGCTGCTACACCCTACCCCATGGAGCCATGCTACTATAGAACTACTTCATCTACGACTCCCAGTTGCTACTGTAACCTTCCCCTCCAGGCCAGAACTGAAGTGGCACCCTACATTCCAGCAAATGGTGCCCTGAGTGCCCAGAGCAGCCACACTCCCCAGGCCTCAGCTGAAATGGTGCATCACCTCCTGTGTAATTAGTGCCTTGGCCAAGCTAAGCAGTGGCACATCCCAGGAATGAACTGACATGGTATCCTGTGCCCCAGGGAAATAGGGCGGTGGCTAAGCTGCGACACCCCATCCTACTGGGCAAATAACTGCGGTACCTTGCTTCTCTGGAACTGGACTCACCCCTAGAGTCTGAGCTGCTGAGACATTTCACTCACAAGGAATAGTGTCATTGTTGTACTACTCCCCACTCCCCAACTGGTGCTGTGGACCCAAGTGAAAGCTGAACTCTGCTAATCTGAGGTCCTTGTTGCAGCCTCACCTTGCGTTACAGAGCCTCCCACTTCCCACCATCCCAGGGTCCAGAGTCATGACTACATGGTGTTTCATTCCCCCTAGGCCTGAGTTGCCATTGGACCCTATTGGCTCTGGTTCCTGAATTGCAGCTGTACCCTGATCCCCAGGCCCACACCTCCAGAGCACCCCTTCTTCTACGAAGCTAGGCCAGTGCTATTCCCTAACCCCTAGAGTCAGAGTCACAGCTACAACCTGGCCATCTGGGTTCAAGCTGCTGGGAGTTGCCTCAGATTACAGACTCTGGCTCTGTGGGCAGTCTGCATCCAACCCTTCCTTCAGAGATTGAACCTGTACCCCAAGACCCAGGTGCCACAGTTGGTTCACAAGACCCTGAGCCCAGGGTCCAAGCTCCACATTTGCTCTTGTCACCTGTGACCTGGAACCCTGCACTGCTGCGGCTGCTTGTGGGCTGTGTCAGAACATCAAAAGGGGTCCTCTCAGCTAGTCTTCTCATTGTGGGGAAGAGAAAAACAGGAGGACCCCCAAAAGCTGTTGCCACCTGGGATCCTAACAACCTACAGTGCCACTGCTGCTGCCACAGATTGCTATAGCCTAGGCTACTGAGGCACCCAGTCATCGCTGATGTTGATCACAGCTGAAGCAGCTGCATGGAGGTTATACTACTGCATCTACTCAGATGCAGAGTAGAACCACCACACTCTTCCCAACTGGTATACTAAGACTTTCTCTATAAAAGGCACTCCGTAAAGTTTGGAAAAGGTAATCATTCCATCAGATGTGCAGATATCAATGCAGGAACACAAGAAACATGAAAAAGCCAGAAAAGGCCAGGCATGGTGGCTCATGCCTGTAATCCCAACAAACACATTGAGAGGCTGAGGCAGGAGGATTACTTGAGCCCAGGAGTTTGAATATGTTCCCCGTAACTTCCTATGTTACCCACTCTGGGTAACATAGGAAGACCCTATCTCTACAAAAAAAAAAAAATGTAAAATAAAAAAATTACCCAGGCATGGTGGCACATGCCTGAGATCACAGCCACTCAGAAGGCTGAGTAGGAGGATTGCTTGAGCTGAGAGGTTAAGGCTACAGTGAGCCATGATCATGCACTGCACTCTAGCCTGGGTGACAGTGGGACACTGCCCCACTCTCCTCCTCCCCCAAAAAAAGGAAGAAGAAAAAGCCAGGAAACATGATACCACCAAAGGAGCATAATAATTCTCAAGTAACTGACCCCCGCCACCAGAAAGGGAAGTTTACAAATTGTCTAAAAAGGAATTCAAAATAGTGACCTTAAGAAAACTCAGACATAAGAGAATACAGAGACAATTCAATGAAATTAGGAAAACAGTTCATTATCTGAATGAGAAATTCAACAAAAGAGATATCATAAAAATTGAATCAAACCTTGGAGCTAAAAAATTTAGTTAATGAAATAAAACATACAATAGAAAGCTTAAACAGCAAACTAGATCAAGGAGAAGAACAAATCTCTGAACTTGAAGATGAGTCTTTTGAAATTAGTCAGAGGAGGGAAAAGAAAGAATGAAAAGGAGTGAAGACAGCTTATAGGACCTGTGGGATGCCATTAAGGAAACAAACATTTGCATTATGAAAGTTCCAGAAGGAGAAGAGACAAAGATAGAGAAAGAAAGCTTATATAATAAATTGCTGAAAACTTCATAAACCTTGGAAGATACATGGATATTCAGATACACAAAGCTCAAATTTTCCCAAATAGATTCAACCCAAGGAAGTCCACTCCAAGACACATTATAATTAAACTATCAAAAGTCAATGACAAAGAACATTTTAAAAGCAGTAATAGAAAAATGTCAAGTCACATAAGGGAATGCCAATTAGACCATCAGTGGATTTCTCAGCACACACCTTGTAGGGCAGGAGAGAATGGAATGACATATTCAAAGTGCTGAAAAGAAACTGCTAACTATACTGCTATACTCAGCAAAGCTGTCCTTCAGAAATAAATGAGAAATAATCTTCCCCAGACAAACAAAAGTTGAAGGAATTTATTACCACTAGACCTTCCTTACAAGAGATGTTTAAGGGAGTTCTTTAAGTGGAAATAAAAGGACACTAATAACTAACATGGAAACATATGAAAGTATAAAATTCACTGGTAAAGGTAAATATATAGTCAACTCTAGAACACTCTAATATTGTTATATATAGTTCTATAAAGTATATATAGATACAGATAGTATAAAGACCAAAATACTAAAAGAAAAAAAAGCTATATTAAGAGATACATAATATAAAATGATGTGAATTGTAACATCAAAAATATAAATGAGGGAGGGTAAAAGTCTAATGTTTTTGTATGTGACTGAAGTTAAGTTGTTTTCAGTATAAAATAGTCTATAGTTTTACGTAAGCCTCATGGTAACCACAAAGAAAAAAAATTATAGCAGATACACAAAGAGAAAAAAATAATAGTACTACAGAAACTCATCAAATCAAAGATGAACAAGAGAGAAAGGAACAAAGGATCTACAAAACAACCAGAAAACAATTAATGAAGTGTCAGTAGTAAGTCCTTACCCATCAATAATTACTTTGAATGTAAGTGGATTAAATTATTTTACCAAAAGAGAGAGTGGCTAAATGGATTTTTTTTTAAATAATAAGGTTAAGGATACAAGAGACTCACACTAGCCTTAGGGACAAACAGGCTGAAAGTGAAGGATTAAAAGATATTTCATGCAAATGATAACCAAAAGAAAGCAGCATGGCTATAATCACAGCAGATAAAATAGACTTCAAGTTAAGAACTGCCACAAGAAAAAGAGAAGGTTATTATTTAATGTAAATAATTCATCACAAGGACATAATTGTACACATATGTGCATCTAACACTGGATTACCTAACTATATAAAGCAAATATTAATAGACATGGAGGGAGAAATAGGTAGCAATACAATAGTAGGGGACTACTTACTCAATATCCCACTTTCAACAATAGACAGATCAATTAGATAAAAAATTAATAAGGAAATACTGAAATTGAACTGCACTTTAGACATAATGGACCTAACACACATATATAGAACTTTCCATTCAATAGCAGCAAAATACACATTCTTCTGTAGTGCACATGAAATATTCTTCAGGATAGACATATCGTGGGCCACAAAATAAGTCTTAAATTTAAGAAGACAAATTATATCAAGTATTATTTCCAAACAATGATATAAAACTAGGAATCAATAACAGCAGGAACTTTGGAAAATTCATAAGTATGTGGAAATTGAACATGCTCCTGGATAACCCAATGGGTCACAGAAAAAAAAAAATCAAAAGGGAATTTAAAAAATATTTTGAGAAAAATAGCTATTGAAACACAACATACCAAAACCTATGGGATGCAGCAAAAAGCAGGTCTAAGAGAGAAATTTATAGCAATAAATGCTTACATTAAAACAGAAGAAAAGCTGAGTGCGGTGACTCACGTCTGTAATCCTGGCACTTCAGGAGGCCAAGGTGGGTGAATAACTTGAGGTCAGGAGTTCGAGACCAGCTAGACAACATGGTGAAACCACATCTCTACTAAAAATGCAAAAATTAGCAGGGTGTGGTGGTGCACATCTGCAATCCCAGCTACTCAGAAGGCTGAGGCAGGAGAATCACTTGAACCCAGGAGGCAGAGGTTGCAATGAGCCAAGATCATGCCACTACACTCCAGCCTGGGTGACAGAGTGAGAGATTCCATTAAAAAAAAAAAAGAGAGAGAGGAGAAGAAAGATTCCAACTAAACACTAAACATTTAGCCTAATATTATGCCCCAAGGAACTAGAGAAAGAACAGATTAAATCAAAGTTAGCAGAAGGCAGGAAATAATAATCTGAGCAGAAATAAACCAAATAGAGAACAGAAAAACCATAGGGGGAAAAAAAATCAATAATAAGAGTAGGCTGGGCACAGTGGCTCATGCCCATAATCCCAGCACTCTGGGAGGCCTAGGAGGGTGGATCACTTGAGGTCAGGAGTTCGATATCAGTCTGGCCAAGATGGTGAAACCCCGTCTCTACTACAAATACAAAAATTAGCTGGGTGTAGTGGCACATGCCTGTAGTCCCAGTTACTTGGGAGCCTGAGTCAGGAGGATTGCCTGAACCCAGAAGGTAGAGGTTGCAGTAAAAAAAAAGATCGCACCACTGTACTCTAGCCTGGGCGACAGAGTGAGACTCCCCCTCAACATAATAATAATAATAATAATAATAATAATAATAGGAGTTAGTTTTTTGAAAAAAAAAAAAAAACCCCTTAGCTAGACTAAGAAAAAGGAGAATAGACTCAAATACATAAAATGAGAAATGAAATTGGAGCCATTACAGCAGAGATTGAAGTGGTAATTTAAGATCTCCCAACAAAGAAAAGCCCAGAACCAAGTGGCTTTACAGCTGAATTCTACCAAACTTTCAAAGAATTAATATCAACGCTTCCTAAACACTTCCAAAAAATAGAACTGGGAGAAATACTCCCTAGCACGTTGTATAAGACCAACATCACCTTGATACCTAAGCCAGACTAAGACACCACAAGAAAAGAAAACTACAAGCCAATATCTCTAATGAACATTGATGTGAAAATCCACAATAAAATTTGAGGAGCAAATTGAGTTCAGTAACACATCAAAAATGTTACACATCATGATCAAGTGTCACGCAAGGCTGTTTTAATTTATTCAAACCAATCAGTGTTATACATCACATTAACAGACTGAAAGACAAAAACCACATGATCATATCAATTGATGCACAAAAATCACTCAACAAAGTTCAATGTTATTTCATAATTTAAAAACTCTTAA
This sequence comes from Symphalangus syndactylus, assembly GCF_028878055.3. Classification (NCBI taxonomy): domain Eukaryota; kingdom Metazoa; phylum Chordata; class Mammalia; order Primates; family Hylobatidae; genus Symphalangus; species Symphalangus syndactylus. The sequence continues at coordinate 6,607,907 of NC_072427.2, forward strand.
CAGTTTAAGTATAGAAGGAAAGTTCTTCAAGATAATAAAAGCTAGTCATCAAAAAGACACAGCTAATGTCAAACAATGGGGAGAAACTGAAAGCTTTTTCCTCTCAGAACTGGTACATGGAGGGCAAGGAAGCCCACTCTCACCACTTCTTTTCAGCGTAGTACTGGAAGTTCTAGCAAGAGCAATTACACAAGAAAAAAATAATAAAAAGATACCCAAATCAAAAAGGAAGAGGTAAACTTCTCTCTATTTGAAGATGGCATAATCCTACATGTAGAAAATGCCAAGGAGTCCACCAAAAAAAAAAAACCTGTTAGATCTAATAAATGAATTATGTAAAGTTACAAAATTTACAAAAGTTACAAAAGCCCATTTTACAAAATGTAAAATCAACATACAAAAATCTGTGGCATTTCTATATGCAAATAATGGTCAAACTGAAAAAGAAATCAAGAAAATAATTCTAATTACAGAAGCATAAAAAATATTTAGGAATAAATTTAACCAAGGAAGTGAAAGACCTATATACTGAAACTCTAAAACACTGATGAAAGATACTGAAGAGGACACAAATAAGTGAATATATTCCATGATCATGAATTGGAAGAATTGATGTTTTTAAAATGTCTGTACTGCCTAAAGCAATATATGGATTCAATGCAATCCATACCAAAGCCCCAATGATATTCTTCATAGAAATAGCAAAAAGAATCCCAAAACTCACATGGAACCACAAAAGACTCCAAACAGCCAAATTAATTTTGAGAAAAAATAAGTTGGAGGCATCACACTTCCCAATTCAAAATTGTATTACAAAGCTATAATAATCAAACACTATGGTACTGGCATAAAACCAGACATACTGACCAGTGGAATAGAATAGAGTACAGGAATAAATCCAGTCATAATTAGCTAACTAATTTTCAACAAAGGCACCAAGAAAGACAATGAGGAAAGGATGGTCTCTTCAATAAATGGTCCTGGGAAAACTGATTTCCACATGCAGAAGAATAAAACTGGACTGTTACCCTACACTGGACTTTTATCCATTTTGAGTTGATTTTTGTGTAGGATAAAAGAAAAGATCTAAACCTAAGACCTGGAACTCTAAAACTCCTAGAAGAAGGGTAAAGCTCTTTGACATTGGCCTCGGCAATGATTTCTTAGATATCACATTAAAGCTCAGGCTACAAAAACAAAAATAAATAAATGGGACTACATCAAACTAAAAAGCTTCTGCCCAGCAAAGAGAATAATGAACAAAATGAAAAGGCAACCTACAGATTAGAAAAAAACCATATATCAGATAAGGGGTTAATATCCAAGATGTATAAAGAACTCATGCAACTCAATAGCAAGAAAACATATAACCCAATTTAAAAATGGGCAAAGGACTTGAACAGATATTTATCCAAAGAGACACACAAATGGCCAACAGTACATGAAAAGGAGTTCAACAACACCAGTCAGAGAGAAGTGTAAACGAAACCACTATGAGATGCCATCTCACACCTTTTAGGATGGCTATTATTAAAAAATACAAGAGATAACAAGTGCTAGTGAGAGTGTGGAGAAAAGAGAACCCTTTTTACCCCTTGTATCAACTCTGTTGGTGGGAATGTAGTTTGGTATAGCCATTATGAAAAACAGTATAGAAGTTTCAGAAAATTAAAAAATAGACCTACCATATGGCCCAGCAATCCCTCTTCCGGGTACATACCTAACGGAAATGAAATGACCACCTCATAAAAATATTGCACTCCCATGTTTAATGCAGAATTAGTCACAATAACCAAGATATGGAAACAATCTAGGTGTCTATCAATGGACAAATGAATAAGGAAGCTGTGGTATATATACAATGGAATATTTTATTCAGCCTTAAAAAAGAACTCCTGCCATTTGTCCCCACATGGATGGACCTGGAGGACATTACACTAAGTGAATTAAGTCAGACACAAAACATATTGCATAGTCTCACTTATATGTGGAATCTTTTTTAAAAGGTCAAATATATGGAGAATAAAACAGTGGTTACCAGGATCAGAGTTATGGGGCACAGGAACGGGAAGATGTAGGTCAAAGGATACTGAGTATCCCTAATTGATTTGCAGATTCCATCTAATTCCTAACAAAATTCCTACTGCCTTTTTTTTTTTTTTTTTGCCCAGAAATATAAAAGCTAATTCTAAAATTCAGGCTAGGCATGGTGGCTCATGCCTGTAATACCAGCACTTTGGGAGGCTGAGATGGGAAGATCACTTGAAGTCAGTTCAAGACCAGCCTGGGCAACAAAGAGAGATCCCCCCGCCAACCCATGTATATAAAAATGAAGATAACAAAATTAGCCAGTGCAGTGGCATGCACCTGTAATCACAGCTCCTCAGGAGGCTGGGCTGGGAGCCCAGGAGATTGACTCTACAGTAAGCGATGATTGCACCACTACACTCCAGCCTGGGCAACAAAGGAAAAAAAATCCTAAAATTCATATGGATATGTAAGTGGTCCAAAATAGCCAAAACGATCTTGAAAAAGAGAAACAAAGGTGGGAGGACTTGTACTTCCCAGTTTCAGTGGGGTTATGTTACAGTAATCAATACAGTGTGGTTCAGGCATAAGGATACATATATAGATGAATGGCATAAAATTACAAGTCCAGAAATAAACCTGCACATCTATGGTCAATTAATTTTTTACAAGAGTGGCAAGACCATTCAGTAGGAGAAAGAATACCGTTTTCAACACGTTGTGCTGGAACAGCTGGACATCCACATGCAAAAGAATTAGAGCCTTAGCTTATACCGTATACAAAAAATTAACTCAAAATGGAAAAAAGACTTAAATGTAAGAACCAAGGTAATAAAACTCCTTGAAAATACAGGTACATTTTCATGACCTTGGATTAAATAATGGCTTATTGGCTATTATACCAAAAGCACAAGCAACCAAAGAAAAAATTAATATATTGGACTTCCTAAAACTTTAAAACTTTTCACTTCAAAAGATACTTTTCTCCCATTTTAACTTTCTTGATAGTATTTGCAAGACATATTTCTGATAAGGTTCTAACATCGAAAACATCTAAAGAACCCTTACAACAATAAAAAGACAACCACAGTTAAAAAATGGTAAAGGATTTAAATAGAATTTCTTCAATGAAGGTTTTAAAATGACAAGTAGAAGAAAAAATGCTAATCATTAGTCACCAAGGAAAAACAAATCAAAACTACAATAACATACCACTTCACACACACTAGGATGCTTATAATAATGAGAGAACAAGGCCAGGCACAGTGGCTCACGCCTGTAATCCTAGCACTTTAGGAGGCCGAGGCCGGCGGATCACGTGAGGTCAGGAGTTCAAGACCAGCCTGACATGGTGAAACTCCGACTCTACAAAAAAAAAAAAAAAAAAAAATACAAAAAAAAAAAAAAATCAGCCAAGTGTGGTGGCATGCACCTGTAATCCCAGCTACTCGGGAGACTGAGGCAATTGCTTGAACCCAGGAGGCAGAGGTTGCAGTGAGCTGAGATTGCACCATGGCACTCCAGCCTGGGTGACAGACTGAGACCTTGTCTCAAAATAATAATGAGAGAATGAAAGAAAGAAAATGTGAATGAACCTTAAAATGTTAAGAGTGAAAGAAACCAGTCACAAAGACCATATGTTTTATGCTTCCATTTATATGAAATATACAGAACAGGCAAATCTACAGAGACAGAAAGAAGATTAGTTGTTGCCTAGTAGTAGGGTATAGAATTGGGTGCTAATGAGGATGGAGTTTCCTTTTAGGGATGACTAAAATGTTATAAAATTGACTGTGGTAATGGTTGTACAAATTTGAATATGCTAAAAACCACTAAATTGTACACTCTGAATGGGCGAATAGTATGGTATGTAAATTATATTTCAATAAAGCTGTTAAGAAATAAAATAAATTTAGTGGCACATGCCTATAGTCTTAGCTACTTAAGAGGCTGAGGCAAAAGGATTGCTTGAGCCCAGGAATTCTGGGCTGCAGTGATCCATGATCACATCCATGAATAGCTACTGCACCCCAGCCTTGGGAACATACCAAGACCCTGTCTCAAATAAATAAATAAATAAAATTGGCATAATTTTTTAAGAAGAGCTGTGGTTCCTCAAAATAGCTACTTTGGAAAGCAGTGTACCAGCATATTAGTAAGGACAGAACAGGCTTTGCTGCAGGAACAAATAAACCCACATCTCAGTGACTCATATCACACCCAGTGCTGGCTGACTAGCTCTCCTGGGCAATTTTTCTAAGTGGTGACTTTGGGACCCAAGCTTCTTTCATCTTGTGGCATTGCCATGTAAATATATACCCACTGAGGTCACTGTGGAAAGGCAAGAGAGCATGGATGATGGCTCAAGGGAGGTTACAGCTGGCTTGAAAGTTGTACACCTTACTTCCTCCTGCACCACAATGGCCAAACTATGGTCATATAGCTCCAACTTAATTGCAAACGGTGCTGGAAAAGTCTTCCAATGTGCCCAGGGAGAGGAAAGTGAAATATGATTTGGTGAGCCCATGGCATTCTCTCTGTCCCAAATCACCCATGAAGGAAGGTCGAGGGTAGAGGGGAGAAAGAAAGAAAAAGGAAACCAGCTAGTGCTCAAATTTGTAGAGATCCTCTTTGGCAAATATTTTCATATGCAGTTGAAAAGAATAAATCTTCCTAACTCATAATTTTGTTTTTTGGGCTATTGACACCTTCAGGACTCACTCGTTAGATCCACTGCCTGCCAATTACATTCCCTGCACTCCCCACACTCTTAGTGTATCTCAGTCACTCCTCGTATTGCAGGTTATCTGTTTTATATCTATATCTATGTCCCATTGTACTGATTTCTTTACCCCAACTGGTAGCAAAAGCCCAGCACATACTAGATGGCCAAGACAAGTTTTGGGACCACAACATAAGTAATCTAGTTGAGAAACACTAGGCAAACACCTCAAGAGCAAGCACAGGGTCTTATTCTGGCAACTTTGCAGTGTTCAGCACACCATAGGGATCATTTGACTGATTCTTCTCTGGCCCAACCAAAGCTAAGCAGTGGCCAAGCAGGTATGGTCATTCATCCATCCATCATTTGAGGATCAACTTTCTGCCAGGCACTGAGCTAGGTGCTGTAGATTTTAGCCTGACCATCTCTAAATCAGGGAGCTAATGACGATGCTGAGCCTTCACCACTCAAAGAGATCCCCTGGTGTCATTTGGGAAGAGGGAGGTTGCCCTGGAGTAGTCACCATGTCTCAGAGTCTGTTCTTTGAAGGCAAAGGGGAAGAGTTCTGCTCTAGACCTAGCCAACAGTTGGTGCTGTTGGTGTGGATGGGAGCAGAGGGAGGGGCTGGCCCTGTGATCATAGTTTTGCCCATGCTTTAGTGATGAATAGTGTGTATCCCTTCTCTGTAGCTGACATTCACTTCTTTAGGGCTTTAACTGCCCCTTTTCCTTCAGGGGCAGAGTTAACCAGCTGCTCAGTTCATGGTGTGCTAGCACGATTTCTCCATGTGAGGTCCTGCTCCTACTGTACTTTACTTATTCCTCCTTATCCCAATTCTCCACTCCCACCTTTGCACATTCAACCCTTCTGTTGCATTTAATGTTTATCTTTCTTTTTCTCCACACACTTCAGAAACCTGACAAGTTGATAGGTATGTATTTTCAGGTTACTACAAATGATGTGGTGTTAGAGATTTTGTCCCGCTTCTTACTTTTCTCACTCACACTATTTTTAAGGCTGTAGCCACGGTGATGGGTGTCCACCCTGTTTGTGGCTGTGGGTCATCCATGTGACAGTCTGTCATTTTACTCACCCATTCCCCAGTGATGGATGCCAAACTCTAACTCCACTGTCCCCAAACAATACTGTGATAAATCACTTCTTGGTCGCTTTGTGTGCAAATCTTTGGGACATATGCCCAGGAACAAAATGTCTAGCACTTGAATGATACAGTTATCAATGTCACTAAGCAGAGCGAGAACCCCCTCTAGAATGGCTGTACGCAGCTACCTGTGAGCCAACCATGCATGGAATATCTCAACCTTCACATCCCTGTGGCTGGTACAGGCTCAGAGAGAGGCCAGTGCAGCTCACAGTCTAGAGTTATCAAGGAAAAGCCATCATTCCAAGGTCTGTCCCCTGAAAGGTGGCATCTCCTGTGTGTCATCCTGTCTCATCTTTTCCTCACCCAAGGGTCCTCCCTGGTGGATATGGTTCTCCTCCTCGTCCCCCAAACTTCTCATGCCCCAGCATGGGCCTCCCCACCACAGACTTGGCATCTGGGGCAGGTGGACAGGAAGCGGGGTGGACTGGCCAACCCAAGTGGCAGAGCATTGGCTTTGGCAATTTGGTGGAGGAAGACAGGATCCAGGAGGGAGATGAGCTCTCACCCTGAGTAAGCGTTCAGAAGCAGCATTCAAGTTCCCCCCTCCCAAGTTTTTCATCTGACGCTCACCACACCCCCCGGGTAACTGGGATGTGTAAAGATGAAGAACCCCCACTCCCAAGTGAGGGGATTTGCCTCAAGGACAGGCTGAGTTGAGGCTAGAACCTCCTTGGCTTTTTGGACATTCAGTCCAAAAAGTGGGTGGGGGTGGGCCGCTTGCTCCGCAGAGAAGAGAGGGAGGAAGAGAGAAAGGGGAAAAGGAGCCAGGCCAGCAACTGCAGATAAACAAGGATATTCCCAGGTCTCGGCCCCAGGGCACTTGAAAGCCAGCAGCTCAGGCAGAGGCTGTGATGGGTCCCCCAGCGGAACTTCAGTAAAACACCACGGTGTCACCAGTCATTTGTCTCCCTGGCACAGGGCCCACTGATCTACTCTTGGCTCGGAATGAACTGGTTCCCCAGAGGAGAGGCCATCTGGCTAATTGTGCACAAATACATAGAACTTGCTGCAGTCAAGTCCTGTGCGCTGACCCCACCACGCCGGCCAGTCCAGGGCCATGTGGCCACCTCTTCACCTCCACCAAATGAAGCTGGTACAGCTGTTGGCAGACCCAGAAGGGGTACTTTCTAGGCACATACCTGACCCTAGGATGGGAGGCCTTTGTATACATTTTTTATTGTAGATGAGGTCTGAGATAATTTTTCTGTCCCTACTCTGGTGTCCAATGGACTGTCACACCACCACTTCTGCTTTCAGGCAGAAAACCACCTCCCAACAGGCTCCCACTGAGGACTCTCGCCTGACCTGGAAACCCCTGGCTCCTCTCTCTGCTGCCATCTGCCTCAGGGAGAGTTGGGCTGGAGGAGGGAGTGGAGCATTGGGGACAGGAAGTCCCTCACTAGACCCAGCAAAACAGGGACCCTTGGCTTGGGGTGGGCAGCTTTCTCCAGCCCCCTTTGTTTCCACCTGGAAACGTTTATTTCCCCAGTTGGACACTCAGAATCTCAAATGACATCAAGGCCACGAATAAATCTCTCCTCCTCTGCAGGGCATTCTTTTCACATGCCCTCAGAACATGACTGAGTTTGGAGGAATTCTGAGCAATGGTTGGTTTGCTGCAAATGGGCATCGTCAGGTGTTCCTGTAGCCAGAGAAACAGGAAATGGGGACAGAGGAGAGGGGATGACAGTAGAGCTTTGAGTCCTTGGGTTCCAAGAGGGGAGAAGATGGATGTGGCATGCGTGTCTAGGGTCCAGGCTGAATGCCCGGAACGGCAGAGGAGACCGGGGCTGTAGGGTCACGTCATGGAGCAGAAGGGCCTGTGCACCAGAATGCACCGTGAAGCCACCATCTGGGGGTCAACAGGGGCAGCTGAACCTCATCAATGCCTAGGGTTTCTGGTCACCTCCTACCTATGTAGAGCTGTGGACAATAAGCTGGACCAGCAGTTACAACCTGCAGAGTGAGAGGAGAGCTCACTACAGTCATGCCTTGCCAGCCCCTCTTCCTGACCCCAACATTAGAACAGCAAGTGCCAGGAGGCAGGAGAGTCATGTGCAACTGCCCCTACCCCACTCTCCATCTATGGAAACACCAGGTTTAGCCCGCACTAGGTAGAGAAGGGAAGAGAGATTGACGTTTCAAAATGAGCTAACAGGGTACTTCTATTTATAGCAATATGAGAAACTAGGTAACCTGAAAGGCACACCCACTGCAATATGGTCAGAAATGCTTGGTACAATAGAACAGACTCTAAATGCAGAGTTAGTTCTCTAGAAAGTAAAGGCCAAAAGATGAACTGGGAACCAACAACTAGGTACACAAGTTCATGAGCTCCCCACCCACCAGGGCTGGCATCCTCTCACTAACTCAGGGGCTTGGGTTGGTTTTGTTTTGCTTTTTGAGACAGAGTCTCGCTATGCTACCCAGGTTGGAGTGCAGTGGCACGATTTCAGCTCACTGCAACCTCCACCTCCCGGGTTCAAGTGATTCTCATGCTTCAGCCTCCTGAGTAGCTGGGATTACAGATGTGCATCACTATGCCTGGCTAATTTTTGTATTTATTGTTAGTAGAAATGGGGTTTTGCCATGTTGACCAGGCTGGTCTTGAACTCCTGGCCTCATGTGATCCACCCAACTTGGCCTCCCAAAGTGCCAGGATTACAGGCGTGTGCCACCATGCCTGGCCTACGGACTTGGGTTCTAATGACGTGAGGAATTGGAGAGGAAGCCTTGGACCTGCCCCGCAACACTCACAAATGAGGGGTTCTTCAAAGGCAGGATGCACTCTCAGTAATCATCATCTAGAGAAAAGTTCTCCCACTGGCAGTCATGTCAGGGATATTAGACTTGGCCTGGGCTCTGAGGAGGGAAAATGATTCTCCTATGAATTTGTCATCACAGGCGCATACTCATGTGATGGGATTAGGCTATATATGACACACGTGGGCCAGAAAAACCCCAGGTCAAAACATGGGTATGCAAAGCAGTCCTGGGCTGGTGACACGCCGAGCACCTAGCTGAAGCAAACCCAAAGCACCTGGAGGCACCCACTGTCATGTAAGGTACAGAAGATTCCAATAGATGAAGTCCCCATTAAGACCAGCTCACAATCCCAAATTACAAAACACTGGCAACTCCAAGTCAATAAACTTCAGGGATGGAAAGATAGAATGATCAAAACGGAGCCTACAACATAAATTGGCTTAAAATTACTAAAGACCTAAAATAAAAAATAAAAACAGAAAAAAAGAATCAAGATACATGAAAAAATAGGTAAATTTTTAAAAGTATTTCAAGAAAGTAAAATTTTTAAAATTTTTTTTAATTTTTTTAAATTTTATTATTATACTTAAAGTTCTAGGGAACATGTGCACAACGTGCAGGTTTGTTACGTATGTATACATGTGCCATGTTGGTGTGCTGCACCCATTAGGGGGAGGGACAGCATTAGGAGATGTACCTAACGCTAAAGTACAATTATTGAAATAGAAATATCTCTGCAGGGGCCGGGTGCGGTGGTTCACGCTTGTAATTCCAGCACTTTGGGAGGCCGAGGCGGGCAGATCATGAGGTCAGGAGATCGACACCACGGTGAAACCCCATCTCTACTAAAAAATACAAAAAATTAGCCGGACGTTGTGGCGGGTGCCTGTAGTCCCAGCTACTCGTAGAGGCTGAGGCAGGAGAATGGCGTGAACCCGGGAGGCGGAGCTTGCAGTGAGCCGAGATTGTGCCACTGCACTCCAGCCTGGGTGACAGAGCTAGACTCTATCTCAAAAAAAAAAAAAAAAAAAAAAAAAAGAAAAAAGAAATATCTCTGCAGATGGGTTACCACTGATTCTCAAAGTTTATCACACCTGAGGATCTCCTGGAGGGCTTGTTAAACACAGACTGCAGGGCCACCTCCAGAGTTTCTGGGGCAGGGTCTGAGAATTTGCATTTATAAGAAGTACCCAGGTGAAGCTGCATTGATGATCTGGGGACAACGGGTTAGGCTGATTAACTCTGGCCAAAGACAAAATTCTGACTGACCAAAAGTAGTTGACAAGTTAGTGAATAAAGTTGGGTTATTTTAATAGAGCTTCTATCCAGGGGAAAGGAGTTTCAATCAGCACACAGGTGAAAGCAGTAACTGAGAAAAATAAAACCATGTCCACGTGCATGTTTCAAATACACTGTCGGGATTTTCAATAGTCTAAGTAGTCTGTATCTTGTCCAAGGTTACAAAGAACATTATATATTGAGAAGAGATTCAATACAGCAAGAATATATAGTTATAAACATTTAGCACTTAACAGAATATGCAAAGCAGAAAGGAAGCGAATTGGAGGGAAAAACAGTTCTACAATAATCGTTGGAGACCTCAGTCCCCCACTTTCAATAATGGAAAGAACAACCCAACAGAAGATAAGAAAGGAAATGAGAGGACTTGAACAACACAGCAAGCCAAGTAGACCTAACGCACACCAGCAGGCCCCCAGTGCATTTCAGCTAAGGCCTCTGGACACAAGGCCCATGACTGCTGTAACAAATTACCACAAACTTGGTGACTTCCAACAACACACATTTATGATCTTACAGTCCTGGAGGTCGAAAGAGTAAAAAGAGGTCTCACTGAGCTAAGATCAAGCTGCTGGCAGGGCTGTGTTTCTCTCCGGAGGTTTGTTGGGAGAACCCAGTCCCTTACCTTTTCCAGCTGCTAGACAGAGGCCACCCTGTTCTGTGGCCCGTCCTCCATCCTCAAGGCCAGGAAAACTGGGCTGAGACCTCCTGGCGCTGTCTACTGCCTCTGTTCTCTCTGTTCTGCCTCTCTTCCTTATAGGGACAGGTGATTGCATTGGGCCCACCTGGGCGACCCAGGCTAATCTCCTTACCCATTAAGCTCCCCATGCTCAGTCTTTTCTTCTGTCAGATGGAGAATATAATCCCCTAGTTTTAGGGAATTTTGAGGAATAAAACGGATTACTAAACTGTGAGTTCCTTGAGTCAATAAAGATTAACTGAGCACTTACTGTGTGTAAGGCAACCTTCCTAAGTGCTAGGGATACAACAGTGAACAAAACACACAAAAATGCGTGTTTCTGTCTGTGTGTGCAATTAATCTGCCTTAATTCCATCCGCAACTGTAATTCCCTTTTGCCATGTAAGGGGACAAATTCACAGGCTCTGGGGAATAGGATGTGGCCACCCCTGGGGGCTTTATTCTGCCTTCCATAGTGGAGGACTGCAGACGCTGTGGGCGAAATGTTTGGAGCTGGTGCCATTAAAACCCTCTGCAGTTCCCGCTTCAAGGCGCAAGTCTCAAGTCCTGGCACCTGGGTTTGCGGCCATGTGAGGCTCTGAGCAGCCGAAGATATCAGAGGCCCTGAAGGCTTCCCAGGTTAAAGCTGGCACGGAGAGAGAAGAGCGTGGCAAGTCAGGCAAACCCGGTGAACTCCCTTTGTCAGCTTTCCTTCCTTCTGTGCCAGAACCCAGGGCCTTCTGGGCTGAGAGGCCGCAGCCTGCATTGGAAGGACACTGAGTCACGGACGTGGGAAGATGACCATCGGTGTCCGAGACGCGAGTATAAAGCCAGGCTCTGCGCGATCTTGGGCGAGCAGCGCTTCGCCAGGCTCGGCCCACGGCGACGCCACAGTGCCTCCTGCCGGCCGACGTCCTCGCTCCTGCACGCCACCCGGCAGTGCGGCCGCGCACCCGCCCCCTCCCGAGCACCTGGGCGCGCACTTAGCCTGTACCTGGGCGTGCCCCTGGGCGTTCAACGCGGCCTGTGCGGCTCTCACCTTGGACCTGAGGCTTCCCGCTTCGTTCTAGAGTGAAGGCTGGAAGCGCCCAGACAGGAAGGTGTCAGCTCTGCCCCACACCCAGGTGGCCTGTGCTGTCCCTTAAGTACGGCAGCAACAATGTCACCTGGGGAGGAAAGCTTCATGGAGCTCAACAGATTTGCAGGGGTGAAAGATGGAGGGAGGAGGGGAGTTGGATTTCTATCCTAGTTTTTATCTGGGTAACTCCTGAGCCAAGCACAGCTTTGTGAGCCTCTAGAGACCCCCTCACCTACTTCCATCAACTGGACATAAAGAGGGGAGCCCAATAGCAACTGCATCCATTCTAAAACCAAAAGCTACTGTAATTTGCCAGGCATGGTAGTAAGTGTCCTATGAGTGTTAATTCATCCATCAAACATTCATTGAGCTTCCACTCTGAGCCAGATCGTGTCTAGGTGTCTGGGATGCAGAGGTAACGAACGTGCACACACAGGCATGCACACACATTCCTATCCCCTCTACTTCGTCGGCACTGTTGTTTGACATAGCAATTACTACCATCTAAAACATTATATATTTTACTTTATTTTTCTTATATTATTGTCTGCTACCACACATGTATGCCTGTGCACATCAACACCAACCCACATACACTCACACACAGACACACACATCTTTTGTGTGTTTTGTTCACTGTTGTATCCCTAGCACTTAGGAAAGTTGCCTTACACACAGTAAGTGCTCAGTCTTTATCAACTCAAGGAATTCATGATTTGGTAATCTGATGTATTCCTCAAAATTCCCTAAAACTAGGGGATTATATTGTTCATTTGACAGAAGAAAAGGCTGAGGATGGGGAGTGGCCTGCACGGACTGATTCAACTCTTAGCAGTGGAGACGGGAGGCAGACCCAGGTCTGCTGATCCTAAATCCTGTCCTCTGAGTGTCTCCCATAAGCTAATTACTGGAGAAAACAGAAAGAAAAGAAACCACTATTATCAGCATTGCTTTTCATTTTATTAATCTTAAGAGTGAACATAGTGAAAGCAGGCAGCTAGCTACATGTTAGCTGTAAACGGTAGACCACATCTGTTCAAGAGTCCCTCCCAGATCATTACATATAAAAATGGCAAATAAAATAATTTTAGCTTTATTTATTTATTTAAAGTTCTACTGAGATAGCAATAAAATAAGGAAAACAATTAGAGGGCAGAAATTACATTGGAATCAAAATCCTGTATGAGTGAGCTGAATTTTGTCCCGAAGGCTTCTGCTGATTTCCACTAGCCTAGAGCCACAGTTACACTGAGCTGTGCTGGGTACAAATGACCGAAGTAAGAGGGGAGCTGGGCTGGAGGAAGAGTTGTGATCAGAGACCCCTGCATAAAGTCAGAAATCCGAGAAGTCAATATCTTCAGTGGGTGAGCACAGAAGCAAAGAAATAAAACATTCCCCTAACACATTCTTAACCACCTGTCCCTATTTCACTAGGAAGAGGGTAAGAATCTACACTTTTTGTGAAAATTGAAGCCCCCTCGCAAATAGAAAGTTTTGGGTTTGGTGTTTTTTGTTTGTTTGTTTGTTTTTTGAGATGGAATCTCGCTCTGTCACCCAGGCTGGAGTGCAGTGGCACAATCTCAGCTCACTGCAAGCTCTGCCTCCCAGGTTCACACCATTCTCCTGCCTCAGCCTCCTGAGTATCTGGGACTACAGGTGCCCACCACCACGCCCAGCTAATTTTTTTTTTGTATTTTTAGTAGAGACGGGGTTTCACCGTGTTAGCCAGGATGGTCTCAATCTTCTGACCTCATGATCTGCCTGCCTCAGCCTCCCAAAGTGCTGGGATTACAGGTGTAACCCACCGCTCCCGGCCTGGGTTTGTTTGTTTTCTGAGACAGAGTCTCGCTCTGTTACCCAGGCTAGAGTGCATTGGTGTGATCTTGGCTCACTGCAACCTCCGCCTCCCAGGTTCAAGCAATTCTCCTGCCTCAGCCTCCCAAGTAGCTGGAATTACTGGCACCCACCACCATGCCTGGCTAAGTTTTGTATTTTTAGTAGAGATAGGGTTTCACCATGTTAGCCAGGCTGATCTCAAACTCCTGACTTCAGGTGATCCACCTGCCTTGGCCTCCCAAAGTGCTGAGATTACAGGCATAAGCCACTGCTCTCAACCAGAAATTTTAGTTTAAAGTGATCTGAAGTTGACTGTGCTTCCTGGCACCTAGCATAAGCAAATATAAGTTCTCTCCAAAAGGTTTAAGCTGAGGCCTTAACGATTTCTCAAAGATAGTGACTAGGAACATGATTTTATAATCAAAAGTCACAAAACATATGAAGAAACAAACTGTCATGAAATAGGTTCCATGCTCGGTAATGGTAGACTGAGTGAATCAGAACAGCTCTCCCTCAAGAACAACAGAAAATCTTGACATCATTGGCAAGCAAACAAGTGAGTGAGAAATTATGGAAAAGAGACGGAATTCCAGAAAAGTTAGCTCAGAATTTGAAGTCATTTTGACCTGGGGATACTAAAAAGGGATCAGCCCTCAAAGGAACTGAGACCAACTGCAAAATTATGTCAGTCCCTGATTATATTAAGATGACCTGGGGTAACTAGTGCTTCTAGTCTCATTGCCTAGAGAAAAAGTAATCCTCTTAAAATGTAGATACAATTATCCAGAACCTCAAATTACCTCTTAAATGTTTACATATAATGCCCAGCATTTAATTTTTTAAAAGCCAGGAATAGCAGAGGTTAATATATTAACAAAACTCAAGATAATCAATGAACAGTAGGCACATATCCTTGGAGCATCCAGGATTTGAAATTATCAGAAACAAACCTCATACAGCTATAATTAATTGGTTTAAGAAATACAAAAGTATTTCATCAGAGAATGAGAAAGGATTCAAAATAGAAATCCTAAATCTTAAAACTTTAGAACAAACTGAAATTATGAAATCAATAGATTGGTTTAACAGGAGTTTGAATTCAACTGAAGAAAAAGTGAATTGGGAGTTGGAATCAGAAAAAAAATACATGCTGAGGCACAGAAAGACAAAATGTTGGAAAATACAGAAGGAATATAAGAGGCATCTAGAGTGTGGTAAAAATATCTAGCATATTTGTTATGAGGAGTCACAGAGGAAAGGAGAAGACAGAGTGGAGAAGAAGTACTATTTGAAAAGAAGAGAATTTTCAAAAATGAATAAAAGATGGGACACCACAGATACAAGCAGCACTATAATTCCCAAGACGGATAGAAACAACACCATGTCTAGGGACATTACAGCAAACTGATGAAAAGCAAAAACAGAGAAAAATCTGAAAGCATTTGGAAAAAAAAAAAGAAAATTATCTTCAAAGGAGCAACACTAAGACTGACGACTGATTTTAAAATAGAAACAATGGACTCCAGGAAACAAAGGAACAGCATCTTGATGCCATCTTGCTGCCATCTTGCCAAACTGGAATTCTATACCCAGTGAAAATATCCTTCAAAAAGTGAAGGAGAAATAGAGGCTGAAAGACAAACAGCATTGAGAAGCACATTACCAGCAAAAAAATTTAAAAAGATACTGTAATTAAAAATCTGCTCACAAAGAAAACCAGGTGCAGACAATTTTGCAAGTGAATGCTTACAAACATTTAAGAAAGAAATAACACTGCTTCTACACAAAATCTTCCAAAGCATAGGAAAAGGGGAATGAAATTAAAATTATGTACCACCTTTTTTAAAAAAGAATAAAAAGATGAACATTTAGAGAAAAATTTAAAGATATAAATAAAGTAAGCAATGTACTATGCTATAGACTGGAATATTCAATATTTAAAAATATCAGTTCTCTAATAGATCTGTGCAACTGGTTCTAAAAGTCATGTCGACATTGACACACAACTTGAATAGACCTCAAGGGAAGTATTTTTTTTTAAAGCCAATCTCAAAAGGTTATACACTACATGATTCCATTATTCTTGGAATAATGAAGTTACAGAGCTGGAAAACAGACTAATGGTTGCCCGAGATTAACGTTAGGAGGTTTGGGAGATAACCATCTGTTCAGTGCAGTAAGGCAAGAACAGGCAACTAAAGGGTGAAGATTAGAAAGGAAAAAGTAAACTGTCATTGTTTACAGATAACATGATTGCATGCATAAAAAATTAAAAGAAAACAGGTAAAACATCAAAGCTCATGAAATAATTTATCAAGGTTACTGGCTAAAGGTTACTATGAAAAATCATTTGCATTTCTTTACACCAAGAACAAACATAAAGAAAATTAATTTCTCCCCAGAAAGTTGTTTAGCCTGAATCTAATCATAAGGAAACCAGCCAAATCTAGATTGCAGGACATTCTACAAAATGACTGGCCTAGACTTTTCAAAGATGCCAATGTCATGAAAAAAGGGAGCAGGAAAGGAGGTGGGGTGTTCTAAATTAGATTAAAGAGACATGAAAATTGAATGCAATGTGTGATCCTAGATTAGATTCCAGGTTTTCTTGAGATACAATCTATGTAGCATAAAATGCACCATCTTAACGGATGCATTTCTGTGATTTTTAACATATTTACAAAGTTGTGCAATCATCACCATGATCTAATTCCAGGACATTTTCATCGCCTCCCAAAATCCCTTCTACCCATTAGGTGTCTCTTCCATTTCTGCACTCCGCCCAGCCCCTGCCAACTGCTAATCTACTTGCTGCCTCTATAGGTTTGCCTATTCTGGGTATTCCAAATGAATGAAACCATACGATATGTGGTCTTTTATATCTGGCTTCTTCCTTCACTGACATTTCTTCAACATTTTCAAGGTTCATCCATGTCTTAGCATGTATCAATACTTCACATCTTTTTAAGGCTAAATAATATTCCATTGTATGGATTTATCACATTTTGTTTATACATTCATCAGTCGAAGGACATTTGGGTTGTTTCTGTTTGGCTATTGTGAATAATGCCACTATGAAAATTCACGTACACATTTTTGTGTGAACATATGTTTTCAGTTCTCTCAGATATATACCTAGAAGTGGAACTGCTGGATCGTATGGTAACCGGACATCTAGCTTTTTGAGGAACTGCCAGGCTGTTTTCCACAGCTGCTGCACAATTTTCCATTCCCACCCGCAAATGTATAAGGGTTCCAATTTCTTCACATCTTTGTTGACACTTGTTATTAATTTTTTTATTATAGCCATACCAGTTAGTGTGAAGTGGTACCTCATTGTAGTTTTGATTTGCAGTTCCCTAATGACTAGTGATACTGAATATATTTTCATGTGCTTATTGGTAATTTCTACGTCTTCTTTGTAGAAATGCCTAGTCAATTTCTTTCTCCATTTTTAAATGGAGTTGTCTTTTTATTATTAAGTTGCATGAATTCTTTGAATTCTTTATATGTTCTAGAAACTAGACACTTATCAGATAAATGACTTGCAATATTTTCTTCCAGTATGTGGGCTGTCTTTTGACTTTGATAGTATTATTTGATGCACAATTTTTTTTAAATTTTGATGAAGTTCAGCTTATCTGTTTTTTCTTTGATTGCTTGTGCTTTTGGTGTCATATCCACAAAGCTGTTGCCTGATCCAAGATTACAAATTTTCAAACCTATGTTTTCATCTGATTTTTATAATTTTAACTTTTATATTTAGATCTTTGATCTATTTTGAGTTAATTTTTAGTATGTGGTATGTGGTAGAGATGAACATTTATAATTTGTAGAAAAGACTATTCTTTCATCCATTTAATGGTCTTAGAATTCTTGTAAAAAATCCATTGACCTTCAGTGTGAGGACTTTTTTTGACTATCAGTTCTAGTCCACTGATATATATGGTTATTCTCGTGCCAATTTTGATTACTGTTGCTTTGTAGTAAGTTTTGAGTTAGAGAACTGTGCATCCTTCAACCTTGTTTCCAGGATTGTTTGGGCTATTCTGGGCTCCTTTAATCCCATATGTATTATAAGATCAACTTGTCTATATTTGGAAAAAATGCAGATGGAATTGTCTCTCTCGTTCTTGATTTTAGTAATTTGGATCTTCTTTCTTTTCCTTTGGCAGTCTAGTTAAAGGTTTGTCAAATTTTTTTTTATCATTTCAAAGAACCAACTTTTGTTTCATTAATTTTCTCTGTCATTCTTCTATTCTCTATATTTTTCGTCCCGCTCTAAGCTTTATTATTTCCAGTCAGTTTGTGATAAGGCAGAAAGGGTAAAGAAGAATTCTGGGCTAGGGGAATGGTATGAGCTAAGCCATAGATATGTGAAAGGGCATGACAATTACAGCAAATGATGAGCAGCTCTGTGTAATAGCCCCCAGAGCTGGGGGTGGGGGCAGATACAACTAAACTGTATTTTAGCATATTTTAGCAAGATCATTCCAGCAATGTGGGAAAGTGGGAGAGAGGGAGGCTAGAAAGGAAGCAAGAAGTGGTGCTGGACAGCTTGAAGTATTGATAAGGATGAGGAAGAAGGAATGGATGTGATGGGGATTCGGAGGTCCACTTGGCAGAGTCTATGTGCCATTGACCATGAGGAGAGGGAGAAGTATAGGACGGTATGGGGCTGGTGATGGGGCCATAGGCCATATCAAGGGAGTGTGAGTGGGAAGATAAAGGGTTCTGTTTGGGGAAGGTTGTGTGTCAATGTGTCTTGAGGCATCTGGACAGAAATGTCCAGAAACAGTGGGAGAGACAGGTTGGGAACACAGGCAGAAGTCAAGGATGTGGGGCAGGTTTGAGGGCCATTGGTGAGTGCGCAGAAAGGATGTGACCCACCCCACGGAAAAGGTCAAGGATGAAGGAGAACCTACAACATCTCTGGTAACACCAGGGTTAGAGGCTGAAACACAAGATCAGGAGTCAGCAAACAAGATGAAGGGGCCAGCCAGAAAGTGGCAGTCAGTGCTGTGAAAACACCAGCAGTGCACGGTGGCACCTCAGAAGTCCCTGGGAGGGACTGAAGATGGGACAAGGCAAGCAGGGCTGAGAGTCCCAAAGAGGTCAAATAAGGTGTGGCTGTCCATGTCCACTGGACTTGGCAGTCAATGAGCCATCAGCCACTCACTCAATGACAGTGCAGGAAGCAGAAGCTCACGTGGAGTGGGCCGAGGAGCTGAGGCATCCAAGGAAGTAGGAGGGCAAGTGTTCACCACCTTCCCAGGAGTTTGATAGGACCACAAGGAGAGGGAGAAAGTGGCCAATCAGCTGAAGGTCTGAATAGAGCATAAAGGCTGATCTGTAAGAGGGAGCGCCTTCTGCCTGACTGCCTTCAAGCTGGGACATGTGTCACCCTCTCCAAGCCCCTCAACCTTTGGACTCAAACTTTATCGTTAGCTGTTCCTGGGTGGTGGGCCTGCTGGCTCCAGACTGGAACCACATCACCGGCTTTCCTGGGTCTCCAGCTGGTCAACTGCAGAGCTTGGGACTTGTCAGCCTCCACAGTCACAGGAGCCAATTATTTATTATATGAATCTCCTATTGGTTCTCTTTCACTGGAAGCCCTGACTAATGCAAGGGACACTGGGGGTGGTAATGAAAACCTCTCTTCAGGCTGAAAGAAAGGACGATGTGAAGGCCTACGAGTTGATTGAGCAGGAAGAACAGGGGGTGAAGGAGCTCAGCAGAAGGTTCATTGCTCCAAGTGGTGGGGCCTTTTACTGATCCAGTTACAGGGCCTGCATCCTCATCCATTCCATCCTCACCACGGGTCAGCAGAGCCATATGGTTGAGGAGTCTCTCCCCTGGGGTTTATACACGACATGGTTTGGTTTCCTCCAGCATCTACCTCTCAACTGCAGAACTCCCCTTTCCCACTGGGCAGCAGCTCCCTAAGTCCTTATTAGGGAGACATAAGCTTTCGACTTCTTTTGGTTACTCCTTGTAGGAGTTAGGATTCCATCCCGTTCACTGGTGAAATCTTCACTCTCAAGCTCCATTTGAAACTCATCTCCCCTCCCCACGCCAGCCAGAGCCACAGTCTTGGAGCTGGAGAGGAGGCTGAGCTTTGATCCTGAGCTGGCCTTGCCCTCTCTTGGGGGCTTCCCCTTCTGGTGCCCAGGGTGGGAGTAGGGGAGACAGAGGGTCTGCAGGGGGCTGCTTCTAAGCAATGCTGGTGACCTCTACTGCTGCCGTCTCCCATAGGTGGGGTTGGGCTTTCAAGAGGCAGAGTTCGGTGTCACACCAACCTTTCCATTGCTAAGGACCAGCCCTCCCAAGTTCCCCTTCAGCCTGGTCAGACATTGAGACCCTGTCTCAGCTGTCCAGGTGGGTGCCCATCACTTAACTTGACTTCTGCCTGACAGAGAGGCTCTGCCCCCCTATTCCTTCACGCAGAGCTCTTCTGCAAGCTCTGAGGGCTTTGGAGAACTGGGACCGGGTGTCGGGGGTCCCCCTTTCCTTCCCGGATATGCCATGCCCACATCCCTCATATTCACCATGGAACCCTCCTTCTTTCCTCTGTCACATTGCTGGGGGAGGGAAGTGTCTGCAAAGAGCAATGAATTGGGGTGCAAGTAACAGCAATGTCACAGCAATGCAAGGAGTGCCCCTGGGAAAGAACCAGAGGGCAGCCGGGGACACTGGCTCTGTTGGAGGGAGGCATCTGGGCTGGTCTTTCCGAGGCAAAGGTTTTGCATGGGTGGTGGCCCCAGCAGTAAAGCAGTGCCTCTGTAATGGGGCACCCCCAATCTCTGGGTGTTAAAATGTAGGTTCTGTTGCAGTGTTCCTGGGCGGCACTCCAGGTCTGGCCTTTCTAACTCCTTGGGGGTGCTGGGGATGCTGGCTCAGGGACTGTCCCTCCCTGGAGGGATCTGCCATTTCAGAGGCTCAAAATGACACACATAAATCTCTCTCACGCTTGCAACTGGACAACCTTTCCTGCACCCTCCCTCCGCCAAGCATGTGTTCCTGTTTTGTTTTATTCTCTATGGAAACAACATGAACAAAGGGTCTAGTAACCAACACATGGAGAAGACTCTCTACACACCAAGCACCGCAGTGTTCTAGTTAATCCTCCTAACAGCCCTCCGCGGCACAGGCGGGGAAACTGAGGCCTGGAGGTGTCCAGTCACTGACTGGAGGATGCACATGGGGAAATGGCAGAGCTGTCTCCTCCCAGGGAGGAGGGTAGCCCTCAGCCCCTCACGCTGCCAGAGGTCACACAGGGAGTGCTTTTTCCAAACAGCCTTTTGGAAAGGGAGGGTCTGGAAATTTCCTCAAGCTAATTAACGTGAGGCAAGGACCCTGCAGTGAAGAGGCGGCACTTTTAACAGATCTGAGACAGTTACATGCTAAGTTTCTGGTAAACAGAAACGAATGAGTCCCAAGAGGGCTGGGGTTTTGTTTTGGGAAAAGAGAAAGGGGGAAAAGCCAGCCAGGGCAGACCGGAGGAGGCTAATGGCAGCCTGGGAGGCCTCGTCAGTGTCTCCCCCAGGCAGGCCACGGGCCATTTCCAACAGCCGCCGCCAGAGCCTGCAGGCCTGCTGGGGTCCTGGGCTGTGTGATGTGCATCTGTTAATCTCCTGGGATTGCCATGAAGTACCACAAACTGTGCGGCTTCAACAGCAGACATTTATCATGTCACAGCTCTGGAGTCGAGAAGTCTGAGATCAAGGTGAGGCAGGGCTGGTTCCTCCTGGGGGCCCTGAGTGGGGACTCCTCCAGGCCTCTTGTCTAACTTCTGGTGGTTGTTGCAATCTTCTGTGTTCCTTGGCCTGTAGGTCTCGCCTCATCCCTGTCCTCATCGTCACGTGGCGTTCTCCCTATGTGCGAGCCTGTCCCTGGGTCTGAATTTCCCCTTTTTATAAGGACACCAGTTGCATCGCATTAGGGACCCACCCTACTCCCGTATGGCCTCATCTTAACTCGTTACATCTTCAACAACCTAAATGGGACCAGTTCTGCGGTACAGGGGATGGGGCTTCAACATACGAGTCCTCAGAGGACGCAGTGCCACCCGTCACAGTGAGGGAGGGGTACGGAGGGCCCCTCTACCAGGACAGCCCAGATGTGGACTCATGGATTTCCTTACACAAATTCCAGGACCCCCAAGCACAGTTAGAGAAAGTATTACAAGGCCTGGGGAATTGACAACAGGTGGCTCTTCCCTGGGCAATCCCCAGCACTGGAGACAAATGAGGGTGTTTCCACAGCACGTTGCAGGACGTCCTCCACGTGTCACATGAGCACCCAGACCCACAGACACTGTCGCAAACTTCCTGAAGCCTCAGTCCATGAGGCCAAAGGCACTGTCACGGAAGGGCTGGGCCAGGACAAGCCACGGAGCCTCTTTCTTCACCTGCCCGCCGGGGAGAATGATGCCGACCTTGAAAGTACAACTACGGCTGTTGGATGAATTCAGTGCGCTTTCCACCCCGCCTCAAGTGAAGTTATCTTGAAGTTATTGTCTTAGCCCTGCCTCTGCCCTGCCCTCCCACATTCTAGCAGAGACTCAGCCAAATGCCTTTCTTTTTTTTTTTCTTTTGAGAGGGAGCTTCCCTCTTGTCGCCCAGACTGGAGTGCAGTGACGCGATCTTGGCTCACTGCAACCTCTGCCTCCCAGGTTCAAGTGATTCTCCCACCCCAGCCTCCCAAGTAGCTGGGACTACAAGCGTGCACCACTACACCTGGCTAATTTTTTGTATTTTTAGTAGAGACAGGGTTTCACCAGGTTCGCCAGGCTGATCTCGAACTCCTGACCTCAGGTGATCCACCCGCCTAGGCCTCCCAAAGTGCTGGGATTACAGGCATGAACCACCGCCCCCGGCCTAGCCAAATGCCTTTCACCCACTTTAATGATCCAACCCTCGCGGCACATGGAGTGCATACTGGCCTGGAACCCTGGGGACCGCAGACCTCTGTTTTTGCAGCCAGCAGCCACCCACTTTGATTCCAATGTCCTGCTATTCCCTGGGGGAGTCACCACACTTCACCCCCACTGTCAAGCCATCAGGTTAAGGCAGCTCGACATCACCCAAGGCAGACAGTGGGAGCCCTTCCCATGCCTTTTCCTGGAATTACCGGGAACAGTAAGCTCTTTTTTACCCCTGTGGGGGAATGAAGTACCTACCTTATGTACAGACATGATAAAATGGACATAGCACTACCTGGAGATAACAAGGTAATATGTGTAAAGTGCCTACGCAGGAAATACTTCTTGTTCAGGTGTTGAAGGTAAAATGACACAGGAACGTACAGGGAGCACCCAAGGCATCCACAGAACATGCTTGTTGCAGAGGCGGGTTTACTGTGAAGGCAACAATGCCTAAGCTTGCAGTCCCGCACCTGAGCCGCCCTGTCCAAGGCCCTGCATTGAATTCTGTCTGTAACTTTGTCTCTTTCTCATCAAGAGGACAACACCTATCCCCAAAATTGTAGAATAAGCTTCATGTCCCCAAAACTTGGATCCGGTTCTGTATGCTGGGCATGGGAAATAAGAGGAACTGAGATTTTTTTTAAATTAACAAAATTCAGAGGGTGAACCAGATACTATTTAGCTTCCTTCTAAGGCAAAAGTCTCATCTGTCTGTGATCCTGATGTAATAAACCCATCTTTTTGGATTGCACTGGGACTGGATTCAAGACTTTAAAAAAACCGAAAGGCTTTTCTTAAAAACAGAAATTAGCATTTAGCCCTAAGATAATAAAGCAGAAGCCAGACCAAATTCAAAGTGCTTAAATTTCCATTAAAGAATAAATTCAGGTCTCCCGGGGTGGCGGGGGGCGGGGAATGAAGCAAATACTTCTCCCAGGGCAAAAGGAAAAGAAGGCTGTCCGAGTACCTCTCAGGGAGGAAGCTGAAGCTGACAGCCAGGAAAGAATTCACTATAGAAGAACCCTATCCGGGAGGGAAGGGAGCCTACTTCAGGGCTCACTGAGGACTCTGTCCTGGCTTCTTAACTCAGCCCACCCAGGGAGCAGGGAAGGGCCCTGCAGTTGAGATGACTGAATAGAGAAGGCAGCTGGGCACGGTGGCACACACCTGTAATCCCAGCACTTTGGGAGGTCGAGGCGGGTGGATCACAAGGTCAGGAGTTCAAGACCAGCCTGGCCAACATGGTCTCTACTAAAAATACAAAAATTAGCTGGGAGCACCTGTAATCCCAGCTACTCGGGAAGCTGAGGCAGGAGAATTTCTCAAACTCGGGAGGTGGAGGTTGCAGTGAAACAAGATCATGCCACTGCACTCCAGCCTGGGTGACAGAGAGAGACTCCATCTCAAAAAAAAAAAAAAAAAAAAAATTGAAAAGGCAGCAGCATACAGGGGAGGATTCTGTGTGAAAGCCTGCTTTTCCTGGTGGGAATTTATGGAAGCAACAGGAAGCTCTGAAACTCTGTTTTCAGTCACTTGGACAGTCAGTCGGTTGTGGGTCAACAAACTTTCCATGTGTTTATGTTTGAGGCACCAGGCTGGGCCCTGGAGATGTAGAGTGGAAAGCAGAGGGTTGTACTGGAAGTGACTGTAGAAGGTGCAGTGGCTGAGGCAATGTTGGAGGGACAGCACAGGCCTCTGGAAGGGACACTAAAAGGGAGTATCTGCCTAATCTAGGTGCCATCCGTAATGATACCTGACATTTTTGACTTCGGCTTTGTGCAGACAACAAAGGGAGTGTTAAGAATGCCAAGAACAACAGCTCAGGGCCGGGCACGGCGGCTCATGCCTGTAACCCCAGCACTTTGGGAGGCTGAGACGGGCGGATCACCTGAAGTCAGGAGTTCGAAACCAGCCTGGCCAACATGGCGAAATCCTGTCTCTACTAAAAATACAAAAATTAGCTGAGCCTGGTGGTGGGTGCCTGTAATCCCAGCTACTCGGAAGGCTGAGGCAGGAGAATCACTTGAACCCAGGAGGTGGAGGTTGCAGTGAGCCAAGGATCATGCCACTGCACTCCAGCCTGGGCAACAAAGCAAGACTCCACCTCAAAAAAAAGAACAACAGGCCTGAAATGGGGCCACCCTCCTGCTAGCTGGAAAAGGTGCCATGGCTTCCTCTGTCAGTGTCAGCTCCCATCACAAAGGAGAGACAAGTAACAACCTACTCTTTCAGGCCAGGCCTTCTCCCGCAGCTGTCGGCCTTAGGCATAGTCTGTGTGTGGTGAGTTGTCCAGCGTCCTGGTGGAAGGCCTTGCTTCCTAAGTGTCTGTAATGCATGGGGCTCATTTGGGGCCAGCTGACATAGCAGGCTGCGTGCCCTGCAGTCCTGGCCTGTCCAGCCTGCACCTGAGTGCTCTGTGCTGGGTTACCTTCCCTGGAGGGCACAGAGCCACAACCTCCCCCAGCAACAGCAGCCACATGCATTTATTTTCTTTTTTTTTTTTTGAGATACATTCTCAGTCTGTTGCCCATGCTGGAGTGCAGTGGTGCGATCACACTCACTGCACCCTCCCTGGGCTCAGGTGATCCTCCCACCTCAACCTCCCGAATAGTTAGGAACACAGGTGTGCACATGCAGCTAATTTTTTTTTTTTTTTTTTGTATTTTTTTGTAGAGACAGGGTTTCGTCATGCTGCCCAGGCTGGTCTCGAACTCCTGGGCTCAAGTGATCTGCTCACCTTGGCTTCCCAAATTGCTAGGATTACAGGCGTGAACCAACGCATCCAGCTGCATTTCTGTGTCACTCCCTCATACCCAATGTTCTGTGGCCCACCCTTTCATAGGGACTTTAGGGCAGGGGCCTTACATGTTCTTGGAGGGCTAAGGGATGTTTGCAGAGAATACCCTAGTTGAATCAAGTCTTGAAAAAGAAACCAGGACTCCTCCAACAGACAAAAGGAAAAGGGTTTTCCAGATGGAATATAAGAGGGGAGGCACCAGAAGATATGAGAAGGCCTAGCAGATGCTTGTGAGAGGCCGAAGCAAGACAGGCAGGACCTGGCAGAAGAGCAATTGCAGGCAGGACTGATGAGACCTGGTGCCAAGGGGACAGAGGTGATGCAGAAGAAATAAGGAGGGGACCCACAACTCCCAGGCTGGCTCGTGACAGCTTCCCTCTATAAAGTAGTGCTTGCATCCAAGTACAATTCCTGAGAAATGGAAGTTTGCCATAATATAGACGCCATCATCTGACTATGCTCATCTGGTGTACTAAGATGCACACATTCCCATCAACACGGCTACACTCCCATTTACTTTACTTAGGGCTGAGTTGAAAAATCTGTTGAGAAGGTAGCCCCTCTGTGGGTTAATTCACAGGGTGCTGAGATGTGCCATTAGCTGGTCACTGGGTCCTGAAATTGCTCCCTTTGGATCATGTCCACGACTGCCTCCCATCCAGACACAAGTGTGTGGCCCAGGAACACTAACCTGCTTCCAACCCGCTGGGTTTATCCCATCTGAGCTAATCTGGGTAAGCAGGAGAAGGGAATGGTTTATCCAGGCGAGGGGTGTGTGGACAAGCCTTGAGTTCATTGAACAGTTTTGTGACCCCACTTCAGACCATAGCAGGGCAATTCCAGGAGCCACAGACAGCCCAAGTGACTTGTTTCAGCACTGGAAGCAGTTCTCTGAACTGTATTGCTCAGTCAGGGCAGCAGCCTAGCTGGGGGCTTGAGCGTTTGTGGCTCAAGCCTCAACCCTTTGGGTCTGATAGAGATTAGCTCTGCCTTTTCTAGTAGAGATGGCATTCAGGGCCTCGAGTGGCGATTCTCTTTTAGGAAACAGGCCTGCAAACGTGGCCTTTGCCAGACTGAGAAATAGGCCCAAATAGAAATCTAGGCACGTGCATCCAAACAGCAGCTGTCTGTTTGCTGAGTGTTGTATGTGTTTGTTTATGAATATCCAGTTCTTTCAAAAATGACATGAGGCCTCACAAAATTGACATGTAATATGTTAATTAAATTGTTTTTAAACTATGAGAGTTAAACTTAACTCTCTGGTTAAGCTTTAACTCTTTAACTCTCTGGGTTAAGCTTTCAATTTTGCTCTGAACTCATGTCCCAGGACTCATGTCCACACCTACGACTACAATCATCTTTAAAGAAACCACGCCGGCTGGGCGCAGTGGCTCACACCTGTAATCCCAGCACTTTGAGAGGCTAAGGAGGGTGGATCACCTGAGATCAGGAGTTCGAGACCAGCCTGACCAATATGGCGAAACCCCATCTCTACTAAAAATGCAAAAAAGTAGCCAGACATGGTGGTGGGCGCCTGTAGTCCCAGCTACTCAGGAAGCTGAGGCAAGAGAATTGCTTGAACCTGGGAGGCAGAGGTTGCAGTGAGCTGAGATCATGCCATTGCACTCTAGCCTGGGCAGTAACAGTGAAACTCCATCTGCAGAACAGAAAGAAAAGAAAGAAGAAGGAAGGAAGGAAGGAAGGAAGGAAGGAAGGAAGGAAGGCCGGCCCACCCTCGCCACATATGATGTTGACCTTTGCTGTTTTCTACCCCATCCTATTCCATTTTGTGGGATGCTGGGGCAGCTCCCTCAACTAATTCATGCCCCAGGCATTGGAATATCCACAAGGGTTTAGAAAACACTCCCCTCCACTGAGAGCCCTCTGAAGACAGGGCTATCTGTTCCTTGCCCTGGGCTTGGCATACAGTAGGTGCTTATTGAAGCTTTGAGAACCTTAGTGAGGGGTAAGGAAAGAGGCTGGGGTTGGAATTTGTGAGGTGGTACATAATGAGAATTGAGAAACTTAGGGTGTGTCCCTTTTTGCCCCAGCTGTGAAGAAGTTCAAACCATGACTTTGAGACCTTTAAAACTACTTACCTTGAGTTTGTGTCTGGTGGAGAACCAGCTGTTGGCCTCATGAAGCCTGTCATCATAGTTTGTTAATTTGAGGACTGAGCTCTCTTGTGGCTCAGAAGATAGACAACTATTTGAGCAGATTTGTGTGGGCAGAGCTGGATTCACCCCAACTATCAAGTTAGTATTGTTAGAGATTGCATTTTGCAAAGCCAAAATGAACCAGCATGAAAGATTTTAGAATCATGGAAAGTTAAGCCTAGAAAGACCACAGAGAACCATCCAGCCAACTCTCCCATTTTAAAAGTGAAGGATTTAGGCTGGGCATGGTGGCTCATGCCTGTAATCCCAGTGAGGCTGAGACGGGTAGATCACTTGAGGTCAGGAGTTCGAGACCAGCCTGGCCAACATGGTGAAACCCCATTTCTACTAAAATACAAAAATTAGCTGGGCACGGTGGCACACACCTGTAATCCCAGCTACTTGGGAGGCTGAGGCAGGAGAATTGCTTGAGCCTGGGAGGCGGAGATTACAGTGAACTGAGATCATGCCACTGCCCTCCAGCCTGGGTGACAGAGCGAGACTCTGCCTCAAAAAATTTAAAAAAAATAATAAAAATAAACAAAAGTGAAGGATTAGTAAATCCTAGATTACTTGCCCAAGATCATCCAGGAAAAAGACAAGAACCCAAATATACTAGCTCCCAATTCAACATTCTTCTTCTTCTTAAACATTGCCCCTTTCAGAAACTTTGGATTTCATCCCCATTATATTTCAGTACTCTTGTTGATTTATTTTAGGTTTATCTGATCAAGAATTAACATTTCAGAGGTGTTAGGATTGATCAGTGTTATTGCTTTGTGAAAGGAAAATAACATCTCAGAGTTCCAATTCACCAAGCAGAAAGGAAAAAAAATAAGCTGAAGGCTGGGCCGTGCAAGAAACTGCCTTTCCTTCTGTTCCTAAGCAGACTGCTACAGATGAAAGGCCAGATATCTCCACAGGTAGCTACTCTATGTTCACTTTATCTTGGGTAAAGTGCTAATTTACTGAGCACAAAATGAATACGTGTTGTCGGGTGCAGTGGCTCACACCTGTAGTTCCAGCACTTTGGGAGGCCGAGGCGGGTGGATTGCCTGAGCTCAGGAGTTTGAGACCAGCCTGGGCAACACAGTGAAACCCTGTCTCTACTAAAATACAAAAAATTAGCAGGGCATGGTGGTGTTCACCCGGAATCCCAGCTACTCGGGAGGCAGAGACAGGAGAATCGCTTGAACCTGGGAAGCGGAGGTTGCAGTGAGCCGAGATTGCACCAGTGCACTCCAGCCTGGGCCACAGAGTGAGACTCCATCTCAAAAAAAAAGGAAAGAAAAATTGAATACATGTTTGACCATTCCCCTACCTGTTTCTTTCTTGTAACATGTGGATTCAGTAACGCAACTGTCCCCTCCCTCGTTCCCCTCCAGCCCTTTAAATACTGAAGCCCTCAAATTATCTTTGGAAAAAGTCACAGACCACAGATTGTTCCTGTGGTATTGTGTGCCTTTTCTCCAAGCATGTCCTTAACCTTGGCAAAATAAACTTCTAAATTGATTGAGACCTGTCTCAGATATTTTTGAGTTTATAGCTTACAGATATGAATCACTTGCCAAAGACACTGGCATTTAGCGAGCTCTCCTAGGCTGTAACCAGTATGTCAAATTCGAAGATTATTGTGTGTGATCGTTTGGATTCCTTGTTATGATGTATTTTATAAATGCACTAGTTCTATCTTTGCTGATGTATTTTTGCTGATCTTTTATAAGGTGGAACTTTTGTCTAAATGGTATATATTAGACTGTATTGAGTGTTACAAAACCAATATTCTATGGAGAATGAAAAAATAATGGACTAAATTAACTAGGGGGAGAAAAAGCATGAGTCCTGGGTTGCAAGGACCATGAGAGGCATGGGCGGAGCAGGTAGTGTTCGGCAGGCCCAGAAGAGGGAGCCCACAGCCTGCCTGCCTGTCCCTCTCACTCTCCTCCAGGAGACTGCCAGTGAGTTTCCCCTTGACCACACTAGGTTAGGTTTCTAAAGAAACGTGCTCAGGACTTTTCTTCATTCCCTCCTCCACCCTTAGAGAAGTAGACTCCAGCCAGGAAAGTAAAACAAACAAACAAAGAAATAAAAAAACTCAACCCCAAGTGTTGTGTATTCAGATCTCCAGAAACAAACAAACAAACACCACTTCAGGTATCAGGGGAATAAAATGGAGAGAGCTCGGAGGGCGGGCCAGTTGAGAGCAGACATGGTCCCATAAAAGGCATCCCTGAGTGGGGGGCCGGGGGCCTGGGAGGATGGAGACACCTGGACCTCATGCTTGGAAAAAATGAGAAATGGCTCTTGATAGAGGGGCCAGAGCGTGGAGCAGGGCGGGGTGGGGGGGGGCCTGACCTACGCAACAGGAAGCGGCCTGCCCACCCTCTCCACTGCCGTGCTCCCCAGCACAGCTGGAAAGGAAAAGGGCTACAGAGTGTGCAGATTCTTTGTTTTTTAAAAGCCCAAGCAGCTTATTTTAAGTCAATAATGCCATGGCCTCAGAGCAAAGCAAACGCTGCAGGTGCAGCACTGGGAACACCATGCGCCTGTATTCCAGGGGAAACCTGGAGCCTGGGAGGCACATTTCATGGGCAGAGGTGGGAAGGAGTCACCTGGGGCTGATTTCCATGGACCTGGGAGCCCTGAGCCCTCAGGCCTGGCTGGCTTTTTGTGGGAGGACAGCGCTCCCAGGAGCCAGCCAGTGAAGGGGCCTGCAGCCCTGCAACCCTGCAACACTGCAGCCCTGCAGCCCTGCAACCCTGCAACACTGCAACCCTGCAACCCTGCAACCCAGAGCCCAGTGTGCAACAAGCAGCCAGAGGGCTCACTCCCAGAAATGGGGGCTCAGCTGCCCCGTCCCAGGACAGACAGTGGGCCTGTCACCGATCACGCCATTGCAGTGGCAAAGTATTGTAAGGTCAAAGATTTGGAGCTCTGGGCCAGACCGCTGGCTTTGAATCCTGGCTTAGACCTCTACTGTGTGACCCCAGGCGGGTTACTACTCTTCTCTGTGCCTCAGTTTCCTCCTCTGTGAAATAGGGGTGATAATATGGGTCGCAAATTTCTTGTTTACAATTCTAAAATCCAAAAAGCTCCAAAGAAATGATATATAAATACACACATACATACATACACACAGCCTCTTCAACTTAAGATAGGGTTACATCCACATAAACCCATTGTAAGTTGAAATGATTGTTGAGTTGAAAATGAATTTAATACACCTAACCTACCAAACATCATAGCTGAGCCTAGCCTACCTTAAACGCGCTCAGAACACTGACATTAGCCCACAGTTGGACAAAATCATCTGGCAACGCAGTCCACTATGGAGTATCAGTTCCTTTTTTCTTTTTTTTTTTTTTTTGAGATGGAGTCTTGCTCTGTCTCCAGGCTGGAGTGCAGTGGCACAATCTCGGCTTACTGCAACCTCCACCTCCCAGGTTCAAATGATTCTCCTGCCTCAGCCTCCCGAGTAGCTGGGACTACAGGCACATGCCACCACGCCCAGCTAATTTTTGTATTTTTTTTTTTAGTAGAGATAGGGTTTTATCATGTTGGACAGGATGGTCTTGATCTTTTGACCTCGTGATCCGCCTGCCTCGGCCTCCCAAAGTGCTGGGATTACAGGTGTGAGCCATCCCGCCCGGCCGCAGTATCAGTTCTTTACCCTCCTACTTGAGTGGCCAACTGGGAGCTGTGGCCACTGCCGCTGGCCAGCATTGCAAGACAGTCTTATACCACACATTGCTAGCACAGGAAAAGACTAAAATTCCAAATTTAAGTACAGTTTCTATTGAATGCATATCACTTTCACACCATTGTAAAGTCAAAACATCCTTAAATTGAACCATGGTAAATTGAGGACCATCTGTATTGACAAAAAAAAAAAAAAAAAAGGCAAATAGCTAAATGGAAACAAAACTGGCAAAAGGAAGGCAGTTTTAGCAGAGATTTCTAGGTACTTACTTCAATTACCACCCCCCCAACCCCCATCCTTCCCAGTAATAGAATCCTGATGTTACTCAGAGTTGCCATTTATCTAATTGAAAGACCGTGTTTCCCAGCCTCCCTTGCAGATAGGTATAGCCATGTGACTAAATTCTGATCCAATATATGCAAGCAGAAGTGTTGTGTGTTATGTCCAGGAAGACTCCTTAAAGGGAAGGAGTGTGTCCTCCTTTGTGCCTGCCTCTCTCCTGCTGGTTGGAATGAGGGTGTGATGCCTGGCACTCTAGCAGCCATCTTGGAACATGGGGCTGAGGACCACAGCCATTCCCTAAGGAGAGCAAAATGCAGCCCTAGAAGACGCCTGGGTCCCTGATTAGTTTGCAAAGCCACAATACCAATCCCGCACTCCCTCCAGAATTCTTTTACAAGGGACAAAAATAAATTTCTATCCAATTTAAGCCTCTGGTGCTTTTGGTTTCTCTGCCATATGCAAATAAACCTAATTCAATTAACACAGCAATTCACAGAGGAGCAAATCCAAATGACCAACATAAAATGGTGCTGAAGTTTGTCAGTAATTAGAAAAATGCAAATTAAACAACACACCACTTTATACCCATCAAACTGATTAAAAACGAAATGTGTTAACATGTTTGTGGGCAAAGATTCAGGGAAAGCATTCTCTAACACATTGTTGCTGAAACATAAATTGTTAAGGCATTTTTGGAAAGCAACCTGGCAACAGTTATTAAAATTAAAACCCTACCCTAATGGTAGAAGGAAAAGCGGGAGAAGACACATCACATGGCAAAAGCAGGAGCAAGAGAGAAGTGGAGGTGACACACTTTTCAACAACGAAATTTTCTGAGAATTCACTTACTATCAAGAGGCCAGCACCAAGAGGATGGTGCTAAACTGTTCATGAGAAATCCACCTCCACAATCCAGTCACCTCCCACCAGGCCCCACCTGCAATATTGGGGGTTATATTTCAACATGCGATTTGAGCGAGGACAAATATCCAAACTATATAAATATGCATATACATCTGTACAGAAACAACCAACAGTATCTCTTTTAATTGACAAGTAAAATTATGACAAGAAAAACATGATGTTTTTCATATATGTATACATTGTAGAATGATTAAATAAAGCTATATAACATATACCTTATCTCACATTTTTATCTGTTGTGGGGACAACACTTAGAATCTGCTTTCTTAGCAATTTTCAAATATACAATATATTTGCATTAATTGTTGTCAGCATGGCATATAATAGAGCTCTTGAGCTTACTTCCCCTAACTGAAATTTTCTCCCTTTGACCCTCATGTCCTCAGTCCCTCCATTTCCTAGCCTCTGGTAACCACCATTTTATTTCTTATAAGTTGGACTTTTTAATACTCCACGTGTAAGTGAGATCATGTGGTATTTGTCTTTCTGTGCCTAGCTTATTTTACATAATGCAATGTCCTCCATGTCTATTTATGTTGGTGCAAATGACAAGATTTCCTTCATTTTTAAAGCTATTCCATTGTGTATATATACCACATTTTCTTTATCCATTCATCCACTGATGAACACTTAGGTTGATTCTAATAGCTAAATAGCTAAATCTGTTTTAGCTCTTGTGATAGTGCTGCAATGAACAGAACAGTGCAGATATCTCCTTGATGTACCAATTTCATATCCTTTGGAAATATATCCAAGTGGTACAATTACTGGATCATATGGTAGTTCTATTTTTAATTTTTGAGGGAGCTCCATACTGTTTTCCATAATGACTGTACCAATCTGCATTCCCACAAACAGTTAAAAAGATTTCCCTTTTCTTCACATTCTCACCAATACTTGTTGTCATTCAACTGTTTGATAATAGCCCTTTCTAGCAAATGTGAGATGATACCTTACTGTGGTTGTAATTTGCATTTCCCTGGTGATAGGTGGTGTTGAGCATTTTTATACCTGTTGGCTATTTGTATAACTTCTTTTGAAAAATGTCTATTCACATCCTTTGCTTACTTTTAATCAGATATTTTGTTTTCTTACTTTTGAGTTCTTTATATATTTTGGATGTCAACTCCTTACCATATTCATGGTTTGCCAGTATTTTCTCATATTCTGTAAGTTGTCTCTTCACTCTGTTGACTGTTTCCTTGGATATGCAGAAGCTTTTTAGTTTCATGCAATCCTCTTTGTCTATTTTTGCTTTGTGCTTTCGAGGTCAAATCTAAAAAAATTATTGCCTATATCAACGTTCTATAGTTTTGCCCCTAAACTTTCTTCTAGCAGTTTTATAGCTTTTGGTTTTAGGTTTAAGTCTTTAATCCATTTTGAGTTGACTTTTGTATTTAGTATAATATAAAAGTTGAATTTCATTCTTCTGTGTGTAGTTATCCACTTTTCCTATGACCTCTTATTGAAGAGACTGTCCTTTCCCCATTGTGTGTTCTTGGCACCTTGATTGAAAATAAATTGACCAAAGATGCTGTATTTATTTGTTTATGCCTGTACCATACTGTTTTGATTCCTATAGCTTTAGAGTAGATTTTGAAATTGGGTTATGTGATGCTGTCAGCTTTGTTCATTTTGATCAAGTTTTGTCCCCACCAAAATCTTATCTTGAATTCTCACGTGTTGCGGGAGGGAACTGGTGGCAGGTAATTGAATCATGGGGTCAGGTCTTTCCTGTGCTGTTCTCATGATAGTAAGTCTCACGAGATCTGTTGGTAAGAGGGAGTTTTCCTGCACAAGCTCTCTGTTTGCCTGCTGCTATCCACTTAAGACCTGACTTGCTCGTCCTTGCCTTCTGCCATGATTGTGAGGTTTCCCTAGCCAAGTGTAACTATAAGTCCAATTATACCTCTTTCTTTTGTAAATTGCTCAGTCTCAGGTATGTCTTTATCAGCAGCATGAAAACTGACTAATATGCCTGGCTAGGTTTACAGAGCTTAGTTTATATGCTGATGTTAATATTTGGTAATGGGTGCTTAAATGTATTGTGAACATGAAATTTGTGAAGACTGTAGTGACAGATTAGTCATGTCTGCTTTCAATATGAGAAGACAGAATGGTGTCAAGCTTACCAAATATTTTCCAGGGTCTTCCCTAAAACATTATGGTTAGAGAAAATACAAGCAAATTTCTGAAGAAATTCTGAAGTGAAGAGCAAATTCTCATAGGTGAGGCTGAAAGATATTCATGCGTAAGGCATAGCACGTGCAAATATCTAGAGAAATAAACGACCATGCACTATTCTTAGAATTGCAAGTATGCACAACATGAACAGAAAGCATAACAGGTGAGAACAACAGTGTGAGAAATAGGTCCAGTAAAGTAGGATGCATTTAGATAATGAAAAACCTAGAAGCCTAGCATGTGAAGTTGGGTTTTTAGCCATGAGTTGTCATGATGAAGTTTCGTATTTAAGCAGCCACTTTGATGTCAGTGTACAGACTGAAC
Source organism: Symphalangus syndactylus (assembly GCF_028878055.3). Classification (NCBI taxonomy): domain Eukaryota; kingdom Metazoa; phylum Chordata; class Mammalia; order Primates; family Hylobatidae; genus Symphalangus; species Symphalangus syndactylus. The sequence continues at coordinate 6,642,773 of NC_072427.2, forward strand.
TGAAGCAATGTGCAGGGTAAGTGGAACCAACAAAGAAAACTGAAGAAAGACACCAAGTGAGTTCGGCTTTACTTAGTTAAGCTTCACATTTATGAGTTGCCAATCAGTGCTGATTCCTGGCAAATGGATGGTTGTGAATATGACACAATCCTGCCCTGCCCCAGAAGAGCTTATAGGAGAGAAAGGCAATTTCTCCAAGTGCCCTGAGAGCAGAGAGCTAGGAGAGGAACAGAAATGAAGGTGAAAGAGGTCAAGCATGACCATTCTCTATCAGCAAGGCCAGTACCAACTGCTGGGGCTTATAGAGTTCCCCAGAGCTTTCAGCACTTCTGAACCAGTTCTTGAAGACATCACAGTACACTGGTCTGTATGTCTTTCTCACATACACACAAACACACGCACATACACACACACACACACACACACACACTACATACACAGGAACCATTGATCAAAAACATCTCTATCAACATCTCCTAATTAGCTGAGAATTAGAAAATACATGTGGTTTGAGAAGATGACTGTTATTGTACTTTTAAGTAAAATATTGAATATCATATCTTGTATTAATAAATGGAATAAAAAATTATGTTTTCCTTCAGTAACATGAACTGACATTCTATATAAAGAACTAAAATATAAAGAAAGTTAACTACTTACATTTGTAAATCTATAAAATTATAAATGATAAAACATATTCCGTTTTAATTTATCCTTACAAAGCTCTGGAGGTACATCGGAATAAGTATTCTTTTATTTTACTAAGCAATGAAAATTCATGGAATTATGTGACTCTCTCAAGGTTTACAAGTAAATATCATAGCCAGGACTTGAACCTTAATCTTCTGTCTCCAAAGCGAGGATGGTTTTTATTATACCACCCCATTGTCTAATAGGCAGTATTTTGTTAAAACAAAATTAGAAAAATCTTATTGTACATTATTTACGGTACTCTTGCAGAAGAATATTTGAGAGAATGGCTTATGTAAGGAAGACAGCATATTGTCTAGTCTCAATAAAAATTTAATGTTTAAAATTATTGAGCCTATGATTTGCTAAAAAAAAGAAAAATAAAGATATAGATACTGCCTTTCCATCACCATTCCAGCCAGTAATTCTGATCTCCTTAAATGCCCAGCTTCCTGGGCATTCACTCCTGGAGGCAGCCATGCTCTCTATCCAGGTCTCCACCCTCTGGAGTGGTGCTGGATATTCTCTGTGGTTAGGGTTAATATGCTGGTTGGAATTACCGGGTATAGATCACGGTTTTTTTTGTTTGTTTTTTGAAAGGCCTATTCTCTTGTTACTTTAAGTTTTGGGATACATGTGCTGAACGTGCAGGTTTGTTACATAGGTATACATGTGTCATGGTGGTTTGCTGCACCTATCAACCTGTCATCTAGGTTTTAAGCCCCGCATGCATTAGGTATTTGTCCTAATGCTCTCCCTCCTCTTTCCCTGACCCCCTGACAGGCCCTGGTGCGTGGTATTCCCTCCCTGTGTCCATGTGTTCTCATTGTTCAACTCCCACTTGTGAGTGAGAACATGCGGTGTTTGGTTTTCTGTTCCTGTGTTAGTCTGCTGAGGATGATGGTTTCCAGCTTCATTCATGTCCCTGTAAAGGACATGAACTCATTCTTTTTTATGGCTGCATAGTATTCTGTGATGTAAATGTACCACATTTTCTTTATCCAGTCTATCATTGATGGGATACCCAAAGGACTATAAATCACTCTACTATAAAGACACATGCACATGTATGTTTATTGCAGCACTATTTACAATAGCACGTTTTATATAATTATCTGGAAATTGTCCTGGTCCCTGATAGAGGAGGCATTAGTTCCATTCAGTTGGCATCCTGGGTCATAAAGCAATTAAAGAAATTGCTTTGATCTCTAAAGCAATTGTTGCTCAGATTTCTAATTATTGTTATTCTATGTAGAAGTCTCATCCTAACCAAGGTGCATAGAAATCTCTCTCTCACTAACATTGGGAGAAAATGTGCAAGTAATGAGAGGCTTCAAGTAGAGGTGAGGGGGGTGCTTTCCAGAGTTATACCTCAAGGGAAGAAAAAGATGTGGCAGTTTCTTTGTATCTCTACTAGAGGACCCATTCTTCAAGTCAGTTGAGTAAACCTTTCTTGACTTTGGTTACCAAATGCATTCATTGTAGGTCCTGATTAGTTAGTGCTAATGATGTTCTCTTCCTGTGAAGCTGTTTGCAGCCTCGAGGAACACTAGAAAGATTTCCATCTACTGGCTGTACCAAAACTTGGAAGAGGCCTAGAAAATACTCCTTTTCTCTTGTACTTTCAAATGAGAAGACTTAGTTGAAATCTTGAGAACCATGAGCTCAGTGCAGCAGGGAATTGTCATGCATTTGTGCATATAGTGCTGCAATTTTCTACTGTTGTTTTTCATCCCTGAGGCTAGAGACAATATTCTCTAATTCACAAAGGTCCATTTTATTCACCAGCTTTATTCCACAGAATTGGATCCTGCCTCATTTTGCCCAACATTTCTGATCAGATCTTGATTTCTTTTATTTTAAAATCATAAAAAACTTTTTTTCTTCCTAAACATCATAAAATTGTTAGTGAGTAGAAGAATAATTCATGAGATTTTACGATCATGGCACTGTGTTATTCATTAGTTATAGTCACCATGATGTAGAATAGAGCTCTTGAATTCATTTCTCCTAACTGTAATTATATATCCTTTTACCAACATTTCCTCAACTCCCCCACCCCCCAACCATCCTAGCCATTGGTAACCACCATCCTACTCTCTAATTCGATGAGATCAACTTTTTCAGATTCTACCTATGAGTGAGATCTTTGTCTTAGTCAGTGATAGTGCAGAGAACTGGCTCAAGCTCCAAGAAGCTCACTTTGTTAATAAATGTGAGCACCTGCTAAGTCCTTCACCCAAGCCATTGACCTGGGAGTCCACCCTTAATTCTGGCTGAGGTTCACTTTTCCCCGAAGTGGCTGGCACTATGCTAGGCCTGCTGATATACCTATGTCAAGCAAGAACTGAAGACAGGCTATGAAAACCACATATCAGTGGAGTTCTCTTCTATATCAATTTATGAAAGAGTACACCAAGTTTATAAAGACCATATCCCACCATTGCTCCTGTCAACCCATGTAACCTTCACTTATATTTCAGTCATCCACATCCCTCCTAGATGAAGGTTAGAGAGAGGGGATTGGAGCATACAGGTCTTCCTCCTGCTTTCCTCTCTTCCATTTTTTCTTCTCTTCCATTTTTTCTTCTCTCACCCTGATATTCAACAAATGTCTACTCCCTGCCAGGCCTGTGTTCTAAGTACTGGGGATGGAATGGTAAGGACCACAGAAAAATTCCTCACCCTTCATGGAGCTTACATTCAAGAAATAGAAATAGAAAATAAACAAGTAAATATGTTGAATAATCAGGAGATGATAAGTAGCATGGAGAAAAATGAAAGGACTGTAAACGAGGTAGATTTGATCATAGGAAAGCTCCTTGAAGAAGTGCCAATTGAGAGAAAATGTCTACATGTTATGAGGGAGTGAGTGGTTCATAAGCAGCAGAGAGAACCTTCTGGTCGGAGATAAACAGCGATTACAAAAAGGCCCAATATTGGAACAAGTGTGGCTCAATGGAGGGAAAGCAAGATGGCCTGTGTGACTAGACTGGAGTGAGTGAGGGTGAGGGATGGGGATGAACTGAGAAGTCAAGAGAGAGCAGATCAGAGAGATTCAGCACTACTGGGGTGATATGAGCATGAATGGATACAGTGACTAATTTAAATTTTAAAGCCATCTCTGTCTGTTGAAAACTAACTGTAGAGAAAAAAAGGGAGAAATAAGAAGAAAAGATGACAATATTTGCAGGAGTGCATGACAGTGGCTGGTTCCATGGTGGAAACGTGATTGCATCTGGGTTATATATTGAAGGCAGGGAGGAAGGAGACTGCTGATGAGATGACTGTGTAAATGTTGAGTGAGTGTCGATGCTATGTACTGAGATAAGGAAGATTGGAGGTTGAAGTATGGGGGTTCAAGAGTTCTTTTTTGGAACCATAAAATTTGAATGTTTATTAGACATCTGGAGAATCATGTTAAGTAGGCAGTTAGGTAAAACAATCAGAAGCTCAGGATAGATGTCAGAGCTAGACGAATAAATATGGCAATCATCAGCAGAGATGGCATTCAGCATTAGAGGACTGGATTTTTTCAACCAGGAAATACGTTTAGAATTGGAAAAGAAGACGTTCTAGAATTGTACCCTGACTTTCTTGAGAAGAAGGACACGGTGAAGGAGACCAAGAAGACGCAACTAATCAGATGAACACCTGTACAGTGTGTGTGTCTAAGAAGTCAAAGAAAGAATTTCAAGAAAGAGATAACCAACAGCATCAAATGCCCTGAAATGGCAAGTAGGACGTACGTAACCTTGACAAAGGTATTTCAGTGGATTTGTGGGGATGAAAGTCTGATTGGAGAGGATTAAAGAGAGAGTGGGGAGAACTTCCACTTAAATACATTGATCTCCCCATCATCCCATAACACCACTAAAATGTATGTAATGGAATTTTTTTAAAGGTATAAACTATAAGGACAAAGAGTGTAGAAAAGGAAACAACAGGCAGAAAACCCACACTGACAAAATTTTATAATCTGGTGTGGTAGTAACTGACTCAGTAGGCCAGAGAAGGTGAAATGTAACCCTATATTCAGGTTGCCAGAAAGATATAGTTCTATTTACTGCTAAACCCAAGAAGGCTCAGAAAGTAGGGAATCAGCTTCCTTAGATGGGAGGAGTGTGAAATGGAGCTAAAACAACCCCATCAAAAAGTGGGCAAAGGATATGAACAGACACTTCTCAAAACAAGACATTTATGCAGCCAAAATACACATGAAAAAATGCTCATCATCACTGGCCATCAGAGAAATGCAAATCAAAACCACAACGAGATACCATCTCACACCAGTTAGAATGGCGATCACTAAAAAGTCAGGAAACAACAGGTGCTGGAGAGAATGTGGAGAAACAGGAACACTTTTACACTGTTGGTGGGACTGTAAACTAGTTCAACCATTGTGAAAGTCGGTGTGGCGATTCCTCAGGGATCTTGAACTAGAAATACCATTTGACCCAGCCATCCCATTACTGGGTATATACCCAAAGGATTATAAATCATGCTGCTATAAAGACACATGCACACGTATGTTTATTGTGGCACTATTCACAATAGCAAAGACTTGGAACCAAGCCAAATGTCCAACAATGACAGACTGGATTAAGAAAATGTGGCACATATACACCATGGAATACTATGCAGCCATAAAAAATGATGAGTTCATGTCCTTTGTAGGGACATGGATGAAGCTGGAAACCATCATTCTCAGCAAACTATCACAAGGACAAAAAACCAAACACTGCATGTTCTCACTCATAGGTGGGAATTGAACAATGAGAACTCATGGACACAGGAAGGGGAACATCACACTCCGGGGACTGTTGTGGGGTCGGGGGAGGGGGGAGGGATAGCATTAGGAGATATACCTAATGTAAATGACAAGTTAATGGGTGCAGCACACCAACATGGCACATGGATACATATGTAACAAACCTGCATGTTGTGCACATGTACCCTAAAACTTAAAGTATAATAATAATAATAAGGAGTCAATAAAATGTGTTCTGCATGAGAAACAGCCTTTAAAAAAAAAAACAGGGTTGATTGAAGAACTTTTAAGTAGCTACCAGATACCACATTTTACTTCCCAGCTCGGTGCAAGCAGGCATGGGAGTGTCACTCTCTGGAAAGGTTTGACAAGGGGTTAAAAGGCTCTGAACATGGGGATGGCAGACACAGGTGAGAGCAAATGTGCAGTGCCTTACTGACATGGGGAGATTTTAAGTAAAATTCTTGAATGAATGGTAAGACACTCCTTACCCTGCTTCGTTGTCTGTTTCTCTGCTTTACCTTCACAAAGATGGCTGTCAGGCCTACACCAGCATCCTCCCACTGTAAAGCATTCTAAAAAGTTCACCTTCAGTTTTGAGGATTGTGATCCTATAGCAATAACCCATTTCCTCTTCTGCATCTTTGATAACACTCTCATCGTTGACGTCATCCAATTTTTTCTGCAACCAATGGTGAAACATGTCTCAGGCTGCTTCCTGTATTTGGAAAAGCCCTCCTTCAAATTTAGCTAAAGGACTCTTGTCATGTTTACAAAAAAAGGAGAAAAAAATATCACTTGAAATGAAATGTCCCCATTCTCATCTACTTCCAACCTTAAATTGAATATTATGTCAAACACAAGGGGCCATTAACATGCAAACATTTGTAATCGTCGCTGCTTTACCTCACCCAGTGCATCTTACTGTGTTTTTATGTAATTTGGATGTGATTAAAATGTGTGCAAATATTATCGTAATGTAGCTAAGCAGGTATTTACGTGAAAACATATGGTCCAGTGTGGTGGATATGAGACCTGGTTCAATAACACAGGCCTCTAGGTGTTTAATGATATTTGATGGCATAATTTTTTTTAAATCTCAGTTTTCCAAATCATTATCTAGATTCAAGGAGGCAGCGATCCAGATGCTTTACCATATTTTCTGCACCTCATTATTAAATTCACTTCTTAACTATTCTTTGTAAGTAAACTGTCATAGAAGACTTTCAGAATTAACCAGAGAAAGCTTTATGCCCCCTTTTCAAAGTTTAAATGGGGATCTAAAAACAAAGCAGACCAAATACCTATTCGCTCCAGGCCAATGTAGACATCAATAAAATTAGTCAGTGTTCTGTCAATGATAATCTAAATCATTCTCTCATGCATTTATGCACAATTATATTAGCTTATTATTATATTATCATAAACAATGGCTGTAGTAAGAGTCGCCTACCATATGTAGACCTACAATTATGAGTTGTGTATAGACCTTGTCTGGAAGTCTAAAGATAGTATTCACGTTTTTTTATGGAGTAATCTTCAGTAATTTTGAGAAAGTCATACATTTTTAGTGAACCTTGTTCTTGCTTACTGTAAAATAGAATCCTGCTCCTGAGCACTCTCAAAATCATCATAAAATCAAAGGTGACAATGAGAAAATATATTGTTACTTTTGTCAGTTTATTTCATCTAGTTCACTTGTCACTGCTCTTATTTGCTATTCTTTTCTTTTTTATTATACTTTAAGTTTTAGGGTACATGTGCACAATGTGCAAGTTTGTTACATATGTATCCATGTGCCATGTTGGTGTGCTGCACCCATTAACTCGTCATTTAGCATTAGGTATATCTCCTAATGCTATCCCTCCCCCCTACCCCCACCCCACAACAGTCCCCGGACTGTGATGTTCCCCTTCCTGTGTCCATGTGTTCTCATTGTTCAATTCCCACCTATGAGTGAGAACATGCGGTGTTTGGTTTTTTGTCCTTGCGATAGTTTACTGAGAATGATGGTTTCCAGCTTCATCCATGTCCCTACAAAGGACATGAACTCATCATTTTTTATGGCTGCATAGTATTCCATGGTGTATATGTGCCACATTTTCTTAATCCAGTCTATCGTTGGACATTTGGGTTGGTTCTAACTCTTTGCTATTGTGAATAGTGCCGCAATAAACATACATGTGCATGTGTCTTTATAGCAGCATGATTTATAATCCTTTGGGTATATACTCAGTTATGGGATAGCTGGGTCAAATGGTATTTCTAGTTCTAGATCCCTGAGGAATCGCCACACTGACTTCCACAATGGTTGAACTAGTTTACAGTCCCACCAACAGTGTAAAAGTGTTCCTATTTCTCCACATCCTCTCTAGCACCTGTTGTTTCCTGACTTTTTAATGATCGCCATTCTAACTGGTGTGAGATGGTATCTCATTGTGGTTTTGATTTGCATTTCTCTGATGGCCAGTGGTGATGAGCATTTTTTCATGTGTTTTTTGGCTGCATAGATGTCTTCTTTTGAGAAGTGTCTGTTCATGTCCTTCGCCCACTTTTTGATGGGGTTGTTTGTTTTTTTCTTGTAAATTTGTGTGAGTTCATTGTAGATTCTGGATATTAGCCCTTTGTCAGATGAGTAGGTTGCGAAAATTTTCTCCCATTTTGTAGGTTGCCTGTTCACTCTGATGGTAGTTTCTTTTGCTGTGCAGAAGCTCTTTAGTTTAATTAGATCCCATTTGTCAATTTTGGCTTTTGTTGCCGTTGCTTTTGATGTTTTAGACATGAAGTCCTTGCCCATGCCTATGTCCTGAATGGTATTGCCTAGGTTTCCTTCTAGGGTTTTTATGGTTTTAGGTCTAACATGTAAGTCTTTAATCCATCTTGAATTAGTTTTTGTATAAAGTGTAAAGAAGGGATCCAGTTTCAGCTTTCTATATATGGCTAGCCAGTTTTCCCAGCACCATTTATTAAATAGGGAATCCTTTCCCCATTTCTTGTTTTTGTCAGGTTTGTCAAAGATCAGATAGTTGTAGATATGTGGCATTATTTCTGAGGGCTCTGTTCTGTTCCATTGATCTATGTCTCTGTTGTGGTACCAGTACCATGCTGTTTTGGTTACTGTAGCCTTGTAGTATAGTTTGAGGTCAGGTAGCGTGATGCCTCCAGCTTTGTTCTTTTGGCTTAGGATTGATTTGGCGATGCGGGCTCTTTTTTGGTTCCATATGAATTTTAAAGTAGTTTTTTCCAATTCTGTGAAGAAAGTCATTGGTAGCTTGATGGGCATGGCACTGAATCTATAAATTACCTTGGGCAGTATGGCCATTTTCACGATATTGATTCTTCCAACCCATGAGCATGGAATGTTCTTCCATTTGTTTGTATCCTCTTTTATTTCATTGAGCAGTGGTTTGTAGTTCTCCTTGAAGAGGTCCTTCACGTCCCTTGTAAGTTGGATTCCTAGCTATTTTATTCTCTTTGCAGCAATTGTGAATGGGAGTTCACTCATGATTTGGCTCTCTGTTTGTCTGTTATTGGTGTACAAGAATGCTTGTGATTTTTGTACATTGATTTTGTATCCTGAGACTGCTGAAGTTGCTTATCAGCTTGAGGAGATTTTGGGCTGAGACGATGGGGTTTTCTAGATATACAATCATGTCATCTGCAAATAGGGACAGTTTGACTTCCTCTTTTCCTAATTGAATACCCTTTATTTCCTTCTCCTGCCTAATTGCCCTGACCAGAACTTCCAACACTATGTTGAATAGGAGTGGTGAGAGAGGGCATCCCTGTCTTGTGCCAGTTTTCAAAGGAAATGCTTCCAGTTTTTGCCCATTCGGTATGATATTGGCTGTGGGTTTGTCATAGATAGCTCTTATTATTTTGAGATACGTCCCATCGATACCTAATTTATTGAGAGTTTTTACCATGAAGGGTTGTTGGATTTTGTCAAAGGCCTTTTCTGCATCTATGGAGATAATCATGTGGTTTTTGTCTGTGGTTCTGTTTATATGCTGGATTACATTTATTGATTTGCTTATGTTGAACCAGCCTTGCATCCCAGGGATGAAGCCCACTTGATCATGGTGGATAAGCTTTTTGATGTGCTGCTGGATTCGGTTTGCCAGTATTTTACTGAGGATTTTTGCATCAATGTTCATCAAGGATATTGGTCTGAAATTCTCTTTTTTGGTTGTGTCTCTGCCAGGCTTTGGTATCAGGATGATGATGGCCTCATAAAATGAGTTAGGGAGGATTCCCTCTTTTTCTATTGATTGGAATAGTTTCAGAAGGAATGGTACCAGTTCCTCCTTATACCTCTGATAGAATTCGGCTGTGAATCCATCAGGTCCTGGACTCTTTTTGGTTGGTAAGCTATTGATTATTGCCACAACTTCAGAGCCTGTTATTGGTCTATTCAGAGATTCAACTTCTTCCTGGTTTAGTCTTGGGAGGGTGTATTTGTCAAGGAATTTATCCATTTCTTCTAGATTTTCTAGTTTATTTGCGTAGAGGTGTTTGTAGTATTCTCTGATGGTAGATTGTATTGCTGTGGGATCAGTGGTGATATCCCCTTTATCATTTTTTATTGCGTCTATTTGATTCTTCTCTCTTTTCTTCTTTATTAGTTTTGCTAGCGGTCTATCAATTTTGTTGATCTTTTCAAAAAACCAGCTCCTGGATTCATTAATTTTTTGAAGGGTTTTTTGTGTCTCTATTTCCTTCAGTTCTGCTCTGATTTTAGTTATTTCTTGCCTTCTGCTAGGTTTTGAATGTGTTTGCTCTTGCTTTTCTAGTTCTTTTAATTGTGATGTTAGGGTGTCAATTTTGGATCTTTCCTGCTTTCTCTTGTGGGCATTTAGTGCTATAAACTTCCCTCTACACACTGCTTTGAATGTGTCCCAGAGATTCTGGTATGTTGTGTCTTTGTTCTCATTGGTTTCAAAGAACATCTTTATTTCTGCCTTCATTTTGTTATGTACCCAGTAGTCATTCAGGAGCAGGTTGTTCAGTTTCCATGTAGTTGAGTGGTTTTGAGTGAGTTTCTTAATCCTGAGTTCTAGTTTGATTGCACTGTGGTCTGAGAGACAGTTTGTTATAATTTCTGTTCTTTTACATTTGCTGAGAAGAGCTTTACTTCCAACCATGTGGTCGATTTTGGAATAGGTGTGGTGTGGTGCTGAAAAGAATGTATATTCTGTTGATTTGGGGTGGAGAGTTCTGTAGATGTCTATTAGGTCTGCTTGGTACAGAGCTAAGTTCACTTCCTGGGTATCCTTGTTAACTTTCTGTCTTGTTGATCTGTCTAATGTTGACAGTGGGGTGTTAAAATCTCCCATTATTATTGTGTGGGAGTCTAAGTCTCTTTGTAGGTCACTCAGGACTTGCTTTATGAATCTGGGTGCTCCTGTATTGGGTGCATATATATTTAGGATAGTTAGTTCTTCTTGTTGAATTGATCCCTTTACCATTAGGTAATGGCCTTCTTTGTCTCTTTTGATCTTTGTTGGTTTAAAGTCTATTTTATCAGAGACTAGGATTGCAACCCCTGCCTTTTTTTGTTTTCCATTTGCTTGGTAGATCTTCCTCCATCCCTTTATTTTGAGCCTATGTGTGTCTCTGCACGTGAGATGGGTTTCCTGAATACAGCACACTGATGGGTCTTGACTCCTTATCCAATTTGCCAGTCTGTGTCTTTTAATTGGAGCATTTAGCCCATTTACATTTAAAGTTAATATTGATACGTGTGAATTTGATCCTGTCATTATGATGTTAGTTGGTTATTTTGCTCGTTAGTTGATGCAGTTTCTTCCTAGCCTCAGTGGTCTTTACAATTTGGCATGTTTTTGCAGTGGCTGGTACCGGTTGTTCCTTTCCACATTTAGTGCTTCCTTCAGGAGCTCTTTTAGGGCAGGCCTGGTGGTGACAAAATCACTCAGCATTTGCTTGTCTGTAAAGGATTTTATTTCTCCTTCACTTATGAAGCTTAGTTTGGCTGGATACGAAATTCTGGGTTGAAAATTCTTTTCTTTTAGAATGTTGAATATTGGCCCCCACTCTCTTCTGGCTTGTAGAGTTTCTGCCGAGAGATCCGCTGTTAGTCTGATGGGCTTCCCTTTGTGGGTAACCCGACCTTTCTCTCTGGCTGCCCTTAACATTTTTTCCTTCATTTCAACGTTGGTGAATCTGACAATTATGTGTCTTGGAGTTGCTCTTCTCAAGGAGTATCTTTGTGGCGTTCTCTGTATTTCCTGAATCTGAATGTTGGCCTGCCTTGCTAGATTGGGGAAGTTCTCCTGGATAATATCCTGGAGTGTTTTCCAACTTGGTTCCATTCTCCCCGTCACTTTCAGGTACACCAATCAGATGTAGGTTTGGTCTTTTCACATAGTCCCATATTTCTTGGAGGCTTTGTTCATTTCTTTTTATTCTTTTTTCTCTAAACTTCCCTTCTCACTTCATTTCATTCATTTCATCTTACATCACTGATACCCTTTCTTCCTGTTGATCGCATCAGCTACTGAGGCTTCTGCAGTCTTCACATAGTTCTCGAAACTTGGCTTTCAGCTCCATCAGCTCCATTAAGCACTTCTCTGCATTGGTTATTTTAGTTAAACATTTGTCTAATTTTTTTTCAAAGTTTTTAACTTCTTTGCCATTGGTTCGAATTTCCTCCTGTAGCTCGGAGTAGCTTGATCGTCTGAAGCCTTCTTCTCTCAACTCGTCAAAGTCATTCTCCGTCCAGCTTTGTTCCATTGCTGGTGAGGAACTGCGTTCCTTTGGAGGAGGAGAGGCGCTCTGCTTTTTAGAGTTTCCAGTTTTTCTGCTCTGTTTTCTCCCCATCTTTGTAGTTTTTTCTACTTTTGGTCTTTGATGATGGTGATGTACAGATGGGTTTTTGGTGTGGGTGTCCTTTCTGTTTGTTAGTTTTCCTTCTAACAGACAGGACCCGCAGCTGCAGGTCTGTTGGAGTTTGCTAGAGGTCCACTCCAGACCCTGTTTGGTTAGGTGTCAGCAGCAGTGGCTGCAGAACAGTGGATTTTCGTGAACCGCAAATTCAGCTGTCTGATCGTTCCTCTGGAAGTTTTGTCTCAGAGGAGTACCTGGCCGAGTGAGGTGTCAGTCTGTCCCTACTGGGAGGTGCCTCCCAGTTAGGCTGCTCAGGGGTTAGGGTCCCACTTTAGGAGGCAGTCTTGCCCGTTCTCAGATTTCCAGCTGCATGATGGGAGAACCACTACTCTCTTCACAGCTGTCAGACAGGGACATTTAAGTCTGCAGAAGTTACTGCTGTCTTTTTGTTTGTCTGTGCCCTGCCCCCAGAGGTGGAGCCTACAGAGGCAGGCAGGCCTCCTTGAGCTGTGGTGGGCTCCACCCAGTTCGAGCTTCCTAGCTGCTTTGTTTACTTAAGCAAGCCTGGGCAATGGCGGGCGCCACTCTCCCAGCCTCGCTGCCGCCTTGCAGTTTGATCTCAGACTGCTGTGCTAGCAATCAGCGAGACTCCGTGGGCGTAGGACCCTCCAAGCCAGGTGCGGAACACAATCTCCTGGTGTGCCATTTTCCAAGCCCGTTGGAAAAGCGCAGTATTAGGGTGGGAGTGACCCGATTTTCCAGGTGCTGTCTGTCACCCCTTTCTTTGACTAGGAAAGGGAACTCCCTGACCCCTTGCACTTCCCAAGTGAGGCAATGCCTCACCCTGCTTTGGCTCACGCACAGTGCAGCCGACTGTCCTGCACCCACTGTTTGGCACTCCCTAGTGAGATGAACCCGGTACCTCAGATGGAAATGCAGAAAACACCCATCTTCTGCGTCGCTCACGCTGGGAGCTGTAGACTGGAGCTGTTCCTATTCGGCCATCTTGGCTCCACCTTCTTATTTGCTATTCTTACACAAAAGTTTCATACTTGCTTCTAAGTATACACATCCATTCTCATTCAGATAGAGATGTTTTGAGGACCTTGAATCACTTAATTTAATTAACACTCTTAATTTTTCAGATGAAGAAATGTTGTTCACCCAGAAAATTTAAGTGACAAACCAAGGCCACACCTATAACTGGTGGCAGTCCCCAAACTAAAACTCCAGGCCTCTAATCTTTCCACTGACATCCATGTTCATTTCTCAGAAAATATCACTTACTTTGGGAAGTATTGAAAGAAATGTTGCCAAGATGTACACACAAAATAAAGTGAGACATAAATAAAAAATAAAACACTGTGTTTAAATATTCAGATGGCCAATGATAGACTGGATTAAGAAAATGTGGCACATATACACCATGGAATACTATGCAGCCATAAAAAAGGATGAGTTCATGTCCTTTGTAGGGACATGGATGAAGCTGGAAACCATCATTCTCAGCAAACTATTGCAAGAACAAAAAACCAAACACCACATGTTCCTACTCATAGGTGGGAATTGAACAATGAGAACACTTGGACACAGGAAGGGGAACATCACACAATGGGGCCTGTTGTGGGGTGGGGAGAGGGGGGAGGGATAGCATTAGGAGACATACCTAATGTAAATGACGAGTTAATGGGTGCAGCACACCAACATGGCACATGTATACATATGTAACGAACCTGCACATTGTGCACATGTACCCTAGAACTTAAAGTACAATAAAAATATATATATATATAAATTGTATCCAGAAAAATAATACAACTATAATTTGAATATACAAAAATTTCAAATAATGACTCATATATGCTCAGTAAGTTTAACGTCTTGAATTTAATCACGTCAAAGACTTCTTATATTAATATAATTTTGTACACATGCAAGGGTTTCACTTCTGCATGTAATCAAGAACTCAGCTAAGCTGTTTATCCTCTCCATGTTCTTCCAGAACGTTCTGCCTTAACGATCTAATTCATGGTTACTTCCTACTCCATTTTTTAATTTCACCATTACTATGCATCTCATTTACATTTTATTTCCTGGGTCTTTCCTCCTCTCTCAAAAACTACCCAGAGAGCATGACAGCAGCCTTTTCTTGACTTCCACACCTTACACACACAGGCACACACACACAGTCTTATTTTCACAAATATGTGACAAGGGGAACAGTGTTGCTACATTTTATATTATTCTTGACAGATGAAACTGGGCACCTGTTTGCTGTATATCAGAGGCTTGGCCAACACCAGGCAAATGCTGCCCAGATGTCCTTTCTTCACCTGGAAACATGGAGCCATACTGGCCACCTCACTTTCCTCACACCCTCAACCTAATTGTCCCCAGGTCCCAATCCACAGTTGAATCCATTTCCTTTCCTTCATTTTCCTTTCTGCTACCCAGGCATTTGTCCTCTTAGAAAGCAAGACGAAGCCTTCCTGTCTCATGCTTAATCTGCTCCAGTGGCATTAGCCTGCACTCACTCCTCAGAGAGAACAGATCCTTCCTCACTCAGAATTTCACAAAAGGCACCTATCCAGGAGTCCTTGCCACTCTATTCCGCCCCATGTCCCTTCAAATTCAATAGCCGTAGGCTTTAGTCTAGAGGTGACATCTCTGGGACAATGTACCTGAAGCCCTAGACAAGGAGTTTTATTTGCCATCACACATTCTATGTTTTTCTACATGACATTTATACCAATAATTTTTGTTTAAATAATTTTTAATATTTTAGTCCCTCTCCTCTTAACACATAAACTCCTAAAAATCAGTGTGTTGCTCACTACTGATTTCCAGCACCTAGCACAGTCCTTAGCATATGGATGGAACTCACTGAATTTCAGCTTTATAAAGAAATGAATTAATGGATGTTGTACGCATGTGTGAGGAGCCATGTGGAATGTAAATGGCAGGATACCTACGTGTAAAGTTGTCAGAATCAAGGAAATGGAGCTAAACCGGGAGCCAGAAAGCTAATCCATACGGATGTCAAGGAGACGAGGCTTGAGACACAGAGCAGTGAGCAATGTGAGGGATCCAAAGGCTAGGAAGTCCCACAGGAACACAAGAGATGATTCAAAGAACCCTTGGTTGTCCTGAAACACTGTTTTGATTTGTGGGCTAGAGGATGTTCTTGGCAGAGGGCTGAAGACAAGTGCATGCAAAAGTGCTTTCTCTAAACGTCTCACCAGCTTGTGTTTTGAATGTATGATTCTAGACCTATATATCACCCATCTCTCGGTGCTGTTCAGTTCTTTTCATCCTGCTAAATCTTTTCTGCAGCTCTATTTAGACGATTTCTCATTCTTTCCATCTGAGACTGAACTAATGGCACAAAGATGGTTATTTCCATGTGGGGATGTTACTAAGAAGAGTATATAGGGTTTAGTTAGCAAAAACAGACCATAGAATTTTTTTTAAAGTCTGCCCAGCATTTAAGAAGATATCAGCCTGTTCTCCAAGTCTCCAGTCCTATCTCTTATGTCTACCAGCCTTTAGCCTTTTTCTTTTTCTAAGGATAAGCTCTCACTTTTCAAATTCTGTGTGACATTTTTAAGGCCATATACATGAACACATTTTCATCGGTTCCATCTTGCAGTCCTGAGGCAGTAACATGACTACCTGTTGTGGCAAAAAGGCTGCTCCTTGGTCTGATCTGCATCTTCCAGGCAACTCGCTTGGCAGCCTGCGATCCATCAGATTTTTCCCTTAGTAAATCTCAGGAAAAGATCACCCATAAGCATAGTACAGGAGTACTCTGAAGTTCAACTAGTGTTTTAGAGTGCTGTAGATCCTAAGACGAAAGCAGTAAGAAAGTTGAAAAAATAATATTATTTATTCAACAGGCATGCTAGAAATCTCAGAGCTTCCCTAGTCACTATTTTCTGTCCTATGCATGTAACATGAAACTCTGCAAAATCAGAACTGAGTTCTCTGTAAAGACATTCAGAAATAAACAAGACCAGCCTTGAAGGGAAGGCCTTGTAATCCGTGGTTTATTCTCCTTTCATGTTATGGCTGATGGCAGATTAGAGTTGGTGCTCAGCCATGGACTCACTGAAATAATGCTTTGAAAGTACACTAACTCATAGAAACCCTCCGCACTTTCAATTACAATGAAACTATCCATCCATTACTCTAAACTTTGTGAGTATTAATCATTCTATGTTTCTAGCTTTTATTCTGCATTTGTGATCCCTTTGTACTACTTTTTCTGTTAGGATACAGTCAAGAAAACTGAAACCATGGTAGTAGGTACTTTAAAGATGGATTGGTTACCAGATGTTAGAAGGCTCTAGAAGTACTTGAGCAGGAGTAATTGTAGACATCAGTTTACCTCAAATGGGCAGAATTCGGATAGATAACAACAACAACAAAAAAGAGACTACGGAGGTTATTCATAGTGGGCTAATTTGTGTGGGAAAAGAAGTAGGTATAAATCAATATATTCTAGTATCTGTGAGACAACAAATATGAGAAATTATTTTTCTAGGCTAGTTGGGTAAAGTTTAAAATTGTTGTGCTTTATCCTCTAGACAATTGAGAGTAGTTGCCATATTTAAGAAAGATAAATAAACTGTTCTGTGTGCAGGGAAGATTAGAAATGGAAGACATTGGAGGCAGAGAGAAGTTAAAGGAGAATGTTGACATTATCCTAAAGTGTTAAGAACCTGAATGAAACTCATTGCAAAATCATTGCCAGGGAATACAGTGCAGGGACTGACTCTAGCAGTGGATGAGGACAACTCACAGAGAGAAATCTGACAATCCATGTTGGGCAGAGGGAAGGAAGCCAGGAATAGTTATTAATAAGTTCAAGACTTCGGTTTTGGTTTTTTGTTTTGTTTTGTTTTAACTCCCAGCAAGCTAAATTTGACAATAAGGTAGCTCAATTTCTCCCTACCTCATTTTGTTAATCTCTATAATCTTGCCCCAGAAAAGCCATTTATACCCTAGCTCGGAAAATTCTCTATTAATTTGTCTTCATAAGATTGTAAAATTTTCAAAACTGTCTATTCATGATAATTAGAGAAATACAAATCAAGACCACAATGAGATACAATCTTACACCAGGCAGAGTGGCTATTACTAAAAAGTCAAAAAATAACAGATGCTGGGGAAGTTGTGAAGAAAAAGGAATGCTTATACACTGTTGGTGGGAGTGTAAACTAGTTCATCTATTGTGGAAGACAGTGTGGCAATTCCTCAAAAACCTAAAGACAGAAATAGCATTTGACCCAGCAATCCCATTACTGGGTATACACTCAAAGGAATATAAATCATTCTATTATAAAGACACATGCATGCATATGTTCACTGCAGCACTATTCACAGTAGCAAAGACACGGAACCAACCAAAATGGCAATCAGTGACACACTGGATCAAGAAAATGTGGTACATGGCCGGGCACGGTGGCTCACGCTTGTAATCCCAGCACTTTGGGAGGCCGAGGTGGGCGGATCACGAGGTCAGGAGATCGAGACCATGGTGAAACCCCGTCTCTACTAAAAATAAAAAAAAAATAAAAAAAATAAAAATTAGCCAGGCGTGGTGGTGGGCGCCTGTAGTCCCAGCTACTCGGAGAAGAGGCTGAGGCAGGAGAATGGCGTGAACCCGGAAGGCGGAACTTGCAGTGAGCCAAGATCGCGCCACTGCACTCCAGCCTGGGTGACAGAGCAAGACTCCGTCTCAAAAAAAAAAAAAAAAAAGAAAATGTGGTACATATACACCATGGAATACTATACAGCCATGAAAAAGAACAGAGATCGTATCTTTTGCAGGGACATGGATGGAGCTAGAGGCCATTATCCTTAGCAAACTAACATAGGGACAGAAAACCAAACACTGCATGTTCTCACTTATAAGTGGGAGCTAAATGATGAGAACTCACATGGACACATAGAGGGGAACAACACACACTGGGGACTTTCAGAGAGTGGAGACAGGGAGACGGGAGATCATCAGGAAAAATAACTAATGGGTGCTAGGCTTAATACCTGGATGATGAAATAATCTGTACCATCAAAATACTGTCCTCATCTTAAAAGTAAATAGCACTATTTTATTTAATAATTTATATTTTGGAATCCTAACCAGACATTTTTTCCTTAAATTTCAAGCACTGCTTTACTTCCAAAGACATGCTATGGGTATGTGGAAATTATATCAAACATAAGTAAATTTTGTTTACCAAGACTATAGAAATAACAATACCATCATATAAATATATGAATGTAGACATCGATGGTTGATGAAAATTACCCCCAAATGTCCAATGCCATGAGCATACTTTGAATAGCTACTTAGTTTTATTTTTATTAACATTATATGAAGGTTATTTCTAAGCCTGCAGACATAATTCATAGAATATACTACTACAATATTTGAGAATGTACTACTTAAATATTTGGATATATTTATTCCAAATGTATCTCCACTGTGATTTTTTAGAAGATACAATTGCCATCACAGTAAGATATTGCTGATTCAGGTTAAATTTTTAATTAACTAGAAAAATCAAAGAATGCAATTCTTTTTCAGGATTTCTTCAAATAAAGAAAGAAGCAAAATTAGGCTGTGGTGCTATGAATAACACCAAGAAGTATGAAGTCAGGCAAGTCTCAGGTTCAGTCACAGTTCCACTGTTAAGTAGATAATAATTCTAAGGGTGCGTTTTTGTGTCTTAGGTTTGTGGAGACCTATGGTAGCATTCCACAGATCAACATTGAGCCTACCCCACGACTATTCAACCTTCCCATTATTTGGGTAGATTTCATATAACCAGTTAGAAAGAAAACATCTATGAAAACTACTAAAGAATTATATATTTTAATTAAGGGTGCTGAACATGGTCAATTAGAGAACAATACAGTAGAAACCTCTATTCAAATATAATTGAGACCAGTTTTTTGATAGTTAATCTAAAAAATGAGTTAAGGAGGAGGATCATAGGGTTAAAAAAAACCACAAATGTAAATTAATTGGCCAATATTTTGATATAAGCCCAGGACCCTTTGATTATCACTTTATTAACTGGAGTTTCTATACATTGTCTTCTTTGAATAAATTATTATCATAACAAGTCAATTATAATTCCAACTTTTTATTTGTTTAAAGTAGAACAAAAATTTAAAGTAACAAAAGTGCAAAAACCTTTTAGCTTATTAAAATGTTGTTATTCTGATTATTATAATTTTATAATTTTTTCTTAAAATTTTTACATTGCTTAGCCCTCATATTAATCAACTTAGCTTTTTCTAATCTTTTCAAGACCCAACATATTTTTACATAAATAGCACCACTCTATTATGATCACATCACTGATTTTATTTATGTCACCAAAGACTAACTTGAATAAAACCTAAATAAACTGGCTGGTAAATAAGTTAACATGACACCAAGTTGAGGCAATGGACTTACACAGGCATAATAGAAAACACACTGTTATTTTATAGGGAGAATGCACAGTGTCAGTTCATTTCACAAGTTAGTTAAACACAACTCAACTACAACAATGTTAGTGAAAAGTAGCAAATTCTGTTTTTGCTCCACGGACTTACAGCCAGTGAGTCCTGAGAAAGAAGAGATAATTTAAAGAGCTTCATTGGCAGGTGAATCTGTACTTGGCCTTTTAGCTTACAGATTGAAGCTCCAATATTAAAAGCAGAAGAATAGTGAGGCATTCACTGTGAAGAAAGAAATCAGAACAGACATGCAGGAGCAAAAGTAGCCATGGTCTGCGTCCTGGCTCAGGAGGACAGTATGTGTTGACGGGCAAAGCTTAGAATGGGCTGATGCCTGTAACCTCAACCCATCCCATTGCTTTATCTACTCACACTGTTTGCCCAGAAAATGAGGCACCCCACAATGAGAACAGGAACTGGGCATCCCAGCTAATCTTCAGCTGGGTGGGTCTCATAGCGTGGTCAGATTTGAAAAAAATAACAATAGGCTTTGAGGAAAAAGACTTGGAGATGAAGCAGAATGCTTCTGCCAAAGCTTCCCTCAACTGACATAAGAGGAACAAGTTTATTTCCCAAATTAATTATAGTATAATTTACCAGGTATCCAAATAAATGTGTTTACAGACTAAGAGTTTTCCCCTCAAATAATGCCTGACCATAATTTTACATATAATTCTTTTATTCAACAAATGCTCAATGTATGTTTGTTTTATACCAAACACTTTTTAAGGAATTAGGAATACCATTGTGGATAAAATAGACAATCTTCACTAAATGCTTAGTTATGATGGGAGGCAAACAAATACATAAGAAAGAAAATAATTAAGAAATACAGTTTTGGCCGGGCGCGGTGGCTCACGCTTGTAATCCCAGCACTTTGGGAGGCCGAGGTGGGCGGATCACGAGGTCAGGAGATCGAGACCACGGTGAAACCCCGTCTCTACTAAAAATACAAAAAAAATTAGCCAGGCGTGGTGGCGGGCGCCTGTAGTCCCAGCTACTCCGGAGGCTGAGGCAGGAGAATGACGTGAACCCGGGAGGCGGAGCTTGCAGTGAGCCGAGATTGCACCACTGCACTCCAGCCTGGGCGACAGAGCAAGACTTCGTCTCAAAAAAAAAAACAAAACAAAAAAAAACAAAACAAACAAACAAAAAAAAACAAAAAAAAAGAAAAAAGAAATACAGTTTTATGCCTAATTATATCAGGTGATAGGAAGTGCTGTGTCCCCAAAACACTTACTCATTTTCTCAAACTATTATAAAACAGGGAAGGTGCATAAAGAGTGCTGGACATGGGACTGAAGATTCTGTTTTAAATATGGTTGCCAGGGAAGTCCTCACTGTGTAAGAACATTCCATCATAGACTTGAAGGAGATGAGGGAAGTCATCAAGCAGATGGGAAAAAGAACACTCCCAGTAATAGGACCAGCAAATGCAAAGACCAGAGGAGAAAGACATCTGCTTTGTTTAAGGGACAGCAAATAGGTCTCCCTGCTACAGCAGAGTAAATACAGTGGAAATGGTAGAAGAGTTTTTAGTTGTAAAGCAAGAAGGGGGACCAACAATGGAGAGTCTTGGATGTCATTGTGGAGATTTCTATTTTACTGGAGGTGAAATGGAAGCCACTGAAGGCACCTGAAATGGAGGCTGATATGGTTCACAGCTTTAATAGTCTGCTGTCTGCTGAGATAAGAATTGACTATAGGACAGAGGGTAGATCTAGGTAGTGAGATGTTATTGCAGTCACCTAGGAAAGAGATAGGATGATTTGAACTAGAGTGGTAGTAGCAAGAGGTGGTCATATTTTGAAAATATTTTTAAAGTAGAGTTGACAGGATTTGGTGATGAATTTGACATGCAATATGAGTCAAATTTCATAGCCTGAGCCAAACATCCCTATTTAATTATGTTTAATATAATGGAAAAGGTGGGGGAAAATGGATTAAGAAAAGAAAGAAGTTTGGTGTGGGAAACAGTAAGGTGAAGAAACCAGTAGAGATGTTAGATATCTAAATCTGAGTTCAAGAATTTGGAATGCATAGAAAATTTGATCATTAGCATGGGGCTAGTATTTGAAACCATGAGACTAGACAAGATCATTTTAGTTTAGTGTATTTCCACAGATTATATTTCAAGCATCCTGCTAGATACTTTAACCTTCGGCCATTTTAAAAGCCCCTTGGTAAATTTCACAGGAATGAGGATTTGACTGACCTGTTTTTCTCAGCTGTCTGACCTCAGTAGGATGCATTATTGTATTGTATTTAATTCCCTATAAAATTCCAAAATATCAAAATGAGACCTATATTTATTAGCAAGATTTTTCAGATAGAACTATACTACTTAATTCACAGAAATATCCTTCCCTGGGGTGATGATACTATTATATCACCAGTCATGAAATCATGCTGACTTGTAGGCAACAATGGAGCTCACATTTTGATCTAAGCTAATTTGCATGAATTACTTAAATTATGAAAATACACAATTTCAGAGGGCAGATTTTATTAATTCTCAGTTACGTCAAACTATCACTTAATTCTCAAGGGCCCAACTCTGGCGAAACCAGATGCTGCAGTGTATGTGTTTCCTATTCTCTTCCAACTTTTTTCATCATGGTTCATCAGCAAATGCTATGAAGTCTAATTAATTTAATTAATGGATCTCAGGGCCATTGGACAATGCATTTACATGAATTGCTCTGTGAAGAAGGAGCTCTCTCTCTCGCTCGCTCTCTGCCCCCGCCTTTCTCCCCCTCTTTCTCTTTCAAGAGCAGAACATTTTAGTGATCTCCAGTTAACTGGCTGAACTAAGCAGCGATCTTTAGGTAATAATGCACTGCTGACAAACCTCAGCATAAACTATAACACTACCAGTAAAGCTTCTGTTCATGTTGTTCTAGGGCTAATAAAATGGGATACTGTAATCTAGCTCTGAGGAAACTCGAGATTGTCTCATGTTTTCTCAGTTAAACCAGAAAATAATTAATTATAGGGAAGGGACAAGAATTGCCATGGCAGAGCCAGGCTGAGAAATAATTTCTGTTCATTCTCAATGTATTATCTGCTTTGTCCCTAGAGGCTCCCTTTTGTTACTCTTATATCAAAATCCCACTAAATTTTCCTGCCATCTCAACTCAAAAATCACACCTACAAAAGAGCTAAACTTTTCATCTTTTTGCTTTTGCAAAAACTCTGTGCCAGCTACGAGAGTGTAAGCTTTATAGTTATATATAGATGTTTTTATTTATAATATTTCTCCTGCAAAACAGGATTAGAGAAAGTGAACCAAAAGGAACATGGAATAAGATGAATAATGAATAGATAAATAAATTTCTCTAAAGACAAAGTAAAGGAAACTATAAAAGGGAGATGACTAGAACTATTTAGCAAGAAGAGACCTCATTCTTTCCATCAAATAGTGTGGTGTAATTTGCACAATGCACTCAATGGTTAATGAACACATATTTGTTGAGGATAGCATTAATAAATAACACAACCAATGAAAAACTAATACAAAAGATTTTTACTCTGCAGGAAGTAACTACTAGGTAGGTATTGTAAATTCTAACTTTAAAAGGTAGAGGAAAATATATATTGATCTGACTCATAAATGCAACAGGAAGACGCAGTAACAATTACTACAGGTGAATTTCAGCTCTCAGTCTATCTACCAACCAGTGTCACAAGGAACCTTCTTCAGACCCATGTATCCAACTGCTTATTTATCTTTTGCACCTGGATATCCCTCAGATACCTCCATTTAATGCATCTTCTTCCTCCAAACTGGTCAGTATCCAAGCAGATCCAGAGATCTGAGAAGAGCTATTCTAGTCTCCGCCCTCTCCCCTGTTGCTGATCCAGTTAAGAGGGCCAAAGAATGTAGTTGAGAGGACATCAGCTCTGTATCTAGTAGCATTTAGTTTTAACCTCATCCCTTAACTTAAAATTGGCATGGCCTTCCGTAAGTGAATTAACTCCTCTGAATATCAATCGATGAAAGTAAAAAAAAAATTACAAAATTAATTGTAGTGAGGATTAAAATATCATGTTTGGTACATCATGAGCTCTCAATAAACAGTTGCAGTATTGTTATTCAAACTGGTACACAGGCCTATCACTTCTTCCTTTTAGATGTTTTTTTTTTCCTTCTGTTCTCACCTCTGAATGTCCCAACCCAATCTCTCTTCCTCTATCACCTTTTTAGGAAATCCATCCCCACCTCACTCACTCCACCACTCCTCACACTCCTCTCTCTCCTACCCTGGCCTCCACCACAGCACCTCCATCCCCACCTGTAATCCAGCCTCTAAACCACTATCAGGGCTGTGGTTCTGAAATGCAAATCTCATCATGTTGTACCTTATAACATCTTTGAATGACATCTACTTGTCTCATGATAAATTCTAAACTCCTTAGTTTTATGTTGACCATGACCATTTTTGATCTGACCCTGTCCGTCTCTCCCTCCTAATTCTCATTTCTCTCCACCAAATACTCCACCCTTTGTACTAAACAACGTGCCTCTACTTTCATCTCTTCATACTTATATTTTTTCCTTGATCCTTAACTTTGCTCACAATGTTCCTGCCATCTGGAATAGCATTTTCCCTATTGGCCTGGAAAATTTGACTATTCCTTTGCGACGGAATTCAGTTTTCACTTCCCCGTGAGTGACCTTCTTAGGACAAACTGACAGTATCTTATATTGTAGTCCCACAGTCCAATAGGCAGTCTTCAAGTGTCCAGTATGACAGTGCATGATATTTGTTGTTTATATGCCTATTTCCCCCACTGGCTTTGAGAAACTTGAGGGATTGTTGTAACCACTTTTATCTCCAGTGTCTAGCAGAGTGTGCATCTATTTGTGTTTTGAATGAGTGAGTGAATTAATGAATGATGAGAAAGCAATGACCTATGTTTTGTCTCTACCTCTTACACAAGATTATAGATAGACTGATTTAACTGAAGATTCCAGGTCCTATTCCTTTTGCTGTTGTTATTGTATATGTTAGCAAAAAGCTTCATCCCTTCCAAAAACTTCTTCAGTGGTAGCAATAAATTCAGTGTCTTCTGGAAGCAACATTGTGCTCTCTCTCTCTCTCCCTGATTTGCCTATTGCTACTTTGAATAGTATGTGTTTATGACTTTATAATTCATTACAGTACATGTAATAGGAGCCCTGCTATTTCTTCATAAGTGGTTATGAAAAAATATTCACACTTGCTTATGTTTTGTGAACATCTATATGTGGTGGAGCACATGTTATTATAATCTTATTTTAAGCGGAAATATAGATTAAAGGATTTTCTCTTACTGTTCTTAATGTAAAGCTTCTAAATTAGATATACAAAAGCACTCATCTAGAAGCTAGTGGAACCACAAGCAAAACACAGAAAAAGGCTTACCGAGAACAAATTATAACAAACGTTAGTTTATTGCAATAGAATTACTGAATTAGTACATGATGGAACAAAAGATCTATAACAAGTTTAGATGTCAGTAACTTATTGGACATGGATTGTATATACTGTACCCACAAAATTCTATCAAATTGTTTCTATTTCAAGAAATTTTCAGTTTATTCATGTTCAACAGAAAAGTTAATTATACCTGAAATATAAACTGAATGGAAAACATTGGCATTGTATTTCCTGGCTTTCTGGGAAGAATGTGGGAGTGGGGTTAATATGGAAATGCAAGAGAAAGCTCTTGACTCCTCTCCTTGCTCCCAGGATAGGACAAAATACACACGGCCAAGAATGAGAAAAGTAGGACAAAACCCAAGGTAGTCGAGAGAGTTATGACCCTGAGGTGTGAGGTAAGATCTGGCCCTGGGAATGTTGACTGACACTGCAATATTTCGTGTCTAGACTGGAATGATTAGATACGAAGTGGGTTAACTTGGAGTCTTTAGAGATGGCGCTATTCCCAGAAAGATAAATGAGATCCAGTCCTAGGACAAAAGGACAAACATCACTGGTCGGAAAAAGAAAAAATGATTTAGAAAAAGAGAGAAAGAGAAACGAAATGTAGAGGAGAAGAAGAAATCGCAAGGATGGAGACCAAAGGGTTTGCCAGACAGTCTGTTCCTTGGGAATGTGAGTTACACAGCAACCTGGAAGATGATGCTACTTCCAAGCCCATGATTCTTTCTCCATGACTTAGGACACTAGTCACGAAGAAATAGAACACACCTTTCTCTTTCTAGATCTCATTGTCAGTTGAAGAACTGCTACTCATGGCCTGCTAGAGTGAAACTCATTGGTTCTAGGAATGAATGAAATTGGACCTGCTGGAGGCTTTTAATTATTATGTGGGCATCAGAACTGATGAGGATTGGTGTGGGTGTTATTTCAATAAAGTGTTATAAACAATTCATATATGAAAACTTTACTTTTTCTTAATTTATAAATACACTAATATAGTATTTCAATGTTGTTATTCAAATTAAAGACCATGTCAGTTCTTAGACACAATCTCTTACTGTGTATTAATCTCAATAAGACATTGTAATAGCCACATATATATTTTATATATATATAAATTAATAGACATTACTTTTTGAGCTGTTTTGGGTTTACAGACAATATTAGTGAAAATTAAAGTGCGTGTCCATAGACTCTCTCACTCCACCCCCATTTCTCCTATTTTTAACAACTTATGGGTTTTTTTTTTTTTTTTTTTTTTTTGAGACGGAGTCTTGCTCTGTCACCCAGGCTGGAGTGCGGTGGCGCAATCTCGGCTCACTGCAAGCTCCGCCTCCTGGGTTCACGCCATTCTCCTGCCTCAGCCTCTCCGAGTAGCGACTACAGGTGCCCGCCACCACGCCCGGCTAATTTTTTGTATTTTTTAGTAGAGACGGGGTTTCACCGTGGTCTCCATCTCCTGACCTCGTGATCCGCCCGCCTCGGCCTCCCAAAGTGCTGGGATTACAAGCGTGAGCCACCGCGCCCGGCCCATCTTATGGTATTTTTAACATTAGCATGTTACATTTGTTACAAGTGATGAGCCAATGTTGATAAGTTATTTTTACCTAAAGTTCATAATTATATTAGGGTTCACTCTTTGTGGTGTCCATTTTACGGATTTTAACAGGGTATAGTAAGACGTACCCACCATGACAATGGTACACAGAATAATAGTTTCACTACCCTTAAAATTCCCTGTGCGCTACCTAGTTATTCCTCCTTTCTTTCCTCCCCAGGAACCCCTGGAAATGACTCATCTTTTTACTGTCTCCAGTTTTGCCTTTTTCAAAATGTCACATACTTGAAACTACATAGTGTGTAGGCTTTCACATTGGCTTCTCTCACTCAGTAACACGCATTTAAGGTCCTTCCATGCCTTTTTGTGGCTTGATAGCTCTTTTTCTATACAGAACTGATTCATATTCCATTGTATGGCTACACCATAGAGTTGCTGGTCCATTTGCCTATTGAAAGGTATCTTGGTTGTTTCTGTTTTGGTAATTATGAATAACACTGGTATAAACATTTGTGTGCATGTTTTATGTGGGCATAAGTTTTCAACTCATTTGGCAAATACCAAGGAGCACAGTTATGGAATCATAGGCTAAGAGTGTGCTTAGTTTCATAAGAAACTGCTGAGCTGTCTTCCAAAGTGGATGCACCATTTTGCATCCCCACTAGCAATGAATAAGTTATTTCTGCTCATTGTTTTTGCCAGCTCTCAGTAGTGCTGGGATTTTGGATTTTGGCCATTATAATAGCTATGCAGTGGCATCTCATTGTTTTAGTTTGCAATTTTCTAATGACATATGATATTGAGCATCTTTCCATGTGCTTATTTACCATGACTAATATGTTGCCATCAGTAACTTTCCTTTCCCTTTCCATTGCCAGTGAGATCCAGCATTTTTTTTTTTTTTTTGAGACACAGTCTCGCTCTGTCGCCCGTGCTGGAGTGCAGTGGTGCAATCTCAGCTCACTGCAACCTCCACTTCCCAGGTTCAAGTGATTCTCCCTGCCTCAGCCTCCTGAGTAGCTAGGATTACAGGCACCCACCACCACGCCTGGCTAATTTTTTTTTTTTTTTTTTTTTTAGTAGAGAGGGTGTTTCGCCATGTTGGCAAGGCTGGTCTGGAACTCCTGACCTCAGATGATCTGCCCTCCTCAGCCTCCCAAAGTGCTGGGATTACAGGCATGAGCCACCGCACCTGGCCAGATCCAGTATTTCTTAATGGAAACTAAAACTTCACCAGTTACCACATTTTTCCCCATATATTTGTAATAAGTTCCAATGTCTGATAAGGCAAGTCCAACCCTCTGCATTTTTAAAACTTAATCAAGTTATTTATTAAAAATTAATATTCTATGCACATTTTAGAATCAAATTTTTATTAAAATCAATGACCATATTAGATTTATTGGAAAATAATGTAATTTAATATTAAGTTATCACATCCATTAACATGATAATTCTCTACTTATTTGGATTTCCTTTAAGATAAATTCCTAAAATTTTCTATATAGATGGTTTTAGGGTTTTTTTTTTTTTGTAGCTTAACTACAAGATACTTTGTAGTGTCTGAATTTTTATTACAGTTTTACACCTTCTATTCAATTATTGCTGACACGGAAGAACTTTTTCTTCAGCATCTATTTTAGATTTAGTGGGTACATATGCAGGTTTGTTACATGGGATACTGCTTGATGCTCAGATTTGGAGTACAAATGTATCCATTAACCAGATGGTGAACATAGCATGCAATATTTGTTCAACCCTTGTCCTTCTCCTTCCATCCCCCATCTAATAGTCTGTTACTTTGTACTGTTTTCTATTATAAATTGGGGGGAAGCCATTATTATTATATATTAGCTTCAGAACAACTAGGTTCAAGTCATGGAAAACAATTTCACACAAACAACTTTAGGAAACACTGCTTTGAAAACAGTAATCTGAATTATAGCTGAAGCCACAGAAGCCAAATATTTACTAAAGGTTCTTTTAAGAAAAATAAGTTGGCCGGGAGCAATGGCTCACACCTGTGATCCCAGCACTTTGGGAGGCCGAGGTGGGTGGATCATGAGGTCAGGAGATTGAGACCATCCTGGCCAACATGGTGAAACCCTGTCTCTACTAAAATAAAATATAAAAATTAGCCAGGCATGGTGGCACGTGCCTGTAGTCCCAGCTACTCAGGAGGCTGACGCAGGGGAATTGCTTGAACCAGGGAGGCGGAGGTTGCGGTGAGCTGAGACTGCGCCACTGCACTTCAGCCTGGTGACAGAGCAAGACTCTGTCTCAAAAAAAAAAAAAAGAAAGAAAAGAAAAGAAAAAAAACAAGTTGTATGGAAGGAGGACATCATTAACAGTGTATCTCTTCAATAATGGTTTATTTTATTATTCTCATTCTTCTCATTCCTCTCTTACTATGTCCCAAATCTCTTTACAGGCTAAAAGAAACTCTTCGGAATTAATCCTATTCATAAAGAACACCACTTACTGAGTACTGCATTTTCTTCTTCAAATTCTTCAGCATACATTGGGAATACACCCTATGGACCATTTTTATGTTTTTAGTCTTGGGGTTTTTTTTTTTTTTTTTGGCTAAAGAAACTGCAAAAAAAGATTTAGGACCTCATTCTATTAGGTTAGTATTTGTCTAGTAAATGTCAGCATAAGCAAAATAAAATACATGTTGTTGCTCTGGACTGAAACCCCTCAAAACCATATTGTAAAAATTACAAAAAAAATTAACTGAAATCATGTTTTTAAAAATCTTGTAGATGAAAAGATATGATATATAGTAGGTTTAGGTACCTATTTCAATGGTTCCCAAAGTGGGGCCCTCAGACGCCCAGGTCCAAACTATTTTAACAGGAATACTAACATGGTGACATTTGCTGTAAGGGTGCAAATACAATAGTGGGTAAAAATGCTGGTACTTTAGCACAAACAAAGGCAGTAACACAAAACTTAGTAGTCATGGTATTCTTCACTATGCACAGGAAAGGTTTAAAAAGGAAGGGCAGGCCGGGCATGGTGTCTCATGCCTGTAATCCCAGCACTTTGGGAAGCCGAGGCAGGTGGATCACTTGAGGTCAGGAGTTTGAGACCAGCCTGGCCAACATGGTGAAACCCCATCTCTATAAAAAGTACAAAATTTAGCTGGACATGGTGGTTGCATACCTGTAGTCCCAGCTACTTGGAAGG
Source organism: Symphalangus syndactylus (assembly GCF_028878055.3). Taxonomy (NCBI): domain Eukaryota; kingdom Metazoa; phylum Chordata; class Mammalia; order Primates; family Hylobatidae; genus Symphalangus; species Symphalangus syndactylus. The sequence goes on from NC_072427.2 coordinate 6,672,774, forward strand.
CTGAGGCAGGAGGATTGAGCCCAGAAGGTGGAGGCTACAGTGAGCTGTGATCATGCTACTGCCCTCCAGCATGGGTGACAGAACAAGGCCCTGTCTCAAAAATAAAAAGAATGTCTATGATGAAGCAGTGAAAATTTTACTACATCTTCATCCTTGAACATGTCTCTTTAATATTTCCAGTGATGAAACTGGAAGTACACATGAGCATTCCTGCAGACTGCCTGAGAAAAAACCCTCGTGTGTCTATGATGAAGCAGTGAAAATGTTACTACATCTTCATCCTTGAATATGTCTTGTTAATATTTCCAGTGATGAAACGGGAAGTACACATGAGCATTTCTGCAGAATCCTGAGAAAAAACCCTCGTGTGACTAAGTCGTGAAGTGAATTAACCACTTTAATGGAACACCATTTTTACTTGAAAGGATGACTGACAATGTTATTTCAACTTGGGTTTTTGGGAGACATTTTCTCAAAAAATGAGATTCTGTCATTTCAAGAAAAACAACAGACAGGCCATAATAAAATTCAATAATAAAATTGCTAATAATAAAATTCAAGCTTTTGAACAAAAAATTAGAATTTTAGAAAACTTATATCCACCATAGCTTTCCAAAAGTATTCTGATGAGATTGATGGTGACATTGATAAATGTTTTTGATACTGTATAATCAAATGTATCAACACGTAGAAGATCTCAGTGAACCATTATTTTCTAAATGACCAATGCATGATGTTATAATATCATGCAACGGTAAAAGATCCAAAGTTCAAGAAAAACCAAGTTTTGATGGAGTATCAAAAAAGAAGCCTATGCAACATGGCAAAACCCTGTCTCTACAAAAAGATACAAAAAATTAGCCAGGTGTGGTGATACACACCTGTAGTCCCAACTACTCTGGAGGCTGAGGTGTGAGGATCACCTGAGTCCCCGGAAACTAAGGCTGCAGTGAGCTGTGATCACACCACTGCATTCCAGCCTGGGCAACAACAGGGCAAGACCCCATCTCAAAAAAAATAAACAAACAAATATATATATATATCTCCACAATGATCTAAAATGGCTATCTGTATGAGATTGGACATTGTTCACAATTTTTAAAGCAAATATCATACAATAAATTGAATGCAGATGAAAATGACATACCAAACATCAAACAAATTTGCAAAAAAATGTAAGATTGTGCTACTTCGGGTTTAGAAATGTTTTCATAAAAGCATTTATAACAATATGTGGTGAGCTTTTAAAGAATAGTTTAAATATTTCTGATTTAGTTTCTAGCGATAAATACCAATAGATATAACCTACGTAAACCAAAGCTCCTTGGGCCCTCAATATATTTTTAAGACTGTAAAGGAGTCCTGATTCCAAAATTTTGAGAAATGCTGCCTTCCCCTCCATTTTCCTTCCTTCCCTAGAATTTCTTCATTGGAAGAAACATCCCTTAGCCATTCCATATTAACTTACAGAGTTCCATTGAGGCCAGTTTTGCTACCTCCCTCCCATCTTTCCACCTCCCTCTCTTGGCACAAAACCTGACCAACCCACCCCATTTCCAGTGATTAGCTGTCAAGGTGGGTTAAGCCAAGAAAATCTGGGTTTTCCCTGAGACTAGACCTCTCTTTCTGGGAGATCTGGAATCACAGGGACAAGGTTGGCCACATTGGGATAGTCAGAATTCATCTTGCCTAAATGGGGAGAGGTTAGGCAAGTTTCTAGAAAGCCAAACTGCTTTCTAGAAAGTCAAAGATAATTATACTTTGTGCCACGACTGTGAGACTGCCCATTTTATTGCACACTTTCTAACATTTTTACCAAACTGATAAATACAAGCTGGTACCTAGAAGAAAAAAAGGCTGGGTATGGTGGCTCACGCCTGTAATCCCAGCATTTTGGAAGGCCAAAGCAGGTGGATCACCTGAGGTCAGGAGTTCAAGACCAGTCTGGCCAACATGGTGAAACCCCACCTCTGCTAAAACTACAAAAATTAGCTGGGCGTGGTGGCAGGCACCTGTAATCCCAGCTACTTGGGAGGCTGAGGCAGGAGAATCGCTTGAGCCCAGGAGGCAGAGGTTGCAGTGAGCTGAGATCACACCATTGCACTCCAGCCTGGGCGACAAGAGCGAGACTTCATCTCAAAAAAAAAAAAAAAAAAAAAAAAAACTTTCCATACAATATAATTTGTTCCATCTCTAGAAACCAATTCAGCAATGAGAACTGAAAGCTACCACTTGGAAGGTTTCAAGGATTCAACTCTACCTATTGATGTCTAAAGCATTAGTTAAGGTAGAAAAAAATACACACACACACACACACACACACACACACCCACACACACCCACACACCCCTATGTATTCAGTACCAGGAAACATAACTGACTAGATGGTATAGTCATCCAACAGAAAGCGCATAATAACTGAAGCCACTGTAGAGGAGTAAGTTATGACACAGATCTACAATATTGTTGAGTGAAAAAGCAGATTACAAAAAAAATCTGATTTTTCAAGGGAGAGGGAACATATACATACATAGGAGAAAAGAAATGAGCAGATGACTGGAAAAATACAAAATTCTGATAGTGGTACCTTCTGAGTGATAGAATTATCGGTAGTATTTTCTGGTTTTGCCTAAAAATTTTCTAAATTTCTTAAAATAAGAAGGTTTTGTTATCCATATGATAAAAGATCCACCACCACAAGAAACTTAACCTTCAGCACAAACTCTACAACATGTTCAAAGTTTGTTCAGTTTAATATTTATGAGACAATCTATTTTGAAAGACAACTAAAATGATGACCAATATTTAAACCTATGCATTAATATTTTTCAATCATAGGCTTTAAATTTTGTAATTCTGATAAGGTTAAGCTTTATATCCACCTTGAAAAGATAAGTTTTCTATTTGTCTTCAAAACATGACCTAAAATATGCCAGTTTTTAAACAGCGAATGGTGCTCAAAAATCGCAATATAAATTCAGGCAGTGTTCCTTACATAGACTGTTTAAGTGCTTCTAACACTGCTGTTTTTCACCGGTTATGAAAACACATTACAATTATCTACGCATCTAATTATTCAGGTCCCTTGTTTCTCCTCCATTCTATTAGTTTTATAGTAATTTTAAGGCCTGTAAGGATGAAGTTGTCTGTGACAGCTACCACAAAGGTTACTATAAGTGGACAAATTTCAAACAAGTTTATCACCACTACCATCCCCACCATAAAACTGTCTTGATCAAGGGCAACACATTTCAAGGTTAACCAAGACAACCTCTTTACTTGTCACTGCTCAAGAAAAGGATTTTTTGGTCTTATTTAGAATTAACTTTCTGTATCCATTTTTCTCCATAAATCCACTGAGACCAATGTGTGGCTCTATCTCAAGCAACAGCAAGCAAAACTGCCTGCCAGAATGTTCAGTTTTTGTATCTTTACAAATATAGGACACAGCTCTCTTTTGATACCATAATTTTTTGAAAACTGATGCACAAACTTCTTGAAAATTCAGCCAGGCACAGTGGCTCACGCCTGTAATCCCAGCATTTTAGGAGGCCGAGGCAGGTGGATCACGAGGTCAGGAGTTCAAAACCAGCCTGGCCAAGATGGTGAACCCCGTCTCTACCAAAACTATAAAACTTAGACAGGTGGGGTGGCAGGTGCCTGTAATCCCAGCTACTCAGGAGGCTGAGGCAGGAGAATCGCTTGAACCTGGGTGGCGGAGGTTGCAGTGAGATGAGATCATGCCACTGCACTCCAGCCTGGGTGACAGAGTGAGAATCCGTCATAAAAGAAAAAAGAAAAGAAAAGAGAGTGAAGGGAAGGGAAGGGGAGGGGAGGGGAGGGAAGGGAAGGGAAGGGAAGGGAAAGTTCAGATATACAGCAGTTGTAATTCTTCTGAAAGCTAGTTATGGGACATACTACTTTCATATTTTGCTGTTCAATAAATGGGTGGAGAATAAAGTAAACTGACAGAATTACCATATAAAATAAAATTCTAAGTGCTCTGACAACAAAAGAAACTTATACACACACACACACACACACACACACACACACGGTTTTCCCCGCTAATCATTTTACAACTAAACAACCAAAGTAGCTAACCCAGAGCCCACAACAGCAGAGTAAAAATTCTAACACTTGGTTAAATAAAAATGCACATATACCCCTGTGAGTAAAAAAAAATGCTTAAGTATTCAAAGACAGACAGCAATTACAGCTACTGAGAACATCATTGAAGCAAACTGAGGCAGAGAAAACAAAGGTGCTGATGAGGAGTTGAACCACCTAACCTGCAGAAGCCCACTGGATGGTTTCCTAGGTTCCGAGTTGGCATTGTCTTTCAGAATGATTTCTAAAAGAGATCACATAATACTGTTACAAAGGAGAAAGGGACCCTCGCTTTATCTCTCCGGCTCTCCAGTCATGCTTTACATTTTCACTTCTTGCACTCTCTTTCATACGAAATCAATTTACAGACTTCCATCAAGCCCTCAGAGACCTTTTTGTACGATCTGTGACAAGTTCTTGATGTAGCTCTGCACTTTTGACAAATTCTTAGCAGTTAACCTACAAGGCAGTTAAGATTTTTGTTCAAGCACAATATAGCTAGAATAGGGTCATATACTCAATAAAACAAATATTTACCAAGCATTTACTGACTGTAAGATAAAAAGCACAAAGCATAATTATAAAATATTTTCCCCTGCCACCATAAAAAAAAATTAAAAAGGCTTACAGAATATAGCATAATATGACCAAAGCAAAAAGTGAGGACCAAAGAGGGGAGGAAGGGAAATTATCAACATGAACTGGATATGACCCAGGAGAGCCTTGATGGTCAGACATGTAAAGACAAATTGGGTAGGGTTAAGGGGTGGAGGTCAGGGACACATTCTACAGGGGAAAACCAGCTGACACAGAAGCCTAAAAGGAAAAGCTGGCAGACACCTGTACAGGACTCTTACCTGCCGCCTCGACGGTACAATGAGCCTTTCCAGAACACAGCAGCGCGTGGCCAGGCCCGGGGGAGAGGGATCGCTCAAACAGCACCAGAGGCTGCATTCCACCTTTTCCTCCGTCAACGAGTCCGTTTTCATTGTTAGTTTCTCCTTAAACACAAACTTAAAAACAACTGGCTTAAATCTACTGTCGCATCTTGCGTGATCATGTTTGTGCCTTACAGTGACAGGTTGCAAATGATAGAAATTCAACTCAAACTGTCACAAGAAAAGAAGGAAAGGCTTGTAACTATTTAAACGTATTGCTAATTAAAGATGTCTGTACAAATTGACTCAGGAAAAAAAAAAAAAAAAAAAAAAAAATTGGCCGAAGACGCGGCAACGGGGAAAACCTGACTGAAGAATGAGGCCTTAAAACTTAAGAGTCTTGTGTCCCGGCGCGGTGGCTCACGCCTGGAATCCCAGCACTTTGGGAGGCAGAGGTGGGTCATTTGAGGTCAGGCGTTCGAGACCAGCGTGGCCAACACGGTGAAACCCCTTCTGTACTAAAAACACAAAAGTTAGCCAGCCTTGGTGGGGGGCGCCTGTAATCCCAGCTACTCGGGAGGCTGAGGCAGGAAAATCCCTTTAACCCGTGGACTGTCAAGAGACATAGGCTGCAGTGAGCCGAGATCCCGCCACTGCACTCCAGCCTGGGCGACAGAGTGAGACTGTGTCAAAAAAAGAAAGAAAGAAAAAGAAAACTTTTTTTTTTTTTGAGAGAAGTCTCGCTCTTGTCCCCCAGGTTTGAGTGCAACGGCTTGATCTCGGCTCACTGCAACCTCCGCCTCCCGGGTTCAAACGATTCTCCTGCCTCTGCCTCCCAAGGAGCTGGGATTAAGGCGCCTGCCACCACGCCCGGCTAATTTTTGTGTTTTTTAAGTAGAAACGGGGTTTCACCACGTTGGCCACGCTGGTCTCGAACTCCTGACCTCAGGAGATCCGCCCGCCTCGGCCTCCCAAAGTGCTGGGATTACAGGCGTGAGCCACCGCGCCCAGGTAAAAAACCCGAACATCTTAGAGGCCTTTTCCCTTGGGCGCCTGGGCTCAAACAACGCTGGAGCGCCCTGCCCCGCCCTGTCGCGGTCCCGGGAGCAGTCCCGCTGACTGAGGGCGACCACCGGTCCCAGGAGGGCTCCGGCCGCCGCGGGCTTCCACCTCGGTGCGCAGCGACGGGGGCCAAGAAGGGCCAGCAGCCCCCAAGCCAGCCCCGCGCTCGGAGCGCGAGAGACGCGCCCTCCGCCTCCTCCCGCCCAAGCCTCGCGCAGTCCCGGGGGCGGGGCCGGCCCGTTGAGGGAGAATCGGGGGGAACCGGGGCCTCTACTGGGCAGGCGGCCGTTTGTCCCGGGACGCCCCGCTCTCCGCCCCGGCCCTGTCCTCACCGCGATGTCGCGGTGGAGCGTGAGCCGCCGCTGCGGCTCCTGGTTCTCGTGGAAGGTAGACGCCAGCACCTTCCGCCTGGCCTTAACCCTGACGGGGACATCTTCCCCTCAACTCCGGCGGGAGGGGCGCGGAAGGGGAGCCGGTCCGGAGCCGCTGTCACTGCTGCGACCACCGGCGGGACCGCCCGGCCGAGCTCTCGCGGCGTCGCCTCTCCCCGCCGCCTCAACCTTCGTGGGAGCGCGGGTGGAAAATGGCGAGGGGCACCGAGGCCTCGGCGGGGAGCGGTGTGGCGGCCTCGGGGGCTGCTCCCTGTGTAACCGACTCCGCCGACAGGACGGGCGGCTCCTGTCAGCCGCAGCTTAAAAGGGCAACAGCGGCCGGGCGCGGTGGCTCACGCCTGGAATCCCAGCACTTTGGGAGGCCGAGGAGGGCGGATCACGAGGTCAGGAGATTGAGACCATCCTGGCTAACACAGTGAAACCCCGTCTCTACTAAAAACACAAAAAATTAGCCGGGCGCGGTGGCGGGCGCCTGTAGTCCCAGCTACTCGGGAGGCTGAGGCAGGAGAATGGCGGGAACCCGGGAGGCGGAGCTTGCAGTGAGCCGAGATTGCGCCACTGCAGTCCAGCCTGGGCGACAGAGCGAGACTCCGTCTCCAAAAAAGAAAAAAAAAAAGGGCAGCAGCACCACCACCCCGCTACCGCCTGGGAAAGGGCTGCCCCAACCCTGCCACCTTCCCTGTCACCCCTTCACCCCTCACCCCGGCGCGCACCCGTTTTGGCGGTTGCAGGAGTCCAGAGCGCGCGCGCTCCCGGCTGCCCCCTCCTCCCCTTTCTGCCCGACCCACCTAGTCCCTACATTCCTCACACTCGCCTACTGGAGGCTCAGGGCGGCACAACCACCAACTGTAGTGTGTGTGTTTCTCCCGTGTGTGTGTGTGTGTGTGTGTGTGTGCGCGCGCGCGCGTGTGTGTGTCCCAAGGGAACAGAGCACTGCTGAGTTCAGGTTGATTATTAGGTCGTGGACTGTCAGCAAAATACAGTCACAAGAAGGCTGTGGGCTGTTTTGTCTTTTGCGGTGACATCATGTTGCTCATGTTTTATGTTTTTCAGAGTTCATTAGTTTCTATTTGTTCTCAGTTAATATCCAGCTCAATAGATAGCATAAGTAGAATACCCCCAAACTGAAAGTCACCTACATAAAGTGTAGTGAAAAATATGTCACCCACTTAAACGATAGCTTAAACCGTAGTTGAAGATGTGTAGACACTAGTTTTGTGTAGCCAACACTAGGTAATGGGGTAAGGGCACAGGATCCCGGGGCTCTACTGCCTGGGTTCAAGTTCCAACTTAGCCATTTGCTGGCTGTGAAATACTAGACAGCTTTAAGCCTCAGTTTCTTTTTTTTTTAAAACTTAATCCCAAATGTGATAGTAAGTCTCAGTTTCTTGATCTGAAAAACAGAAATTATTCAATGAGAGTCTATGTGAAAACATTAAAGTTTTTAAAGCCACTGCCTGGCTCAGGAAAGTCCTCAGCTTTAGCCGTTATTAGCTATAATTATTATTGTGTTGGCTACAGGTGCATTAATGAGGTAGGAAAATGCTCAAGGATAACAACCAAGTATCCGAATTATCTCGTGAGACTGAGAGAGATGCATATGTGTGCATGCTCGTGTTTCAGCTCAGAGCCCTTTGTCTAGAAGACTTTTGAACTCAGAGGCCCAGGCACTATCAACTTGACTTTGCAATGGAGCCATCACTTTTGTTGATCAATGAAATTGACATAATGCTCATTTTTTTTTTAGCACCAACCGTGTGCCGAGAGCTAACTGTGTCAAGAAGAGCATGCTTCAGTTGGCTGGCGTGAGCAATTCGACTTGTGGAGGAGTGAGAAATGTTAGGGTTGAGACAAGAAACATAAAACCCCAGGGTAAGGTAGGAATCACTGAAAGGCAGAGGAACTGGCGTCCAGTACTGAGTTAGGCTTTGCTGGCTTCTGGCTCTACAGATGGCTCTTTGAAGAGGAAAAAATTAAGCCAGGCCCGAGGGCACAGATCCTAAGGGAATGCTGACAGCCTAGGCTGTTTTCTATGGAAGAGAAGCAGAGGGTGGCACCTGGTTGAAAGAGGGGGTTGGGGGACAGAGCTTGAGCCTGTGTTTACAGATGGAGTCCTCTGATTAAACTGGCGACTGGGGAAGGAGATCGTGCCCGGATCAGGGGACCTCAAATCAGAACTCTTCACACCCACACCCCTTCTTTTCAGGGCGTCTTTCATTGCAAACAACAGATAAACTAGTTGGAAAGCTCAGCAGATTCTCACGGTGGTGCCTAGCAGGCCAGGCCTAGCTGCCCTTTAACCTGTGACTGAGGATGATGCCACTGGCCTGTAAACACGCACTGGAAAATCTTTATGTGCATGGACACGCCATGCCCTACAGAGACAGCTGTGCACGGTTCTTTAGGTTTGGGGTGCTGTGCTGGCAGTTGCCTGATAAATGTGTAGGATTAAAATGGGATGCCCTGGAGCTTAGCTAATCTTTATCCCCCCTCCCCCCTCTAAAATGAAGGGGCTGCTAGTTTTGTTTGCTTTAGGAAAGACGGATCTTTCATTGTTTTGAGAACCTTTGGAGAAAGATTTCTTGGGAGGAAGTGATCCTGAACCCCCAGAGATTTTCTCATTTACTGGTGCACCGGCTTTAGAGTCCTAGGTCTTCATCCCGGCCCAGCCACCCTCCATCTGTGTGACCTTTGAGAAGTTGCTTGACTACACTGTGTCTCTTTGTCACCTATGAGTGGAGGTTGCTACATTGCTACTGTGTGGAGCACCCACCCCCAGGCACTCTCACAGGGTGATGGTGAAGAGTAAATGCAATAATGAGGCTGAAGGAGGAGGATCACTTGAAGCCAGGAGTTCGAGACTAGCCTGGGCAACAAAGCCAGACCACATTTCTATGAAAATGTTTTTTTAAAAATTAGCTGGACTTGGCGGCTTAGGCCTATAGTCCAGCTACTCGAGAGGCTGAGGTGAGACCACTTGAGCCCAGGAGTTTGAGGCTGCAGTGAGCTGTGATCGCACCACTGCACTCCAGCCCAGGAAACAGAGAGACCCTATCTCAAATAAATGAATAAGTAAATAAATAAAATAATAAAATAATGCATGCAATTAGTACATGATCAGGCACATGATAAATGCTCGATAAATGGTAGCCCCAATAAACTTTGTAATGTTTTAAGGGAGGATGTCCTTTGGACTCAGCCCAGTGACAGAGCATTTGAAAACACTGAGCACTTTGGGAGGCCAAGGCGGGTGGATCATGAGGTCAGGAGATCGAGACCACGGTGAAACCCCGTCTCTACTAAAAATACAAAAAATTAGCCGGGCGTGGTGGCGGGCGCCTGTAGTCCCAGCTACTGGGAGAGGCCTGAGGCAGGAGAATGGTGTGAACCCGGGAGGCGGAGCTTGCAGTGAGCCGAGATTGTGCCACTGCACTCCAGCCTGGGCGACAGAGCGAGACTCCGTCTCAAAAAAAAAAAAAAAAAAAGAAAACACTGATTTGTATGATGGCTATTTCCTCCAGGTACAAGACTGTACCTCCGGGGACCCAAGGCATCGGCTCAATGGGGCACCTTGCTCTGTTTACTCTTGTTTTGGTCAGCACCGATTGCCCTAGGGCTCAGAAGGACTGCCACCACAGACTTGATTGCCAAGAGTATCCCCCTCCCTAAGCTAGCCAGGGGAAAGCCACTTGCATCATAAGACTACAGGAAATGAAAGGGAATAAAAAGCACAATTTAGTCACCTACTCTCCAGTTGATGGGCAATAGGTTTTTGCTATTTTGAACAGAGCTGTTAGGAACATTCCTTGTCCACATCCCCAGTTTTATATAGGCAAGAATTTCTCTTGCATGTAGAGTAGAATTGCTGGGCTGGGAGGAGTGTGAATATTGAACCTTATGAGAGGGAGCCAAACTGTTTTCCAAAGTGGTCATACCAGTGTATACTCCCAGCAGCAGTTCTTAAGAGATCTCAGGATCTCTATTTTCTGGTGATTTCACAAGCAGTCAAAAAGAATGAACGCCAGCGATAAACAACAATAAGAACTTTAGCAATATAATATTAAGTGAGAACAACAAATTCCAGAAGGATGCATACAGAATACTTTATATGACTTGAAAAGAAAATGTATATATAGGCCCGGCATGGTGGCTTATGCCTGTAATCCCGGCACTTTGGGAGGCCACGGCAGGAGGATTGCTTGAGGCCAGGAGTTCAAGACCAGCCTGGGCAACATAGCAAAACCCTTTCTCTACAAAAAACTAGAAAAATTAGCCAGGTGTAGTGGTGCAGGCTTGTAGTCCCAGCTACTCATGAGGCTGAGGTGGGAGGATCTCTTGAGTTTAGGTGTTCAAGGTTACAGTGAGCCATGATTGCACCACTGCACTCCAGCCTGGGCAACGGAATGAGACCCTGTCTGCAAAAGAAAAAAAAAAAGTAAATAAGTAAAATTTAAAAACAAAATGTGGGCTGGGCACAGATTCTCACGCCTGTAATCCCAGCACTTTGCAGGGCCGAAGTGGGCAGCTTATGAGGTCAGGAGTTGAAGACCAGCCTGATCAACATGGTGAAACCATGTCTCTACTAAAAATAGAAAAATTACCCAGGGTGGTGGTATGTGCCTGTAATCCCAGCTACTCAGGAGGCTGAGGCAGGAGAATCACTTGAACCTGGGAGGCAGAGGTTGCAGTGAGCCAAGATTGTGCCATTGCACTCCAGCCTGGGCAACAGAGCAAGACTCCATCTCAAAAAAAAGAAAAGTTGTTTTTTTAAAAAGATAAACAACATTGACAAACAAAAGGAAACATGACAACTGATACCACAAAAACTCAAAGGATCACTAGTGGCTATTATCAGCAACTATATGCAAACAAATAGGAAAACCCACTAAAAATGGATAAATTTCCAGACACATCCAGACTACCAAGACTGAACCAGGATGAAATCCAAAACCAGAACAGACCAATAACAAATAATGGGATCGAAGCGGTAATGAAAAGTCTCCCAGCAAAGAAAAGCCTGGGACCTGATGATTCACTGCTGAATTCTAGCAAACATTTAAAGAAGAACTAACACCAACCTTACCCAAACAATTCCAAAAATAGAGGAGGAGGGAATACTTCCAAACTCATTCTACAAGGCTAGTATTACCCTGATACCAACACTAAATATACATCCAAAAAAGAAAACTAGAGGCCAGTATCACTGATGAATATTGATGCAAATTCCTCAACAAAGTATTAGCTAATTGAATTCAACAATACATTAAAGTTGGGGTGCAGTGTCCCAGGTTCACTCAACCCTTCCCGTTTTCCTCTCTCTGTGTGTCTACTTTGCTGTGTTCCCTGGTGGCAGTGGTGGTGGCAATGTTGGTGTGTGGGCCTCCCAGGACAAGGGGAAAGTGAGTATGCCCTTTTCTTGCCTCCTGCCAGGCATCTGCAGCCTGGCACAAGCTCTGGCCAGGTCTTCAAGCAAGGGACCTGGAGATGTTCTTTTCCAATTTCTGGATTGGTAACTTGAGGCAAATTCTGGGCACTAGAGTCAGAACTAAGAGGAGACTTGAATCAGGGGAGTCTGGGGTCCTGAGAGGCAGAGGACTGAAACCATCTAGAGTGTGTGGGGAGCTGGGTGCATGTTCAGGCCAGTTGCTTCTCTCTGTGCTTCAGTGTTCCAGGTACGCTTGGAGGGACTGAGATCCTAAGGATTCCTGGAGCCTGGCTGCATGGCCTGGCCACGCTGATGCCCTTGCATTCTCCGTGACAGGACAGCAAGGCCGAGGAGAATGGCTCCGACAGCTTCATGCACTCCATGGACCCACAGCTGGAGCGGCAAATGGAAACCACCCAGAACCTGGTGGACTCCTACATGGCCATTGTCAACAAGACCGTGCGGGACCTCATGGTTGGTGTCAAGCCCAAGACCATCACGCACATCATGATCTACAACGTACATGCACCGCCTCATGGGGGTGGGGGCTCCTGCAGCACTGGGGATGCAGGTGGCCATGTTAGCCTGGGGGAGATGCCGACCAGCCCTATGGGACCAGGTTCAGGGAGGGAGGCACGGTCCAGACCAGAGCTGTCTCATAGAAATATAACGTGGGACTGAGGACAGTGGCCCATGCCTGTAGTCCCAGCACTTTGGGAAGCCAAGGTGGGAGGATAGCTTGAGCCCAGGAGTTTGAGACCAGCCTGAGCAACATAATGAGACCTGGCCTTTACACAAAAATTTTAAAAATAGCTGGGCTTGGTGGTGGCACGTGCCTATAGTCCTAGCTACTTGACAGGCTGACATTAGAGGATCACTTTGAGCCCAAGAGGTTGAGGATGCAGTGAGCGGTGATCTCGCCCACTATACTCCAGCCTAGCGACAGAGTAAGAGCCTATCTCCAAAAAAAATTTGAAAAAACTGAGTAGACAGGTGTCCTGGTAGCATGATAGGTCCAGGGTCCCCTCCCAGATCTGTGAGTTGGACAGCTGACCTTCCCTCTGGACCTCAGTGTCCCTATCTGAGTGAGAAAAGGGCAGTGGGGAGGCAGATCTTTGAGTTTAAGCTGTGTAGAAGCCACATCTGAAAAGCCATACTCAGGGCTCCAACTCCAGCACACAGTCCCAGCAGGGGCCAGCGGGAGGCCAGGGCAGCACAGGCATCAGGACCCAACCTCCTTCCTTCTTTGCCCACTCTCAGACCAAGGAGTTCGTCTTCTCAGAGCTGCTGTCCAACCTGTACTCACGGGGGGACCAGAACACGCTGATGGAGGAGTCGGCAGAGCAGGCACAGCGGCGAGACGAGATGCTGCGCAAGCACCACATGCTGAAAGAGGCTCAGCATCATCCGCGACATCAACACGACCACCGTCAGCACAGCTACGGGGGCCCGTGGACGACTCCTAGCTTCAGGTACAGAGTGTCCCGGCTGGACGCAGGTACCAGGGCTGGCCCCCACTAGCCCCAAAGCCCCCCAGCCTCCATGGCTGAGCTTGTGGGCTCTTGGAACAGGCTCTGCGCCCAAACAGGCAGACATGGGTGCTCTATGGAGCTGTCAGAGGGCTCGTGGCTTATGGTGTAAGGGCTGAGAGCTTGGAGGGGGTTGTGTGTGGGGCTGCACTCTGAGGCCGCCAGAGGCCTAGGAATGTCATCCTGGGCACGCTGTACCTGTTGTGAAGTCTGAGTCATGCTGCCAGGGGAGGGCATCCAGCTCCCAGCCTGGGAGTGCTGAGAGCCAAATCCACTGCAGAGCAGGGGTGATAGTCAGGTCCCACCTCCTCTATCTGTTGACAATCCAGTGGTGATCTAGGATGAATCCTTGAGAGTCCCATACACACAGTCAACCCACAACACACCTCACAGGCCAGGCAGGGACGTACCATCATAGCTGCTAGCATGTGGCTGAAAGCAGGGTCCCTGGCCCCCACTGAAGCACTACCAGCAGCCAGCAGGCTAATGCACCCTGGCCTGTTGCTTCTAGAGGTCGCCTCTGCTATTCAGCCAAGGGGACCCCAGTGCCTGCTGGCCCGGCTGAGCTCCACTCAGCAAGCCCGCCCACCTCCCTTGCCATGGACTCTCCCTCTTTGGCTTTTCCCAGCAGGAAGGGCCCAGCCTCACCTATGTGACCTGCAACCCCCAACAAGCTGAGGCTCCCCTCTTAGACTTATAAGTCTATAGCCAGTGGCATCCGGCTGCCTGTCCTCCCTATCTCCCCCAGGGTCCCTTCAGAGGGTCCTGGGCTTTCTGACTGCCCAGAGGGGCTCCAGCGATCACTCCAGCCATCCATCCCTTTTACCTTCATCATCCTGGTTCAAGTGGTGTTCCTTCTCTATCAGGCCTGGTGGATGTTGCGCTGGGTTCCCAAAAGCAAGAGGTGGCCCGGGGCCAGTGAGTTTGAAGACAGGGTGACCAGAGAAGAGGGAAACCGGAAGGGGCTGAGCATTGCTCTGAACGGTGGGTGCACTGCCCTGGGTGCCCTGCAAGAGGCCAGCATGTGTGGGGTGGGGAGGGCCGCCGCAGACCCCAGACACTAACTGTGAAGCTCTGGCTCCTCCCTCCATCTTCCTCCCCTTTCCCTTCCAGCCCCACTTTCCCAGAAACCTTGCCACACCCACACCTGTGCCCTCCCCTCCGCAGCCCTCCCACAGCTGCTGTGGCACACCTGTGCTCTGCACTTGCCTCATCAGCTCTCTGCTCGCTTTTCTCTCTCCTGTTCCTCTCTGCCTTCTCTCCAACTGCCAGCTGATTGGGTCAGGCAAGACCATCCCATCCTCAGAGCCCCAGCCCCGCCCTTCGACCTCTAAACAGATCCCTCCTCTTCTCAGAGACCTCCCTTTCCAAGCCTGCCTGAGCGGCTGTTCTGTGACTTGACAGTGGCTGCCCCAGCCCCAAAGCCAAAACCAGCCCCCTACATCTGTGACTTAGTCTGTTGTAGTGGTGAGCTGACACATCCAGGTGTGGCCATTGCTGAAAACTTGTGCCCCCTTTGTGATATGCCCCTGTCCTGTTCTATAAATATCTATAAATATACACACACACACACACACATATATATACACATACACCAACATGTGGCCGACCGCCTTGTCTCTAGCCCTGGGAATCAGTCACCGTGCTGTCTTTTTGGAGTCTGTGGCCCAACAAGAGAAAGCTGTCCCCTGACATTGCCCCTCCAAAGTGCACCACCTTCAGTGAGCCTCCCTGTCATGCCTGGCCTGTGGACAGCCAGCCCCGCCATCCCTCCCGCCCCCCACCAAGCATGGGGGTGCTGTGCAGGCCTCTGTGTGGCCTGACAGTCTCTACCAGTCCTGCTGTCCCTCGGCTGAGAATCAAACCCATTTCTGGATGGCGGGGAAGTGTGTCCTCTGCTGGCTGTGTTCTGTGTGGGGCTCAGAGGAGGGGAAAGGCCAAGATATTTCTAGGGCACTGTTGGGAGCTGTGAAAAGGCCACATCCTTTCCAAGGGACACTTTTCCTGGAAAGCCCCTGGAGCTTAGCTGGCTCTTATCCTGTGAAGCTGGCTCTGGCCACCAGGGGGCAGGGCCATGAACTCAGCCTTGAGGGAGCCTGAGGAACAGCCGGCACTCTGGAGGGACAGACAGAACAGGCCACCAGGTGCAGACAGGAGAGGGAGGCAAGGGGATGGAACGGAAGACGCCTGGGGTGGGTGGAAGTCAGTGCCCTTAGGTGCTGGTACCTGTCTTCCCGGCCATGGCTAGATCAGGCTTCTGAGTCTGTTGGCAGTCAGGGCTGGACTGCACCCCATAGGTCCATGGCAGTCCCGGTGGAATCCCCCAGGTGTCACCACGCAGCATACAGTTAACAGGCCTGGAAAGTCCCCAACAGCCCAGCTGGACATGCTCAGACACTCCGGGGCTCCTCGTTCAGTGGCACAAACACCAGGACCCAGTGAGGGAAACGGGAACACACCAGTCTGAGCAGTATGGCTAAATCCATTTATTCCAAAATAAAAAGCAAAATAAACAGGAGTCGCATCACCAGGAGCCATGACCCCATCCCCGCCTCCTTTCTCTGTCCTATGCTAGCAATAAATAAGTTTCCCAGCCACAAATAATTATTAGACCCTCCTCCCCATGTGCCAGCTCCAACCTCCACTAGGTACGATACAGGGGTGGCCGTACCCTCTGGAATATACAAAACATTACACAGACACAATATGTACACTGGGGAAGGGGGCCACCGCAGCAGCCCGTGCCCTCACCTGGTCCACAGTTAGCCCCACTGTCCCACCTCAGCTACCTCTCTGAATAAGAACATGGGAGCCCCCCTGAGGGAAAAGTTACTATGGTGAGAGTAAGGAGGCCATCAGACCTCCTCCAAACAAACCACCTCTGCCAGCCTCTGGCTCTTAAATAACAATCATCATCATCCAGAAATGTAAGGACTCAGCCCTGGTCAAGGCGGCAAAGGGTCTGTTTATCTTTCCCCATTAAACAGAGGTCTTGTGTGTCTACCCTAATTGTAAAGGGGGGCCTGGGAAGGGGTGGTAGGCTCATGGTGGCAGTGGAGACTCCAGCCCTACTTCTCCAGGCTTTGCTGACAGAGGCCTGCTTTTAATTTTTATTTTTATCCCAAGACTTTTTTAAAAATCCCATAACTTCTTTTTCGTAACTTTTTTTGTAACTTTTCACAAAATTTTTTTCTACTTTTTTGCCACAACTTTTTTACATTTTTTATCCCATAACTTTTTCACTCCATAACATTTTTTAATCCCGAACTTTTTTATTTTGTGTTCTTTTAACAAACACTTGCATGGCTATATTACAATTTTGTAAAAATGAAACAGATTATCTCATGCCAAGCATGCCCAGCATTCTCACAGTATCAACACCTTTAATACTATAGTTTTTCAAGACACGCAAAATAAAATTTTAAGGCAAAAACAGCACTTTGCAACCATTTAATAATTTATTACGTTACAGTAGCATCACACTGGCAGTCAATAATGCCACTTTAGGCAAAAGTTTTTCAGTATTTCCATTATACATTCTGTTTACAAGAATTCATAAATTGGTCAAATTCATTCTAAGAAAACTTGGCAAATAAAGCTTTGGACTGGAATTGGCATTTCTTTCTCTACTTTTCCTTCCCACCGTTTCTTTCTTTTAAACTATAGTATTCAATCTTAAAATGTTTTACTTATTTCAGAACTTTAAGATAACAGTTACATTTTTTAACAGTTACGTTATTTTTAAATGACTCTTTAAGATAAAGTTTTAGAGAAACTATTATGGATAGGGCTGATTTATATTTTCAGATTTTCTAAAAATCAGCTTTGGTTTTAGAACTGATTTTTTTTTTCATTTCTGGAAAACCTATCAGGTTTAATCAAATACTTTAAAAATAATTATTATATATTGCGATCTTTAAATAGGTGTTTTGATTCTTCCTGCAGAAATTCAAATTTATTCAGTTGAACTGGCATTTTAAAATTCTATGTTTCTGATGAACTCTAACCTTCCATCTAAGCAAATCGAAAGCTGCATTATACTGAATGAGGAAGAGCACGAATACTTGGCTGAATGAGGTATCACAAAAGACTGTATGCACTTTGAAGAAAGACTTAAGTTAGTCATATGATTTCCATTCTTTTTAGCTTTCTCTTAAATATATGACAAATGCCTACACAAAGAGTGGTATTTCAGTTAATTATAATATATATTATATAATTAATATATATTAACTGAAATATATATTATATAATTAATATATAATATAAGTTATTTATAATATATATTATATAATTAATATATAATATAAGTTATTTATAATATATATTATATAATTAATATATAATATAAGTTATTTATAATATATATTATATAATTAATATATAATATAAGTTATTTATAATATATATTATATAATTAATATATATTATAATATATATTATATAATTAATATATATTATAATATATATTATATAATTAATATATATTATAATATATATTATATAATTAATATATATTATAATATATATTATATAATTAATATATATTATAATATATATTATATAATTAATATATATTATAATATATATTATATAATTAATATATATTATAATATATATTATATAATTAATATATATTATAATATATATTATATATTAATATACAATATAATTTATTTCCAGACTGACATTCAGCTTAAATATGCCAGTATGTGATTTAATCCATAGGCACCTGATGAACACATTATTCTCAGATTGGTTACAGATGCTAAATGCTATCTGAAGGTCATTCCTAGTCATTGATATTTATCAGGGTAAAAGTGAAGTGATTTCAACAATAAAAGTACCTTTGAAATAATTTATCAATGTATTAGATAAACCCAGTTTCAGAATGATAAAGAAAAAACATTAGACGAAATAGATGTGGCTAATAGTGGTACAATTTCTAGCCTGAGGGCTTAAAATGGACTTAAAGTAACTGTTTTTAAACTGAACTCAAAGAATGCAAAAGCAGCAAGTTCAGAAAATAAAAGGCAAGAACAGGACTTTAAGTCCTTTTTTTTTTTTTTGAGACGGACTCTCTTTCACCCAGGCTGGAGTGCAGTGGCGAAATCTCGGCTCACTGCAGGCTCCACCCTCCGGGGTTCACGCCATTCTCCCGCCTCAGCCTCCTGCCTAGCTGGGACTACAGGTGCCCGCCACCTCGCCTGGCTAATTTTTTGTATTTTTAGTAGAGACGGGGTTTCACCGTCGAGGATGGTCTCGATCTCCTGACCTCATGATCCACCCGCCTCGGCCTCCCAAAGTGCTGGGATTACAGGCATGAGCCACCACGCCCAGCCCTTTAAGTCCATTTTAAACCCACAGGTTAGAAATTGTACCACTGTTAATTAGCTGCATTATTTGGTCTAACATTTTTTCTTTATCATTCTGAAACTGGGTTTATCTAATACACTGATACAGTCATACAATTTGGAAGAGGCAGTTGAAGTCACAAGGACCCAATATTTGCTCTCTTTCAGTGAATGCAGGCAAATCTGTTATTCCGTCAGTAATATCATATTGTTGCTCTCCTGTTAATGTCATATTTAGAAAAGTATCATGAGGACGCCAAATGCTAAAAATGGAGATGGTCTAGTAACTAGAAATCCCCACCCCAGGGAGTGCACATACACATCTCCCTACATCCTAATAATGTGATGTGTTTTGGAACACAGACATTAGAACTTCATGAAGTTTGAACTGTTGAGTCTTTCCCAAGCATCATCAAGTTATGATTTAGGCAATGTATGACTGAAATCATTCATTCATCATGCATAGGCACAATCACATAAATATTGCACAAAATATGTCCCTAACTGAAACTGAGAGGTACAAAAACATATTTCACTCTTAGTAAACAAGTTTGTGAGGAAATGTAACTCTGTGATTGTATAGACACGTTTCCTGATAATACATTGGCATTCACAAACAGTAGATTGCACTGCAGTTTGTAAACATTTTAAATTGCATAAACTTCTCCTTGATTTTCAAATATAGTATAATACTGTCTACTAAAACTCCTTTTTGTTTCAACTAAGTACTCTCACATATATTAGTTTATAATAGTGTTTGTTATTATTTTTTAAAGTGTTTTCCATTCAAGGAAAAGAAGTTAATTCCTATGTCAGAGTAACCAAGGTGGTTGAAGAATAGGTATTAGCCAGAGAGGACTAGATGGTAAAAATCAATCTTCAAGCCTCAAAGAAGCTCCACGAACAGAGAGGAATGCCAGGTGTCACACAGCTTTCCTTCACTCTAATTCATTCTTGACTAGAGCCTGTATGCCTGTTCCAGGGACATTTAAACTCTTAAAGGATTTCTTATGATCTTTACTAAATACATTAAGAAGAATGCCAACCAGCACTCTTTTGTGTACTGGGACATGTGCTCATGTGATTAAAACAGGTAACATCAACTCTGACTTTAAAATGTATTATAGATACAAATGCTCTAAGCTAGGGAAGGTTTTCCACATCTACAGTCAATGATGAGAGCCTTTCGTTCCTCAGAAATAAACACTTTTTAAGTCATTGAGAAAGAGTACAACTGCTGCAGCTCATGATGGAATATCTTCATGAGCCCAGAGCACATACAAATCCGAAGGGAACTACCATAGTACAGCGCTAATTCTTCGCACCGGAACAAATGAAACACACTCTATCCTGCACATACCTGCCAGAGCAGGCCACTTTCCTCTTCTGTGAGATTTTAAAAGCTCCCCCAAAATGTTATTACTCCCATCACCAATACACAGAAAATAGGGGAAAGGCTGTTTCCAGTTCTTGGCCTTTAAACAACTCTAAATGTCAGTACTCATAGTGGCATATTACAAAGTAATAAACAGTGCACACTTGGGTGCAAACCACATATTGAGCTAATGAAGGAGCTCACTGTGATTAAGATTAGATGAAATCATATCAGAACATAAGCAAATTTTATCTGAATTCCGTAATGAATATACATGCTGCAATAACATTAAAAAAGCATGGCAGCCTATTCCAAACCAGCAAGATAATTTTTTGCAAATAGTGGGTCTTTGTGTATTTGAACTCCCACCACATAAGGGCAAACTCGATATGCATGCTAATGACCTACAATTATGAAACTAAAAAAGAAAAATGCTAAAGGATGCCAGAGTGAGCATCAGTGAAAGCCACAGAGACCCACTCTCCTTTAACTTTTTACAAATAAACTATAAATTACAAACACAAATAATCATAAGTGGCTCTAACATTGAAGTAAATGAATTGGGTAGGAGATTAACCCCCTAACTTTGTTTCCTTTTTTAAAATTTCTTGAGCAGCTCTTTGACGATGGTGATGTTTATCTCCTTCTTCTCAGCAGCCAAGCCCAGCAAAAGAACAGCATACAGGAGTTGCTGCCCAAGCCTGGGTGCTCCACACTGTCAGTGAGGCTCACCTCACAAAGATCTTTGGAGAGATGGAGGTGGGGATCTGAGGGCAGTGTGAGCCTCCCCTGCCCCTGCCTGCCCACCCTGCCTGAGGACTCTACTCACCACCATGCTTGTCAGCACCCGCAAGCTCCTGGGGGGCTGGGGCGCCTGGACCGGGCTCATCAGCAGGGTTCAGGGCAGTGGCCTGGAATTTGCCGTGTCCCTCGTTGTAGTCATCACAAGCCACAACATCGTCTCCGGCAGCTCCAGCAGCTTCACCTGGAGGGAGGGGTGCTCAGCTGTTACGCACCTACCGGCGCCCACAGTCACGCCCACCCCCACCCCTGCAGAGATGCTGTACACCCTACATTCATCTCCTCCTTGTCCTGGACCAGCCTGATGATGTCCTCCTCCTGTTGCTGCATCTTTGGCACTGCCCCCGGCTGTGTTCTGGGGTGATCAACATTCCTGTGGGAGGACAGGGCTCAGACACTGAGGCCCCTCCGATGGCCCTGCAGCTCTCCCTGCTGTGCCCTGGCCTCTCGCTCACTGATGGCTTCTGTCTTTCCAGTACTGGAGGAATCGAAGTTCTAGCTTCTCCACTCGCTCCCTCAGGTCCGCCTTCTCCTCCAGGAGGTACATAAGGCCACTCTGGAGCCAAAATAATGGGGTCACATCTCGGCAGCGACCTGCCCCACCCCTGCCCTTCTTGGCCCATGCCAGGACTCACTCACCTCCAGCTTCTCCATGACCTCCTGCATGGCCCGGTGGGTCTTCCCACTCACAGACTCGCCCCCAGTCACTGGGGCTGGGACCGCTGCCTCTGGCTCCTGCTGGGCCGAAGCCACCAGGTGAGCCAGGCGCTGGCAGCACACCCTCTGCTCTTTCACCTGCTCTCGTAACCGTTCCTGCTCCTCCTGGGCATTGGCTCCAGTGGAGTTGAAAAATGCAACCTGAGGGCAAGAGGTGAGCATTCTTGTAGGGGCATACACAGAACAAATGGCAGAGAGGTGGAGCGCAGCCCCTTCCTTTGGGGCCTCAGAGAGTGCACCTGTTGGTCACAGGTGAAATGGTGTCTGACCACTGGCTCCCGGAAGGGGTGAGGGTCCAGAGAAATCAGAAGGCAGGGAAACCAAGAGCATAAAGGGGTCTTGGAGGGACCACAGAGGAAGGTGGCAAAATGGGTGCAGGGGGAGTGAGGCTCACCGTGGCCTCCCAGCTCTCTAGGTCCTCCGGGTTGCTCAGCATTGGCTGAAGTGCCTCGTCATCCTCACTGTCCAGATGTCCTCCTTCATCTCCTGTGGGGGGTGGCCAGAAGGGTCCTCAGACAACCCAACAAGGGAGGTACTGTGGGTCCACTTGTGCCTCCACCCTCACTGTGTAACCCTGGGCCAGCCACTACCCAGACAGCAATGAGCTGCTGTTCTTTATTTTTACTTTTAAGAACCAGGATCAGGCATAGTCCCACTACCGGTTGGTGTGGGAGTTCTGACCCACTCCCTTTCTGACCTGGGCCAGTTCAGCCATCCTTAGGCAACTTGGTGGCCCCCCACTCCCAGGAGGTCACCATATTGATGCCGAACTTAGTGCGGGCACCCAGTCGGCATAAGGACCAGCTGTTCTAAAGGTCTCTTCCAACTCCTCAATCCTATGCTGCTAACAGTCCCCGCTTCCTCCTGGGGCTCTCTCCTCTTCCTCTGGGCAGTCTCCTGTACCTTCCCCAGGGAGAGCCATGAGGCTCAACTGGGCCTGTAGGGGCTGGTTCTGCTGGTTGGCAGTTTCCAGGCACTCCTAAGGGGCCAGGAAAGGATGAGAAGGCACAGAGTTTGTCAGGTTGTCCCCCTTAGGGCCCCGGCCTCAGCAGCCCCCTCCCCTGGGTCTCCTGCAACTTTTGGCGGGCCAGGTCGGCTACCGCTTTGACGCAAGCTTCCTGCTGCTGCAGCTGGTTCATTAGCTGGGTCTGCTGCAGTAACTGGCTGTGCAGCACCTCCTTCTCAGAGGTCTGCTGCTGACAGGCGGCCACCTGCTCCTGATAGGTGCCCACGTACTGCTGCAGGTGACCCAGGTAATAGTCTGGCTGCTGCTGCAGACTCTGAGCCTCTTGGCTCTTCAGCTGCACCTGCAGGAAGACCCTGGGCATGAGGGCACATGGTTGCTGGCTTCCAGATTCTGGGCCCATTAATAGAGTAGCGAGGGCATTGTGGGGCTCTGTCGCCTGCCCAGGCCCCTGGCCCCTGGCTCCAGGCCTAAGTGACTGCCTCCTTTTCCTGGAACCCCATGCCTCCTTCCCCAGCCTCAAATCTCATACCCTCTTCTCACCATTTAAACTGTAGGCCACAGACTGGTGGAAAAGCACTGGAAGCCAACCACCATCTGCTAACTGTGCTACATGCCTAATGCTTTCCAAGTGTTATCTCAATTAATCCTCAGCACCTCTGTAAGGAAAATGTTAACTTCCTTTTGAAGTCAAATGAACAGAGACTTAGAGATGCAAAGTACTTGATTGGTGACCAGTGGAACCGAGGCTGGAATCCAGTTTTAATCTAAGAAGGCTTTTTGTTTTGTTTGGAGACAGAGTGTCACTCTGTGGGCCAGGCTGGAGTGCAGTGGTGCAATCTCAGCTCACTGCAACCTCCACCTCCTGGGCTCAAGCGATTCTCATGCCTCAGCCTCCTGAGTAGGTGGGATTACAGGCATGTGCCATCATGCCTGGCTAATTTTTTTTTTTTTTTGGTAATTTTAGTAGAGATGAGGTTTTACCATGTTGGCCAGGCTGATCTCAAACTGCTGACCTCAAGTGATTCTCCTGCCTTAGCCTCCCAAAGTGCTGGGATTATAGGCGTGAGCCACCGCGCCTGGCATAAGGAACCTCTTATACCACTGTCTCTTCCCCTATGACTGGGGACTCCATGCCGCCAGCTGGGATGATGATGTCCAGACCTGGGAGGAGCCCAGGGCTACCCACCTCTAAAAGTCAGAAGGCAGGAAGCAAGAAATAGTCACAGGACTGCCCTGGAGGGTGCTGGGGTCACCTGCCCACAGGCTAGAGCTGCCGTTGGCCTGGCACCTCCCCTCCCAACAGGCTGGTGCCCACCTCCCAGCCCTTCTTGGATGGGGCAGAGGTTACTGTCTCCTTCACCTTGCCAAGCTTCTCCTGCAGCTCCTCTACTTGCTGCTCCAACTGCAGAGAGCTCTTGGGCTCTCATTGTTCTGGACAGAGAGGAGCAATCGGCAGCCGCTCACTGCAGCTGGAGACCCCAGAACTTGGTGTCTGCCTCCCATGGCACTGGGAAGGGTGGAGGCAGGTTAGAAAAATCATCCCCTCTCTCCCACAGTCACCAGAGCATGGCTCTGGCTCACAGGTGCCTTTAGAAGTAACATTTCACGTGAGGGCTACACTGCCCCATTTTACAGGTGGGGAAATGAAGGCCTGGAGGGCTAGGGAGGAGGGCAGGCTCCCTAGGTGGGGCAATGCACCAGCTCCTCGAAGCTACTCTGTGGCTCAGTCAGCTGCTGAAGCCTCGCTTCCTGCTCCCAAAGCCTCTCCCCCTGCTCCCGAAGCCTCGCGTCCTGCTCCCGAAGCCTCTCCTTTTGCCCCGATATCAGGACACTCATGCCCTTATTGTTATCCACCTGGGCTTGGAGTTCTGCTGCCACTCTCTCAACCTCCTTCCTCAGGTGCTGCAGCTCCACCTCAGAGGGCACTGCTGGAGGCTCCAGGGTCAGGGGTTCAGCTGAGAAAGGAAGCAGACAATAAGGGCCTCTGGATTCTCAAACAAACAAGCAAAAATCCTCCTCTTGGTGCACAGCTCCTCTCAGGCTCCCCAAACTTGGCCTCACTGCTACTGATTCCTCACAACTGGATAGTAGCCAATCTTCCAAGCCACTTTCAGATAGAGAGCACTGTGGGTGGCTGACAACAGGCCCTCTTTGCTGATGGGGACACTGAGGCTCATGGAGATGACAAGACTTGCCATCTCCTGGCACAGACCTCTTTCCCTCTGCCTCAAAGCCCTTCCATCCACCCACCTCCCTGGGGCATTCTAAGCCACCCCTACAGTCCTCTGATGCCAGTCCTGCTCCCAGGTCACGCCAGCCCCATCTTACCCATCTGGTTTTTCAGTTTGGACAAGCGCCTCTCCAGCTTCTCTACCCGATGCGTTTCATGCTTCTTCTCCTTCTTTAATGTGCGAACCTGCCCAAAGCACAGGGGAAAGGGCCCTGGAGAGAGGGGCTGGAGGCTGGACAGGCTGCTGTCTCCCTCTCTGCCCCCACCTCCACACAGCCCAGACCCAGGACCACCTCCGGCTGTACTATTCCTATTTTACAGATGCCCAGAAAGATCCAGTGACTTATCTAAGGTGGGGGGCTGAAGGGTCAGATCTCACCTCCTGTGACATTTTCCTCATCCTCTGCTGCCACCGGGCCCTCTCTTCTTTTATATGTTGAGCATATTCATCTCTCTCTAGCCGGATTTGTTTAAGCAACTCCTTCAACTGCAAGAAAGGGCACAGAAGTTAGGAAGGGCTGTCACTGGTCCTCACCTGCTCCTGGCCACCTGGGGTCATCTTCCTTCCACATCCCTCCCTCTGCAAAACCTCACCCGTGTCGCTTGTGTATTCAGCAGTGCCTGCTCCTGTATGGACCGCTCTAACTGCCACTCGATAACTGCTTTACTGCAGCTCGAGGTCTGCTGGTGAAGAGTGAGAAGTTTCGATCTGGAGAGCCCGGGCCATTCCACAGTGCCCCTTAAAAGGGTCAGGCTAGGCTCAATATACAACTCAGTCAGTAAAGAGCAAGGCCTTTCCAAGCCCGTGGTCTGGTTTTTAAAAGAACTCAGTCAAGTTGGAAGGGACAGGGAAAGAGATCGAATTTACAGCTGGCTAAGAGAGGCCCAGAGAGATCAGATAATATTGCTTTGTTATGACTGTTATTGCTACCACTGTTTGAACCTTTATGGAGTGCTTCACCAGGTACCATGCTAGCAATCCCATTTAATCCTTGCAACCAGCCTAGGAGACAGTTACTATGATTACCTCTATTGTGTAGGTGAAAACGGAGTATTCAAGGTTAAGTGCTTGCCTAAGATCACTTAGGCAGAGCTGGGATTTGAACACCCAGGTCTATGCCATTCTCTAAGCCCATTTTTCTTGCTGGGGATGGGGGCACAGATAGGAAGGGGAAAATTAATCTTTTGTTCACATTTTGAATGGATGATACATTCGCATAGTCCAAAACTCAGAAGGTACAGAAGGGAAGTATCTCCCAGCCACCCTGTTGCTCTCTCCTGCGTTTTTTTATGAACACTTGCATACATGTTTTATGTATATTATCATAGTATGCGCACACACACACACACACACACAGTTTCCTCTGTCTACAGAAATGGTAACATATTAAAGGTACTCTTCTGTACCTTCACAGTACAAGTACCTAATACCCCACCTAGGACTTGGCCAAGACCACAGCCAGGTAAGGGCAGGGCAGGCACTTGGCCTCCAAGCTCTGCGTCCAGTGCTCTCTTCCCACAGTGGCCCCCAACTCACTCAGAGCAGCTGACTCAGCCCCAGGCTGCTCTAACAACCATACACAAAAGCAGCGGGAAGTGGCCATGCTGCATTCTGGGCAGGACACTCCATCCTGCAGAAGGGACCTCTAGGCTCACTCCTCCATCTAGGAAGCCAAGCTGCCAGGGGATGGGGCACGTGGCTGAACTCACACTCTCCTCCTTCTTCTCCTGTGTGGCAGTGACAGCAGAGAGAGCCCTAACTCTGCTATACGCTGCAATGAATGTTGCAGGTGGATGGCCAGATCCTTGGACTCATCTGTAATGAGAGAGTTGAGATGGGGCCCGAGGGACTCTCCCTAAGACATGTCAAAGTGCCAGGTTGAAAGATGACAGGGTGCCCAGATTCCTACCTTCAAAATATTTGAGAGAACGTTTCGTGTGATATTTAGTTTCCCTTCTGTGTGTTCAATCTCTGGATTTGAACCTTCAGGAGAAAAGCCAAGCAAGCGCTGAAAGAGAAGGAAAGAAACATTCTCCGGAGGACAGGAGGGAACTGCACACCCTCCACTCACCTCTAGCTCCTTTTCAGCTTTGTGTTTCTCATTGTTTGCTTTCTTTTCCTGTGGGAAGAGGAAGACAGAGCTCTTACCAGGGGGAGGCAGAGATGGCACAGCAAGAGACATGCCCCCAGAATGCCACCAATGCCCCAGGACAGGCCCATCCATGGGACCAGGTTATCAGGGACCCTGTGGGGATGGGGTGGAATCTGAGGGGTGAGCCTTCTTCCCCAGGCTGGGAGTGGGTGAGATGAGACTGGGGCCTCTACATCTGAGTGCCCCCCAAACCCAGCAGTCATGTCATGAGCAAACAAAGAAATCACGTTACTTCTTCCAGCTGATGTTCCACTTGTTTCTTCTGTTGTTTCTGTGGGGATAGTCAAATCAAGGTGATGGAGGGTGGCCCCCTCAGCTCTATTCCCCAGACCAGGAAGCGGTAGGCAGGGGCCAGGAATGGATTTTAAAGGCAAAGTTCTCAGACCCAATGGGAACACGAACTGGTAAACTCTCTTCAAGCTCCCAAGGACAGAGGATTTGGGTCTTTGTTGGTTTTCGCCCACAGCCACAAAACTCGAAGTCTGAATCTGGAATCTCCTGAGAGGAGAGTAACATAAACCTCTAGAAATGGAGTCTGAGAAAGGCCCCCCCTTCTGCCAGCTTGTGATTTAGAAAAGTGTGTTCATTCAATAAACATTTACTGAGTATGTACAGGCCAGGTACGGTTCTTCACAGTAGATATAGGATGGAAAAGGACAGACAGGAGCCCTTGGCCCTGAGGTTTCCATTCTAGGGGGCCTTTAAATCTCGGACTCTCAGAGCTGACAGAGACCTTTGATACTCACTACCTCCTCTCAAAACACGAGCCCAAAAAGGAGAGGTGGCTTGTCCAGAATCAAAGAGTAAATTAGGGACTGAGTCACAGCAGAAATCCCGGGCCCCTGACAACCAGTCAGGCTAGCACTTCCCCGAGAGGCAACAACCACAGGGTGTGTGTAGCAAGGACTGGAGCAGGGGTGTCTGGAGAGGGGAGAGTTGGCAAAGGGCAGCAAAAGAAGAGCCGTGCTGCATGTTCTGGGATCCCTCCAGGTGAGGCCTGGGTGCCCCAGCTCCCTATTTGCCCTTGGCACCAGGGGCCCCCGGCCCCTTTCTTCAGGGCCCCAAGGGGAAATGAGCCCAGGATTGGCAAGGTGGAATCAGGGGACCCCACTGGACTCTTACCAAAGATTTGATGGTGTTCTTCAGTTGACTGGTTTTTACAGTCCTGCAGTCCAGGACTACTGCTGGTTCTTGGCACGGGCTCTGCGGCACATGCAGCGAGGAGGAGGTGGAGGAGGAGTGGAGTGGGGGGAGAGGTAGAACAATCATTAGGGCTGCAGTATGTGTGGACTGTCTCAGCTGGCAGAGGGGCACCTGGTCCCCACTGTGGGAGGAGGTTGGAGGGCTGGCCTGCAGGGTCACTGCACCTCCGCCCAGAGCCTCTTGCCTCCAGATCCTTCAGGGTAGCAGATGATGTAGGGCCCTCCCCGTGGATACCTGGTGCTGACTACAAGAGATGAGAGTGCACATGGAGATGTTCTGTCCCCCTCAGTGTCTAAGCCCTCTGACTTCCTTTCTTCCCCATCAACTGGCAACATTTTCTTCCTATCTCAGACCTTTTCTCCCAAAACTCCTTCGTGACAACTTCTCTCATGGTTCTTATCTCCCCACCATCCCACCCTGGGGCCCTTTCAGTGACTCCTGATGGCAAGTGGCTGTTCTCATTGTCCTGGCTTCCCCTTGAGACTGAGGATGAGGAAAATCAAACAGCAATGACCATATCCTGGGTGTCCTGAGTGTTTACAGCAGGCCAGGTACTAGGGATTAACATAAAAACAACAATAACAAATCTCACTTAAACTTCACAAAAGGAAGTCAAACGATACCACCTCTATTAGAGATGTGAAAAGAGAAGCCCAAAGAGCTCAAGCAACTTGCCCTAAATCATATCCCTAGCAGACGGAGAGGCAGGATTCAAACTCAGAATTGTTATCCAGTACCTAACAGTCCATCCACAATCCTAACAATTACCCTCCACTGCTCCTTGGGTCCCCTGTCCCCAGGAGCCTGGCCAGCCAATACTCACATCCCCAGGTGAGTGGCCACCACGAGAAGTGGCTGTCTCAGTGCCACTGCCATTTGTTTTCCTGTTCCTTTTTGCTCCTGCTGGAACACCAGGGCTGTTTCTCTGCCAATATTCTTTTAACTGTGGGAAAGAAGAGCAGTAATACTCATGAGAACTATCAGCCACATCCTCCTTTTTAGTTTTTACAAAATACTCTTATACACCATCTGATTTAATGACACCAACAACTGTACAAGGTGTTGTCACAATCATTTAGTGACTGAGAGGGATTGATATCATGGCTAGAAAAAAAAAGAAGAAATGAAAGAAGGAAGGAAGGAGGAAGGAGGGAGGGAAGGAAGAAAGGAAGGAAACAAAGAAGGAAATAAAGAAAAGAAAGAAAGGAAAGAAAGGAAGAAAGAAAGGAAAGAAAGGAAGAAAGAAAAGAAAAAAGAAAGAAAGAAAAAAGGAAGAAAGAAAGAAAGAAGAAAGAAAGAAAGAAAGAAAGAAAGAAAGAAAGAAAGAAAGAAAGAAAGAAGAAAGAAAAAGGCAATACTGGAACTTTGAAACTCAGTCTTCTGACTCCAAGCTCTGGGGTTTTGCCAAGAATCAGCAGCTGTCAGGGACCAAAACCAGAGGCAGAGGTAGAAAAGTAAACATTAAGTAGGCAGGAACTGTATGCCATGTGGTTTAGAGTCATACATCCTCACACGTCTGTTAGTGTGAAGAAGTGCGCCAGTACCTCTCAAACTTTTATATCACTGTGTCCTCATGGCAGAAGGCAGCCTTTCTGTTAAATCTGGGAATTTATGAGAAAGAGGACAACCCAAACCTCATTTCAGAGAGAAGTCTGGTATACTCTTAGAAACCTATGTGACTGTCATTCCTAAGTATATTAATGCTTTTTCTCGTGATCTCAGGAGAATCAAGGGAAACTGATGCTTCAGAAAGATGTCCCACATTTATCCTGTAGCACTCAAATTACCCCAGGTTGAGATAATACGAGGAATATTCAAGCTGTCAAGTTCAGTTTCCCAAGATCTATTCCACAAAAGATGAGCAAATCTCACTTCAGAGACCACTGAATAAAGGGAAGTCTGGTCCCAGAACCATGGAGAATTAGAATAAGAGGTGGAGAACTCAGGAAAAAAATGTTAAAATCTCTCTGGAAAGTAGAAGCCTGGGAGAAAAACCAAACCAAACCCATTCCCCCACTGCCACCCAGAGATACTGTCAACATTTTGAGCTCATGGGGAAAGTGTAGGCTTTTCCCACTGTTAAGGGAGTAAGGCAGCGTGAAACCTCTTGCTCCTAGGTCCCATAGTCTCCATTCCCCTTCCAGCTGGAAATTAGTGCTGTGACCAGAGGAACCAGAAATGGGGTGAGAACCCTTAGGTGAACTGGGTCATAAGATCAAAGGCCGATCTTGCAGTAATGACAGTTCCTAGGTGGACTGTGACATCACTATATTCCACTCCTCCTGGTGGGGGGGAGGGACCACATCAGCACGGTGTCTGAGTCGCCTCTCCACAATAGGGGAGGAAACACAGGGTTGGGACCCAGGTCCTTGGAGATGCCAGCACAAAGAGCCCAGGGAGGTCGACCTTGAGGCAGCAGGAGGGGAGGGCACAGTCTGCAGCAGGGAGCCCCAGGAGTCACCAGCCCAAAGTCACCCAGGGATGACAGACGAGGGCAGGGCCTGGGCTGGGGGACCCAGGTCCTTGGAGACACAAGCCCGAAGAGCCCAGGGAGGTCAAACTTGGGGCGGCTGGAGGTGAGGACCCAGTAATGGAGTGGGGATCCCCAGGACTCACCCGCCCAAAGTCAACATAGGGCAATTGGCAAGGGCAGGGACTGGGCTGCTTGCTGAAGGGGCGGGGCTGACTGACAAGACTTCATTGGGGGGACCCCAGAGATGCCATGGTTGGGGGCCCAGTCCAGTGTGCCTCAGGAGTGGTATGGACTCTGGCAGTGGTCTTGTCATCAGAGGGGATCTGTGGTTGGGTTGGGGGGCCATGACCTGGTGCGTTTTTACCTTTTTCTTTGCTGCGGCCAATTTGCTCTGTCGAGTTTCTTCTGCCATCACGGGGTGGGGAGGGAACTGGGGTGGGGAGGGAGGCGGGGGGGGGGAGGGAGGCAGGGTTGGGGCCACGTCAGCGAAATCCCAGTGAGCACTGATGAACACTTCCACTCGCCTACCAGGCAGCTGTGTGACTGAGCCAGAGGAGGCGTAACCAGGGCCCCAGTAGAATGCAGAACAGGGGCGTGGCCGTAATGCTCCAAGCCCATTGGTCAATGACAAAGATGAAAGGGAAAGGGGGCACGGCCAGGCAGCAGTATGTCCAGAGGGACCTGTGGCTCACAAGGAAAGCTGCCCATGCAACCTCTGTCCCAGCCAACTCTAAGAGAGTGGAGGAGCCGCCCACTCTGGGAGAGGGGAGGAGCTGGCTTTTGCTTTAAAAGATTTAAAACTTTAAAAAATATATGTGTGTATACTTTATATATATGTGTGTCTGTGTGTGTGTATCTATGTGTTCCTCCAGAGCTGTCTTCATTATCCAGCTTCTATGCAAGGTCTATGACTTTGGCCTATATTTTTCATCTTCAAACACAATACAAAAATTACCAGTATTACCATAACTGAGATAAAGATCCTATAAAAATGGAAAATCCATAGCATGCTTGATGATTAATGAAGCAGACTATATTATCCAACATTCCAATAAGATAAAATAATCACAATAGTTTCTCTTTTTTGGAAAAATGTTTCTCTTATTCTCCTACGTTATTGTTAAAATTTTTTTTCTTAAACAAGAAACATGTCTGATATCTGTAACAACACAAAGCTTTTGGGCCAGATGCGGTGGCTTGCGCCTGTAATCCCAGCACTTTGGGAGCCCGAGGCGGGTGGATCACCTGAAGACAGGAGTTCGAGACCAGCCTGGCCAACATAGTGAAACCTCATCTCTACTAAAAATACAAAAACTAGCCAGGCGTGGTGGTGGGTGCCTGTAATCCCAGCTATTTGGGAGGCTGAGGCAGGAGAATCACTTGAACCCAGGAGACAGAGGTTGCAGTGAGCCAAGCTCACACCATTGCAGTCTAGCCTGGGGGACAGAGCACAACTCCATCTCAAAAGAAATAAAATAAGATACAAAATAAAATTTAAAAGCTTTCAATTTAATAAGCACTCAAAGCTCTTTACTGGTTTAAAACAAGGCCCATTTTTCTAGAATCACCTGGCCTCTCTAAGCCTTGTAAATGAAACTGAATTTCTCACTTCATACTTGGCTATGACTTGCAATCATGAAAACCAAGAACTGTGTTATGTCACTGTGTACTGCTTGTTACCTGAATTCCACACTAGGTTGGCATCAAGGGTTGAATCTTTCATGATTTGCTCCATAACCTGTGTGCTTCTTATCCCAGACCAAGTTTTTGTCTAGAGTTCTACAACTTACAGTTAGTAGACAAGAGTAATGTAGTCTCTGGACTAGCAGCACCAGCAGCACCTGAGAACTCTTTATAAGTGCAAATTCCCAGGCCCTACCCTGGACCTGGTGAATCAGAAACCCTGGAGTAGGGCTCAGCAATCTATGCTGCAGTAATCCCTCCAGCTGTTTAAGAAGCTCTGCCATACAGCAGGTAGAAAAATGTGTTTCCTTCTCTAGGTCCAAAGCCAGGGATACCATATGTTCTGTCTTGATATGAAACAATGACATGCAATTAAAACACATAACACATAACTCTCCTCCCTACTCCCACCCTCCATCCAATGTGTTTTCTTTTTATGAGTTCCATAAGAAAACAAGTGGCAATCAGAGGTTTACTCTAAAAAGTATGTTTACAAGTATCAGTTCTCATCCAGCCTGATCTCATACAAAACCATTTACATCCTCTTACTGCTGAAGTTTTAAAACGGTATCTTCACAGTGTAAGACTCAGGCACACTAGGGGTTCTATAATAAAACACCAAGTAGATTGGAATGTCCAAACTTACTAGAGAAGAAAAGTGGAATCATTGGCTATATTTTCAAATTGCATTCAAAGGAAATTTAAGTTCTGAATTTGTTCACCTTCATACTTCCAAGTTAATAGAATTCAACCAGAACACTCCATTCCTTCAAAGCCTCTAGCCAGGCAAAGTTTTACTGTATTACTTCTTGCTTTCAATGGATATAAAGCAGAGTCCTGGTAGGCACATTTTGTATACCTGCAAAGATGCAGAACTAAACAGTTCCATCTGTTCCATATTAAAACAAAAGTCCTGTAAACCTTGGGTGGTGAGGGTAATACTTCAGCACTAGCACCAAAGCCTCAAATAGGAAAAGATACCAAGAACACCACTAGCAAACAAAACTAAACTCTCGGCCGGGAGCAGCAGTCCACACCTGAGATCCCAGCACTTTGACAAGCCAAGGTGGGAGGATTACTTGAAGTCAGGAGTTCAAGACAAGCCTAGGCAGCATAGCGAATTCACATCTCCACAAAAAATTTTAAAAAATAGCTAGGAGTGGTGGCACACATCTGTAGTCCCAGCTACTCGGCAGGCTGAGGTGGGAAAATTGTTTCTGCCCAGGAATTTGAGGCTGCGGTAGCTATGATTATGGCACTGCACTCCAGCCTGGGTGACAGAGCAAGACCTAGATAATTACATTCTCTCCTGCTCCTGTTTACACTAAAATCACTAAGTTAAAACACTTTGAAATTTGGCAGGATAAAAATTAAGTGAAATGTGACTTTGGAGTTTGGAGGGAGAAAGAAGGAAGGAAGGAAGGGAGGGAGGGAAGGAAGGGAGGGAGGGAAGGAAGGAAGGAGAAAAGGAAAAGGAAAAGAAAGGAAAGGAAGAAGGAAGGAAGGAAAAGGAAAGAAAGGAAGGAAAGAAGAAAAGAAAGGAAAGGGAAAGAAAGGAAAGGAAAAAAAAGAAAGGAAAGGAATTAATATACATCCAACCATTAAAAATGATGATGCCAGAATATATTTACTGCCACAGAAATATGCCCAAAATATAGTAAGTGACAAAAGGCTATCTATTATGATTCTACTTTTTAAAATGTTTACACGCATAAAAAAGTATAAAAAGCAACAAACCAGAATGTTTTGAGTGGCAAAGATTTTTCTTAATATTTGTCATCCAAATTATTATAATAAGGGAGAAGTGTTTTCATTTATTTTTATTTAAATCTCTTTTCTTTTTCTTATTTTTTCTCCCATATGTATCCCATGTAGGCTAGAATCCCCGCCTCTTGAGGGAAACCAGCCCATTTTTAGGAAGTGCACTACATAAAGCTGCCCCATCTTCCTTTTAAGAGATCGGGAGACATTTTTGTTTCAAATTGTTTTATTGTTCTCAGAATA
This sequence comes from Symphalangus syndactylus, assembly GCF_028878055.3. Classification (NCBI taxonomy): domain Eukaryota; kingdom Metazoa; phylum Chordata; class Mammalia; order Primates; family Hylobatidae; genus Symphalangus; species Symphalangus syndactylus. Next base: position 6,707,130 of record NC_072427.2, read on the forward strand.
TATATATATATATATATATGTGTGTGTGTATATATATATATATATATGTGTGTGTATATATATATACACATATATATGTGTGTGTATATATATATACACATATATATGTATATACACATATATATGTGTGTGTGTATATATATATATACACATATATGTGTGTGTATATATATATATACACACACACATATATATATGTTTTTAATATATGAAATTGAGGAAAAGACAAAGGAAAGGCCGACTCTCTACCACCCTCCTGGGGCTACTCTTCCAATTTTTGCTGCTATTGTCATGTATTAATATTCACTGGGTACTAAGAAGATGGGCAGCCCCTTAGATCCTTTTTCTTATCTCTTTCTCATAACCCTACTTCATTCCTTCATTCACTTATTTTTAAAAGGGTCATATGTACAAATATATAGTCCAGAAAATTTTTAAATATAACTATCTATAAAAGTATGGGACAAAATCCCATTCACAGTCTTATTCTCCTTCCACAGCCAAACACTTTTAATTCATTTCTTATATATCATCTCAGAATTTATCTTTGCAGATACACATGTATATTCTTATTCTACCCTTCTCTCTCAACACAAAAAGTAGCACACCACACATACGATACCATTCCTTCTTCCTTTTAAAAAACACACAGAATATATCCGAGTTCTTCTACGTGAGTACAGAGTCTTTCTCATTCCTCTTTTCAGCTACACAGTATGCATCATTTGGATGTACCACAGTTTACTTAACCAAATTCCCTTTCGGCAGACACTGAAATCATGCCTATCATACTATTACATACAATAATGCCAAGCATAACCACCCACACACACCAAGTTCATTGCTGAATCTGCCTTTGATGAAGCCTCTGTTTGAATCACCACAAGGTCACAAGGCTGAAAAGTTAGCCCCTGTTTTAGTTTTCATTATGTACAGCAATATGTAGCAAAAGACTCCCTTGGGCAAAGGAAATGTACTCTTTGGGGATTTACTTCATAACAATAAATGGATAAACAGAACACCAAGGAGAACATTTATATTTAACCATGCACATGTATGTATACAACACATGCATATGCATAGAAAGTACAAAATAAATCCATCAAAGCATTAAGCATTGTCTCAGTATGGTGGATCTAGGGAGTGCTTTGTAGACCGCCCTCTTTGCCTATCCTTTCTAATTTCACAACAGTAAATACATATACTTTTGCAATATAAAATTTCAAAAAATGTTAAGTTAAGCTGCATGTATTCCTTCAGTCTGTCCTGTATTTGTATGATGCTCCAGAGTGCTCAAATACACTTCATTAAAAACATTTATTTATTCAAAAAATGACTTTTGTGAAGATCTCTGTGAATGTCTATGTGTTAGGTCACAGTAAAGAAGCTCAGGCATTCACATGCTTGATTCACAAGGAGACTCGAAATGTGGAGCTGGAGGGTGAACTAAGTGCTCACCTGTTCCCAGACTCGCCACAGTAGGTGGTTCTGTTTTTACAGAAAGTGAGTGATGCAGAAATATTTTGACAGCACATCCGCTCAATCACTGTGTTCCTTTGGACTTAGATTCCAGATAATTGGGACTCTCTTAGCTGGTGGCTGGCATGAATGAAGTATTGTTTTAAAAATGCAAACGAAGGTACATATATGAATGGAAGCCTATTTTGTACAGAAATCATCAGTTTGGGATTCTGAAAGATCAGGAATGAAATGCTAGGCCCATAACTTCCTCCTGTGTGATCTTGGACATATTACTCTTTCTGTATTTATTTTAGATTTTTCATCCTTAAAATGAGTACAATAATATCATCTTAATCTTTCCTTTCACTTCTATCCCCTTCTCTTTCTAGGAATATTTATTGGAAGTTTGTTCTCTGTCCACTTTGCTGGCTGCTTTAAGATACAAGTTGAGCAAAACCAATGTTACGCCTGGTCTGCTGGACATTTCAGGCTAGTAAGGTTGTTATGAAGATTAAATAAGATAACACATATAAGTTAGCTCATGTGCAGTGTTTCAACAAGTATTGAGACCCTTTCTTCTTATGAAAGGTTTATGAATATCTTAGGGCATTCTATTCAGAAGATCCAAATGCCTCTTGCCAGTCGCCCAAATAGAACAACTTGTTCAGAGCCTAGGAGAGCAGGGTCAACAGATGAATACTTTACAACACCTAAGAAGTTTAACAGGCACTTAATTCTGGTCTTTAAATGACGTTATTTTGTTGCTTATTTGTAGATGAATATATAGAGTGACAAAAAAGTGGAATGCACTATCTGAGCTATAGTGAGATAAATCTTGTAAGTGTGAGCATTTTAGACATCGACTCAGTATTAATTTTGACTTGTATGGAAATGTTGTGTCTGAGGGTTCCCAGGTCTGCTAATGACATACTTAATTGACAATATAATTGTGACACTGAAGAGTGTGAAATTATAATCTTAAGAAGTATGCAAACCAATGGCATGATTCTTTGTGTGAACAAAGCGGTTTAACTGAATAGTACCTTATTTATGATTGGCTTTTCATACCTAGATAATTCTGTCTGGTATCTAATGGAAAAACTGATCTAAAACATTAATGACCATTTGCCACTTTAATAAAAATTGTCAGAAACAGATATTGATGATATTTCTAAAAATTATTAAGGGGAATAGAGCAGCATTTCACAACCAGATTCCAAGGATTGTGGTCTGGACAGCACAAACCACATATTTTCATCCATTGTCTAGATCTTTATTAGGTCTAATGCATTTATAATATTTTTGCAAGTTTATATTTTTAATTACTGCTAGTACCTCAATGCCCAATAGAGATGATACAACTAACCAGTAAACAATAAGATACAGACTTTGAGTTTTGTGTTTCAGGAGTTATGGGTCGCATTGTTTTATTTATACTCAATGACACTGTTTCTCTGCAGCTCCAGTGTAGTGACTGAAGCCTCCTACCAGGCAGAGGACTAGGTGACTAAGTATGTATGGCACAGGCCACAGAAGAGACAAGACTTAATCCTGTGCTTTTGGACTAATGGTCTGGTGTGCTGGCCAAATACGCATTTCAAAACAAATGATTCTCATCAGTATCATGATGTGTTCTCCTAACAGATTGAGGATTTTATTTTTCAAATAGGAAATGGCTAATTTATTTTAAACTATGTATCATATTATACTTTCAAATTCCAAACAGTGTCTTAAAATGATATGAATAATTAAGTTTATAATTTAGCTTTAAACAGTTATGTAAATTGTATCTTGACATTGACAGGATAGAAATCTACACTGGAACTTTTAATTCCTTCATGTTTTTATAGTGTCATCAAAATACAATAAAATTACTGCTCTATTGCATTAGAAGTATATGCTCATTAAGGAAATGGCCAGGAAAAAAGTATTCACGTACTCAGGGAAATTTTAACATGAGATATTTTGCCTTAGTGGGTACATCACTTGAACTTCCTTTGAACTCTGTGCACTACTTGCTATTTATGACAAAGAAAGCCATTGCTCACAAAGCATTGGGTTTGCCTTTAAAGCAATATCAGGAGATCATTGACAAAAGGCAGGGCTGAGATTAGATGTTGAGGGTTATTGCCTTGCTATAGTCCCAAAGCTATGTGAAATGTCAGCTCATTGAAAATGGTGATTATTCTAAATAACAGTATAAACTGTTTCTTTCTAGGATATGTGTTGCTTTCAAATTAATAGCCATTGATCTGGTTTTTTTTTTTTTTTTTTTTTTTTTTTCCACAATCCTTCTCTGTCCTTTTGTCAAATTGTCTAGCCATCGGTCCTTGGGACAAAACCCATTGCACCATTTATATTGACCATGGTTTAATGAGTGACCTGGTGTTCCTCTTTGCATAGACTGTAATAGGCCCACCCACCTGAGAGTCTGTCAGCCAGACTGAGATGCGTAACCTCTACGTATACTTAGTTTCTAAGTGGAAAGGCTTTAAAATGAAAACCAGGTAATTGTGTTATGGTGGCCATTGCATTTATTTCAGATACTGGTCGGGAGAAGTCCTATTAATCACAGTCATAATAGATCTTCAAATTATGACCTACTGAGCAAGGTCATCCCATATGAGATGAATAATACATATTCAAAATGTTCAGCTTGCTTCTAATGGGCAGTACTTCATACCAAATGGTTTTGAGGGAAATATGTACGGTACAATTTTTCAGACAAAGAATTAAAATTCCTAGTTGTGATGGTTAAAAAATAAACCCTCTAAAGTGGAAATTAGAAATACATGTTCTCCATGCTATAAAATGAACCACAAGTACACTTTGATTCTGTAAAATTGAGTTTCTTTGGAAAATATTTCAGAGTAACCTAATCCCAAATCAAGGCTCTCTATTGGAACTGGTAGACAACCCAAAAATACTTGGGCTTGATCTTTTTCAACAAAGTGAAGAAGACAGGAAGAGTATGAGAAATTATTCAAATATATTCAGAAAAAATATCTGCTGAGGTTAGAAGACTAATATACAGTGATTACAGAAAAGTTATATTCTGTCCTTAGATCAAGCCTTGCCACAAAATCATAAAACCAATTTTCTTTTGGAGTGTGAAGGAAATGAGTACAACGTCTTTCTAATTGTACAAAAAATAGTACAATTAGTGCCTCCTCTAACTTTTTTTTTTTTGAGACGGAGTCTTGCTCTGTCGCCCAGGCTGGAGTGCAGTGGCACCATCTCGGCTCACTGAAAGCTCTACCTCCTGGGTTCATGCCTTTCTCCTGCCTCAGCCTCCCAAGTAGCTGGGACTACAGGCACCTGCCACCACGCCCGGCTAATTTTTTGTGTTTTTAGTAGAGACGGGGTTTCACCGTGTTAGCCAGGATGGTCTCAATCTCTTGACCTCGTGATCTGCCCGCCTCTGCCTCCCCAAGTGCTAGGATTACAGGTGTGAGCCACCACGCCAGGCCAACTTTATTTTTAACCAGTAAATTGTAACCAGGAAGTATACTCACAAACTGTGGAGGCAAGGACACAGGAACAAATTTAGCATTGAAAATAAACAGTTGAAGATAGTGAATCTGACACATTTAATAATGAGCAAATGCTGTTGTGTTCCACAATATTTAGGCACACCTATGCAAAAAATCATTTCAGGAAACCATGGCTTTACATCTTAGGAAGCAAAAGTGGAGGGAAAGGGTTGGCAGTGAAAAACAGCTTGTTCACATGCCTTGTTAAAGCAATTCCTCATGATCTTATTCCATTTCAAACCAAGACTGTTTAGAATCCTATGTCCTGTTGCCACAAGAACTGAGCTCAATACTTTACAGTCCTAAGCCCAATATCTGAGAGTGGGTGAAGGTATTTTTGGAAGAACCCAGGCATGTATCTGTAGAACCTTAGTAAACCTCCTGTTTTGCACAATTCTCTCCTGCCTCCCCAGTCTGTCTGAGGGCTATGCTTTCTTCTTCCCTCTCCTAAGTGAAGGTAATTGACTGACGCTTAATTGTTATTTCTTTCTAAAACTGATAACATAAAATGAGGACATTAGGTTTCTTCCTTGAAAATCTTGTGTTTTTATAATAAAAGTAGCTGTAGCCAAAACCTGCCCCATGTAAAAAAATATCTGTTAACAATTAAAAAAATAGTCATATGCATCTGTTTTTTAAACTCAATGAAGTCCCAGAAATCTTTTTAGTGCTCTGATACCTTGTAATAAAGGACCTCTAGAGGTTACTGAAATGAAAGCATGCAGAGTTACTGTAGCAGTGTGTTGTTACAGGGGAAAAGGAAACCAGCAGCCATTCACTGTACAGCCTACATTGCTGTACCCGGTGTTGCCCGGTAAACTATCTGGCATGCAAAATGCTAAGTGTTCAAAGTACCTGGCATTCATGATCATTGTAATAGCAAACTGTTGGCATTTGGTTTCTTTTCCAAAGCCAGACCATTTGTACTTCTCTTAAATATTTTGGCTTTAGAACTTTGTTGTCGATACAGATCATTTATCTCCTTATTGCCCTGTTTCCCTTATTGCTGCCCTGCATTTAGCTGCAATTTGCTTTGAGTCATCCCCATGATCATGGAGAATTTGTTCAGTATTTTGATGTTTAGCTTTCATCTCATTTTGGATTGTTTATCTTGATAATTAACAGTATTGCATGAAGACCCAGTTGAGAAAAAATATTATGTAGGAAATTCGTTCTTTAATAGTTAATATAAGCCTTCACATGCTGAGTGTCAAAACCTGCAATTTCTCTTGATCCTTAAAAGGCTTGTAAATAAAGACAGTTCAGTTGAAGAAACTATACTGTTAAAGTCAAATATTTTTGGAAACCAGCTTTGAGTCTTGCGGATTTAGAAATTTACATAAATGATCTGACTCTCTGCAAGCTCTAAATAAACAATAACTATTTGATGGGAAAATTTAAAGACAGCCCCCCATCACAGTGATCACTGTCTGCAAAAGTGATAATTCGCTAAAAAATTATGCCTCACTTTGTAATAACTTAATATCACAGTGGTAATTTTTAATCAATAAACTGGAATATAATCAGATTGGGGAACATGTAAATCTATATCAGTTCAGTGAAACCTACCAGCAGGGAGAGAAAAGATAAAAATGTAAAAATCAGATTGAATTTTGGGGGAAAGCTTAAAAGAAATGCAGTTACGCCTCTGCTGTCATACTCAGCATGGGACATAAACAGCCCCACCACAGGGCTTGAATTTACAGGAGTCTATCCAGCCCAGCTTTATCCAACATTGGAGCTTCCTAACAAACAAAAAAAAATCTTATACTCTTGCTTGTTAGTATTTAACACATGCATTATGTGCTTTTTAGTTTTTTGGTCCTACTAAAGAGTAGCTGCTAGTGCTGTTTTGAAGGCATATCTACTCTGCCTCTGACGAGCAATATGAAATTGGTTAAGTTATTCAACCTTTCTACATTTCAGTTTCAGGAAATGAAGTGGACAAAGATCACCATTAGGCAATACGTACCTCTAATATTCTCTATTATGTGGAGATATCAAGTCTGTATGTGATTACACAAATCATAGTTCCAAAAGAGTTCAGAATGAGACATATAGAATTGAAAGTCCTATTTACACAGATACTGGTTAAAGCCCAGGGATTAGGTGGGTTTAAGGCCGGGCGCGGTGGCTCAAGCCTGTAATCCCAGCACTTTGGGAGGCCGAGGCGGGCGGATCACGAGGTCAGGAGATCGAGACCATCCTGGCTAACACGGTGAAACCCCGTCTCTACTAAAAATACAAAAAATTAGCCGGGCGTGTTGGCGGGCGCCTGTAGTCCCAGCTACTCAGGAGGCTGAGGCAGGAGAATGGCATGAACCCGGGAGGCGGAGCTTGCAGTGAGCCGAGATTGCGCCACTGCACTCCAGCCTGGGGGACAGAGCAAGACTCCGTCTCAAAAAAAAAAAAAAAAAAATGCTTTATCTCTATACAGAAAAGAGTACAGGACCAGGAAAGGGCCCAGGGGCGTACCATGATTGAGCCCAGGAGACAGTAAGAGAGTTTCAGTGACAAAGGAGATGCAAGGAGAAGATGGGCTTTCCGAAACCAGGAGAAGAAAGCCTTTATCGCAGAAGCAAGTGATAAACTTCACTGAACACTTCAAAGACATTTTGGACAAGAACAGAAGAGTTACCTTCGGATTTCACTGCATGTAGCTTAACAAAAGTTCATAAAGGCAGTGAAAATGAAAGCTCAATTAGGGTGGTCTCAGGAGAGAATTCAGGTGATGAAGTAGAGAATGCAACTATAGATGGCTGTTTCTAGAAGTTTTACTTTTAAGGGTAGCAGAGAACTAGAGTAGAGCTGCAGGCGTGGTTCCCCCTCCTCCCTCTTCTCCACCTCCAGTTTCTTCTTCTTTCCATGAGTGTAACAGAATGAAATTTAGGGCATAATCCTGTAGAAGGTAAGAAATTAATGATGTAGGAAAGAGATTGGATAATTGCCCGAAATAAATAAGTCCTCAGATGATGCAAGGCAGTGGGCTCTAACACATAAAGGGGTTGACATCTGATAGGAATTTAGTTGTTTTATCCACATAACAGTTATTTTCTCTGAGAAAAATCTAATTGCAAAAATATAGCTGAAAACCAAACATTAGCCCTATGTGTGTGGTAACTTGTGATGTAAAATGCATTTCTCAATAAAGGTCCTGGTCAAAAATTTTAAAAGTAAAATACCTTGAGGGAACTACAGCTAGAGGACAGCAGGATGAAGGGTAATCATCAGAAAGAATACAAAGTGGGCCAGACATGGTGGTTCATGCCTGTAAACCCAGAGCTTGAGGAGATGTTGTTGGGAGGGTCACTTGAGGTCAGGAGTTTGAGACCAGCCTGGGCAACCTAGACCCACATCTCTACAAAAAAAAAAAAAAAAAAAAAAAAAAAAATAGACTACAAAATAGAAAAAGCAGAGTGAAACAGAATCTTCAATACAAACAGTAGGGGGATTTTAGCAAAGAGTAGCTGACTTAGTTGGTACTAAGATTTGTATGGAGTTCAGTGCTGAGAGGTCTTTTAAAGAAGCAATTTAAATGTGAATATTGCCTTGTTTACATAGCTCAAATAAAATGCAGTATAATGTGCAGAAAACAAAAAAATGTAAAAAGCTTAAATAATCTTTATTCTTAGGACAATGTTTTTCAAATAAGGATTATGGCTCACTATTGGGTCATAACATCAAATACATTTCTTATTGCGGATGGCTCCAAGAAAAAGAAAACCCAAGTTTAAGAAGGCTCACCAATAGAGAGTTTACCTATGTCATAAGAAGTCCCAGTTATATATCCACTAATAACAGCTCCATGGCCAGGTACATGCTAGTGTTTGCATTCTGGAACGGTCTTTCTCTCCCGTTTGTTGTCTCATGGTCACAAGATGACAGTTTATCCCAGGCCTCATGTTTACATTTGAAGACTAAAAAACAGTGTGGTAAGTAGGAAATGCCCCTCCCCAGAGATGACTGCCAAGTCCTCATTCCCAGACCTGTGACTGTGTTGCCTTACACTGTAGATGTACTCTGCAGATGTGATTAAATTAAGGATCTTGACATGAAGGGATTAACCTGTCTGATCTGGGTGAGTTCAATGGAATCATAAGAGTCGAGTGAGCCAGGAGATTCAGATGGGGAGGTGTGACCATGGAAGCAGAATGATGTGCAGCGACAAAGACTCCCCCAGCGATTGCTGGCTTTAAAGATGGAAGGGTATCACGAGCCAAGGCACATGAGTGGCCTCGTGAAGTTGGAAGAGGCAAAGGAACAGGCTCTCCCCTGGAACATCCAGATGACTTCACTCACTGGGTTCCACTTCAGGCTTCCGACCTCCAGAACTGTAAGATCACTAATTTTTGTATTTTAAGACACCAAGCTTGTAGTAATTTGTAATAGCAGCCATGGGAAACTAACAAACATGTATGGGCAAAAAGGGGAAGAGAATCACGCCAGTTGAGTTTGTCACTTTCTATCTGGAAAGCAAAAACCTTCAGAAAAACCCCACTGAGCTTTCACTTGCTTCTATCCCCCTTTCCAGAATTAGGCTGCATGACCACTCTGAATCAACCACAAACCAAAAGAATTCCATTGTCATGGCACTGTTCAATTAGACAATGACAGCTCATCCCTTGGAGCTGCGACGGGATCATTTCCTTTCTAAGACCTACTGAACTCTCATTAGCTGGAAAAAAAAATCAAATCCTACTGGAAGAGAAGAAGGGGATTGAAGACAAGTAGATTTTTAATACCTAGCTGATGTTAGGAGGCTAAGTATAAAAAGATATTCTGATGTTGGGTGTGTAGAAGATTGTGCCTGACACACTGCCCCATATTCTTTCCACTAACAAGTCTCATTGTTTTCTTTCAAAAATACATTTCAAATTTGTCTTATATCCACACGTCCACAACCAGCATTCTCTTTTAATCTGACAACATCCCTCTTTTGAATTACTTAAATGACCAGTTAATTCTCCTCCTAGAAACTGTTTTGCTTCCCGCTCACCTTTATCTTTTTTTTTTTCCATTAGGCAGCCAGAAGAAACTCGTAAAAAATTAACTTGTCCATTCTCTACTTTTTATATTACCTAACCACTTCTTGTTGAAGTTAGGATTAAGCTCAAAATCCTTAAGTGACTTACCTCTCTTCCAACATTGCTGGAAGAGTAAAAGGTTCCTTAACAACATTCTTCTTTCCAGTTTTGGCCAGGATTTTTTTTTTCCCCTGAAATACCACTTATTATATAATTAAAATTTAGTTTATGCACCAGTTTGAATGAATACTTGATAAATATCTCTACTTCTAAACTATAACTTCCATTAGAGCAGAAGTCAGGTACACTTTTACCCACTATTGTATTGCACTTAAACTAGAACTGCTGCTGAGTGAATGAATAATTAGTCAATAAAACAAGGGCGAACAGTTCTCATCCTCAAGAACATTCTAATTCAGTAGGAAGAAAGAATGAGTAACTACAGTTATGCCTAGCTTAATGATGGGGATACTGTATTAGTCTGTTCTCACGCTGCTAATAAAGATATAGCTGAGACTGGGTAATTTATAAAGGAAAGAGGTTTAATGGACTCATAGTTCCACATGTTTGGGGAGGCCTCACAATCATGGCAGAAGGCAAAGGCACATCTTACACAGCAGCAGGCAAGAGAAGCTTGTGCAGGGGAACTCCCATTTATAAAACCATCAGATCTCCTGAGACGTATGTACTATCACAAGAACAGTATGGGGGAAACCGCCCCATGATTCAAGTATCTCCACCTGGCCCTGCCTTTGACATGTGGGGATTATTACAATTCAAGGTGAGATTTGGGTGAGGACACAGCCCAAGCATATCAGACACATTGTGAGAAATGCATGTTTCTGTGATTTCATAATTGTGTAAACATCATGAGCATGGTTACCCCAACCTAGATGATACATAGCCCACTCCCCACCTAACGCTACATGGTGGAGCCTTTTGTCCTCAGGCTACAAACCTGTATGGCATGTTACTGAATAGTGTAGGCAATTGTAACACAATGGTAAGTATTTATGTCTGTAAATATAGAGAAGATACTGCAAAAATACAGTGTACAAGATAAAAAAAATGGTACTTTATAGGGAAATTACCATGAATGGAATTTTCAGGCCAAAAAGTTGCTGTGGGTGAGTCAGTGAGTGGTGAGTGAACGTGAAGGCCTAGAACACTATTGTAGACTACTGCAGACTTTATAAATACTGTACACTTAGAATACCCTACAATTATTGAAAATATTTATTTTTCTTTAATAATAAATTTACCTTAGCTTACTGTAATTTTTTACTTTATAATTTTGTTTTTTTAACATTTTGACTCTTCTATAATAAATGTAGCTTAAAACACATTGTACAGTTATACACAATTTTTTTGTTATATTCTTATTCTATAAGCTTTTATCTACTGTTTTTTTTTTGAGACGGAGTCTCGCTCTGTCGCCCAGGCTGGAGTGCAGTGGCGCAATCTCGGCTCACTGCAAGCTCCGCCTCCCGGGTTCCCGCCATTCTCCTGCCTCAGCCTCCCGAGTAGCTGGGACTACAGGCGCCCGCCACCACGCCCGGCTAATTTTTTGTATTTTTAGTAGAGACGGGGTTTCACCGTGTTAGCCAGGATGGTCTAGATTCCCTGACCTCATGATCCACCCGCCTCGGCCTCCCAAAGTGCTGGGATTACAGGCGTGAGCCACCGTGCCCGGCCATGTCTTAAAAAAAAAAAAAAAAAAAATTAGCCGGGCGTGGTGGCGGGCACCTGTAGTCCCAGCTACTCGGGAGGCTGAGGCAGGAGAATGGCGGGAACCCGGGAGGCGGAGCTTGCAGTGAGCCGAGATCGCGCCACTGCACTCCAGCCTGGGCGACAGTGTGAGTGAGACTCTGTCTGAAAACACACACACACACACACACACACACACACACAATGAAATTTTAGGAGCTTCCATGTAAAAAAGCGCTATTTTTTTCGTCACGTATTAGTTCAATTTAGGGCGTATGGATTAGGGTCAAGGTGGAAGTGGGGGCTCAGCTCTCTACATTTATTCAAGGACACATCTAGTGCCACTGCCATCCACCCACTAAGGCCTCAGAGTTCCCCACTGTATTTTGTGAGCGCAGCCAGTGGAGACAGGAAAAAAGGGAAAACATGAAGAATGGCATTGAATTTGTTTTGTTTTGTTTTTATTTTTGTTTTTCCATGTCTGAAAGTAGAATACATACTTCCTGCCAATTATATTGGTTAGACCTCCCTCCTGTGGCCTCAGACAAGTACATAGAAGCCTGGGACATGCAGTCTAGTTGTGTACGGAAGAGGAAAAGGGTTTGATAGGCCCAAGGCATTATCTCCAACATTCAAGGTTTCCAATTTAAGTAAAATATTTGGGTTGAGTTCTTTATTTTTCCTATGTCAACACCATTTTCACACCCTCACGTGTAAATAAATGCCTTCCACCATACTTTCTTGAAAACTCACACTTCTGCACATTTCTGTATGTCTCTCCTATTGCTACCTTATTTCAGGTTCTTACTCTTTCTAATTGAGACTGATGAATCGTTACATAAATGATGATCTTCCCCTGAATGCTTTCCAGGGTCTTCTAAATGCTTTCCAGGAATCTCCATATAGATTCTCAAATGATCTTTTGAAAAGCACACATGATCCTGTCACTTTCTGCTTAAATCCTCTAGAGCAAAAGCCCAGATACTGAGCAGGTAATATAAAGACCTAAATCCTTAGCACAATACAACAGAAATCGAAGTTTCTAATATCAAGGCTTGGCTTTTTTTTTTTTTTTTTTTTTGAGACGGAGTCTGGCTCTGTTGCCCAGGCTGGAGTGCAATGGCGTGATCTCAGCTCACTGCAAGTTCTGCCTCCCGGGTTCACACCATTCTCCTGCCTCAGCCTCCCGAGTAGCTGGGGCTACAGGCACCCGCCACCACGCCCGGCTAATTTTTTGTATTTTTAGTACAGATGGGGTTTCACTGTGTTAGCCAGGATGGTCTCAATCTCCTGACCTCGTGACCCGCCCACCTTGGCCTCCCAAAGTGCTGGGATTACAGGCGTGAGCCAGCGCGCCCGGCCCAATATCAAGGCTTTCATTATGATTGTAGAATCTTTCTCATTGTACCACATCTTAGATGTTGAAACTTGGCAGATTTTCCTGAAGCCAAAGCCTATACTCTTTTTCTACTCTGACAGGTGATAAGTTCATGTGAGCCTCCATAATCTCATTGAACTCAAGGAGTCATACCCATGTGATAAAAGATTAATATTAGGTAAGAATAATGTTACAATAGAGATTTTGGCTACCTAAAACTAAATAACATATGCTTGGATGTTGAATAGATCACTAGTTTTAGGATATATTACTTTTACTAGATTGCTACAATGAATATATATATATTTAAAAATATATAGAGATATGAAAATATATATATTCATTGTATGCAATTCAGTAAAAATAATACACTAAATATATATACATATATGTGTGTATATATTCATATAAAGATATATGTTTATAAAGATACATATGTATACATATGTACATACAGTATGTGTCTGTATAAACAGATTAGATCTTGTGATCACCTTCATCAGATCTTGCCAGAAATGAGTACCCCACACCACATGCTCTGCCTTGCTGCAGATCAAGAACCATCCCTCAAACTCTTCTGCTCCTATTCCAGCTTGTATTAGGATTCCATTTCCTCTGTTGACAATGAAGACTGACATTCTGAGTACTGCTGCCCACTTGCAGTGATCAGGTGCCACCTCTCTGATTTCCTGAGGGAAGGATACACTGCCCCCCCTTTTTTTTTTTTTTTTTTTTGAGACGGAGTCTCGCTTTTTCGCCCAGGCTGGAGTGCAGTGGCGAGATCTCGGCTCACTGCAAGCTCCACCTCCCAAGTTCACGCCATTCTCCTGCCTCAGCCTCCCGAGTAGCTGTGACTACAGGCGCCTGCCACCACGCCCACTGCTACTTTTATATTATGTTTTGTAATGAATTACGTTGTCCTAACGGTAGCAGTAATATGGTTATCATTTCACACAGTCCAACTGAGATCAGTTTGACATTTTTCATTTAAAAGTAATCAAATTTGGACATAGGATAGTACAGTGTCATTAAGTTATCTGTTAACTCTCGCACCTCCCGAGATGCACTTTGGAGAATTTTATATGGTTGCTTCTTTTTCTCATGCTGGGGCTGCCTCTAATTAAAGGTAGGTGGCTCATCCCCTATATCCATATGTCCAGCCTGCAAATAAAAATGTATCACTGACTTCCGAAGAAAAGAGGAAGTTTCTATTGCCCATTTTCTTAAGTCCTAATTTAATTCCTCAGAAGTGACACAAATGGCAATTCCTGTGTTAGTTTGCTGAGAATGATGGTTTCCAGCTTCATCCATGTCCCTAACATGAACTCATTCTTTTTTATGGCTGCATAGTATTCCATGGTGTATATGTGCCACGTTTTCTTTATCCAGCCTATCATTGATGGGCATTTGGGTTGGTTCCAAGTCTTTGCTATTGTGAATAGTGCTGCAATAAACATACGTGTGCATGTGTCTTTATACTAGAATGATTTATAATCCTTTGTGTATATACTCAGTAATGGGATTGCTGGGTCAAATGGTATTTCTAGTTCTAGATCCTTGAGGAATCGCCACACTGTCTTCCACCATGGTCGAACTAATTTACACTCCCACCAACAGTGTAAAAAGTGTTCCTATTTCTCCACACCCTCTCCAGTATCTGTTGTTTCCTGACATTTTAATGATCAACATTCAAACTGGCATGAGATGGTATCTCCTGGTGGTTTTGATTGGCATTTCTGTAACGACCAGTGATGATGAGCTTTTTTTCCTATGTTTGTTGGCCGCATAAATGTCTTCTTTTGAAACGTGTCTGTTCATATCCTTTGCCCACTTTTTGATGGGGTTTTGTTTTTCTTGTAAATTTGTTTAAGTTCTTTGTAGATTCTAGTTATTAGCCCTTTGTCAGATGGATAGATTGCAAAAATTTTCCCTTTCTGTAGCTTGCCTGTTCACTCTGATGATAGTTTTTTCTTTCCTTCCCTCTTTCTTTCCATCCCTCCCTTCCCATCTTTTTCCTTCCGTTGCCTCCTTATAGCCTCCTTTACCCTAGTATCTTGGTAATATTGGTACTCACTTCTCTATATGCACTTACTTCACAGAACACATTTTGATAACATCTTCTATATCATTTTATCTTGCTTAAACATTAATTTTGAGAAGGATGTACATTGGGGCTAGTAATTCTTTTCCACCATCCAGTTTTCTTAATTCATTGGCTTAAATCCAATCAAAGAACCAAAAAGGTTAGAATTGATTAATAATTCTATGTAATTGGTAGTAATGTGCTTTTCTGAATCTTCTAGACTATTATAGAAACAAACATTTTCCTTAAGAATGCACTTTTAAGGACATTATATCACTAGTTTTAGATTAACTGACTTTGGTTTTTATATTCATTATGTGACTGTTTATAGATGTTGGGGCCTTTCCACATTTGAATTACAAAATAACAATTTATTGATATAGATTAAAATAAACCAAAAAATCGCCAGCATGCTCATATCTGTTAATCAATATGAAAAGCTCTATTATGAATAATGTGGCAACCTATATGAAGAAAACCGCTTCAGACAAAGCTATTCAGTAGTTTTCTCTTCTTCTTTCACATAATAAAAATGTCTTACACATAAATCTTCTCACACATAAATAAAAAGCACATAAATAAAAGCAATTGCTATGTAGCTTCCTTGCTGCATGAGATGTACCTTAAGGTGTTAGATGACTGTAAATATGAATATGATAAGAGTGGTCCCACAGAAAAGTATGATCAGGAATTGTGAATTAAAGAAAGAAAAAATAATGTGATGAAATATTAGTGTTTGGTGATAGGGGATACAAGTTATTTTCTTACAATTGATATTTAATAGTGTTATTTAAAAATACATTTAAAGTTGATCTAATCTATATTTACAAAACCGGATCAATTTGCAAATGTCTAGGGTACTTTATTAATTGATTTGACCAGCTTATTTTTGGAATGGTCAGACCATTTGCAAGTGGTCCAATTCAAAACTATTTGACTGATTAGGAAAAAGAGGAGGAAAGTTTTGTGGAAGAAAGAAACTTCTATTCAGTAGAAGATAATTAATGGCTACATATGCCCTCCATGCGAAATTATAATGATAAATATTTCTGGGACTGGGGAAAATATGCTCTAATGACAACACATGTATGACATTGTAGAGAACTTTTACTTTTGTTGTATGACCACTGTCCTTACATCTCAGAATAGTAATCATGTTAATAAAATAATGAGAACACTGATGTCCAAGAAGACCAGGGGGTTACCTCATTGGGTGAAGTATGAAAGGTGGACTAGCAGGGAATACCACCTGGTTCTAAAATGTAAATGTAGAAAGTTACATAAATACTCATAGAACTTTAGATTCCCATATTGGATATAACAGATGAAGATTCAAGTAAATAAGGACATATACATATGGTTTATTATAATGATGTTAATTTTAAAATAATGTTTATTGGCTGGGTGCGGTGGCTCACGCCTGTAATCCCAGCACTTTGGGAGGCCGAGGCGGGCGGATCATGAGGTCAGGAGATCGAGACCATGGTGAAACCCTGTCTCTACTAAAAATACAAAAAATTAGCCGGGCGTGGTGGCGGGCGCCTGTAGTCCCAGCTACTCGGAGAGGCTGAGGCAGGAGAATGGCGTGAACCCAGGAGGCGGAGCTGGCAGTGAGCTGAGATCGCGCCACTGCACTCCAGCCTGGGCAACAGAGCGAGACTCCGTCTCAAAAAAAAAAATAAAATAAATAAATTAAATAAATAAAATAAAATGCTTCATATATACTTATTACATAATAGTAGCTAATAAGAGTAAATATTTATTGAGTATTTTCAATGTGTCTGACCCTGTGCGTTCAATTTTCAATATTTTATCTTATTTTCATCACAATCTTATGAGTAAATGTTTTGATTATTCTCATTAAATGTAAACTGAGATTACATAGGTTATATCACTTATCTAAGGTCACATGGGTGGTTTGTGATAGTAACAGGACCCAACCCAAGTCTCCCAAATGTCAAAACCCGTTTTCTTAAAGCCTGTACTCTCTAGTTTTCAGTAGATGCACCATTTATACTTTCATAATTTGAACTATAACAATAGGTGGATTTTACACATGAATTTCCCATGTTCACTACTATTTTTTATAGATATTGATAAGCCTTCTGATAAGGATGTATATAGAGAGTAGTATGATTTGACCGGGAGTGCTACTTTAAGTGTAAGGTGTCCTGGTTTACCTTGCCTAGTAAACTAATGTCTGGGTAATTATCTGAACTTCATTTTTATCTTTAGGCTCTGCATCTGTAGATGGAAATAATAATTCCTAATTTACTTTCATCAACTACCATTGAGACTATTCAATTTTATGTTTAAGATGTAAGTGATATAATAGATCTTTATAAGTTACATTATTGCTTTGAAAGCTTGTTTCTTTAATACATATATTACAAGTGTATTTGGAGTTCTTGATATAATGATTATTTTGTTGCCCCAGATCCAGAATCCTTTTCACCAATTTATTCTTATTAATTCTATAGAATAAAAAAATAAGATTTTGCTTTCTTTATGTTTTATATTAGGTAGGACGATCATATAGCCTGGTTTTCCTGGGGCAGTCTGGGTTAATTTATATTTACCCTATCTAATGATTAAAATAACCTCCTTCAACTCTCACAAGAGAAAGGATTTAAAAAATCATATGGACACCTTAATATTAGGTGAAGGTTAATTTTCTTTTATTTTAATGCAAGGAAGACTAAAATTTTTCATCTAAATGTTACCTTTTCAATATATTTTAGTTAGGCTCCAAAAATATGCCTAAGACTCTTTCTATATATTTTAAATTGACATACACTTTTAAGAATTATTTTTCAACTATTGCAGTTTACCCTTTGCAACATAAAAATGCATCTCATATGTACAGTTTAGGCACAAGATTCTCCAGTTTCTGTATACATATCAAAACATGTGCTAATGTTATGCTGTTGGGCTATACTGCTTTGTGGGGGTTTTTTTGTTTTGTTTTTGTTTTTAAATACTACATTGCCAAATTTAAATTTCAAAATCCCAAATAGAAGTACCCTTGATGTAGTGAATGTATATTAAATAAGAGAAGTTACTTGGTCATATTGACTAATATAAACTGTTAACTATACCAAACCCGGTTTGAGATGGGGGTGTGATTCCATCAGTTTTCCATGATGTTGGGTTTACTTGTAAACTTCTTAATATTTCCATCACCACCCATTCTGGTTGTGATAATTAACAGTAAACAAGTATTTGAAAGGCGCTAGCTAAAGCCAGGAGCCAACTGTTTCTGCAACCTCATCCCAGAACCACAGAAACTCTGGAAATACATTGGCATTTAACAGAAAGGTGTTTTCTTAACATTTTTGTAACTGCAAAAGCCCACTTGGGGAATTGTCTCATACAAATGCGACATTGCTCAAAGGAACATTTAAATTTGCCCTCTTGCCAGAACGGAACTGGAGGAATTTTCCATGTGACAATTTTTTAAAAGACGTGATTTGGATGTTATTGTTGTTGGGTTTTATCTTCTGCTTTTATTTGGTTTTGTTTTTCTCAGCTCTTACTGTCTTACAACCCAAGTGGTTTCTGTTTGTTTGTTTGTTTTCCCAACTCACGTATCAAATAATCCATGAGGCAGCTGGCTCTTCCCTCGTTTTGGGCCTACTAATCTAGGACCAATTTTTTTTGTTGTATTAATAGTGAAACATAATTTATTTTTATTTCTTTTTTGGTCATTTTAATTAATATTTGGAAAGAAGCTTACACTAAATATGTGAACTGAAATCACCAGCTTGATACTGAAATTTAGTTTCCACATTATTTAGATAATTTCTCCATTTGTTTTAGGGTCATCATCTTTTCCTTTTTTATGTGAAGGGAGGGGGTAAAGTAAAAAAAAATTTTTTTCATTGAGAGTTAAGAAATTTCTCATTTCAAAAGATATCTTTGCATTCTGATTCTAGGTGCATTCACATTTGGGGGGAAATAGACTGGTGTGGGTGTTTTTTAATGAGAAAATGAAAGAGCATTTAGATTAAAAGGGAAATATTAATGCAAATGAATTGTCCTTCCTTTTAAAAAGGAGACTCAAGAAATATGACCTAAAATAATAATAAACATAAAATTGAATCAGTGAAGGAATATATTTTTTCGAAGTGCTTTAGAAAAAAATTTAACTGCAAGGAAAGACTTTATCTGTGCACGACATTACTCCAAATTTTCTGCTATTCACAAAGTCCCGAAGTTGATGCAGATGCTTGAGGTATTTTTACCTGTTTATTTTCAGCTGACTTAGTCACTGGAGGCAGATGTGGAAGGAAGGAAGTCTCCTTCAGTGACTCATCAGAGAAACTCGAAATGAGTTGCCAGGAATAAAACAGCATAATTTTAAAGGAATTCTCTTCTTACACATTGTGCACCTGTCAACCTCAGCCTGGATAAATTAATTACGCTCTGATAGGATAGCCCCAGAGAGCCAGCCTTTCAAGATCTATTCTTCTCTATAATCAATATAGCAATTTAGCATTTGAACCTGCCTCCAAGCAAAAGAGCATACAACCAACTGTGAAAAATCTTTGTATTCTACTAAGAGTTCTTTGTTGGTAATGGGAAATTATTTTTAGTTAAAAAATCAAAAATTAAAAAGAAAAATTATTATTATGGCTACTGTTCTTTTCAAATTGAACATAAAAGTTGAGATCAACCTGTAAACTTCCATGTTCAGTCAAAGAACACAAAAATTGATGAAGATAAAAAACGTGGTTGGTTTATTGGGAAAAATCGTCATTTTTAATTAAAGAAAATAAAATATTAAAAGTAAATATACCAAGCAAGAATTATAGAATTAATGTTATCAAAATGACATGAATGGTCTCATATACTAGGCAACACCTCTGTATTAAAAAAATTATATAAATATATAATGTCACAAATTATATGTTTAAATACATAAAATACATCATATTTAAGTTATGCTAAACAAATAACAATAATGTTTATTTTAATAATTGCCAGCAATAAAATCTCCAAGCCTTCCTTTCTGGCCTTTGTCAAATTTCACACACAAGAGCTTTAAAAATTAATGACAATTACAATATTTAGAAATACTAAGTATGAGCAAAACGTATCATGTACTAAGCCAAATAGATACAGATTTTTATGTGGAAAAGTGAAGTCATAAAAACTCTAAAACTATCCCCACTTTGCTTATATTTTTTTTCTTCATACGGTATAATCTCAACATCTTAACCTTTCCATTACTTTTCCTGGAATTCTTATTTCTTGGTTTTATTTTTTGGCCTACTATGTTAATATCAAATCTGCTCTACAAATTGGATAACCCATTATCTATGATGTGCATATTTCACATTGTATACCTGTATCAAAACATCTCATGTAGCCCATAAACACGTACACCTAGTATGTACTCACAAAAATTAAAAATAAAAAACACTAAAATTTTTTTAAATGACTATAAATACTGAAAGTGACAGATGGTACAATGTAAATGAAGTCTAGAGATAAGCATTTAAAACAGATGACAAAATATCTCCAATGGGCAGCTTTTCTAATACCCAATATTTTTTCTGGCTATATGTAAAATATGAATGCTCTCATTTTTGAAATGAAAAAAGTATGGAGAATGAATAAATCAGTTGGTTAACTATAGGAACCTCTTTTTTTTTTTCTTTTTTTTTGACACAGAGTCTCACTCTGTTGGCCAGGCTAGAGTACAGTGGCACAATCTCGGCTCACTGCAACCTCCGCCTCCCGGGCTCCAGCAATTCTCCTGCTTCAGCCTCCTGAGTAGCTGGGATTACAGGTGTGTGCCAACACACCAGGCTAATTTTTGTATTTTTCCTAGAGACTAGGTTTTGCCATGTTGGCCGAGGTGGTCTCAAACTCCTGACCTCAGGTAATCTGCCCATCTTGGCCTCCCAAAGTGTTGGGATTACAGGCATGAGCCACCATGCCTGGCCCTAGGGACCTCTTTATGTTGTGAGCTTTACTGAATAAGGTCCATTCTGCAAAGATAAGAGTATTATACTTATTTCTGACTCAATATGTCAGGTCAAAGAAAAAAATAAGGAATGGAAATATACCTACTAAACTACAGCTAATTTCTGTGTGGTTTAACTACTTATTTAGTCATGCTAACAGAGACAGAAGACCTTTTCTTATTTTTCTAATGCTGCAGGTTATGAAGGATCTTTATTTCCTCTTTTTAAAAATTATCTTTGACTGAAGTTAATAATTGACATTCAAGCAAAACAAATTGGGGTCTACCTCTTTGCAAGCTGTTCTCTCTCTGGGTTTTTTTTTTTTTTTTTTTTTTTTGAGACAGAGTCTCGCTCTGTCGCCCAGGCTGGAGTGCGGTGGCGCAATCTCGGCTCACTGCAAGCTCCGCCTCCCGGGTTCACGCCATTCTCCTGCCTCAGCCTCCCGAGTAGCTGGGACTACAGGTGCCCGGCACTGCGCCCAGCTAATTTTTTGTGTTTTTAGTAGAGACGGGGTTTCACCGTGGTCTCGATCTCTTGACCTCGTGATCCGCCCGCCTCGGCCTCCCAAAGTGCTGGGATTACAGGCGTGAGCCACCGCGCCCGGCCATCTCTCTCTGGGTTTGAAGGCAGAGTTCACCTCTGTTCAGAGACTTGAGCCAAAGCCAAGTCAACTTAACATTTATCTATATATTTCACTATGTCTCATGCCACTTCCTGGCATTAAAATGATTAATATTTGTATGGATGGCTGTCATGCACTAGTATACATAGTGTTTGAATGTTCAGCAAATGAGAACAATGCCTCCTTCAAGAAGAATAACAACAAACTAGAACTTATTGCCCATTAACAGCAAAGGAGAAAATTAAGTCTGCTAAGAACAAAGTATGCTTCCATTTTACATCCTCAAACAGTCTGCCTTTTTCACGTTTTGACTTTCTGATTTCAAGTGATTTTTAAGAACCTCTCTTTTAAATAAGAGTTTTAGGCAGGAAGGTAGGGGTAAAAGGGGGAAAGTTTCTTTTACCAAACACACACACACACACACACACACACACACACACACACACACACACACAAATTCTTTTTTGTAAACCTTGACTTTGGAAGCTTGATATAGCTATTTATCTGTAACATATAATATCATTGACAACTATAATTCAAGTATACTGAATGTTTCTCCCTGTTTCTTAAGCCAGAAATATCTATTCTTCAAAGAAATAAAAAATGTTTTTGTTTTCAGTGTTTGGATTTTAAGCATTTTAAATCTAAAGGTTGTGAATTTATCTCTACATACGATTTGATTCCATTTATATTATTTAGATATATCTATTTGTGTATTATGTCATTCCAATAATAGATTTATTATTTAAAAAATGAACACATAAGAATTTTAGCTAATGTTTTAATGCATTCTCAGTAAGTAGGAAGCATTATTATCCAGGTCAACCATCTACATTTTTTATTAAATTACTCCATGGGATTGAGCTCTTTAGCCCCAAAGAATTATGTTTTCTCTATTCAGTATATATGTCTCTGATAATAGCTTTGTCATTTTGAAGAGTAGTTTGTAATATCTATTAAATTTATGGCATGAATGAAGTGAGAGCAAGACTATCAATTAATTTTATCAAATTACAGAAATAAGTAGGTATCAAAATAGGTCTCTTTTGTCTTGATTTTCAATCAGGATCCAGAGGCCAAAAGTAAGGAAATATGTGTCAAGTAACATATTCCATTGGCAGGTATTATCTATATAAGACCTGAAAAAGGAGTAGTAAAAAACTTGCTTGGAATCTATATTTTGACTCATGCTTAGGTATACATGTTTGTCAAAACTCAGTAAAGGTACACTGAAAATTTATGCATTTCTTTTACGTTAAAAACTACTGGACTGTTCCCCTTGGAAAGATATATCAATATGTGCACACATCATTATCAGCAGCAACAACAGCAGCATATACAACATAATTATTATCCTGATAATATTTGGATCAGTGAGGCAGAAGACAAACTCATGCTCATCTGTTTTTACAGTTTTTATTTTGCCATGGTTTGTTTATTTTTAAGCTCATCTTTTAGAAAAAACTAAAGGATTAATATCCCTACCAATGTTTGAGCTATACTCCCATCACGTCTACCTTGGGACGTCATCAAATAGAGCTTTAACTAGAATGCTGAGCACAGTATGTGCAGAAAACAATGCTGACAATGCTGTTTAGCTTTCGCGATAATTGTGAGTATTAGTTAGATTCATACTTATGTTCTCAGGACCAGAATTCTTTGTATTCTGAAACAGAGAATTTCTTTACCTTATGAAACCAAAAGACTGAAGAATTGAAGCACACAGTGCAGCCCAGTGTATGAGAGTTTAAAATTTTTTGTGTCCCTCCCTCACCCAAACTATGACAATTACCGTAGACACTGCTAATCTAAAACCAGGCAGCCAAAAAGAAAAAAAGAAGAGAGAAAGAGAAAATAATTAAATAAAAATTGAGGTCTCAAAAATCTTCTTAAATTCTTAAAAGTCAAAATTGGTCAGATTAACCAGATATTTTCTAAGGAAAAAAAATCTTGAATAACAGTGAAATTTGAGATGCATAGTAACCAAGAAATTTCTCCAAAGTCATTTACTTTGCAAAAACAGAGAACTCCCATAATATACTTGCACATAGGAATATAATTTCATCTGAAGGAGCTACTAAGAGTAAGATAAAGGTTTAGTGTAAAGACAAGAAGAAAGCAACCTGTTTTTATTTTGATTTAGGGTGGCAGAGCATGAAAATTGCTTCACTGGGGTGAAACACAGGGATCTTGAGATGAAGTCTAGATGTTAAACTCATTTGGTATTGAGAAACAGTAGGAGGTAGGAGGTGTAAGAAGAATTACTGCCTGTGCAAGAATAATGTGAGAAGAACAAACAAACAAAAAAAGGAATTATGAAACTCTCTATGGAAATAGAAAACTAATCAAAATATAGACCATTTGGTGAGAGAGAGAAAAGAAGTCAAGCAAGTCTCTCAAGACTTTCCCTGAAGGGCAAACTAGAAATAGCTTTTAGCTGTTTAAAGAGTTTTTTCATTTTCCAGTTAGTACTACAAGATACTAATATGCATTAATTTAAAATATTAAAATAGTCAGGGCTTCTCTGTGATGTTACTCTGCTGATGTAAAATGAGAAATCTCCGAAAAGTGAAATACTGTAAATTGTTTCCCAAACTTAATGAAAATCCATTTTTAACTTTGAGAATTTGGTGTAATATTTCACAAAACCATCTTGAAAATACTAACGTAAAGGAAGTGTGAAGAGTGAAGGAAGAGAACAATGGCTATCAAAAATTTCCATTTCAACAAACCCATATTGAAATGCGGGCAGCTTTTCCAGTGCTGTAAATACTGAGAGAAGTAAGTTAAGTCCTCACAGAGCCTTCCCTCTATGTGCTCACATGCCTGCTGTCTCACTGCATGGAGAAATTTTCTCTCTTTTACTTAAAAAAAATTTTTTTAGGGACGGGGTCTCAGTCTTTCACCCAGGCTGGAGGGCAGTGGTGTGATCATAGGTCCCTGCAGCCTCAAACTCCTGGGCTCAAGTGATCCTCCCATCTCAGCCTCCCAAGTAGCTGGGACTACAGATGCTCACCATCACGCCTGGCTAATTTTTTTTTAATTTTTTTGTAGTTAGGGGTCTTGCTAAGTTGCCCAGGTTGGTCTCGAACCCCTGGCCTCAACTGATCCCCAAGCTTGGCCTTCCAAAGCAGTGGGACTATGGGCAGAAGCCATCATGCCTGATCCAAATTTCCTCTTCTTATAAGGACAACAGTCAGATTGGATTATGTCCCCACCTTACAGGCCTCATTTTAATTTAATCACCTCTTTAAAGTACTTCCATTTTTCAGGCACTGGGGTTAGTACTTCCACATATGAATTTGGGAGAGACATATATCAGCCCTTCACAGTCAGGCCTTATATTTCCTCCAAGAGTGGCAGCTTTTATTTTTCTTTTTTCTTTTTTGTTTTTTGAGATAGAGAGATAGAATCTCTCTCTGTTGCCAGGCTGGAGTGCAGTGGTACAATCTCAGCTCACTGCAACCTCTGCCTCCTGGGTTCAAGCGATTCTCCTGCCTCAGCCTCCCGAGTAGCTGGGACTACAGGTGCCCACCACCATGCCCAGCTAATTTTTGTATTTTTAGTAGAGACGGGGGTTTCACCATGTTTGTTAGGATGGTCTTGATCTCTTGACCTCGTGATCTGCCCACCTCGGCCTCCCAAAGTGCTGGGATTACAGGTGTGAGCCACCACAATCAGCCAGTGGCAGCTTTTCAAAGGGTATAGTTATCCCTCAGAGGATCGATTCCAGGGCCTCTCATGAATACCAAAATGAATACCTGATATAAAATGGTGTAGTATTTGCATATAACCTATGCCCATCCTTCCATATACTTTAAATCATCTCTAGATTATTTTGAATACCTACTACAATGTAAATGCTATGTAAATAGTTGTTAGGCTGTATTGTTTAGGGAATAATGACCCCCTAAAAAGGTCTGGGTGTGTTCAGTACAGATTCAACCATCGTAGCCTAATTACATTTTCGATCCATAGTTGGTTGACCCCACAGATGTGGAAGCCCTGGATTCAGAGGGCTCACTGTAATTAGAAGCATGTCTCCTGTCCCTGTCCTGAAGGACTGAGACGAGATGGAGGCCACGGAAGTGTTGAGTTAGGCCCTCCAGAGCTGGGCATAATTCCCAGGAAGGCCAGAGCCGAATTTAAAAGTTGGCAATAGAAAGAGCCAAGCGGGGCCTGGGAGGCCGAGGCAGGAGGATCACTTGAGGTCAGGAGCTCGAGACCAGCCTGGTCATCATGGTGAAACCCCGTCTCTACTAAAAATACAAAGAGTAGCTGGGCGTAGTGGCAGGGGCCTGTAATCCCAGATACTAGGGAGGCTGAGGCACGAGAATCACTTGAACCCAGGAGGCAGAGGTTGCAGTGAGCCAAAATTGCACCACCGCACTCCATCCTGGGTGACAGAGTGAGACCCCATCACAAAAAAAAAAAAGAGCCAAGGGGATTGGAAAATGGGGGTGGAGGGGTGGGGAGGATTAGGAATTGAGTTTTTGCTCCTGAGAGGAAAAGAGAGGAGGTATTAAGATGTGAGTATGAAAACTCTATAAACACCCTGCTATACACACAAAGTTCTGCTGGCTGTGCCTTGCGAGTGAAACCAATAAAGGAGACTCAGTTCCCCAACAAGGTGGAGGTGACAGAGCAGCCCAGGCTCCGAGGAAGGGAAGGGGTCAGGAGGAAGTCAGCCCAGGAAGGTGAGCCCCGTGGGGAGTCCCGGATGCTGGGGTGGGGCTCTGGACTTCCCAAGTGGAGTCTCACACAGGTCTGAAGGGTGGCCCCAGCTGACACCCGCCTAGGACAGCTTGCCCAGTTCATCAACCTCCTGTTTGCAGGCACCTCCCCACACCCTGGCCCTGGGGACCACTGAGTCTGACACAAATAAAGCTGTAGACAAACAGACTTAAAACTCGCCCCACAAGCCTGTTTTCAGATCAGAGAAGATATGGGCCCCAGAAGAGCCTCGCAAACTACCTCCAGCTAGGTAAGTTAGGGCAGTGTCTTAGTCCAGGCTGCTCTAACAAAGCCCCATAGACCGGGGGCGTAGAAGCAACAGACAATGGTTTCTCAGTTCTGGAGGCTGGCAGTCTGAGACCAGGGTACCTGCATGGCTAGGCCCTCTTCCAGGGTGCAGACAGCTAGGCACCTTCTCACTGTATCCTCACATGGCAGAGAGAGGGTGAGAGGGGTCTTTGGAGGTCCTTTCACAATGGTACTATTCCCATTCCTGAGGGGTCTGCCCCTATAACCTAACCACCTCGCAAAGGCCCCACTTTTTTTTTTTTTGTTTTGAGACAGGGTCTTACTGTGTCACCCAGGCTGGAGTGCAGTGGTGCCATCATAGCTCACTGCAGCCTCCAACTCCTGGGCTCACGGGATCCTCATGACTCAGCCTTCTGAGTAGCTTAGACCACAAGCACAGAGGCCCCACTTAATATCATCACTGTGGGAGTTGGGATTTCAACATATGAATTTGAGGAGGAAACAGACATGCAGCTCATTGCAGGCAGGAATGCATTTGTTTAATGAAAAATTAACTTTTATGCTTTCATTGTTTCCCCTTGATAATAATGATAGTTAACATTCCCGGAGTTCTTACTAGATGCTAGGGACCTGTCAAACACTCAACAGGCATCGCCCCATTTAATTGTCACAATAGCAGCAACCATCTCAGATCCCATTTCATAGATGAGAAAATTCAGGCTTGCAGGGACCACAGAATTTTCTCATAGGTACTAAAGGATGGCTCTGGATTCAAAGTTGAATGTTGAATGCCTGACTTCAGAAACTGTGGTTTTAACCACGGTATGGTATGCCACCTCTTTATAATAAGAGCAAACGTGTGCCATAGAGACAAGTTAAACAATGCAAATGAACAGACATAAGGCAATGAAAGTCACCTAGGACTAGACATTATGAGCCTGACAACCCTCTGGATGTCCGTGAGGTGATGCTGCAGGGTTTATGTTCCTCACTTTGTTTTCTAGAGATTTTTATTTTCATTTAAAATTTTTTTTATTTCTTTTTTTTTTGTTTTGAGACAGGGCCTCACAGGCTAGAGTGCAGTGGCTTGATCGAAGCTCACTGCAGCCTCAATCTCCTGGGCTCAAGCAATCCCCTCACCTCAACCTCCCAAGCAGCTGGGACTACAGGTGCACACCACCATGCCTAATTTTTGTAATTTTTTTTTTTTTTGTAGAGATAGGGTCTCATTATATTGCCCAGGCTGGTCTCGAACTCCTGCCTAGGCCTCTCAAAGTGCTGGGATTACAGGTGTAATCCACTTAGAGTTTTTTTTTTTCTTTTTTCATTTTTTTCTTTTTTTAAGACGGTGTCTCGCTCTGTCACTTGGCTGGAGGGCAGTGGTGTGATCTCGGCTCACTGCAACCTCTGCCCCCCAGGTTCAAGCAATTCTCCTGCCTCAGCCTCCCGAGTAGCTGGGATTACAGGTGCGGGCCACCACTCCCAGCTAATTTTTATATTTGTAGTAGAGATGGGGTTTCACTACGTTGGCCAGGATGGTCTCGATCTCCTGACCTTGTCATCTGCCCACCTTAGCCTCTCAAAGTACTGGGATTATAGGCATGAACCATCACCTAGAGATTTTTAAAACAGTATTTCTTGTTCCTAAAAATCTTTCCATGTCAATAACTATATTTTTACAAGATTATTTTAAATAAGCATACTTGATTCCATTTAATAAATGAGTTTAATGAACTCAACCTCACCTCCCACTCTTGGACATTTTTAGTTTTTCTACCATTTCTCACTATTAAGAACAGTCTTGTAGCTAAATCTTTTTACATGTCCAAATTGCTTCCTTGGTAAACTCCTAAATGTAGGAGATCAGAATCAAACAATATGAACATTTAAAAAATTACTACTATATAATGCTACAAACATCCCAAATTTACATTCCCACGAGACTGCCCAGGAGTAAGTACACTCCTTTCCCCACGTGCACAGCCAAGTTCACTACCATTCTTTTAGGTTTGACTTTTTCCAAGTCTGTAGGCAACAACGACTATCTTGTAGTTTTCTGAATTTCCATTTACTTGACTATCTGTAAAGTTAACAGTTTTTTCCTATATGTATTTCTTTAGTGAATTTTTGCATCATTTGGTAATTTTTCTATAAAGTGCTTTTTTTATTGAGATCTGTATGCCTTGTATATATTAACGATATCAACCTATCAAAGATGGCAAACATTTTTACCCAATTTGTCATAAGCCTGTTAAACTTTTAATAATTGTTTTTACTGTAACAAATGCAATACATTTCCTATTTTTTTCTTTCTTTTTTTTTTTTTTTGAGACAGGGTCTCGCTCTTTCGCCCAGCCCGGAGTGCAGTGGCGCCATCTCGGCTCACTGCAAGCTCCGCCTCCTGGGTTCACGCCATTCTCTTGCCTCAGCCTCCCGAGTAGCTGGGACTACAGGTGCCCACCACTGTGCCCGGCTAATTTTTTGTATTTCTAGTAAAGACGGGGTTTCACCGTGTTAACCAGGATGGTCTCGATCTCCTGACCTTGTGATCTGCCCACCTCAGCCTCCCAAAGTGCTGGGATTACAGGCGTGAGCCACCGCACCCGACCTATTTTCTTCTTTCTACTACTTTCTCATGAATTCCTGAAGTCGGCAGTGTCTTTGGAGCTATGAGCTCTCACGCTTATAGCCATGTCTCTTCCAACGGCTTCACTTCTCACAATGACTTGACAACAAGTAGAAGTTAGGAAGTTTTCTTCTTTCCATTTCATGGAAATGGAAATTCCACACTGGCAATAACCAATGGAATTTCCTGAGTCATTAGAGGACCCATAACTTAAGGAACCAAATCCAGACTACTAGATACTGCAGAGCAGGGATGGCAAATCAGTTTCCCCTCCCCTGACAATATTGGTTGATTGGTCATGGCTGTCTTGAATACTGACAGCCATCTGGGCCTCTGCAATGAACTGGCAAAGTCTGCTGGGGGCTCCGTGGGGAGCAGGTACCAGGTACACAGTCCCTGGGCAAATTGTCTCTATTAGTCCATTCTTACACTGCTATAAATTAGAGCTACCTTCGACTGGGTAATTTATGAAGAAAAGAGGTATAATTGACTCACAGTTCTAAAGGCTTAACAGGAAGCATGACTGGGAAGCCTCAGGAAACTTACAAACATAGCAGAAGGTGAAGGGGAAGCAAGCACCTTCTTCATATGGCAGCAGGAGGGAGAGAGTGAGGGGAATGTTTAAAACATCACACACACATTTAAACCATCAGATCTCATGACAACTCACTCACTAGCATGGGAAGAGCATGGGAGAAATCCGCCCCCATGATCCAATCACTCCTAACAGATCCATTCCCCAACGTTGGGAATGACAATTCAACAAGATATTTTGGTGGGGACACAAAGCCAAACCATATCACTGTCACACAGAGAGGTGTAGAGTGTGTCCAGACACTATGAGGCAGGAAGGAGTGTTTCTAATAATTGTGCTGTGACAATAGGCATGCTCTGGGATTGTTTTGGACACAAAGAATGTATGGTCACCCCAAGCACAGGGAACAACACACTAGCAGTGGAAAACCAAAGTCCAGAAGGCTTACAGGACTCAGTCAAGGTCACACAGCCACTGAATGCAGAGCTGGCTTTGGACTCAGCTCATCTCCCAGTGTGCTAACCTGCTGTGCAGCCTCAGGCAGGTCCCCTCATGTCTCTGTGTCTTAAATTCCTCTCTATAAAATGAGCAGTTGTAGCTTAAGAAATTCTAATGACTTTGATAATACAGTTCTCTGCTCTCCACCCACTGGATTTTTGACACATTTTGTGAAAGCCAGCCACTCAGTGAGCACCTGCTACTTTTCATCTCTCCCTACCCTCGCTAGGGCTCCAAGGGAGGTCGGGCAAAGGGATGAGGTGACACAGCTTTGGCATCTGGGCAGGCACGTCTGCTTGTGCAGGTTTAGTCACAGCTTTCTTGGGGCCACGGTAGTGGAGTCCTTGGTGGACGTGACCCTGGCACACTTCAGTAGACAAGTCACGTCACTCTTAACACTTCTCATCTGGCCTCAGGAAACTCAGGCCAGAGATACTGTAACTCAGCTAGTCAAGCCAAGGCCTGGGGAGAAAACCTGGGGATGTTTCTGGGGAAAATGTTGACCAGGTGAGCAGGCTTCCTGGGTGGGGCTGAGTCAGCAGTGAAAGCACAAATGGGCTCTGCTCAGAAGCTTTCACAAGACTGCGGCTATGGAGCCACAGTCCGGGGTTTTATCCTCTCTTGTACTTACTAGCTATGACATCTTGAGCAAGTAACTTAATCTTTGTGCATAAGCATATAAATCAGGAATTTATTCAGCTGCTACTGATAGAGATCTTAACAGCATCTTAAACATGGGGACATTTATTTTTCTTTTACACCCCATCCACCATTCTGCTCTGCCATCCTTACTTAGCACATGGATTCCACCTCATGGTCCAAGATGACTGCATGTGCTCTGGCCATCACATCTTTATTCCAGGCAGCAGAGAGGCAGGGAGAATAAAAAAAGGCACTCACATTTCAGAGCTTTTCCAGATCTCCCCCTTTTAAGGACTTTTTCAGTAGTCCCGGTCACATTTTCTTCTTTTACCTCATTGTCTAGAAGTTACTCACATGCGTACACCCCACTGCAAGGAAGGCCGATATGTGGTCTTGGCTTGGCATGCTGATGCCCCCAATAATGTTGGGGTTCTGTTTCTAAAGGAAAAGATGAGAACTGATATTAGGTGGCAAACTTGCAATTTCTCCTCTACTCAGTTTTTCCAATTGTAAGTTGAGGATTATAATAGTTCCTACCTCACAGGGGTGTTGTATTCAGTAAGGACTCAATAAACATTAGCTAAATTATTGTACATCAGGAGAAAGTGAAATGCAAAAGGCAAATAATGTTGGCATTACTATGAATATCGTTTGGACATCACAGACTCCGGGATCCCTAGAACACACTTTGAGAACTGCTGCCTCAACAATCACTTATTTCTTGGGCAGTCCAGCTGGCCAAGTCCTCATATGACCTTGAAAGGACACAGCCATTCTTTTGCCTTTACAAAGTTTATATAATTTTTGCTCACATGCATAACCTTGTTTCTTCGGAAGATCTTGCACCATCTGTAATGACCTTTTCTGTGTATGTCTTTGATTTTCCATCTTCCTTCTGGCACTTGTAAGGCTATGAGGCTTTATCAGCTTTATACAGCCAATCAAAGTTGATTTTATAGCTTTGTCCGCCACTGTGCCCCAGCACACGGAAGGAGTGCCACAGACATAAGCTTGACAGTGCTGAACTCTACCCAAACCTTGTGCTCCTGGAGAACAGTGGAGTTTAAGAAATTCCTCCACCCTTTGTGTTCTGGAAAACACCTACTACAAAGAACCTTCCTTCTCCGTATGACTTAGGTAAGACCCACAAATGCCACCCTGGTTTACCTATGACAAGGCCAGCCTCAGACCCTCCAAATTCCCTTTGTCTCATAAATAATTAGTGGAACTGCTTGACCCCAGTGATCAATTTGAACAAAATGCTTGCTAACCAAACTTTGATTAGGCTTCTCTCTTCCCCTAGCCCACTGAATAAACCTTGACTCCACCACAACCTGAGCCGGCATAAGCTCTTCCTGAGACTCGGCTGGCCTCAGGTAGAATATTCTCTGATCTACTACTGGTTCCCACCACCCTGTCATCCCGCTTCTCCACACCGTGCTCTTTCTAGCTTTGTTACTTCGCTGTGAAAGGAGAACTCTTTCTGTTTAACTCTTGAGATGTTACAGAGCTTATGGTCAGAAGTTCTCCCCATTGCAATAGTCCCTCCCACCACCTTGCAATAATCTTTTGGAATACACTTTATCCTTACTAAGTCTGGATTTATTTTTTATTGGACACACTGAATGAATGAAACAACCATAACTGATCAGAGAGCAGCAATACTAATCCAGCTTTGCAAATTCTGTTGTGACTTTTCTTGCCATTAGTCACACTTTGAAATTCTGACTCCTGGATTTGCCAAACCCATCAGGCCTTGGGCCCAAAGTACAGCTGATGGCTGAGAGCCAGGCCTCTGGAATAGACATACTAGGATTTGGATTTTGGTGCTCTCAACTCAGGATTTTAATCCTTTGTCGGAATACATTTATTTTCCCCAGATAATATGCTTTTTAATTTTGGTTTTCCTTCCCGTATCCTGGGTCAGGTCATCAGAACAGCTCTCCTAATCAGCCCATATTGAATGAGCACCTCTAGACGCCGCCACTCAGCTGGGCCCTGGAAGCTGTATGGGGACAGGAGGATTCTGGCAATAAACGACAAGTAAATGAACTGGGAAGTACTATGAAGAAACCGTGTTCTCACAGAGCACTAAGGGAGCACCTACATATACCCGGTGGACAGGGGAGAACTCACTGGGAAGATGACTTACTTGGAGGCCTGAGGCTCAGACAGTCCAGTAATGCGAGCAGCTTGAGAGGAGCCGCCTTGAAGCCTGTATTAGTCAGGTTCTCCAGAGAGACAGAACCGATAGGAGATACCTATCTATCTACAGATAGACAGGTCCTCTAGAGAGACAGAACTGATAGGAGCTATCTAATCTATCTGTCTGTCTGTCTGTCTATCTACCTACCAATAGGAGATATCTATCTGTCTATCTATCATCTATTGATCGATAAGAGATATCTATTATCTATCCATCTATCTATAGCTGTATATATCTATATCTACCTATAGAGAGAGACAGAGAGGGAGCGAGTGAGAGAGAGGAGATTAGAATTGGCTCACGCAATTATGGAGACTGGAAGTCCCGGGACACGGGGGTCTGCAAGCTGGAGACCCTGGGATGCAGATAATATGGTTCAGTGCAGATCCAGAAACATCAGAACCAGGGAAGCTGACGATGTTACTCTCATTCCAAGGCCAGAGTCCTGCGAACCCTGGGGGTTAGGGGAGGGTAAGTCCTGGAGTCCAGACCGTTTTGGGCTTTGTCCACCAAGATTAACAATTTGACTTTTAGTTTAAGCGGGTGTATTAGTCCGTTTTCACGCTGCTGATAAACACATACCCGAGACTGGGCAAAAGAAAGAGGTTTAATGGACTCACAGTTCCATGTGGCTGGGGAGGCCTCACAATAATGGCTGAAGGTGAAAGGTGCGTCTCACATGGCTGCAGATGGAAGAAGAGAGCTTGTGCAGGGCAACTTCCCTTTATAAAACCATCAGATCTAGTGAGACTCATTCACTATCTGGAGAATAGCACAGAAAACACCTGCTCCCATGATTCAATCACCTCCCACCGGGTCCCTCCCACAGCAAGTGGAAACTGTGGTAGCTACAATTCAAGATGAGTTTTGGGTGTGGACACAGTCAAATCCTATCAGTGGGAAAAGGTTTGTGAGATCTTGTTTTAACGTTTGCTTTGTTGTTTAATCCGATTGCAAGTGAGGGTTAAAAACATTTTCAACCTTTTGACCATTTGCATTGTTTGCTGAATTATCTGCTCCTGTTCTCTCTGAGGGAGAGTAGGTCTCCTTCAGACCTGCTGAGGTCTTAGCATCTTTCCTATTGATATGAAGTCTCTTTCACGAAGGATTTTAATCCTTTGTTGTGTTTATTTTCCCAAGGTTATCTGCTTTTTAATTTTGATTTTCCTTTTTAAATAGCTCTAAACTTTGTGCCTTAGTGTGCGAGGTTTTGTTTGTTTGTTTGTTTTTGAGATGGAGTCTCCCTCTGTTGCCCAGGCTGGAGTGCAGTGGCACGATCTGGGCTCACTGCAACCTCCGCCTCCGGGTTCAAGCAATTCTGTCTCAGCCTCCCGAGTAGGTGGGATTACAGGCGCCCGCCACCACGCCCGGCTAATTTTTATTTTGTTTTATTTTTAGTAGGGACGGGGTTTCACCATCTTGGCCAGGATGGTCTCGAACTCCTGACCTTGTGATCCACCAGCCTCGGCCTCCCAAAGTGCTGGGATTACAGGCGTGAGCCACTGCGCCCGGCCAGTGTGTGAGAATTGTTCCATCACTTTTAATCTTAAGAAATCCTCGGCCACCTGACATTTGATAAACATGATTTAAGTTTTCTTGGTCCCTGTTGTCCGGATCCATGTTTTACACTCGTGGATTTCTGTTTTCTTCTCGGGGTGGGGCAATGCCTCCCCGCTGGTGCGGCCCTCAAAGGCCCAGGAGGGCAGATCCCGCCGCAGAAAGACCCCTCGCCCATCTGAGCCCAGCCCTTCCCCGCAGGAGGGCTCAGGGGACCCCAGGCTACTGGAATCCACCCCAGTCACAGCTACAGATCATTACCCACAAGCGGGGTCAAAGGCCTCTTTACGGGCGAGAAAGCTGCGGCTCAGCAGAAAGCCAAGCACTTTGGGAGGGAGGAGCTGCGGTGCTTTAATACTCCGAACAGACGCGAAAACAAGCCAGGGCCCGCGGGGGTGGACCTGGTAGGCGGGTGGGCGGGGCGAGCGCCACGTCCGGGGTGTGGAACCCTGACCCCGCCCCGAGCCCCGCCGCAAGCCCCGCCCCGGGCCCTGTGGTCCCGGGATGAGCTCCCCGCGCAGCCAGGCTCGCTCCAGTCCCCGCCCACCGCTGACTTCATTGGCTGCCTCCCCAGTCCCGCCCCCAGGAGGGCCCTGCTGCTGTTCATAGCCAATCCGCAGGCGCGGCGGCGGCGGCGGGTCGTGGGTCGCGGGTCGCCGGTCGCGGCGGAGCCTGGGCGCTGAGGTACCGGGGCCTGGACGAGGGGGCCGCGGTCTGGCTAGGGAGCCGCGCGGGCTCATGGCGGTACGGCGGCCTGGCCTCGCTCGTGGGTTCGCGGGCGGGCCGGGGCTCCTAGGGGGAACCCTCCTGCTGGAGGGGCGGTGACCGCGACTGTCGAGGGCTGGCCCCAGGTGGGTAGGGTTGGGGGTCAGAGGTCAGAGGTTCTGCCTTATGGAATGTTAGGGCCCCGCCCGTGGAGCCCTAGGGCCGGGCCGCTCCCCATTTTCCTGTCAACTCCTGTTGAGGTGCCCCATGTTTTCGCAGAAGGGACTCGGAGGGAAGCGGGCCTGAGAGCTGCTGCAGCCCCTGAGCTGGGACGCGAAGGCTGGCCCCGTCCCCGGGCTGCCGCCGTGGTCCTGCAGATGACCTTCAACCCCTCGGGCACCGCCGTCCGCCTCCCTGCTCTGGGCAGGCTCAGGAGTGCGCGGAGCGGGGTGTGGGCCTGTGACCCTCGAAGGCGTGGGCGGGGAGTAGGGGGTCGAGCTGGGGCCACAGGCTGTCCCCGTATGGGCTGCTCCCCTGTGGCTTCGAAGCCAACTTTTTCTGAAGTTGTTAGCGTGTTGGAGATTGCGTTTCTGGAATCTCACCCGTACAATTTGGAGAGAGGAACAAGGGTATTGTGGCTTTGGCTGGTGACTCAGGTGAAAATAAAAACCAGACATGGGGATGTAATGAATGCAAAGTGACCCGTGAGCAAACTGGACGGTTTTCTCCGGCTGACAGGCATTTATTTTCCCCCTAGCTTGCCCCACATACTATGACTTAAACTGGGTCAAAATAAGAGCAGTTGAGTCCCATAGTTCTAAGCAAGAGTCCTTAGCGTTGACCTTCTTAGTGAAGATACTTTGCAATGTGTAAAATACTGAATACAAAATTATTGTGCAAAGGTTCTGAGTTGAAGATTCCGCGTGCACGGTGGCTGGCAGCAGCCCTTACTTTCCATTGCCAGGATCTCAACTTACTACTCTGAGACCAAAAGTAGTTGTTTCTTTACATATGTGGGTTTGGGGGAGACAGCTATGGATGAGGAATAGGGGCAGGGTTTGTTTTCTGCACAAAGCGTATGCAATTAGAAAAAACAGGGTTTTTATTCTGCCTATCTTCTTCCATCTCAGCCAGCATAAGCACATTCTTTTTTTTCTACTGATGATATTTGTTGAGTTTTGCAGTGATTAGGAAAAGGAATACTCTCTAACAACCAGACACTTCTCTTTAAACTAGGCGGTGGAGGGATGATTATGTCTTCTGTGGAATTAACCCTCGGGCTTGGTTTTCAGTGAAGAAAACGAGGCACAAGGAATTGTTAGCCAAGACCTTCCAAGGCCCAGCTGTTGTCTGTGGGACTCCGACCAGCCACGTATACATGTTTAAGGATGGCAGTGGGGACTCGGGGGACTCTTCTGAAGAAGAGTCTCATCGTGTGGTTTTGCGGCCCCGGGGCAAGGAGCGCCAGAAGAGCGGTGTCCACCAGCCTCACCAGGCGGGAGCAGGTGACGTGGTGCTGCTGCAGCGGGAGCTGGCCCAGGAGGACAGCCTTAACAAGCTGGCTCTGCAGTATGGCTGCAAAGTAAGACACCCCTCAGGGGCTCTGCCCCACTCCGTTTCAAGGAACACGGGGAACTCACTGCAGGGTGGGTGCCCTTGCCGCCCTTCTTAATCCTGCCAGGCCGTCAGGAGAGGCCTGCTGTAGCAGCCAAGGACTCCCCTGTTTAGCCAGAATTGGAATGCAGGTGGGAGTACCTTTAGTTCCGAAGCCTGGCCCCCAAAGAGGGAGGGTTGGTGCATTTCCTTCTCTGCAGGGAACTTCTTTTCCTGTTTCCTCCACACTGAAATTCTGAAACCTTTTTTCTTCTTTCGAGCACATTTTATTTTAGACCGAATGGGGCTGGGGGTACCAGGCAGAATTTAATCCCAGATTTCTATGGTCTGCTTGCCTTTCTTGTTGCTTTTATTTTTCTGAACCTTTCTTGGTGGTAGCTTACTTGACTGGTAAAGTTTTACCTTCTCTCTTTTAGAACTGCATGATCTTTTGTATGCTGTGTATCTATATAACCCTGTTTTTCTCTAATTATGTTTTTAGCATTCAGAGTGATTAACAATGGCAAAGTAAGTAGGAAAGTATTTCTAGAATTGCTGCATTTTCTCCTAGATTGTAACTATTTCACTTTGCTAACACCGTGCTAAAAATTTCTATGGCCTTCTCTAAGGGTATGTAAGCTACTTAATTTAAAAAATCTGTTTCTCCTACAAATGTCTTATCTAACAAGGTCCAAATGTCTAAAACATGTTGTGTGGGGTGTTGTGGTCTTTCAGGGAAATAAACAGGTTGGTCTCTGGGGACACATAGTGGTCTTTAACTTGTACTGACATTTATATTTGGCTCCGATAAGCAGCTTCTGCAGGCATACCGTGTGGCTTACAGAACACGGGCTTAAAAATGAAGCCTGTCCCACAAAGACTGGAATGGAGTAGGCTTCTTGGTATGGTGATGTCTAAATCTGTAAAGAATATATAAAGCCTTTGATAAGTGATCAGTTTTCCTATTTGAAGAAAATAAATTTGCTCTTAATGTATTAAAGGCAGAGACAGAAAGACCTCAAGGGTCTCATGCATTAGATTCAGGACACAGTAAATTAAAAATGTCCCCTACCCCAATTCAGTGACAATGACAGCAGTTGCCGAATAATGGAAATGATTGATTTGAACGAGAGCTGTTGGCTGTATTTGCTTTCTAGTTTAAGTGGACTTAAGTGTTAAAAGGTTAGAGTTCATCTCTGATGCTTTTGGAAAGTTTTCAGACGTTAGTGTGAGGGAGGGGTTACCCTTTGACTTACATTTCCCCCTGCTTCTTAAATCTTCGTGTTTGATTATGAGAGGACTTTGTCATGAACTTTGTTACTTGATAAAACTCGCAGCATTCTTCCTTCAGCATTCTTCCTTTTTCCTGACAGTTCAGTACAGTAACTGTAAGTCACTTTTATTTAACAAGTTTATATGCCCCACAGTGTTTCTGGGGAAGAAAATGCCGAGGGCATCTGTCTCAACTTTATTACAGGTAAACTGGATTCTGAGTGTGTCTGCAGAGCTGGCTGAGGCTGTGTGTTTGGTGAATGCTAACATCTGGCAGCTACTTAGTTCTGGCATGAGGGGGAAGGCAGGCAGATGGGGGCACTATTGCCTCAAAAGTTAAAGGTGGAAAAGGCTGCAACATTCCTTTTAGTGCCGTGGTGGTTTCGTCCAAAGCATTTTGTTGCAGTCATACTTTAAACAGTTTAAGAACTGTTTTTCAGAACTGATCTTAAATTGTTCAAACCTATAAATCTTTAGGAATATCTGATTACTAAACTATATATTGAGGTTGAGTGAAAGCCAAAAAAACAAAATTTCAGCCTAAACTAACTTTGTGTACAGCTGCAGTTTTCCAGTCTTCATCAGATTCGTAAGTGAAGTGGGCTTGAATCATCACCCAGAAAGATTAAGAGCCACTTTTTGGAATGTTATTTTTAAGGAGCTCCACATATTTTATGATGTTTATCTTCATGCCTTCCTAGGTTGCAGATATCAAGAAAGTCAACAACTTCATCAGAGAACAAGACTTATATGCTTTGAAATCTATTAAGATTCCAGTGAAAAACCATGGGATCCTAACAGAGACCCACCAAGAACTAAAACCCCTTCTGAGCCCATCTTCTGAGACCACAGTGACTGTGGAACTGCCAGATGCAGACAGAGCAGGCGCAGACACCGATGCCCAGGCCAGCCAACTGATGGATTTCTTTAAGGGGATTGACCAGAATATTGAGCGTGCTGTGCAGTCAGAAATCTTTTTACATGAAAGTTACTGCATAGACACCTCCCATCAGCCACTGCTCCCGGCACCTCCGAAGACGCCAATGGATGGTGCAGATTGTGGCATTCAGTGGTGGAATGCTGTTTTCATCATGCTTCTAATTGGTATTGTCTTGCCTATCTTTTATTTGGTCTATTTTAAAATACAAGCTAGTGGTGAGACCCCTGATAGCTTGAACACAACTGTCATCCCCAATGGCTCGATGGCAATGGGTACAGTTCCAGGGCAAGCCCCCAGACTAGCAGTGGCAGTGCCAACCGTCACTTCTGCAGACAGCCAGTTCAGTCAGACCACCCAGGCAGGGAACTAAGCTTTGTTTTTAAAGAATCAGCCCAGCTTTAGCAATTGGCTGTTGATGTGCCTCAGCTGTCATTGGCGATGTCCTAGGGGTGCTGCATTTTGCTTCCGGGGAAGGATGGACACTTTTCAGAAGTCACTGCAGTACTCTCAATTGCACTGGCCTGGGCATGCCCTTACCCAGTCTAAGCCGGCAGGATCTAAAACAGCAGCGACCTCGGCCTCTATCCAGAGAGGTGCAGCAAGAGAGCCATTTCCGTGTGACAT
Source organism: Symphalangus syndactylus (assembly GCF_028878055.3). Lineage (NCBI taxonomy): Eukaryota > Metazoa > Chordata > Mammalia > Primates > Hylobatidae > Symphalangus > Symphalangus syndactylus. The sequence continues at coordinate 6,747,091 of NC_072427.2, forward strand.
TTAGTGGACTGGCCAGTTCATAGCAGCACTGTGTGGACCCCCAAGTTGGACGTGCTCGGAGGGAAAGAAATGGCCTCTGTCAAGGGACCTGCAGTGTGAGAGCCAGTGGCATCTGCACGGGTCGCCTGGCTCTCACTGTATCCTCACTGCTGTGGAGCAGGGATTGGCTCTGAGAAGGAGTGTTCTCTGTCTCCCTGGCAAAGGTGCTGTGGAATGGTCTTGGCATGCCACCCTGTTTTAGAGAGTGATAGTTACAGTTGTAACAAGCCTACTTCATATTGGCCCCCTCAGTTAGCCTTTTTGAGGCAATGCCATTTCTAGAGTTGAAAAAGCCCTGGACCCAAACTGCTGCACTGTTGAATAAAGGGCAGTCCTGCTCCTGTCCTTTTAGAGCTGCTTAGTGTGACACACAGGCTGTGCCCAGTTCCGCAGGAGCCGTCCCACAGTGTGGCTCTCTGGATTCTCCCACTTGTCCTCCTTGGAAGGAGCTCTTGCTGGCCAGTGTTTGGAGGGGAGGATGAGTGCCTGTCACTGAGGCTCCACCATGGTTGGCGTCTGAAGCTGGGCAGTCATCAGGCCTGTGCTGAGAGCCGCAGCCCCTGTGCACACCTAACACAGGGCGCTCCCCCTGCTGCTTCCCTGGCTCAGTTCTTCGGAGCTCCAGAGTGAGAAGGCCGCTTAGTCCTTTTTCTCTGGGTGATGCCCTTAGAATAACGCTATATACAATGTAACCCACAATGTTCCAGGACCAAAGGCTTGATGGAGGGGCTAGAGGCGACCCTTGTTGTAAAAGGCGATCAGAACACCTGAGGGAGGAAGGAGCTTGCAGTTTTCCCAGCCCTTCTCGCTGCCAAGGCAGCAGTGGTGCTGTGGATGGGCTGGGGACTGCTGGGCAGAGCCTGCTACTGCTTGGGAGTTGGTGCTGCCCTGTGGCATGGAGGGGTGGGAGGGGCTGAGGTGGCTGCTGGCCTGGCCTCCAAGAGTTCTGGACAGGAGGCAGACGCTGCCCAGATGCTGGGTGGAGGGACAGTGATGGCCTTTGACGCGTGAGGCCTGGGGAACAGTTTCAAAGGTCTCACCAAGTAAGAGTGATTTCCAGTTTCTCTTCTTTCAGTTGTGTGAAAAAACTGGCCTGGGTTCCATTAGCAAATTGAATCATCTTCAGTCTTAAATTAGCGACCAGAACGATCTTCAGGATAAAAAGAACTTCTGAATCTCTGCAATAGGAAATGTTTTGATTATGCAAGTGCTTTTCCAGCCAAATGTCTGTGCTGTCTGTGTCACTGAGGGCCACAGGTTCCTCTAACATCTGTCACTGTCACTTCAGGCAGGCCTTGGAGTTCCATGACAAAATCACTTTTGTCAGACAAAGAATGTATCCTTTACTTTTCTCAAATGGAATAAAATCATTTCTTCTGTGAAGGAAAATTGATTCCCCCTTTTTATTTAATTTTTTTTGGAGACAGTCTTACTCTTTCCCCTGGGCTGGATTGCAGTGGTGCCATTTTGGCTCGCTGCAACCTCCACCTCCCGGGTTCAAGTGATTCTTATGCCTCAGCCTCCTGAATAGCTGGGATTACTATCACATATCACCATGCCTGGCTGATTTTTGCATTTTTAGTAGAGATGGGGTTTAGCCATGTTGGCCAAGCTGATCTCGAACTCCTGACCTCAGATAATCTGCCCACCTCAGCCTCCCTAAGTGCTAGGATTACGGACGTGAGCCACTGCACCTCCCCCAACCTTTTAAAATTTGGGGATTGATAATTTAGCATTAAAAGATGTGGGATGCTGCTGGAGAAGATAAAGGTGTCTGTCAGGAGTGAGGACTGCCTGTCCCCTGCACCTGGCCACCGACTTGGGGCTTGTACTGTGCCCGAGGTTACTCGGACAGGTGCAGGACAAAGTGGTAACCAGTGCACTAGGGATGACTGATCGCTGATTGATCTGTATACAGGCTTTAATGCTGCTTTATTAGGGGTATAAGAAATACCACGATACTTCCTATTCCTCATTTTGCTATGCTTTCCGTGTCTTTGGGGAGTGAATATTTTAGAGACAGGTTTGCTATCTGGTCTCCAGTCTTTTTGGTTGAACTGTAGTGCTGAATGTTGAAGCCCAAAGAATCTCCATTGTCGAGCAAATGATGCTTTAATTTTACTCTCGAGAGACAAAGCTGCAGGGACTAAGCAGACACCTCAGGGTCACCCAGAACCGCCACTGCCCAGCAGAGGTGAGGAAGGTGTGGCCCGGCCTAGGAGCACGTTGGGAGGACGGTCAAGGCCCCGCCATGCAAGGCCTTCTGCGCTGCAGTGGGGGGACTGGGGAGGGGTGGGAGGAGATGTGCCTGAAGTCATGGAATTAAGAGCCACTTGGGGCCAGGCACAGTGGCTCATGCCTGTAGTCCCAGCACTTTGGGAGACCGAGGTGGATGGATCACTTGAGGTTAGGAGTTCGAGACCAGCCTGGCCAATAGGGTGAAACCCCCTCTCTACTAAAAATAGAAAAATCAGCTGGGCCTGGTGGTGTGGGCCTGTAGTCCTGGTTACTTGGGAGGCTGTGGCACGGGAATGGCTTGAGCCTGGGAGGCAGAGGTTGCAGTGAGCTGAGATCAGGCCGAGATCTGGGAGATAAAACGAGACTCAGAACTAAGAAAAAAAAAACACTTGAGACAGCGGAAGCCTGGGCTCAGCTGTGGGAAAGGCCCAAAGAGCCATGACCATTTCCTCTTTGGGGAAGACTGGGCTGCAGCCCCAGGAGCGACAACAATCATATAAGCCATGGTGCCTTCTGGATGCCACAGTGCTCTAAGCTTTATATGCTCATCCACTGTACCCTCACTACCTCCCCACGACGCAGGCACTTCTATCCCCAATTTACAGATGGAAAAAGCAAGCTGCTTATGACCACACAGCTGGTAAATGGGGGTGTTTGGGAGCCTGTGCTCTTAATCCCTTTCTGCTCTGCCACCTGCTTGACAGTCCACTGTGGGCTTGGGGTAGGGCCCCTATGGCATGATCCAGGCTCACAGAACGTGGGGGATGCTTAGGGTCTCCCAAGGCAGGGCTTCAGGAGGGGACAGCAGAGAAAATTTCTACTGGCCCACTTGGGGTACTGGCCTCGCAATAGGAAAAGTTAGATCCATTGCCTGAATCGCAGTAACTGTAGAATCAGCATTTACCTGCCCATTTTCTTGGTGGAGAATCAACTGGATTTAGCCTCTGAGCCAGTGAACCAGGCCCCTTGTGTTGGGGTGATCAGACCCAACACCAGGTTGTGGGGGCCACGAAGTCCAGCAGAGTCAAAGGATTGAGAAAAAGTTTGAGAAGTAAAGTGGGACTAAGGGGCCATCGCGATGGTGGAGGCTGCCAAGGCTCCGAGCTCTGGGAGCCCATGCTATTTATTGGTAATCCAACAAAGAAACAGGCGGTGAGAATGTGGAGGGCAAAAGGGCAGGCACGTGATCTACGGCTGTGCTGGTCTAGCATTTATAAGGAACGTGTTCTGCTACTTGAGATAATGGGAATACAATTGATCTAGGAGCCGAGGAGGGCTAGAAGTAAGGAGCCAGGAAGTCTAGACACATTCCAGAGGACATTATGTCAGACATGCAAGCACTGCCTCAGCTTTCTTCCCAACACCTTGACTTTGAGGAAACAGAGGCTGTCAGGAAAGGAGCCTCCCTTAGCTGCTTCCTTCCCAGCACTTAAAGCCTTGGGACAGCTCTTCCAAGCTTATTTCCAGAGACAGGGTATGGCGGGTCTCAGGCCAGGCAGGGGAACGGCTCGGAGAGTGTGGATGGCATCCAGTTTGCCTGTTCTCCAAGTTTGGTACAGTGGAGCTGCCGCGAGGAAAGGCAGCCTCCTTGCTCCTGCACTGCCAATCAGACCCCACTGCCCCTGGAAGGACCAGTGTGGTGACGAAGTGCAGCTGCAACCTGTGACCTGTACCCCTTCCCATTCCTGCTCAAAACTTACAGAGAGACTGCCACCACAGTGCCAGTGAGGAGGCAGGGGGTCCTTACCACAACCTGGGGGAGACTTTCTCACACCTTTGGAAAACACTGGGTTATTGTTCATCACCATTTCTCTATCCCGAATAAGGAACATGGGCTACTTTCCATCTATCCATCCGTAACCTGCCAGAACACCCAGTGATACCAAGAGGTGATGGGATAACATGACATGGCCCCTGTCCTCAAGGTGCTTAGAACCTAGTGGGATATGACCTATGCCAGGGCTGGGTGCAGTGGCTCATGCCTGTAATCCCAGCACTTTGGAAGGCTGAGGTGGGCAGATTGCTTGAGCCCAGGAGTTCGAGACCAGCCTAGGCCGAACATAGTGAAACCCCATCTGTAACGAAAAATTACAAACATTAGCCAGGCGCAGTAGCATGCGCCTGTAGTCCCGGCTACTTGGGAGGCTGAGGTGGAAGAATGGCTTGAGCCTGGGAGGTGGAGGTTACAGTGAGCTGAGATTGTGTTGCTGGCATCGGAGCCAAACCCTGTCTCAGGAGAAATAATGATAATTTTTAAAAAAGACCTATGCCAGAGTAGAGATGTGGTAGAACACATGATGCCCCACAGAGGGAAATATATGACAAGTGGCTAAGAAAACATCTGGAGGAGATGACATTTCCTTAGCATCTGAAAGAAGGCTGGGATTTAGTGATATGGCAGTGGATGGTTCTTTTCAAAGAGCACTGTTCAGTGCGAGCGAAGGCCTAGAGGCTGGAAACGGGGACTGTGTAGACAGGGAACTGAATAGTCTGGTGCCTGGCGTGAAGGAAATGTAAACAGAGCCGTGGGAAGATGCTGCAGTACTAGTTTGAGGCCAGGTTCTAGGCAACGCTGAAGTCCACGTTTAAGTGATCTGGACATGATTTGATGGACAGTGGGAAGCTACTGAAAGTCTTGGAGCAATAGCGAGTTGATGGGCACGGAAGTGAAGAATGGTAGTCACAGTTTCGGAGAGGCTTGGTTGGAGGAGTGGAGACCTTACGAGGTGTCTCGATTTGTACTCACGGGATTTGAATTTATAGAGGTGATGCATGACAACATGGAGACATTGCTTCTTCCTGATGTCATTGCAAGAAGTTTCACTACTTGTAATTCCCAAGAGAAGGGAGCACACCAGGCCCCACGGGGCCACGTAGGGGATGCACCAGTGTTGGTCAGGAGGCAGAAAGGAGCCAGGGGCACGCTCAGGCCAGAGCCTTCGTCGTGTTTCTGTGGGAAAGGGAAGGCAGGGCAGGGAAAACAGGCTAGTCCTGGGAGCGACAGTCTCTCCTCAGTCAGCAAGGCCCACAAAGCCAGAGCATCAAGAATACAGAAGACAAGAACCAGTTACTGCAATAAGAAAGAGTTAATACAATTGGCCCTGTGATGAAGGGATGCTGAACAGACAAATGCAGAATCTCAGAAAGCCCAGAACACGGTGCGGTGCAGAGCTGGCGGCGTGATTCTGAGGGGCCTTGGTGTGGCCTTGGTGTGGCTTTCTGCATATTTCTGTTTGGGGCTCATCGTTTCTTGGGTCTGTGGATTTGTAGAGTTTCATCTAATTTGGACAAACTTTAGCCATTGTTTCTTTGAAACCTTTTTCTTCATTATTTCCCTCCAATTACATAGCTCATTTATATTCATTTTCGATTGTCTTCTGTTTTATTTTGGATAGTTTCTATTGCTGTTTTCCTTTGAGGTGTTTGTCTAATCTATAGTAATTCCATTCAGTGCATCCTTTTTAAAAAAAACAAACAAACAAACAAACAAACAAAACAAAACCAGTCTTGCTCTGTCACCCAGGCTGGAGTGTACTGGTGTGATCTTGGCTCATTGCAACCTCCGCCTCCCAGGTTCAAGTGAATCTCCTGCCTCAGCTTTCCAAGTAGCTGGGATTACAGGCATGCACCAGCATGCCTGACTAATTTTTGTGTTTTTAATAGAGATGGGTTTTCGTCATGTTGCCCAGGCTGGTCTCAAACTGACCTCAAGTGATCTGCCCACCTCAGCCTCCTAAAGTGCTGGGATTAGAGGCGTGAGCCATCGGGCCTGGCCCAACGCATCTTTTACTACAGGTCTTTTCAATCTCTAAAGGTTCTGTTGGGGGTCTTTTAAATATCTTCTACTTCATCATTGTGTTGATATATTCTGACACGTGGAGTATATTGTAATAGCTGTTTTAACATCCTGACCTGCTAATTCCATCATTTGTGTCATTCTGGGTCCATTTGTTGATCTCTGCCTCCATCTGCCTCCCATTATAGATTGTATGTTCTTGTTTTTCTACATGCGTGGTAATTTTTTGTTGGATGCTAGACATGGTGAATTTTATGTTGTTGGATGCTGGATTTTGTTGTCTTCCTTTAAATAGTTTGTGCTTTGTCCTGGGGCATGGTTACTTGGAATCAGCTCAGTCCTTCTGAGTCTCACTCTTCTGCTATGTTAGGGCAGGTGTAGAGCAGCGTGTAGTGAGGGCTCATTCGGCCCTGCTCCCAGGGCAATGCCTTCTGAGGATTTTTTCAGTCCTGCTCCTGTGGTGATGCCTTTTTAAGATTCTCCGAATGCTGTGTGGGGTGGTCTCACCACCGAACACACACAGCATTAATAATCTAGTTAATAATCACCTAATAATCTCTCTGGTGGGAACACAGATGATTCCTGGCCCTGGGTAAGCGCTGGGAATTGTCCCGCCTGCTTTTTCTGTTGGCTCTTTTCCTTGACTCTGTGATTTCCTCACATGCACGTACAGGCCAGTACTCAGCCAAAGACTTGGGGGAATCTCTGTCCAGCTTCCCCCTCCCCAGTACTGTGCCCCCACAAATTCTAGATGCCTCAGACTCCCTGAACCCCAAACTCCATCTCCTCTACTTGGCAAGACCACCTGACTCTGTCCTGTGGTTTGCAAACCCTCCAGGCGGTGAGCTGGGGCACTCATCAGTTTCATCTGGTTTATTTCTAGTCTCTGAGCGATCACTGTCCTGCACTGCCCGTTGTCCAAGGCCTCTTATATTTTGTTGGATTCTTTTAAGTGAAAGAATACACCTGGTTGCTGTTATTCTAATATGGCCAGAAACAGAATATCATAGGCCAGGGTCAGGGGAGGGGCAGCCAAAATGTGGCATGAGGGGGCAAGACTGGTTCTGAGGCGGGGGCAAGACTGGTTCTGAGGCAGGGCCAGGGGAGCAGGCCTGTCAGTGGACTCTAATTTGTGAGCCTGGACTGCATCATGGGACAGGAAGCCAAAAGGGGCAGATTTTCTTAGAAAGGCTTAAGAACGAGTCCACTAAATTCCATGCACTGTGAAACAGACAGCTGCTCTGGAGGCGTGTCGTTGACTTAGTTCAATCAACATGACTACATTCCCCCCGTCAAGTGCCAGGGTCCCTGTTTCTGAGAGTCTTAGCTCAGCTGAGTAGTTAGAAAGGAAGGATAGCCCATGTACCAGTTATCCAGGCAGTGGCAGTGTCACCCTGGGTCCTTATTGCCACTTTGAGATCACTGCTCCTCCCTCCTCCCTAAATCCTCCTGCTTCTTTGAAGCACGTGTTATCAGAACACAGTTCCTGCCCCATTTCCTTGTTGCATCATCTGCGGATCTTCTGGTAGCTTCCTCTCCTCCACTGATGACTTTAGCACCTGGCTTCATCCTTGATATCCCTGCAGGTCAATGCTTCCCCATCTTTTTCAGGTTGTATCACATATAGAAAAGCATCAAATATGTCTAGCACCCCAGGTAAAGCAGAGGGTATCTGCTGATCTTCACATGAACCTTAGTGTCTTAGACACAGGAGGCAGTGGTAGTTTTTTTCTGTTTTGGTTTGTTTTTGAAACGGCTGATAGAAAAGCATGCTTTTATGCTGATAGGAAAGATCTAGGAGAGAGGGAGAAATTGATGCTGCCAGAAAGAGGGGATAGTTACAGAAGCGAAGACCTTGAGAAGGAGATGATGAGACCCAGGATACAACACAGAAGGCTTGGACTTAGATAAGGGCACCAACGGTCCCTCGGCAGTGCCTGGAGGGAAGATTCCTGGATATCACGTGCGAAGCTGAGGTCGGTCTCATCCGATTCCATCTGTTTTCTCAGCGGAAAATGTGAGAGGAAGTAACCAGCTGAGAAGAGAAGGAAGTGGTCTTGGAGGTGTGAAAGGAGAGGAGATGCAGTAAAATAGTTATGTCTGAAAGGGAGCAAGCCAGCATACTAGGGAGCTGCAGCTGCATCTCTGGGCAGTGTGAGAGCCATTTACAATTTATGGTCATGAGGAATGAAAATAGAAAGTCCAGAATTAGCCCCTTTACTCAGTGGAGTAAAGAGGAACTTTTTAATAAATGGTACTGGGACAAGTTGAGAGCCTTTAAATTTTTGTATTTTTCTTTTTGTAGAGAGGAGGTCTTGCTGTGCTGCTCAGGCTGGTCTCAAATTCCTGGGCTCAAGTGATCCTCCCACCTCAGCCTCCCAAAGTGCTGGGATTATAGATGTGAGCCACCACACCTGGCCATAGAGAGCCTTTTGTAAACACATAAAATTAGATCCACATATAAGAACAAACTCCAAATGGATCAGCAATCTAAAAGTAAAAGATGAAACCATACTAGAACAAGAGTACGTGGGTGAATTCCTCTCTAACCTTGGTGTACGGAAAATATTTCCAAATGTAACTCAAAAGCTACAAGCAATGACATTGATAAATGTGACTCCATAAAAATAAAATTTTGCATGACTAAAGTACACAAAAAAGTTATTCATAGCACACACACCAAAGGGTCAATATCCCTAATATAAAGATAACCGTTAGAAGTTGGGGGATGAAAATAAAAAATCTAATAGAAAAATGAGAAAAAGAACAGAAATTCACACACTTGAAAGATATTAAAATGTTCTCAAACATATGAAAAAATGCTCAATTTCATTCATAATAGAGAAAGGCAAATTAGAACATTGAGATACACTTCTCAGACTGGTAGAAATAAAAAATATGACTGCACTCGGCTGGCAAGGATGTCCCCATACACTGCTGGAGGAAATGCAAACTGATACATCTCTGGAGGCAAATGTGGCAATACCTTCCAAAACGACATGTGAACTTCCTCAGCAATCCCACTTCTAGGAATCTACCCTGAAGATACACCTTTAAAAATACAAATATACACATGTGTAGGGCTATTCATTGATGACTGCAGAATATTGGGAACAGCCTAAATGCCTACACATGGGTTAGCGCTACGGTACATCCACACCATGGACGAAAACATCTATGAACTAATCACTCTATGGAGTGATTTCCAGATAGACTATTAAGTGGAAAAAGCAAAGCCGCCTATTTGTACAAGTACAGGAAGGCTTAAACCGGAAACTAAAGAGACTAGTTGTCTCTAGGGGCTGGTGGGAGTGGTGGGGATAGGAATAGGCTAGCAGGGGTGAAGAGGGAATGTTTTTCTGAGCATCTTTTTGTATAGCTTAGAAACACAGTAACATTTCAGATACTATTCATACACCCCTCAAAATAAATCATTAAAACCAACTAGGATGGGGAGGGTGCCGAAAGTGAAATAAAACACGAGCAGATGAAGCTAACCATGTTACAAATGAGTAAGATAACCACACTGAAGGGATTGGCGACCACAAGTAACTGCAAACCACTGTCTTGACTGGATAGTGTAAGGCCAAAGGCAAAACCCACAAAACCACATAAATGCTCTCATCTAGTCAGTCGATGTGTGTTCCCTACACGGGTGTGGGCAGTTCTGAAAATAAGTGTACACTGGAACTGGACAATAAGTAAAAGCACTGTAGATAATAAGAGCTGGGTTCCCTACCACAGGAGAAAGAAGTTACGAATGAGGAAAGGCTAAAAGGAACCATGGGGCATTGAACTGGAATCCAAAGCATTAGCGTAAACCATGGCTTTTGACACGTTTAGGTAATTAGGAATATGGATGGATGTGTGTGTGTGTGTGTGCATAACTACATGTATTTCCTTGTTGTGTCTGCACAAAGAGCCTGAAAGAGGTGATACCCTAGTAACAATAAGCACATCTAGTGCCCAGATCTGGTTTCCAAATACCATTCTCCAATAAAGGGAATCATTAATCGTGGAAAACGTGGTTGACCCAACAACACAAGATGAGTGTGGAGCATCTTGTGGTGCCAGAAAGGACATGCTAAAGGGGGTGGAGAGACTCAGATTTAACGTGGAAGGCCACCTGATCAAGCTCCTAATGGCCAACGCTGGAACAATTGGAGGAGCAAAATAATGACAGTACTGGATTATAGCCCACAGGAGAAACAAAATCCGAGTCCACAATGATATAATGAGTTAAAAAAATGAGAAGGGACAGCTGCTCCTCGCAGCAGAATTCCAATGAATCAATGCGGAAGAAAACAGGCAGCTACGACAGCTGTAGACAAGATGCAAAATTAGTGGGTGAAAATACAACCCTGCAGCGTCTCAAGGTATCTCCCCCAATAAATGTATCAATTACAAAGGGACAGAAACTTTTTACATTGAAGAAACCCTGTCAAAACCACTGAACCAAGTGATCAAAGTCAGTATCACCTGGAATAAGACATCAACATGGACTCCATGATGCATTAAGGACACATTTCTGTGGTTTTCTTGCCAAAATGAACAACTTCATTCCAATCATCACATTAGACAAATCCACATAGAGGGGTATTAGACAGAATAACTGATCAGTATTCAAAAGTGTCAAAGGTTCTATAAGAAAAGCTGTAACAAGTGACAAAGGGAAATGTGGGATCCTGGATTGGATCCTAGAACAGGCATGAGTGGAAAAAATGGGGAAATTCCAGTAAGGTATTTAGCTAAAAATGCTGTGTCAATATTAATTTCTGAGTTCTCATACTTGTACTATGGTTATGTAAATGTTAGCATTAGGGAAAGCCCGCTGAGGGATATGTGGAAACCACGTTATTTTCCCAACTCTTCTGTAAGTCAAAAGTGAGTTCAAAATGAAGTGTATATACTAAGAGTAAAAACAAGGGGGGACTGTGGAGTGAAACCAGTTAGTACAACTGATTTCTTTCTTCCACAGCTGCGTTTGCTTTCGTTCGCTAGAAAGCAGGCCCATCATGCATCTGTAAGGAAGTGACTGGAGTGTAGGCCCTGGCATCTAAGCTGAGTAAGATGCCCTGTCAATTTGGGTCTTCTGGGAAGCAAGACTGATGAAATGAGGAGCACCAAAGCTTTACACCCCGGCTCCGTGCATCTGAGGCTGGGGCTGCCTGCGAAGAGCTTGTCCTCAGCCCAAAGCCTGCAACAGCTGGGATCAGGGCTTACCTCTCGCAGACGGGGCTCAGCGACTCTCTGCGGGATGAGGACACGAGCCCACTCGATCTGGAACGTCTGGTGTTTTAAGCCCCAATCTGAAACCTCCTGGCCCCGTGGAAGATGGCAAGAAACACTCCTCTTCCTCTCAGTTTTACAACTGAGTGGTCCTCGGGCCGCTTGTGAGCCCCGAAGACCGACGGAGCAGGCTGCGGCCGATCAGCTGGAACAGGGCTCCCACTGAAAATCATCTTGGCTGGTGCCACAGAATCGGCCTGAAAACAGGATACTGCCTAGAGCAAGGCACCCAGGGGGCCAAGCAGGAGAATGGAATGAGTTGACTTTAAGTAGCTGCAGCTGTGATGAGAGTATTTTTAGCAACAGGACTCAGCCAGCTTTCAAAACCTGCTAATAAGAGCCCCACTGTAGCCAGCACAAAAATTTAGTTTTCAGTTTAACACCAGGAATCTGCTTAGCTAGGAGCTGGCTTAGAAGGCACATCAGGAGAGAACATTTTCTACTGAAAGTTGAAGATTTTTCATTTTCTAGCTGAATTATGACAAAGGGAGATGACCATTAAGTGCCTGCCAGCATACTGGGATGTGCACCTATCACTGTTGAAAACTCAATTCATGCCAGCAAATCTGTCTTCTGCTGCCTCTAGCTCAGTATCATGTATGTATTTTGGGAAAAACTAATCATTTCACACCCTAGACTTTAAAGAGACACAGAATCTAACGATGGTTCTAACATACCCACCCCCTCTAACACGCTTTGGCGTATTTCCTGTGAGAAGCAGTTACTGGAGGCCCAATGGATTCCATTCATCCACAGCGCTGTGCATGCAACAGCCAGATTAGGCCCCGTTGGGACTGCGTGGCCCGCTGCTTCCTACAGGCTCCAGGGCTGCCCAGCAGGGATGACCTGGGAGCCGACAAGGGGGAGGCCAGTGGGGGCGCTGGGACGGTTTCCTGGACCCTGTCTCAACCCAGAGAAAGAGGCCTGCAGGTGAACAAGGTCTTCGTGAAAGGAATGAAAAAGGAGAGGGCTTTAGGGGAAGGGGCTGCCTAGTGGCAAAGCCAGCGCCTTGTTTCCCCAGGCAAACATGACAGAGTCTCGATGCACTGTAAGAGCCAGTCCGTCTTTACTGGAGTGAGTGCGGGAGACAAACAGTTTACAACAACCTTTAGCATTGTCTTCACCATTTGATAAAAAGTTCACTATCATATTTATTGTATAATGAAGAAAAACAACACATTCAGGGAAAAATTGAGATTAACTTATTTTTCTTAAAAGGTTCATCTCAAGGATGGCAACAAAGTCCAGCTTGTGCCACCAAACGGTTTCACATGATCAAACCGTGCACAGCTTCTTGTGTGAACTGTTGACTACAAACATTTACCAAATACATAAATCTCTTTTAAAAAAAGCCATTTTAAATATAGCAAAGCAGTGTCTTCTTGCACAGCAAAGTGAAGAAAGTTTCTACAGAGAAATAGAAGTTTTACATTTGTAAAATCTTTTTCACATTCTAATCATCTAGCTTCTTAAGATCCAATGCCAGGAGTTTTCAGGTTCCTTATTTACTATGTATTTCTTGTGCGCATGATGGTTAATACAGAAATTATGTTAATGCATTACTAGTTATCCTTCTAGTTAAAAGGAAATGGTAAAACATGTATTGTTCTTTTAGAACAAACCCCTGATTTAGTCTATAACACAATGGACATAATTGGGCTCAAAAGATGGAGTTTTGATTGGGACCACCTGTGTACACACAAGGGTGACTTTCACTCGCAGTGGAGTAGCGATTAGAGTACTGAAGAAGCACAGCTGTTGGAAACTGTACTTTAACCAGTGCAATTTAAGCTTTTTTTGCTTTTGTTTTTTAGTAATAAAATACTTCTGGGGGGATAAAATTTTCTTGCAATGGTGTCTCTTACAAAACACGAGTCTAAAAGGGTAAGAAAAGACGATTCTAAAGCAACACCATTAGCGTCGTCCCCACTCGAGGCTGGTTTCCACCCAGAGATGTGGATGTGGGTGTGTTCACACATGGGCGTCTGGGTGAGAGATGTCTGTCAAGTCCATATGCTCCAGGCCACACTGGGCGTATGGGAAACAGGTTAACAGTCAAATATTCAGTTCCTGAAATGGAATACATTGTTACTTGGTCAGTGTAATTTAAATACAAACTCCGAGCCTTGAGTAGTATCATTTTAGAAAACAGTAGTTGTACTGATTATAAACCTGCATAGAAAGAAAGACTATTGAGATACAGTCAGAAAAGCCATCTCATAAGGCACACAAGAAAATAGACAGTAAATGTGAATGTGTTAACTCCTATTCCAATGTACAGCAGAAGTTCATGAACATGCATAAATAATAACGAAGGAATCACTTAACACTTTCAAAGCTATAAATGGTTTACCAAGTGGTAAGGATTATTTTGGACCTTCAGTGTTGGGAGACTGTCTTGTTTGGATTAGGTGTGGCCTTATGAAGAAATGTGTTGAGTAAGTAGTTGAGTAAAGTACATTTTTAAAGAAAAATCCTTTCTGAGTAAGAGCCAAATGTCTATACTGAAGAGAGGAGACAGCATGTCACCCTCCTTTTTTTGGCCTCTCTCAAAAGTTACTGCCCAAACTGCCATGAGAACAGAACCTCCAGTTTGCAGCCTGTGGTGCGAGGGTCTCTCCTGCACTGATCATACCTATGTGTCAGTCAGGAAATCTGGCTGATGACTTGTCACAAACAGCAGATGAGGAAAATGTCAAAAGGAACATAATTTGGGGGTGGTGGTGGGGGGGAACAAAATGTACATAGAAATTGTAGGTAGCTGCTCAATATCATTTAAAATATAAAATAGCAATTTTTAAACCTTTGAGTTTTTTAGGAAAAGGAGTATTTAAAAATCTACAATGAAAGATATACAGGACTTTGAATTTTGCTCATGGCACAAGCCCAGTAAGTGGATGAACCTGCTATCATCCATTAGTTGTCTTCCTGAAAGAATAAGGCCTTGTTCGAAATCCAAGCTGAGGGTGGCACTGATTCCAGTTAGGATGGCAAGAGTCATGCCAAGGACCGGCACCCTAAGAGCGTTTCTCCCCACATACCAAAGCATCATGGTGATGTGCAGAAGAGCTGATAACGGTAGGATTTTGTAACCAGCTGCATCGTTCTGTTTTCAGAGGGTCAAGGAAAAAAGATGCCTTTCCCCACGAGTATTTTCCCCTAATCATTTACCACTTATAAAACCTTTGTGCTCATCTACTATTTTGCCATTTTCTCTAATATTAATTAAATTAGGTCAGCTTTTTCTACTACATTTTTTTCCTCACAAAAGGCAAGTTTTAAATAATGCCTTATAAAATCTGTTACAACACAGTTTATACTTATGCAGGATGAACTTAACACCAATTTTTTTTTGCCACTTTGCTATTTATGTACACATACAAAATATATAATGATGCTCAACCCATACAGCACAAAGATTACAATGTAACATCACACATTCACCACCAGTGAGGGGAGAAACCCCTTTATACAATCCTCTGAAAAAACTGGGCTAATAATTAAAATCCAAAGTACAGTATATTTAACAAAATAGTAAATATTAAACAGTGAATACTTAATAAAGGACCTCGCCTTTTCCCCCCAAATTGGCGGCAATCCACAAAAATATACTTTTTAATCTGGTGACCATACAATACATAGGTACTTACATCAAAGGTGATAATATATTTAAGATGCTATATACACAAAGAGTTTGGCTCAACTTTTAATTTACATTTAGAATAAGTGTTCATGGCTTTTTTTTTCCAAGGTTCTGCTTGCAAGATATTTTTGTTTTCCCCTCTTAAAATAAAACTAAAAAGTTAAACCAAGATAAAGCTATTCTCTAAAAAAAAGTTACAACATATAGCTTTGGCTTATATAAATAATTCATAGCAGAATGTGTTCAAAAGTAGTGAATATAATTTTATATATAGTCATCAATTCATAAGGGTGTTTTCTTTCATATAAAATATACATGAGCTAAAATCAGTTTCTTTAATTTTTAAGATATGAATGTAAAAAGAAACTTCTGACATATTCCAATTATAACTTAATATATTAATTTTACTTTGTTAATGCTCTATATTTCTAGGCTAGTATTTTCTGAATATCTCATGCGTGTTTTCTATTCTCTTTCTTTATTAGCTAAAGATCACTTCTTGACCCAATACATTTTTGCACGTGCAAAACAGTTATGTGTGGGGCTTTTTTGTTTTGTTTGTTTTTAATATCAACAGCCCTTTCCCATGCACCCCTTTGCAACAGACACCCATGCCAGGTTGGATAATATAAATGACATTTTATGTACAGTATTGCTTTCTTGGTTCCTGCTTTTCTACTGCTCTGTTCTACAAAGCATTTTCTCTTAAGTAACTACAGTCACCGCACAGTTAAATAAAACAAGTAGGGGGCCCTCTAGGTTTCTGCAAGCTAGTGTGGGAGAATTATATATGGGTACACGTTTCTCTGCAAAAACTGGTTATCTTTATGAAACAAGTAGTCCAAGGAAGTGCCAGACTGGTCTGTGCCTACAGGGTGCTTTGTCTGCCATGGGACACACATCTGCAGACCTACAAGGAGTTTGCAGGTAAGTGCCTGATTCTGTGTATGTAACACACACCCACACATACACACACACTCACACCCACATACATATATATGTAAAGGGATATATATATGTATGTACATATAAATATATTTAACTCATGTCCTTATTTACCGATTTAGATATGTAGGGCAGTTCACTGCAGTAACACAAAAGTACAAACATCAGCTTGGAAGCCTTAGGTCACCCACGCGTCCATCCTCATTCGCTTTACAGAAGGGCTTTCTCTGTCCTCAGTGTTTGGGGGTCGGCCAAGCACTATTGGAGAATGGAAGTCGCCCCGTGGATCCTCCCGATCACTGCCATCATAGGAGCTACTGGAGCTGCTCAGACTGTCCACAGGGGAGCGCCCCATTTCCTGTCGGGGCTGGGGCTGCGGGGGTTGTGGCTGTGGCTGCGGCGGCGGTGGCGGCTGCTGCTGCTGCTGCTGCGGCTGCTGCTGCTGGAAGCCCGATGGGGTCATACGATCCCGAGGAGGTGAAATCGGTTCGGACTTAATGTTGATGTTTTGGTTGGTATTAATGGATAAATTGGAACCCTGAGATAACTGCCCTCCAGCACTGAAGGAAAAAAAAGAGAGAGGTCAGATGGCTTGTGAGTGCCTCTGCAAAACTGGGATGATACAGCAGAGACATTGCCTGATGGAAAAGGGCCCAGAGTCTGAAATCTTGTCCGAGTTCCCCAAGACTGGTTTGGGTCGTTTCCTTCAGTGCTTGGCACAAAAGGAAATCCCATCTTCCTCGGAAGAAAGAGAACAGTGCTGCTGAGCCCTTAGGTTACTTGGTTCTGTCACCCACAACGTTGGCGATTTTGCAGCTAAAGTATACAAACAATGTCAGTGTCTTCATGCTGTGCAGGGACCAGAAAGGCAGAGGAACAGCACAGCAGCCTCATCTGCTCCCTGCCTCTTCTTCCTCAGCATCTGCTCACCATCCGCTCGGGCCCTGTGACAGGGCACAACATCTCTCCTCCTCACAACACCACTAAGGTGCAAGTCATACCATCCTCATTTTCCAGGTGAGGAAGTGAGGAGCTGGCTGAGAGCAGCACAGGAGGACGCAAACGGGCTGCTCCCTGGCCTGGGCGCTGAGCCCTTCCACTTGCTTTTCCAGGACTATGTTTAGTGCATTCACTTAGGATGCTCAGGACAGGCCTGAGGGCCAAACCCTGTGTAGGCAAATCTCCCTGAGATACTCTGCTGCTTCTTCCATGACGTAATTCCTAAGAAGACCACTGATAACCATCCTCCTTGTGGAGTTACTTCAGAATGGATGAGGGAAAGGGATTGCTGAACTCAGGCTCTCTGGGGACTTCCTGGGCAGAGGCGAGGGGCCTGGGGTATTCCTACTGCCCAGAGCAGAGGCAAGGCAGCCAGCCTTCATGGATGCCAGCTGGGTCTGCTATGCTGTCCCCTCTCCTGGGACACTCTCCTCCAGCTGCTCCGTGGGTCTGCTGTCATCCTGGTTCCACAAAAGCCCTGTTCTTTCTCCCTGCTGTTCAGGGATGTCTGGCCTCATCTGGGCACCACTGTAAATCCTCTTTGCTTATATCCTTACACTCTGCCCACAGGAACATTCTCTTTGTGAATGAGGTTTGGCGTGTGCATTGGGCTGGGATCAATCACACAAATCCTATGGAACCTGACTGATATATAAGACACCCTGTCCCCAGTTTTCCTTCCCTATGACCCAGGGAGAAAGCAAAAGGTACAGCTTATCTTCCTATTCTTGTCTACAGATACTCACCAAAGCAATAAATGGCAAGGGTGGCAAGGGGCCTGAATGCCTACAGGCTGCCTTTCAAGCAGTGGAACCAGAGGCAGGTGCTTGGGAGCAGGGGTGCAGTAGGCGGCTTAATCACTGGTCAGAGGGCAGAAGGTGGTGCATGTGGGTGATATCTGTGCCTTCAGACCCCCTCAGATCCTGGCTGAGTCTCTCTACCTCAGGATGTCCCTATGGGAGAAGCCTTGCTCCCCAAATCCCTTCAAGGAATGCCTAGTTTGTCAGTATCCAAGCTACTATCTAGAGCCAGGTAAGAAAATATTTTCTCCCAACACTTGTATCTACCTGAAAAGGAATCACTACAGGATTCCTCACACGAAACTCAACAGAGCAAAACGCTGTAACTGACAGAAGAGAGTGTGTGGCAGGAGTAAAGGTGCAGGAAGACTTCCAGTTACTCACACAAGGGAGCTGAGGGCTGCTTGTCCTAGGTGGTGCTGCTGCCAGGCCGACACCTGCCCCAGCGACAGCATTCCCGGTGAGTTGAAGCCTTGAAGGGCTGACAGGTCAGCGCTGGTCAGTGAATAATCTACAAAGGAAGACAAGACGGCACTGCATGTGATGGAAGGTCCATACGGAATCTATTTTTTAGATAGCTGCTGCAAAAGTTCCTACATTGAGGCCAGGCATGCTGGCTCATGCCAGTAATCCCAGCACTTTGGGAGGCCAAGATGGGCGGATCACTTGAGGTCAGGAGTTTGAGACCAGCCTGGACAACATGGTGAAACCCCGTATCTACCAAAAATACAAAAATTACCCAGGCATGGTGGTGCATGCCTGGAATCCCAGCTACTTGGGAGGCTGAGGCAGGAGAACTGCTTGAACCCAGGAGGCAGAGGCTGCAGTGAGCCGAGATCGTGCCACTGCACTCCATCCAGCCTGGGCAACAGACTCCCTCTCAAAAAAAAAATAAAAAGTTCCTACATTGAGAGAGGCCAGATACTTCACAACAACATACATGTGGGTCTAAAATCTGCAAAATCTTTTCTTGGAAGATTGACAGGATCTAGCAATATTTAGTTGTCTGGGATGATTCAAATAAGAGGCCATCATTAAAGAATGTTCTGTACAATTGTTACTTTAAATATGCCTGCCACTACCCTTTGGAACAAAGAGAAACACTCAAACTCAACCAGAGTGAGTTCGAATCAGCAAGTCTTAATGAAGCAAGGGGTTGGGGGACAGGGAACAGGGGACAAGAAAGACAGAACCCCTTCATGGGGTGCCAAGCTTAGTGACATCATTACACAATTAATAACTGCATTTGTTAAAGTACCTAGACTATCACAAACTCCTTGACAGCATGCAAAAGAGTTTCAACTTCATGAAAAAACTTGGTGTCCTAGAGTATACCCAGCTCATATCATATGAATGCTTCAGTCGTAATCACTGGGACCAAGATTTAGGACGTTAGTTATCACTCACACGGGGAGTTATTTCAGCTCATCATTAACACTTGTCTTTTCCATTTGGTTCTAAAGAGAGGTGGCAAAACTCTTCTACTTTTATCTTCTTTCTCATGTCTCAAGAGAGGTGTTTAAAGAAATTGGTCTTCCTAGTGAATTAACATTTTAAAAAAGGAACTAAGCTGAAGCGACACAGCTGGTGCTCAGGGCTGTCCTGACTCTGCCCTTGTCATTCTATTCTATACACTCCCATGGGGTAGGGCAAGGGCCCGTCACACTGATGCCTTCCCCAGTGCTCCCTCCAGCGCACACTCTCTTTCGACCTCTAGCTCTTTTAAACGACCTACGTGCCATGTCCATTTGGATGCCACTCCAAACGCCACACATCTGACATGGCCCATCCTTTCCTGGAAACCTGTTCCTCCTTAACTACTCTTAGTACATGGCACCCACATGCACCCAGCAGCTCGTGCAGAAGCCTATGGGTGTTATCCTTGCTACTTCCCTTCCCTCTCACTCCCACCATCAACTTCCAGGTCTGAGCAATTCTATCTGCTCTCTCTCAAGCCTGCCCAAGTCTCACCATCTCTACTGCCACCACTCTAGTCTATGCTATCAGCACCCATTGCTTGGACCACTACAGTAGCCTCTGATGTGGCTTCCTGGCATTGCCTTTTAACCCTACATACAGCAGCCAAAAACATCTTTTTAAAATAACAAATATGGTCATGGCACTCCTCTACTTAAAAGTTTTTTATGGCTTCCCAATGCTCTCCGGACAGTTTCCAAAATCCTTGACATGGTCTACAAATCGTCACTTACCCCTCTAGTCTCAATTCTAACCACCCACGCTCTGTCCCCGTTCCTTCAGCCCTGTCCCGCCCGCGAACGCCCAGCCTTCGTACAGGCACACCCTCTCCCAAGAGCACTCTGCCTCCTCTGCCTGGCTGAGCCATGCATGTTCCTTCATGTCCAAGCTGAGATACAGCCCTTGACACAATTGCAGCAGCTTATCCCTAGAGCTGTGTGTCTTGTGCCTTCCCCCCAGGCTCCACTGCTGACTCTGCACTCCTGTATTTCCAGTGCCTGGCATAGTGCTTGCCACACAGTAGCTGCCTGATAAATATTTGCTGAATAGATGTGGGAATAAGTTAAAAATAACATGGTAAACTTAAAACAGAGTGTTATGAGAAAAAGAACAAAGATAAAGTCAGTCAAAAGGCGGCATGAGACTGACGCTAAGCGAATGATGATTTTGAGAGCCTGCCTCCATTTTTATATGCTTTGGTAATTTCTTTTATACTTTTAAAAAATAAATTTCCAATTCAATGGCATTTCTAAAACTAAGTATAGTGGAATTTCTAAGTATACTGAAAAATCTGTAATGAAACGGTCAGTAAACCATAATCTAACACCCAGTTCAAGCTCCCTCTTCTCTGCCAATACACCTTTGAACATTATAGCTTTGCCCTACCTTCTCAATTCTCAGAGTATAAATTCATAATCACAACAATTTAAGACTTCCCCTCCATGGTTACCCACTTAGGTATGTCCTGCCTCCTTACTTAGAATAAACTTGGAGAAAGGTATGTCCCTAGCACAGTGCCTCTCATATAGCAGGTGATCAATGCATCGAAACAGAATTTCTATGAATGCATCATCCCTGGCTTTACTCTGGAACCTTGTCCTGTGCAAGGCACAAATAACAGGCTATGATTTACAATCCCTAAGATAGTATGCAGGTGACAAATTTGGGCATTATTTTTCACACTAATTGTTGGAAAAGTAACGGATATTTCCTAAGAGGCTTTTTTTTTTTCAATAAAACCTTTTATTGTTGATTCTGTTTTAAAAGAACTACTTAGAATTAAAGTGGCAATCAAATGTTATCAACGCTCTGCCCCCTCAGGTAGCTGCAGACAGCAGTTTCAAAGTACTGTGCCAAAGCATTGACTCTGAAGGCTAAAATCAGACCATCTTTACCACAGTCTACTATGACACTCAGGAGAATCATAAAAGAATAACTTCTCTGCATTGCAGTCTGAGTAACTGGCAAGGTAGAATTTAACTATTGCCTTCTTCCTCTGAAGCACCAGGTGTTTGGCTCAGCTGATGAGAAAGGGAAACCACATGTGTTCTCCACTCCTTCTTAGATTGGTAAATTTAAATGAAACCAGCTGCCCTCGATTCTCCATACAGTCTGCTTGGCTAAAAGCACTCCTACAATCACTGTAATATTCTTAAACTTTCCTAATACAACCCCAAATTAGGGCATTTTAAGACGAAATGCCTAAATAAACATAAGTGAAGGAAAAGCTCCCCTCAAAGCCAGAGTGACTGGCTCTGAGGAGAAACCACAACAGTCCTTGTTTTGCCCCTCAGGTGCAAATGACACGGACCAAGCCAGTGGTCACAGGGAGGAAAACAGCCTGTTAGACACAGCCAAACATCGGCCACCTCCCGAAGTCTCAGGTCCAAAGGGATTCACGTCTTTCCCAAAGCAGGTTAACACGGCATAAAGACAAACGTCTTATTTAAAAGCCCGGCAGAGTGTGATACTGTATAGACAGAAGCTACATCAACGATACTCAAGCAGCAGGCTGCCACCCTCTTGGCTTGAGGCATGTCACCATTTTGATATCATCTACGTGGGCGTTCTGTCAGGGGTTAAGTGAAAGTTCACATTGGAGAAGCAGAAATAACTTATTCAACTCATTACACTATCCATTTTTTTGTAATTTTTTTCAAGGCTGGCACATTTAAAAATACATCTTAATTTAAATCTAAAAAACTGGAAATAGTTTATTTCAATAAATATACTTTAAAAAAAAATCACAAGAGCACACGTTGATCACACAACAGAGAGCAGTAAAACCCACGGAAGGCACCAGAGCAGACTCACCAGTGTTGTAGGCAGTCGGCATTGCTGAGTACACAAGTCCTTGCGGAGGCAAGCTTGGGGTTGTCACAGACACGACTGGGGTAGCAAGAGGTTGAGTGGCTTGAGAACTACTTATCCTTTGGGTATTCTGTGAGATCAAAAAAGAGAAAAAGTGTTCTGATGTGGTATTTATGTTGACTTAAAAATCACTTTCAATTTAAAAGTGACATTTTTCACAGTTTCATGTGAATGTCATTTTCTGAAGCAGTGATGATGTGAAAACTTCAAAAATACTAGTGAGAATAACTAAATATTTAATTTGAAGGGTCATATTCTTACATTAATTCTTTTTATAATAGTTGATTAATGTCAGACACACCACGTTAAAATAGGAACTTATGTTACAGGCATTAGCACTTCTATTTGTTAGCACAAAATGAGGACTTGATGCCACTACAAATACTGTCAGACTCCCTTAAATGAAATATGTGTAGGTTTTAAATACCTGATGATGGCAAAGGTCATCTGTATATATAGGGATTGTAAGTCTATGAGTATAGGAATCAAAACTACTTTTCTTTGCGGTATTATTTCCGTGTTAACATGGTCTGAAGTCATGGCTTATTGAGTGCAGCTTATATTCTTATTTCTTTCTCTCCAATCATGCAGTTGACCTATTTTTTAACAACAGATTCAGATATGTATCCCTTCATAGTCCCCTGGCCTTCTGTAGCAGAGGCTTTGAGTAGAGAATTTTGAATCAAGTACTGCCGACAGGGCTGTGGAAGAGCAATATTAAATGCTTTTTGCCAACTGGATGCATCTATGTAGCATCCTATCCATGCTGGGAATGGATAAAAAAAATTCAACTATTAAATAATCCAGTTAGTTTAAGATAGTCATCGTCCTTAATGTGTAGGAGTACCACAGAACCAGTTTCTCACCAAACTGGCTTAAGGTAACAGTTTTCCAAAATCAAAAATCAGAGGAACACAACAGATTCTGTGTCACTAGCACACAAGAAAGCCACAGCACAACTCTATTTGTTTTTTATAAATTATGTTACAGCCTGAATACTGACATTCAGGGGTCTGAGCCAAATCAGTAAAGTATAATTCAGTGCCTTTGAGATTATGAAGAGTTAGAATGTGTTTCCATTTTCTCTATCACAATTTGCAAAAGGGTGCATCAGACAAAGGCCTTTGGCTAGATGTAGACACAAACATTCGATGAGGATCCTGATCTCAGTTTATTTCTTTTAAATTTCTATTTTCTATCCTAGGTTAGAAGATGTGAGAAAGACCATGTGGACATGGATGTTCACCATTTCCTAAGCATTGGGAAAATCATTTGACCTCTCTGAACTTCTTCATTGTCAAATAGAGAAGATATAGCAATCTTTCTCCTGGCTGCCTTGCACAGCTACTGTGAGAATCAAATGAGGTTATTATGTCAGAAGTGCTTTCATAACTGAAGTACTACACAAATATAAGATAATATCCTTATTGTCCTAAGAAACTCTCTGTCCCAAATTTCTATATAACTGGTGGGAAAAAAGATACATATTCTTATTCCTTCTAATCCATAGCCTAGTCTACTGGAGCTTTCATGAAGTCAAGTTGTTCTAGTATTGCTCGGCTTCTAAAGGAATCTCTGTTGCTGGTCTTAACAGTACAGTCTTTAGTGCAGGCTCCAGGGCACCTGTCCTTCCGCACTTCGGATCAGAGACATCCACAATTATATTTTAGAGCTCAAGGCAATTTGAACAACTTTCTAAGTTCTAACGGACTGTGCTTCTGATTATATTTTGGTTCTGGCACATAAAGTTCTGCACTTTTAATTGATTACAGAGTCTCAAGCTTAAGTTTTAAATAATATAAATGGCTGTTTATAAGTTTTTAGGTATGTATTTTAAAGTATTCAAGGACCTAATATATTTATCTGTGAGGTTCTGTAATTACAGATGTACTCTGAGGAATGTGGAAAATCAGTGTATGCCAGTTCGGAATATATTTTAGTTTCAGCATCAAGTTTATAAATTTAATGACTTTTTGAGATAGAGATCTACTTTGGACTTCATTTCTTCTTTAATATTTAGTCTGGAACTTCAAAAGTCAAATCACTAGGTGAAAGAATACAGTATGACATAATCTGGCTTGGACTCTACCTACTCCATGGCATCATCTTCATGCAATCTCCTGGCATGTCTTCAAAAACAGTTAAGACTTCAAACACTAGTTCTACTCATCTAAGCTCCTAATCTCAACGGCACTGAGTTCTATGAGTAAGTGATTTTCAGAACCACAAGAGGGCAATATAGTGCTCGGTAATTCATGGAAGCATTCACAACTCCTTCAACAGTGAGGTCTAACTTAAGGTGAATTATTTTAGCTTGAATTATAAACTCTCATTTACTGATCATTATGGTATCATTAAGTAAAGTGTTTCTCCAAAAGATATTCATAATATAATTCAAAACATTTACAGCTGACTAGAATATTTCAGTTGGCCAATACAAACTACACCCAAAACTGTGAGTGATCACAAAGCTAAATAAAGAAGAATCTCGTATTTTAAGGGGAACAGATAACCTTATTTGAAAAGAAAACAAACTGTGCAAAACACACCAGCATGCATAAACATGGAATATTAAAACCAACGGATGCCTCTCTCCCCCATGCTTTCATGCACTCTTAACCCTTGTCCATGCTAAAAAACATTTTCAAGTTTTTATTCCCCTTAAAGTCCTTTAATTAGCAGCTGACTTTGAAATTATGTGATGACTCCTGTGAGGTTTTGGTTTTAGTTCCTAAAGAAGAAATAGATCAACTGCGAGTTGCTTTTACTCAAGTTTATTTTCTAGAGGAAAAGCCAACAGAAAACGTTTGTTTTGGAAAAAGGGCAACAGTTGCTTTTAAGAACAGAGTGCCTTCTGATAGAAAAGTAAATTTATATACATTCAATTACAGACATTCCTTTTAGTAAACAGGGAACCCCCTTGTGGTTCAGGCTGTATCATGCAGGATGAAATAATTCCAACTCTGAAAAAGGTGACCTCACCAAAAATGATGTAATCTTTTTGAAAGAGAAACAACACAACATCGTGTGTTACAATCTGAGGAACTTCGAGGATGAAGTCATTTTCTAAAAATATTTCAATAATTTGGAGAGCTATATAAGGTATTTTGTATCTTTCCTTAAAAAAAAAAAAAAAACATTTAACAAGTATCCTATGCTCATGGACAGCTACTGTTTTGAAAGGCTCTATTCCAATGTTCCCTCCAAAAAATAAAATGGGTCAACACATACAATTATAAATAGAAAAACTAGAGTCTGTAGTACCAGTAGATTGCTTTACTCAAAGTGTTTGAATAGAGTTTAAAAGAAATTTGTGTAACAAAGGGAACATTGGTTAGATAAGAACAAGTAAGAGAATTAGTACTTTCTACATCTTTTTCAACTTCCTTCAAGCAGAAACCCACACTCACCAACTCCAATTCCTCTTCCTCCGACTGTACTCAGCACATAAGAGGGATAAGAGAGTTACTAAGACTGTTGGTACTCACAAACAAAATATTTCTTTAGAAAAACATATTTGGACACTAGCAGCTGTCTAACTCTAAAGCGACGACTATATACACAACAGATAGAAATATAAATTACTTGTCTCTATACTTGTTGATTTTTCAAAAGACTAGAAAAATTATTTTAAATTCTCTAGGGCCAGTATTCAAAGACACCCTCCTACCCCAGCTTGGTCTGCTCTCATGCTGGCCTCTCTTATACGGTCATGCTACTGCAACAGTATTTCAAAGGGGTTCCTCATCATGCTATCAATCTGTATTTGGAACTTTGAGAATACCAACTCTGTACTTGTAACTCTGCATCTTAATCATCCTACTATTACCCCACCTGGTGATACATGTTCATTTATCTCCTACTGAATTCTGCTTCTTGGCAGAAAGAAACTGCTGTATGTTTTATTTCCCACAGGAGCTAGCACAGTGTTATAAAACAACAGGAACACAAACATTTGTTAATAAATACATGAGTTTTAAATACCAGTTTTATATATGTTTATCATTTGCAAATATATTTTCATGTGAACAAAATGACTTCAATGGAGAAAAACCACATATTTGAAGAAAATGAGACTGGAGGAGAAATGAATTCATAAGTTATGTAAAGAAAAGAAATGAGGCTGGGCACGGTGGCTCACGAGGTCAGGAGTTCAAGACCAGCCTGGCCAAGATGGTGAAACCCTGTCTCTACTAAAACTACAAAAATTAGCCGGGTGCGGTGGCAGGTGCCTGTAATCCCAGCTACTCGGGAGACTGAGGCAGGAGAATTGCTTGAACCCGGGTGGCAGAGGTTACAGTGAGCTGAGATCATACCACTGCACCCCAGCCTGGGTGACAAAATGAGACTCCGTCTAAAAAAAAAAAAGAAAAAAAAAAAAAAACACTTTTGCTCCTTTTCTCCATTTAGAAAATATTAATATGCTAGAACAGTCTAATCAGTTTTTACTTATTTTACTTGAATAAGTTAAGCTTCTCCGTCAGTCTGTGAAAAGTGTCATTGTAAGTGCCACCGATACATGAAGCCCTAATCTGGAAGAAGGTTTCTCTGTAAATGGTGTAAAGTAGGTGGGACCCATTACTTACTCTGAAAAACAATCACTTGATCTACAACTGCTATCTCCGATGTGGGCAAGATGCTATTCAACTGTTTTGTTATAGGTATCTTTACATATCTCCAAACACAAGGTAAACACCAAAATATACTGTCAAACATTATAGCTGTGTATGTGTAAAACATATGGTTTTCACTTTAATATACAGGAATAAGCGTGTAAATAGTTCATATGACACATTTTGAGTTTTCCACGGAGATGCTTCACGCTCTCCTAACAATCAGACATAACTTTATTAAGCAGTTGCTAAAATGCTTAAATGTAGTTTGTCTTTAAGTTGGCAGTTTACTAACAATTCTTATAAACATATTTCTGTGCCTTACATGACATTTTGTATAGTTTATTTCTGAAAGACAGTAGCAAGTATTGCATATCCAGTACCTGAAAGGTGAGCTATGTGACCATCCTAAATGCCATTTTTTCTTGGCTCCCTTTTGGGGTATATTTCTTTGTTATGTATGTATATATATATTTTAAACTTTTTATTCTGAAATAATTTTAGACAGCATTTGCAAAGAGAGCTCTCTCACATCTCACTCAGCTTCCCACAATGTTAACATCACAAGGAAATACAATGCAGTTGTCAAAACTAATAAAAATAATACAGCACCAATTAAAGCTTTGGACTGTACTTGGATTTCACCAGTCTTTCAACTGATGTCCTTTTTCCTGACCCAGGATCAGATCCTGGATCCCACAAGCCTTTAGTTCTCACGTCTCCTTAGTCTCCTCTGCTCTGTGACAGTTCCTCAGTCTTTCCTTTTCATGACCTTGACACTTTTTTTTGAAAGAGTGCTGATCAGGTATCTTATAGAATGTCTCTCAATTTGGGTCTGATTTTCATTCATAATCAGATAGACGGGCATGGATTTTTGCAAGAATACCACAGAGACATGGCTTTCTTAGCATGTCATATTGGAAGGCACATGTTGTCTTTATGTCCCATTACTGGTGATGTTAACCTTGATCCTCTGGTTAAGGCAGTGTTTTCCAGGATTCTCTTATTTCTAATTCTCTAATTTTTCCCTTTGTAAGAAATGAGTATTTGGGAAGAGACATTTTGAGACTAAGCAAAATGGTTTTTTACTTAAACTTTTTGCCCACTTATGTTAGCATTTATCCACCGACTATGCCTGCAACAATTACCATTGTACTGTGGTGTTCTAATGGTGATTTACCATCTCTCGTTCTTTCTACATTGATTAATTAGTTATTTTCTAAGGAAGAGTTGTCCCTTTCCCCTTATTTATTCTATCATTTATATCAGTAATGGACTCAATGTTTTTTATTCCCTGGGCTATAATCCAATACTATTGTTATTTTGTTACTCAAATTGTTCTAGCTTTGGCCATTGGAAACTCTTGAAAGGTCAGCTCCTGTGACTTTTGACAGGCACTTTCTTAACCTCTGACAACCCTGGCTCATCCCGTTTCCCTGCCCCAGCTCTACAACAAACCATTTTTTTCCAAGCAGCCCTGAGTCCTTATATTAGAAAATGGTGTTCTGAAACTAAAATCTGAGCACGAGGTATGTTCAGTTACTAGATGTTATTGCCTCACAGACCTCTCAGCAAACAGAGCTAGGAAATACATGATGTATACTAATTCATATGTACACACAACTGTACCTTTTTTGTGTGTGCGTGACAGGGTCTCGCTATGTCACCCAGGCTGGATTGCAGTGGTACAATCAAAGGCCACTGCAGCCTTGACTTCCTGGGCTCAAGCCATCCTCTCACCTCAGCCTCCCAAATAGCTTGGACTACAGGGGCATGCTACCACGCTCGACTAATTTTTCTATTTTTAGTAGAGACGGGGTTTCGCCATGTTGGCCAGGCTGGTCTCGAACTCCTGAGCGCAACATCTGCCTGCCTCAGCCTCTCGAAGTGCTGGGATTACAGGCATGAGCCACTGTGCCCAGCCAGACACATACATATTTCTGTATCCATCTATCTGTGTGTATACACACACACATATGTGTATATATACACGTTATATACGTGTGTGTACACACACACACACACACACACACACAAACTCTTACTGAATCCTTCAACTATAACCCTGAAACATAAGCTCATTCTAGACCCCACCCCCCCACCCCCTGGGTTATCTGCAACTTTCTCCTCCAACCATGAGAAACCTGGCTCCCTTTATCTACAATGCCTATTTGTTTATTTATATTTTATATTTATTTATATGTCTATATGTCCAACCCTTTGTGTTTGTGTATGTGAGGGATGAATTTACCATCTAGAGTACAGTGATTTGCTACAGTTTTGTTGGTCTCTAACCTTACAGTATCCAGTCAAAACAGGTTCCAAATATACCAGGTTCTTTCTTCCTCATCCCTTCAATATCATCATGTTACTCATCTGTAATAAAGTTATATTCATGTGTGACAATATGCATTCCATTTTGGGCTCCCCCGGAATCTTTTTTTACTAAATTGCATTTAGTAAAAATCACTCTTTGTATGTAGTTTAATGAGTTTCAACAAACGCAGACCCATGCATCTAACAAAACAGCATCACAGATTAGTTCCATCACCTTGAAAATTCCCTCATACTAATCCTTTATAGTCAACTCCTCTCTCCACTCCCAACCCATGGCAGCCAGTGAGTTTTGCATTTTCCAGAATGAAATACAGATGGAATCATACACTACTGCTTCTTTTACTTAGCAAAATTCACTTAAGATTCATCTATATTGCTGGGTGAATAACTAGTTCATTGCTGAGTAGCATCTTTATATGGGTGTAGTGTCTTTATCCATGCATCTGTTGAAGGACATCTAGGCTAGTTTCAGTGTTTCACAATTATGAAAGATACAGATTTCTGTATAAGTATAGTTTTCAATTCATGTGTGTAAATACTCAAAGAGTGGCACTACCGGATTGGACAGCAAGTGCTTTTTTTTTTTTTAATTTTTAAGACAGGGTCTTGCTGTGTTGCCCAGGCTGGTCTTGAACTCCTGGGCTCAAGCAATCTTCCTGCCTTGGCCTCCCAAAGTGCAGGGATTATAGGCATGAGCCACCCTGCCTGGCCAGCAAGTGTATATTTAAATTCATAAGAAGCTGACCAACTCTTCAAAGTGGCTGTACCATTTTGCATTCCAAAGATACAGGAGAGATTTTTTGCTTTGCATCCTCACCAGCATTTCTAGTTTTTGGGTTTTCTTTTTTCTTTTTTTTTGACACAGAGTTTCACTAGTGTTGCCCAGGCTGGAGTGCAATGGTATGACCTTGGCTCACCACAACCTTTGCCTCCTGGGTTCAAGCGATTCTCCTGCCTCAGCCTCCAGAATAGCTGGGATTACAGGCATGGGCCACCACCCTGGCTAATTTTGTATTTTTAGTAGAGATGGGGTTTCTCCATGTTGGTCAGGCTGGTCTCGAACTCCCAACCTCAGGTTATCTGCCCGCCTCGGCCTCCCAAAGTGCTGGGATTACAGATGTGAGCCACCGTGCCCAGCTATTGCGTTTTCTTAAATTTTAGCCATTTTACTAGATGTGTAGTTGTATCTCATTAGGTTTTAATTTTCAATTCCCTAGGGCCTGATAATATTGAACATATTTTCATATGCTTATTTGCCATCCATGTATCTTCTTTTTGAAGTATCTGTTCAGATCTTGTGCCCTTTTAAAAAAGTTTTCTTACTGTTGGGTTTTACGAATTCTTAAAATATTCTGGATACAAACTCTTTATTGGATATGTGACCTGCAAATACCTTCTTCTCATCTGTAGGTTGTCCTATGCTCTCTGAACAGTGCCTTTCACAGAGCAAAACCTAAGTTCAACCTCCAAAACCTGACAACCTTCAATACGTCAGTTTTTTCTTTAAGGATCCTGCTTTTTGTGTTGGATTTTCTCCTCTATATTTCAGTTTCCTGTTTTAAATTTGGGTCTATAATCCAATTTTAGTTAATTTTTTAATAAAGTCTGAGTTATTTTCAAGTGGGTTGTTTCTGTTTTGTGTATGGATGTAGAATTGTTTCAACACCATTAGTTGTAACCACCATCCTTTCTCTGTTGAATTGCCTTACTACCTTTGCCAAAAACCCAGCTGAATATATATGCATAGGTGTAAATTTTCTGAGCCGTTTTGTCCACTGATCTACGTGCCCATCCTTTTGTCAATATCACACTTTCTGGATTACTATAGCTTTGTAGTAGGTCTTGAAATCAGGTAGTAGTAGTTTTTTTTTAAATTTTGTTCCTTCTTAAAATCATTCTAGCTATTACAGTTCCTTTGTCTTTACCTATATATTTTAGAATCAGCTTGTTAGTAACTACAAAAGAGCTTGCTGGGATTTTGAAATTGTGTTTAATCTACAGATCTGGGGAGAAATGTCTTCTTGACAATACTGAGTCTTGAAATCCATTAACATGATGTGTCTGTCTATTCACCTAGGTCTTCTTTCATGTCTTTCATCAGGGTTTTGCAGTTTTCAACATCCAGACTGTACATACTTTGCCAGAATTTTACCTAGATGTTTCTTTTCCTTCCTTTATTTGGGGTGCTATCATTTTTTTTTAAATTTCAAACTCCAATTGTTCACTGCCGGCATATAATCGATTTTTATATATTAACTTTGTACCCTGCAACCTTGCTAAACTCACTGATTGGTCTGAGTATTTTGTAATTTCGTTACACTTTTCTACATGAAAGAATGTATCTTCTGTGAATAAAGTTTAATTTCTCTCTTCCTGATATGTATGCATTTTATTCATTTATTTTTGCCTAACTGTACTGGGCTAGGACTTTTACTACCATGGTAAATATGACTGGTGAGAAAAAAAATATCATTACCTAGCTCCAAATACTAGAAGACTGAATGCTTTCCCCTTATAAAGTATTTTAGCTGTATATTTTATAAAGTATTTTAGCTATATATTTTATAAAGTATTTTAACTGTATATGTTTTGTAGATGCTCTTTATTAGGTTAAGTTCCCTTCTATTACTAGTTCATTGAGATTTTTTTTTTAATGATGAATAGATGTTGAATTGTTAACATTCTGATTATACTAATGAATTTTCAAATGTAGACTCAGCCTTGCATTCCTGGGATAAAACCAACTTGGTCTTGATATATTATCCTTTTCATATATTGCTCAATTTACTTAACTTTTTACTGAGGACTTTTGTGTCTAGAGTTCATGAGGAATATGGATTTGTAGATTTTTTTTCTTGTGTTGCCTTACTTTGGTTTTGCACTGGGGTAATGCTGACCTAAAACAGTAAGTTGGAAAGTGCTCTCTCCTCTCCTAATTCTTTCTGAAAGAGACTGTATAGAATTGGTATCACTTCTTTCTTAAATGTTTGATAGAATTTGCCAGTTAAATCATATGGGTCTGGAGTTTTCTGTTGTGAAAGGTTTTTAAACTAGGAATTCTATTTTTAAAATAGTTACTATTCAAGTTAACTATTTCTTCTTCAATGAGTTTAGTAGTTCCTTGGTAGTTTGTATCTTTCTAAGAATTTGCCCATTTGAACTAAGCTATTAAATCTATTCGAACAGAGATGCTTATAGTATGCTTTTAGTGTCTTTTGGGGAATGTATCTGTTCATATTTTTGATACTGATAACCTAGCTGGGTCTTCTCTTTTTCACTGGTCAGCTTGCATAGAGGTTTATCAATTTTATTGATCTTTTTTTAAAAGAACAGTTTTTGGTTTGCTTTTGTTTTCCTGTTTTAAATTCATTAATTTCTGCTCTTTACTTTTTCCTTTCTTCTGCTTGATTGGGGTTAAGTTTGCTCTTCTTTTTTGAGTTTCTTAAGGTAAAAGCTTAGATTACTGATTTTGGGATCCCTCTTTTCAAATATAGGCATTTGTTGCTATAAATCTCCCCTCATCACTACTCTAGTTGGGCCTCAAAATTTTGATGCTGTATTTCCATTTTCATTCGGCTATATGCATTTTCAAATTTCCTTTGAGATTTCTTCTCTGGTCCTTGGGTTAAAGTATGTTGTTTAATGCCTAAATATATGGCCATTTTCCTACTATCTTTCTGTTACTGATTTCTGGTTTGATTTCCTTATGGCCAGAGAATATAATATGCCTGATTTCAATTCACTGAAATTTGCCAGTTTGTCTCCTGGCACAGGATATGATCTTGGTGAATGTTCCATGTGCACTTGTGAAAAATGTGTTTTCTGCTGTTGTTGAGTGACGTGTTCTATAAATGTCTCTTAGGTCATGTTGGTCGAGTGTTGCTCAGATCATCTAGATCCTTACTGATCTTTCTGCCTACTTGTTCCATCAGTTACTGAGAGGGATATAGAAGTCTCCAACTACAATTGTGGATTTTTCTACTCACCTTTTAGTTCTATCAGTCTTCACTTTATATATTTTGAAGGTTGCTGTTAGGCGCATACACATTAAAGACAGTTATTTCTTGGAAAGTGGACTATGTCCCGTCCCTCTTTATCACTGATACTTTTCCTTGTTGTGAAGCCTATATTGTCTGAAATTAATAGGTCTGCTTTAGCTTTCTTTTTGGTGTTTGCAACGGTAAATTTTCTCCCTTCTTTTATCTATGTCTTTATATTTAAAGTGGATTTCTTGTAGGCAGCATTTTTTTTTTTTTTTTTTTTTTTGAGACAGAGTTTCACTCTTGTTGCTCAGACTGGAGCGCAATGGCATAACCTTGGCTCACTGCAACCTCCGCCTCCCAGGTTCAAGTGATTCTCCTGCCTTAGCCTACCAAGTAGCTGGGATTACAGGCGTGCGCTACCAAGCCCAGCTAATTCTGTATTTTTAGTAGAGACAGGGTTTCTCCATGTTGGTCAGGCTGGTCTCGAACTCTCGACCTCAGGTGACCTGCCTGCCTCAGCCTCCCAAAATGCTGGGATTACAGGCATGAGCCACCAGGCTTCTTAACACACACACACACACACACACACACACACACACATCTGACAATCTTTTAACTGATGTGTTCTCACCACATTCAATGTGATTACTTATATGATTGGATTAAAAGCTACCATTATCTTGCTTTTTGTCTTCTTTTTTCTCATTTCTTGGGCTACTTAGAACATTTTTTATATTTCTATTTTATCTCTTCTATTGACTTTATACTTCTTTAAAATTTTCTTCTGTAGTTGCACTAGGATTTATAATATACACCTTTAGTTACCTTGAGTTCATCTTCAAATAATATTTACATCATGTGTAGACTCAATTCCTCCCTCCTGTCTTTTGTTGTCCTATATTTTATTTTTACATGTGCTACAGAAACAAAATACACTGTTACTATTTTTACCTTATATAGTCAGATACCTTTTGGAGCAATTAAAAAGAGGGAAAGCACTCGGATCTTGGTTTCTTTTATTCTACATAAAAATAAATTAATGTTCCTTGGAGAAATGACTGATTCTAGGACTGGGGCAGAAAATACGCAAGATGAGCCTAGAACATATTATAGTGCCAGAAAATAAAAAAGCACCTGCTCCCCCTGAAAAAAAAAACCCCACAAAAATAAGGATATATCAAAAGGACACAGGAATCAAGTAGATAGCCCTCAAAAGCTGAAGCTAGAACAAAGCAATAGAAAAACATGGTACTGCATTATAAACCAAAGTATTAAAATAAACGCCCACGAGTCCATATTGAGAGAAATAAATGGTTGAATAAATGAGAGAGAAGAGACAAATCTCCTGTGCAGAAGAATTCGAAATAATTTATGTAGATATCCTTCTCTTAAGAAAGTGAAGCCTTAACTCCCCACTCCTTAAAAGTGTGGGCTGAACATGGTAATTTCCTAGCCAAAGGCTACAGTATGAAAAGCGGGAGAAAGAGTAACTTTACAGAAAAGAAACCTGTAAACACCTGTTAAACATCAGCCAGGTGACCAAATTAACATCAGCAATAGTTATGACGATTCGGGTTGGTCATCCCAAATCTGAAAATCTGAAATCTGAAATGCTCCAAGATCCAAAACCTGCTGAGCACCAACATGACGCTCGAATGCAGTACTCATTGGATCACTTTGGATTTCAGATTTTTCGATTTGGGATGCTCTATTTATTAGTATAAGGGAAATATTCCAAAACCTGAAAAAATATGAAATCTGGAATACTTCTGGTCCTGAGTATTTCAGATAAGGGATACTAAATGTAGTAGGCACTCTTGATATGATGTGATGAAAACGGCATCTTAATTCTATGGCCTACCTCCCTCAAACCAACAACCACAGTCTAAGCATGAGAAAAACATCAGACAAATCTTAACTAGAGACATTCTATAAAAATACCTGACTAGTACTCCTCAAAACTGTCAAGGTCATTAAAGCAAGTCTTAGAAACTCTCACAGTCAAGAGGAGTCTAAAGAGACATGATTGCTAAATGTAATGTGGGATCCTGGATTGGATCCTAGAACAGAAGAAGACACAAGGTTAAAAATAAGTAAAGCTGAATAAATTGCGAACTTCAGTTAATAATAACGTATCAGTACTGGTTCAATAGTTGTGACAAATACACCATATTAATGTTAATAATAGAAAAAATTATGTGTGGGGTATATGAAAACTTCCTGTACTATCTTCGCAACCTTTCTATAAATCTAAAATTGTTCTAAAAATAAAACGTTTATAAAATGTAGGGAAAACCATATTTTACTTATTTTATCTTCATTTACTGCATTTCCACTGTTCATTTCTTTGTGTAGACTCAAGTTTTTGCTGGGATCACAGTCCTGCTGAAGGGCTTCCTTTGACATTTCTTGTAGAGCAGGTCTGCTGGCAATAAATTCCCATGACTTTTGTTTGAGGAAATCTTCATTTCTCAAAGATATTTTTGGTGGGTGAGAATTTTGGGGTGAAAGGAATTTTTTAAAAATTTCAGCACATTAAATAATGTTACTCCCTTTTTCTTGCTTGAATAGTTTGTGAAGAAAAAAGTATGTTACTAATCCTTATCTTTGTTTTTCTGTAATGTATCTCTTCTCTAAGATTTTTCTCTTGATCTTTTGCTTTTAGCAGTCTGGGAGTGAGAGTGTGTGTGCGTGCATACATCTGTGTGTGTGTGCATGCGTGTATGTGTGTGTGTGTTGGCAGTAGTATTTATCCTGCTTGGTACTGATTATTATTTAAAATATTACTCCTAATCTGTTCTCTCTTCTCTTTTTGGAAGTCCAATTATAAATACGTTATACCATTTGATAATGGTGCATAGCTCTTGGATACTTCATTCTGTTTTTTATTTTGTCTTGTTTTCATTCTTCTTTGTATTTCAGCATGGGTAACTCCTACTAATAGACCTACAGGTTTTTCCCTCCTGCTAAGCTATTAGTGCAAGACTCAAGTTAATTTCATTAGAAGCCGGACCGGGTTTGAGCCTTACTGTTGCTCTGGTTACCATCAGGGCACCTACAACCAGCTTCATATCCCTCAGGGTGTGGGGATCTGCATGGCAGGTTTTCGCCTAGTGCCTGCTCCACTCTCAGCTTTAAGTCATCCCCTCTCTTGTTGTGCCTCAGGCTGTGGCCTTCTCAGTCATCCTGCCACTCTCCTGGCATCGCTCCATACTGAGCATGCCTTCCTGTTCCTTCACCACTGGTTGAGATATTTTGCCTTTTCCATTAAACAGGATTTCAACAGTGCCTTAAGAGTGATAATGTTTGTTGTTCGTCTTCTCAGAGATTAAAGCTTTTGTTTCATATTAGAGAAAGACGACAAAAAGATCCAGGCAAAACTTTTTGCCCCTAGTGTAGTGGCTACGCTTCCCCTCTCCCAGTTGTGTACCACACTGAGACCTTTTCAGGAGCTTCTGAGCACCCCATGGGATTCATGGAGGAAAAAAGTCTACAAGAGAACACAGACTCACCCTGTGTTATACTGCAGCCCCCAGGAGTTTCACACAGTTCTGTCAGTGTACACCTGGCCTCCAGCAATTCACCAATCACCCTAGCTTAACTCTTACCATCTGTGTCTTGCCTAATGCTCAAATGTCATCTCTCCTTACAGTATCTTTGACTCTGGAGTATCTGGGCCAGTTGGTTGCTGTGAAATCTCAGCACTATAATGAGTTCAAGGAAAATTATGAACTTTCTGTATATCCAAGTTTTTTTAATTGTGAGGCTGGGAGTGACTGTTTCCAGATTTCTGTATCGCCAAATAAAAAAGTACTTGTTTTTTGACCTGGACTATAAGACTTAAAGAGATTTGGTCCTGGCTCTATTTTGAACTATCTTGGACAAGTAATAACCTTTAACTCAGTTTTCTCATCTCTACCTTGCAATGACACAGGCTAATTGAGAATTAAATGAGACAATATACACATGAAGGTGCTATGGAATCTATAAAGCATTATACCAAAGTGGAATTATTATCTAAGCCTGACAGCATCACTTTCACTTAGCAAAAACTCTAATGGTAGTTTAGCAACTGCTCAGTAGAGAACACCTGGTGTATCATTTAGTATAGTAGTAGTCAAACAGTTGCTAAACTAAGAAGTTTTAAAACTTGATTATATATTCTAGTTTTTTTTCTACAAGAAGCTAAGGGGGATAAATAGATTCTCCTGTTTTTTATGAACAGACTTAAGACTCAAAAACAAATGAGACTAGAACCCTAAAGCCGTCATCAAGGAGTGGAATAGAGGCTACCTGCATTCTTTATACAGTTAAATAGAAAGGTTATTTGAGAAGGAATAAGCAAATAAAATTAATTGGAGAATAACTCACTCAAGTTTGTGTGCTTTCTTCCCCTATCCTACAATAGTTCTGTGATATGCAGAATTTTTTCTTTTTCTTTTTTTTTCTTGAGACAGAGTCTTGCTGTCACCCAGGCTGGAGTACAGTGGTGCGATCTCGGCTCACTGCAAACTCCACCTCTTGGGTTCAAGCGATTCTCCTGCCTCAGCCTCCTGAGTAGCTGGGATTACAGGCACGCGCCACCACGCCCGGCTAATTTTCATATTTTTAGTAGAGATGGGGTTTCACCATGTTGGCTGGGCTGGTCTTGAACTCCTGACCTCAGGTGATCCGCCCGCCCTGGCATCCCAAAGTGCCGGGATTACAGGTGTCAGCCACTGCACCCCACCTGGTATGTAGAATTTTCTGACAAATAGTTTAGTGCTTCTCTCACAGAAAGGCATGTTTAATTGATTAATGAAAGTATACAAAGTACAGAGAATAAATAAGTCATGTTTAATGCTTCTAGCCTGGTAAAATTAAAATTAAACATAATAATCTCTCTGTATTTTACTTTTTAAAAACTGATTCGAGGGGGTTTTCTCCTTGTTTGAATCCCCCCTCCGTCTCTGTCGGAGGGAGCTGTTTTCTCCTTCCTTCCTTCCTTCTTTCTTGGCTACTAAACTTCACTCCTTAAAACGACTCAAAAAAAAAAAAAAAAAAAAAAAAAAACTGATTCGAAATGTGTTACATATTAATGGAGTACATGCGAATATTTGTTACATTCATAGAATGCATAATGATCAAGGTCAGGGTGTTTGGGGCATCTATTACCTTGAGTATTTACCCTATTTGTTGGGAACATTTCAAGTCCTCTTTTCTAGCTACTCTGAAATATACTCCATCTGCAATGTTGCTAACTATAGTCACCCTTCTCTCCTATCAAATACAGGGGTATATTTATTGTATCTAAGTGTATGTTTTTACCCACGAATCAACCTTCTTCATCCCGTCTCCCACCCACATACCCTTCCCAGCCTCTGCTATCATTCTATTCTCTATCTCCACAAGACCAATTTTTTTAGGTCCTACATATGAGTGAGACCATGCAGTATCTATCTTTCTGTGCCTGGCTTATTTCACTTAACACAATAACCTCCAGTTCCAACCATGTTCATATTTAGCTTTAATTTTAAATAACCGTTAAGCAAATTTCCATCATCTGATTTTTGTGTATCTGAAATAGACTTGTCTCTTCAAATACTAATTTTGAATGGAAATATTTGTTAGGAATAGGTGTAGATTCTACGGTGGCACAGAAAATTCCAAAGGAAGCTACAGACTGACTATGTATAAAATGCGTGTTTTAAAGAATGAAGTTGAAGAAAGGTTCAACTTACTAGTGGAGGCATCATGCCCTTGCTTGAAGGGGGGATGACAACTCGAAGATCTGGTTTTCTACTGTTCATTCCAAGATTACCACCACCTGGTGGAGGGGGAGACTTTGTAGGCATGACTTTGCCTAAACTATTTGCACCAGTAGCTCCAATCAAATTTGGAGAAGCTCTTGAGTTTACAAATCCATTCCCTGGGGGGAAAAATATCATTCAATAATGTGAGAAGAGTTATTACGATACTTTGGCACAAACAAATCAAGTTTTCCCCAGTCTGAGTTGCAAATAAATTTTATAACAAAACTCACTACAGGTTTGAGTATCCCTTATCTGAAATGCTTGGGACCAGAAGTGTTTCTGATTTTGGAATACTTGTATTACATACTTATGGGCTGAGCGTCCCTAAACCTGAAAATCCAAAATCCTCCAATTAACACTTCTGAGAATCACGTCGTGCTCAAAATGTTTCAGATTTTACAGCATTTTGTATTTGGGATACTCAACCTGTGGTAACTAATGAAGTACCTTTGGATATCTTAAAAATAAGCAAAGGAAGACAAGCAAAGTCTGAAATACATATAAAGCTTAAGACTAATGATACCTGCACAGCATTACTGCTTGGACTTGCTGAAAGAGATTTAACACACAACACATTTCTGGCCAGGTGCAGTGGCTCACACCTGTAATCCCAGCCTAGTTCGGTATGCTGAGGAGGGTGAATCACTTGAGGTCAGGTGTTTGAGACCAGCTTGGCCAACACGTTGAAACCCCGTCTCTACTAATAACACAAAAATTAGCTGGACGTGGTGGCGCACGCCTGTGATCCCAGCTACTTGGGAGGCTGAGGCAGGAGAATCACCTGAACCCAGGAGACGGAGGTTGCCGTGAGCTGAGATCATGCCCCTGCACTACAGCCTGGGTGACAGAGTGAAACTGTGTCTCAAAGAAACAAACAAGCAAAAGACCACATTTCTAAGAGGGCATCTCATACTGGGGACTAAAATAATGGAGGTATTATAGAAAAATGTCTGAGACCAGCCTATTCAATCACTCTTGTGAGAGCAAAGGCACTGCTACTACTAAGTTCTGAGTAGTGAACTAGGTATCGGAGCAACTTCTTAACTGCAGCTTATTCAGCACTCATTTCTAATGCCCCATTTTCACCAAGTACTTCTTCCTTATGGCTCTACTTCTACTGGTTCTGTTACTTCAGCTTCATCGAGGTTCTTATTAAATATTTCTGATTTATCTCACTTTAATCATCTTATTCCTAAACTTTCCGTAACAGAACCTTCCATCTCTCTTAATGAAATAAGGAAAAACGCACATTCTGATATATGCTCTATGTATATAATACTTTTGGGTACCAGTTGAGATATAAAATAAATATGAAACCATCCTGTTTTCATGAATACTGTAGTCAGTCATTCTACTTCTTCCCATGTATAGCAACCAAGTGGACTGGGTGAGGCTGACTCTCTGCAACCCTCCCTCCAACCCCCAGATGAACTCAGTGATAGGCATTTGACTCAGGTCATTCTCGCTCACCACAGTGACTGGATGTGGTAATGACCAATCAGAACCCGGGTAAAACAACTGTTCCATGATTATCAGGGAGGCTCCCACATTCCCCAAACTGTGCCTGAGGAAGCATTTTATTTTTATTTATTTATTTATTTTTGAGACAGAGTCTTGCCCTGTTGCCCAGGCTGGAGTGCAGTGGCGCGATCTCGGCTCACTGCAAGCTCCGCCTCCCGGGTTCACACCATTCTCCTGCCTCAGCCTCCTGAGTAGCTGGGACTACAGGTACCCGCCACCACGCCCGGCTAATTTTTTGTGTTTTTAGCAGAGATGGGGTTTCACCGTGTTAGCCAGGATGGTCTTGATCTCCTGACCTCGTGATCTGCCCACCTCAGCCTCCCAAAGTGCTGGGATTACAGGCGTGAGCCAACGTGTCCGGCCAGCATTTTATTCTTAAGTCATTTTGAGACTCAGAAGAAGGCCGGAATGAGGAAAATGCTGATACAAAAAGGAGAACAGCAAATAAATGATGTAAAATCCCTCATTAAGCCATGCTTGTAGTCTGTACCACTTCTGGATCTTTTGGTTACATGTAAGTTAATACATCCCCTATAGAATTTAAGCCTGAGGTAGTTTTCTGTTAGTTGCAACTGATAGTATCCTAATAGAAACAGCTACTATTCACCAGCTTGCAGTCCAACAGCAGAGATCATGACACAAATAAAAAGTAGATAAGTAAGCAGTGTACAGAAACATATAATGTGCATTTATAAAACAGAGGCTACAGTGTGCTATTTCAATTTCAAAGTAAATCACAAATAAAGCAGGGAAGAATAAAAGAATAAGTGTTTATTACAAAGCTGGCAAAGAACAAAATATTCAGAATAGTGAACCAGAGGTTCCTGATGAGCCAAACAGGCCTCTTAAGTTCTCCGGGTAGGACTCAGCATTCACATGTCATTAAGACTAGCAACTGTCTAAAATTGGAAAACACAGAATTACCTTTACTATTTGGAAATTAAAAAAATTCAAATATCTATTACGTATACAGTACTGTGCCCCTGGGAGGGTGTATGTAGAGAAACCATAAAAAGCCTACAGGTCTTCAAGTAGCTTGTCATCTAGTTAGCAAGAGCAGGCATATCACATAGGCATGAATATACCAAAATTATACTCACAATATGGGCAAACTAGAGGTAACCACACAAAATTTACAATGAAATAGAAAGCACTGATAACAAATATATCGGCTTAATTAGGAAAGCCTTTGTGGGATTAACTACTGAGCAGTCTGAAATGAAGAAGAACAGAAGAAAAGAGAAGGCAGGCATTATGGATAAATGTGAGAAAAATATATTAAAGCACGAACGAACAAGGTGTGAGTGAGGAATGTCAGAGCAGATAAGCCTGGATAATCCACAGCTTCAGGGACCATCAGAAGGAAAGAGTAGCTGTATTTGTTCTGCTCCTTTCATTCTACTATAAAGCAAAAAAGAAAACTTCAGAATTCATGAAAAATAAGCAGACACTAGGTGTTACAAATACACACCCACACCCAGACACATGCAAGGACTAACAAAAACTGAGTGTCTGCTGTGTGCTTAACACTGGTCTAAAATCCATCCTAATAATCTCATCCTGACAAGACTGCATTCTGAGACGTAAAATGGTTTGCCACTAGGTCAGATGTGGTAGCTGATGCCTGTAATCCCAGAACTTTGGGAGGCTGAGGTGGGCAGATTGCTTGAGCCCAGTTCAAAACCAGCCTGGGCAACATGGTGAAACCCCATCTCTACAAAAAAAATAAAATAAAATAAAGAAAAATTAATAGGACATGGTGGTGTGCACCTGTAGTCCCAGCTACTAAGGAGGCTGAGGTGAGCCCAGGAGGCAGAGGTTGCAGTGAGCCAAGACCACGCCACCACATTGCAGCCTAGGTGACAGCATTAATTCAATCAAACAAAGACAAAGTAAAAAAAAAAAAAGAAAAAACAAAAACGAACAAAGCCTCCAAAAAATTTGAGATTATGCTAAACAGCTAAACCTAAGAATAAGTGGTGTTCTTGAGGAAGACGAGAAATCTAAAAGTCTGGAAACCATATTTGAGAAAATAATTGAGGAAAACTTCCCTGGCCTCACTAGAGATCTAGAAATCCAAATACAAAAAGCTCAAAGAAGACCTGGGAAATTCACTGCAAAAAGATCGTCACCCAGGCACACAGTAATCAGGTTATCTAAAGTGAAGACAAAGGGAAGAATCTTAAGAGCTGAGAGGCAAAAGCATCAGGTAACCAACAAAGGAAAACTTACCAGATTAACAGCAGATTTCTCTCCAGAAACCCTACAAGCCAGAAGAGATTGGGGTCCTATCTTTAGCTTCCTCAAAACAAAATAATTGCTGGTCAAGAGTTCTGTGCCCAGCAAAACTAAGCTTCATGAATGAAGAAGAGATAGTCTTTTTCAGACAAACAAACGCTGAGAGAATTCACCACTACTAAGCCAGCACAACCAAGAAATGCTAAAAGGAGTTCTAAATCTTGAAACAAAACCTGAAAATACACCCTCCTTAAATCATAAATCTCACAGGGCCCATAAAACAATAGCACAATGAAAAAAAAAAGTATTCAGGCAACAACTAACACAATGATTAATAAAATAGTACCTCACATCTCAATATTAACGTTGAATATAAATGGCCTAAATGTTCCACTTAAAAGATACAGAATGGCAGAATGGTTAAAAATCCACCAACCAAGTATCTGCTGTCTTCAAGACACTCACCTAACACATAAGGACTTACATAAAGTAAAGGGGTGGAAAAATACACTAGAAAATCTAGAGGAGATGGATAAATTCCTGGAAATATACAACCCGCCTAGGTTAAATCAGGAAGAAATAAAAACTCTGCATGGACCAATAACGAGTAGCGAGACTGAAACAGTAATTTTAAAAACTGCCAACAGAAAGAAAAGTCCAAGACCAGATGAATTCAGAGGTGAATTCTATCAAGCATTCAAAGAAGAACTGGTACCAATCTTATTAAACCATTACAAACAACAGAGTAAGACAGAATCCTTCCTAAATCATTCTATGAAGCCAGTATCACCCTAATACCAAAACCAGGAAAGGATATAACAAAAGTAAACTACAGACCAATACCCCTGATGAGCACAGGTACAGAAATC
Source organism: Symphalangus syndactylus (assembly GCF_028878055.3). Classification (NCBI taxonomy): domain Eukaryota; kingdom Metazoa; phylum Chordata; class Mammalia; order Primates; family Hylobatidae; genus Symphalangus; species Symphalangus syndactylus. The sequence goes on from NC_072427.2 coordinate 6,790,540, forward strand.
CTCAACAAAATAACAGGTGTCCGAATCCAATAGCATATCGAAAGAGAATACACCATGATCAAGTGGGTTTCATACTAGGGATGCAGGGATGGTTTAACATACACAAGTCAAAAAGCAAAACTGGCATAGAAGGTGCATATCTTAAAGTAATAAAAGCCATCTATGACATCTTTACTGGATTCAGTAAAGTTTCAGGACACAAAATCAACGTACACAAATCAGCAGCACTGCTATACACCAACAATGACCAAGCTGAGAATTAAATCAATTAAATTCAACTCTTTTTGCAACAGGTGCAAAAAAAATAAAATACTTAGGAACATAACTAACCAAGGAGGTGAAAAATTTCTACAAGGAAAACTACGAACCACTGCTGAAAGAAATCACAGATGATACAAACAAATGGAAACACATCTCATGCTCACGGATGGGTAGAATCAATATTGTGAAAATGACCATAAAGCCAAAAGCAATCTACAAATTCAATGCAATTCCCATCAAAATACCACCATCATTCTTCACAGAACTAGGGGAAAAAAAATCCTAAAATTCATATGAAACTAAAAGAGCCTGCATAGCCAAAGCAAGACTAAGCAAAAAGAACAAATCTGGAGGCATCACATTATTTCCATTTCAAACTATACTACAAGACTATAGTTACCAGAAAAGCAAGGTACTGGCATAAATACAGGCACACAGACCAACGGAGCAGAATAGAAAACCCAGAAATAAAGCCAAATACTTCCAGCCAACTGATCTTCAACAAAGCAAACAAAAACATAAAGTGGGGAAAAGACACCCTATTCAACAAATGGTGCTGGCATAATAGGCAAGCCACATGTAGAAGAAAGAAACTGGATCCTCATTTCTCATCTTACACAAAAATCAATTCAAGATGAATCAAAGACTTAAATCTAAGACCTGAAATCACAAAAATTCTAGAACACTGGAAAAACTCTTCTAGACACTGGCTTAGACAAAGGGTTCATGATCAAGAACCCAAAAGCAAATATGACAAAGACAAAAATAAATAGATGGGACCTAATTAAACTAAAAACCTTCTGCACAGCAAAAGAAATAATCAGCAGACAACCTAGAGAGTGGGAGAAAATCTTCGCAAACTACGCATCTGACAAAGGACTAATATCCAAAATCTACAAGGAACTCAAATCAGCAAGAAAAAAACAAATAATCCCATCAAAAAGTGGGCAAAGGCCATGAATAGACAATTCTCAAAAGTAGATACACAAATTGCCAAAAGACATAAGAAAAATGCTCAACATCACTAATTATCAGTGAAATGCAAATCAAAATCACAATGAGATACCACCTTACTCCTGCAAGAATAGCCATATTTTAAAAATCAAAAAATAATAGATGTTGGCATGGATATGGTGAAAAGCAAACACTTATACACTGCTGGTGGGAATGTAAACTAGTATAACCACTGAAGAAAACAGTACAGAGATTGCTTAAAGAACTAAAAGTAGAACTACGGTTTGATCTAGCAATCCCACTACTGGGTCAGAGGAAAAGAAGTCAGTATATGAAAAAGACATTTGCGCACACATGTTTACAGCAGCACATTTTGCAACTGCGAAAATATGGAACCAGCCTAAACACCCATCAACCAAAAAGTGGATACAGAAAACGTAATATATATATATATATGTACACCATGGAATACTACTCAGCCATAAAACGGAACAAAATAATGGCATTTGTGGCAATCTGGATGGAACTGGAGACCATTATTCTAAGAGAACTCAGGAATGGAAAACCAAACATCACATGTTTTCACTTATAAGTGGGAGCTGAGCTATGAGGATGCAAAGGCATAAGAATGATACAATGGACTTTGGGGACTCAAGGAGGAGGGCTGGGAGGTGGGTGAGGCATCAAAGACTACATATTGGGTACAGTGTACACTGCTCTGGTGAACTCCAAAATCGCCACTAAAGAATTTTTCCATGCAACAAAACACCACTTGTTCCCCCAAAACTATTGAAGTAATTTTTTTTTTTTAAATAAAAGGCCCAGGCATGGTGGCTCGCAACTGTAATCCCAGCACTTTGGGAGGCCAAGATGGGTGGATCACCTGAGGTCAGGAGTTGCAGATCAGCCTGGACAACATGGCAAAACCCCACTAAAAAAAAAAAAATGCTAAATTAGTGGGGCATGGTGGTGCATGTCTGTAATCCTGGCTACTAGGGAGGCTGATGCAGGAGAATTGCCTGAGCTGCACAGGCAGAGGCTGCAGTGAGCCGAGATCACGCCACTGTACTCCAGCCTGGGCAACAGAGTGAGATCCTGTCTCAAACAAAAGAATTTCTGAGTTCCAGATGATTACAGTGGTTTTTTTCTTCCTTACCCTCACCCAATTCCTGTTTCCTCCAAAACATTTACCAAGTGACCCACTCAGTTTTAATTCATATGTATGATCTAATTTTGCTGTGGGGACTGGTATTTCAGTTAACCTCATGAGGTTATTTCCTGCATTCTGCTTTCATTATCTTGAAGGGGTATGAATTAAATCCTTTCCACACCCCATAGAGTAATTTCCTGCATCCTGCTAAGCTTCAGAAAGCAATGCAGTTTAAAAAACAACCACTTCACCAGGTCATCCTGTCGAGTAGAGATCATATATGAGTTGGACATAGGTAATTGCTAAGCCGGACATTTGTAGAATTAAAATGTTTATTACATAATTTTATTCAAAAATAGGAAGGTTAAATAGAAACTTCATTTTGCATAACAGTACGAGAGTGTCAGATTAATAATTTTTTTCATATACAATGGCATGAATATGTGTTCTGATTCTGATATTACTTAGAAGATTCTTCTTTACTTGATTTATACTCAAATCTGAAGGAGAAAGTAGAATTTCCTCTCAAAGACAAAAAATGATGTAAAATATATAATTCAGAGCCACACATCATCAAGAAGCACAAATACTATTTTCCCATGTGCAGTCTATGGTGCTTCAGATAGATATGACGCTATGGTTAACTCATGAGAACCAAATTTCAAGAGTAAGAGGGGACTTAAAAGCACAGTATTTCTTGGTGTAAAGTCAGGAGTCAGTAGAAGATGATGATTAAAGGATGATGTAAGTGTTTGGTAACTTGCCAGGCTGAAGCTAAGAGAATCTCCTATGCATGACTTGTTATTTTGTAGAGTGCAGTGATATATACCCTAATATATACCTTCTTACCTCCAGCTCAATTTTTATTACAAAAATGAAGATATTTTTCAGATAGACTTTTGAGGTAAATACTTTCAGTATATAACTCATCTTGCCACAGTTTACAAACCTAGGAACTACAGTATCTACACTAAATGAATAAATCCAATTTAATGTTGTTAAAATGTGTTTCCAGTTTTCAAGGTAACTTGCTATCCTAACACAAATGTGAAAAATTGCTCTTGAGCAAACTGCATATCCACGCCTTCAGAAACTTAACAGAACTTGATCTCAATGACAGTCCTAGAGCTAGAAGATAGGTCGCTCAATTCCATCAGTCTGGCTCATATTTCAAAATATAAATCACATCAGCTGAAATAATGCAGTCAAGTAGCTGGCAAGTACTCTGTGTCCTTAGATACTGCTCTTCTAGGGTTAAACTGCAGACAATGATGTCATTAATATTTCACTATGAATTCATTTCAGAAGTCCAACTGATGTGTAAACTTCAAAGGATTCTGAAAAACTCATCCAAAGCAAAGTTCCATCAAATTTGGCAAAATTTTCATAAAATTTGACATTCAGCTGATTATTCAATAAACAAAAATACATTTTAACAGTTATAAAATTATGTCATTTGTACAAAGAACTGCTTGAGGTTTCTGAAAGTAGAAAAGATCACAGGTCTGGTTCAAAGGCAGTGAGTTATCTCAACTTATCAAACTCCTTGTTCTACTCTTTACCCCCTTCTCACTACTGCACTTGACTAGTCTAAAATAAAATAAAATAATAAATAAAGATCACAGGTTTTGAAATAATTGAATGTATGTGTACTTGATTCAATGAAATGTCTTGTAAGATGGACAACATGGATCCTGTCCAATAAAAATTTATAACAAAAATAGGCAATGCTCATGGGGTCTGCTCCTTTTCTTTCTGAATACTGTATTCCCCATCTCTATCCCATGTGGGCAGCCCCCAAAAGGCAACGTTATCTTCTTCTCTTTCAGAAACTTCAGCATCTTCATGAAGCATGAACGCTGAAGCACATATAACTTCAACTATCACCTCCATGTGAATGACTGAAAACTGGGTTTCTGCTTTGTCTTTCCTAATTTCCAGTCCATATTCAATAATCTGGTGGCCACTTTCACTTAGACATGCTGCTGTCATCTCAACTCAGCTTGTTCTAAAGACTTCTACTACTGCTGTCCTCCACTATCCCATCCCCACCTTCAGAGCAATCAAGCTTTCTTCATGGTATCTTTCACCTCTTCCATCTCTTCTTTTTAAATGCCAACGTGCCTGCTACAATGCAAACCCTTATTTTACCTTCATTTAACCCCAAATAATTCCAAGAGCATCTTGAGCCTCTCTATGTCTAGTACCATATGTTTTTTCTCTTTCTCAACATGTTTTTAAAAAGCGAAGTTGTTGGATATCTAAGACTTTATTTTATGCTTGATATTTTAAAGTGTGCCCAAAGTAAAAAGTCCCCAAAGTTATTTGAACTACAGTATAAACCCAGTATTAAATATAAATTCCCAGTAGAGAAATATACCTAGTAAATCATAATCAAATAAGCAAATTACCTCTATGAAAGATCTATACAAATTACAATATGTACAAAGCTGCCAAGTTTTATTTGCACAGATGACAATGGAAAACAAGTTATAAGTAAAAAATAAAGAAATATTCTAATTTACTACAATAAGATGTTATGACTGTAGACGTAACTGTATTAATACAGCATCACCGAAACTAGAAAAAGAGTGAAAAACACTTACAGTCCCACCATCTTAATGTAAGTATTATAATCTCTTGGGATTCTTCCCTTTTTGTTTTCCATGCTCATATTTTTTGCTCGTTTTAAATCACAACTAAAAAGAAATTCAGTTGAAATTTCATTTATATAATGTTGAATATGTTGATTTCTTCCTATTATTCATTACTACAAATAAAGTTGCAATGAAGCTTTGCTTATTCTAACTTACCTCTTCAGGAGAGATTCCCAAAAATGGGATTAGTGGGCTTGGAAGTATGAACATTTTTATGACAACTAAAACATCTTGTCAAAACCCTTCCAGAAAGATTGTTACTAACTTACAACGCCACAAAAGCACGTTATGAGATCATCAGTTTCACCATGCCTTCATCAGCACTGAATATCACAATAAAAAGTGCTAATAGTTGGGAATTAGTAAGTAAGAGTAGTATTTTATTTTTTTGTCATTTTAATTTGAATTTCATGAATACTACCAATGATGAATAACCTTTTCAGTTTTTAAAATACTAGTTAGGTTTCTTTTTTGAATTGTGTATTTTGGCACAATTAAATGCCCATTACTAAACATTCCCCTATCTGTTGCATGGATTTTATCTTACTTTTTTCCTCTGGAGAATGAGGAACACGTATTATCTCACGTAAAAAGACTGGGGGAAAAGTGGTCCCAGACTCAGCTGCTTCAGCAGCTCAACACTGAGGGCCACAAGCTTTTCACTTTATCAACCTTGGCATTTTGACCTGTCATCTTAAACTGACTTGTCTCATGATCTTAAGATGGATGCTGAGTTCCAGCTGCCACAGGCAGACAACAGTGTCCAAAGACTCAAAGGCTACCTCTAGTTTGTGCATGAATGTGAGTGTTGAGTGTCTATAAATTTTCTCTCTGGATTTTGGAATAGTATAAATACCACAAAATGTACATTATTTTCTCTTATAATTTAAAAACTGCCTTAGTATTTGTTGTTATAGTTCCTTTATTATTATATCTATTGTATTCTTTTATTTTCAAAACTGTTTTCTTGCTAACATAACACATAAACAGAAAATGTACAAAACAAAAACGTATAGGTTAAGGATTTATCATAAAGTGAAGATCCATGTAACCACCATTCAGATTAAGAATACTGCCAGAACCCCAGAAGTTTCCATAATTGGGCCCCCTAAAATATTCCCAGAGTCCCACCTACCCAAAGTAACCACTATTGTGAATTTTATAGTAATTTCTTGGTTTTTCTTTATGGCTCTGCCATCTATCTACACAAGCATCCCAAACACTATAGTTTTTTTGGCCTGCTTTTCAAACTTTATATAGTTAGAATCTTGAGTATGTATCTATCTTCTTTAATTCATGTTTGGTGACATTCATCCATGTTGAGAACGGCTGTGATTTCATTTTCACTGCAGTATAATATTCTTTCATATGAATGTACTCTTATATTTACCCATTCTACTGTTGACAGAGATCTGTACTATTTCTAGATAATGACTTTAACATGATGTTGTACACATTCTTTTACATATCTCTTGGTACTCGTGGTGCACAAATGCATTTCTCTACAGTACATAAGGATGAGTGAAAATGCTGGGTCACAGAATACACGTATCTGCAGCTTAGGCAGATAATGCCGAATGGTTGCAACAACTTGTACTCCCACTACCAGTGTATGAGTTTGTGCTTTTTCATAGCTTTGTCAATATTTGGTATACCATCTATTTCATCCTAGCAATTCTGGTGGGTGTGCAGTGTTCTCTCTTTGTGGTTTAATTTTGCATTTCCATGACTACCGAGACTGAGCATTTCTTCACGTTTATCAGATATTTCTTTTGTGAAGTGATGTGTTCTCATGCACATTTTCAAAAGTCGAGTTTTCTTTTTCTTACTGATTTGTAGGTATTCTTAAAAAAAAAAAAAAACACCTCTCTATTGATCGTATACATACTATATATATTCTCCCATTCTGTCTTGCCTTTTTACTCTCTTTACAGTGCTTTTGATTCACAGAGTTTCGAATTTTAACACAAGCAAATAAATCAATCTTTCCATTAGGCTTTATTTGGTTTCTTATTTAAGAAGTCTTTGCCTTTCCTGAGTTTGTTCAGTGCTTTAAAAGTCTCAAGGATGCCTCTTCTTTCAACAGTACATGGGCCTGAAGTATTTCAACTTTAGGGAAGCAGACAGAAGATGCAACAAAAATTAAAATATGAACAAGGCAAATGGACGACTCGTCTATAAACAAATTACATATTTGAAAATGACAATATTGGTAAAAATGATATGGTTTAAAGGTAACGCAAAGCTATCTGGAACTGATCTATCACGAGTTTCTAAACTGGAGCTGATACAGTAAGTTATGACACATACACAGATAAAACATATTTAAAACAAGTAGAATTTGCAATCCATGCTTATAATACAGAATAAACATTCTTTTCCAGTACACAACACAGACAAAAATTGAGCACATGCTGGCCTATAAAAAAGTATCAGCAAATTTCAGAGAATTTAATCATATAGAGGTAAGTTCTCTGGTAACAAAACAATCTGGCTAAAAAATAGTATCTAAAAGATAACTGGAAAATCTCCATGTATTTGAAATTAGGAAATATAATTCTAAATAACTTACAAGTTAAAGAAAAAGATATAATGGAAATCAGAAAATATTTTGAATTGAATATTAGTGAAAACATTCCATTTTATTAGTCTTTTAAATCATCAGTATTTGTTTTGTTAATTCAATTTATGTTTTTCTATTTCAGTATCGATACTTGTATTTTTATGGCCACTGAGACATCTTGCCAAAACCCTTCCAGAAAGATTGTTACTGATTTACAATACCACAAAAGCACGTATGAGATCATCTGTTTCACATGCCTGAAATAGAACATTTTCTATTTTCTATCTCAATGCTTGTATCTTTGTTATTTGGTTCTACCTACTTCAGGGTTTAATTTGCTGTCCTTTTCTGACTTTCTGAGAAGGAGGTTTAGCTCACCATCTCCCAGTCTTGTTCATAAAGGTTTAAATTTCTCATAAAGCACAGCATTATCTGTATTCCACGTTGAGTTTTATAGGCCTTCCCAATTTGTGGCTTGTTTTCTTGTTGTTGTTAGTTTTGGAAAATTCTCAGTGATTATCTCTTCAAATACTGCTTCTGCCCAATTTTCTCTGACTTTGCTTCCTGGGACTTCAATGTAATTTATGCTAGTCTTTTTTATTGCATGCTCTGGGTCTTCTTTTTAATTTTCCAACCCTCTGTGTCTCCAAAATTCTGGACAATTTTCTTCTATCTTATCTTTTAGTTTTTTAATTCTTGTATTTGCTTTGTCCAATCTGTTTTTAAGCCCATCTGTTAAGTTCTTAACATTACGGGTTTTTTTTTTATTCTAAAATTTCCATTTTTTAATAAATTTCAGTTCTCTGCTAAAATTCTCAATCTTTTTTTTTTTTTTAAATACCCTTGAACACAGTAAACACTGTTATATTAAAGTCAAAGTCTGTGCCTAATAACTCCAAATTCTGGAGTTCCCAGGAGGCTGATTCCATTGTTTGTTTACTTCTGCAAGTTTTCATTTGCTTTATTTGTATGTGTGCCTAGTTCAGCTTATGTGCCAAGTTAGAAATAATAAAGTCTGAGATGGTGTTTTATTTTATTTATTTATTTATTTATTTATTTATTTTTGAGACAGAGTTTCGCTCTTGTCGCACAGGCTGGAGTGCAGTGGCATGATCTCGGCTCACTGCAACCTCCACCTCCTGGACTCAAGCGATTCTCCTGCCTCAGCCTCCTGAGTAGCTGGGATTACAGGCACTTGCCACCACATCCGGCTAATTTTTGTATTTTTAGTAGAGATGCGGTTTTGCCATGTGGGCCAGGCTTATTTTATTCTTCCAGAGACTATTTGCTTTTCCAGGCATTCTGAAACCCCTAACTCTAATTTCTAATCACTACAATCTAATTTTAACAAACTTTTGGGAGGCCAAGGCAGGCAGATCACCAGGTCAGGAGATCAAGACCATCCTGGCTAACACGGTGAAACTCCGTCTCTACTAAAAATACAAAAAAAAATTAGCCTGGCGTGGTGGAGGGCACCTGTAGTCCCAGCTACTCGGGAGCCTGAGGCAGGAGAATGGTGTGAACCTGGGAGATGAAGCTTGCAGTGAGCGGAGATGGCGCCACCGCACTCCAGCCTTGGCGACAAGAGCGAGACTCCATCTCAAAAAAAAAAAAAAAAAACTGTATGATGCATATATAAGATGTCACTACTGAGAAGAACTGTTTATCTCTGGTTTACTTTACTTCTAGAGTCCAGCCTTTTGGGGTGTCAACCCAATGTGAGAGAAGCATATTAGGCTCTCACAATTCTTGCTAGGCCCTGAACTTATTATTTTGTTGGGGGAATCAAAAACATATGTGAAAAGGGACGGAAAAACAGTATGTAGGCATACAAACAACTGAAACAAGAGCTGAAAAAAACCCATAAATATTTGGAAATATACATACAAGAGTAGCAGCCCTAGTGTTTAACGGGTACAACCTTTATATATTTTCCCACATTTAATTGTTTTCTGTTAAGTAAGACTCCACAAAAGGTCTTATCTGTTTAATTCCATTAAAACATTTAATACTGTGACAGATATAATTAGGCATTTATTCCTACTTTGTCATTAAATATTTTGTAACTTAATAGTATCTTTATTGATGTTTCTGTTTATTTCTTCCTCATCATTTTTATTAAGTCATTCAATCATCTCTATAATTTCTTTTTTTTTTTTTTTTTTTTTTTGGAGAAGGAGTCTCACTCTGTCACCCAGGCTGGAGTGCAGTGATGCGATCTCAGCTCACTGCAACCTCCGCCTCCCGGATTCAAGCAATTCTCCTGCCTCAGCCTCCCGAATAGCTAGGACTACAGTTGCACATTGCCACGCCCGGCTAATTTTTTTTGTATTTTAGTAGACACAGGGTTTCACGGTGTTGCCCAGGCTGGTCACGAACTCTTGAGCTCAGGCAATCCGCCCGCCTCGTCCTCCCAAAGTGCTGGGATTACAGGTGTGAGCCACCACACCAAGCCAAGACAAATCTCTTAATTATCTTTCTATATGTAGAAGTAGATAGACCCACCATTTCTTTTCATTCTAATCTCTCCGAAAACATTTCATGCTATTGTAAGATAGTCTGGTAACAGTCTAACTTTGGTAAGGAGAGAAGATAGAGAAAGTTTCTCCTTAAGAAATTATCTTGATGTATTAGTGAAAGTACCCTTCAGAAGGAAATTTCCCAGAAAGCTTTATTTCAGGAACAACATTCCTTTAATCTCATATAGGATAGATACCTACAAAACAAAAGAGTAGGAATTCACTCACCCACTGGGCTGCTTCCAGCTCCATTTGGCACTGTGAGGTCTGCAGTGCTCAACATCCCACCTAATAACATTATGGAGAGAAGACAGAGGGCAGAGAATGAGTATGAATGAGCTCTCTTTACCTGACTGAATGTGAACTGAATAGAAGTAACTCTCACTCTAATCCTAAAAAGACACAAAAATAAAAACTAGCTCAGTCTGAAGTCGGCATTAATATGTAATCTGATGTAGTTATTATATCTCATATATATGAGTTTACCTTTCAAGCTTGATGTCGCCTTCAATACCAAATAGTGGTATTGCATCGATACCAAAACAGTACATACTGATAAAAATGGGGGCAGTGTGTAAGGAGTATGATTAAATCACTAAATTAAATCTAGGACTTAAGAGAGAGGAGACACTGCATTACGTAGACTAATACAATAAATGCAACGTAAATTCTGCTGAATTAATGAAGTAATTCAGGCAGGAGGAGATGTAAAAGATACTCTAACTCCAATCAGGTAGTCTATCACCCATATTTCTAACATGAATGGCTCACACTCTACTTTATATCCTTGCTTCTGATATCTAACTAAATTTTCTGCCTGTCAAAGTATGGCTTTCCCATGAGAAGGAAAGCGTATAAATGGCAGGTTCTCAGCACTGTTCTACTTTGCATGACACAATGCTACACCCACAATTGATTTTCAGAAAAATACTTTAAAATGAGGCCAATTATGTAGCAGTGATTCTTGCTCATCAAAGCAATAAAATTAAGAATAGCAAAATAAGAAACTGCTTATGTTAGCAATGAGTTTTTTCACCCACTTTATTAAAGAACCAGCATAATAGGTATCACTACATACCTGCATTGCCAGTACTTGGTGGTCTCTGAGGAGCTCCAGGAGACACATTTCTGTGTAATGTGGTTTGAGGTGGAGAGAGCATGCTTGAATCTGTTAATGCTGAGCTGGCTGCCAAAGATGGGGACACCAGTGAACTCCCTGGGTTAGTGTAGGACAAAGCATTGGGGCTGGTCACTGGAACTGTGACAGACATTGAAAAGTTCTGAGGTGGCAAACCAGGCTGTAAATAAAGAAAAAGAAGGAAAAAACTGTTGGTTTCGTATTCATCTACAAAGTAACTTTTGAACTTTAATTTGGCAAGGTAACTCAAGTTACTAAAAGTAGAGGATAGGGATAGGTTCTTAACCAATTTACAGATTAAAGCTATTTTCTTTAGAATTATGTTTGAACATGAATATGCCTGACATTAGCCTATTCAATTTCAACTTTATATATTAATATATACTAATGTCTATATTCTATATTTCAAATATTCATAAAGACAAATTTAAGAGGATAAACCTGATAATCAAGTAGTGTTGTCATATTTAGACATTACAAAATATATCACTGTCACCAAGTAAGCATAAATTGGCACTTCAATGTAAACCTTAATAACATTACATTTCTACGAGAGATCCCAAATGTAATGGAAGGAGAAAAGTGTGTACACATATTATTAACTTAATATGTCAAATATGATAAATCATAAATATTCCCCATTCTGATTTAATTGACTAACTTTCTAAAGGGAAAAACTAAGAAAAAAAAAGTAATTATATACATAACAATGCAATTTGAGTTTAATGAAAATGCAAAGAAATCTAATCTAAATAACAAAATTAACTACTAACCAAGCCAGTAGTAAGAGTAATAAAGTTTTTGGTATCTTCTTTAAATTGTATAAAGATTAAACTACAAATATTATAAATGCTAACCTTCCCTCCCTCCAAATTATTCCATACCCCCTTTTTTCTATTTTCTATTTTCATCTTGCATTTCCTCCACACACCATTTACAATATGCTTGTTAACCATGATAAATATATGTTGCTCTTTACAATTTAAAGTGGGAGAAAATAAAACAACTTTACTCTGCCCTCATTTTAAAAGAGTAACATACAAAAATAAGGTAACACTGCTAATTCGAAGTTGGAAGAATATATTTTATTGTACTTTACTCAATAGTAGTTTATTTCATGTAGAAAAATTATAATACATCAACAAATATGAAAACAGTGGGTATATGACAATTTTTTTCAAAAGTAAAACACTTTTATTTGTGCAATATCTTTGCAGCCTTAACATTAACTGTAAGGTCAACAACATCCCTTTATTTGCTACTGTATTGTTTTTAAGAATAATAATGGTATTTGCCCAAAAGTAACTCCTTAAGGCTATTTTTTTGTGAGCTGGCTTCTTATACAGGTTGAGCATCCCTAATCTGAAAATCCAAAATCCAAAACTTTCTGAGCAACAACATGATGCCATAGAGAATTCCAAACCTGACGTGTGGAAATGCAGGCATATAGTACACAGTTTATTCAGTGTCTCCAAGGGGAAAAGGACCATTCCAGTCTCCCATCAGCTTCAATATATCTTTTCTGTGCACACCCAGATTCCCTCATGCAAGCACATCCACAAAGGGTAATAAAATGGCACATGTGTAGGCTACACATGCTAACAGCAGGTTCCCCATGATGCTCCACATGGGGCCAAGACCTATGACATGGGTAGCTGAGACAGGGACATCTTTGCTTTCTGATGGTTCCAGATACACAAACTTTGTTTCATGTACAAAATTATGAAAAATATTGTATAAAACTTCCTTCAGTCCAAGAGTATGTAAGATATGTATGAAACATTAATAAATTTAACGTTTAGACTTGGGTCCCATCCCCAAGATATTATACATATGCAAATATTCCAAATTTTGAAAAAAATCCCAAATCTGAAACACTTCTAGTCCCAAGCATTTCCAATAAGGGATACCCAACCTGTACTAAGAACTACTCTGAAGAAATGAGCCATCATGCATACTTTAGGGTATAGTTTTGAGATAATTAACTCTGATGATGAAATAAATATCAGCATTGAAACTAATTCGTTCAAGGACGGCTGACCTACATATACAGAATTAGGATATTAGATCCAGAATAACTGTTTTAAGTAGCTCTTGCCAATGGAGCTTCCAGTGAGAATTCTTTGAAGAACTATCAAGTCTAGGAGCATGAGCTCAAAGAAAAATCCTCTTTCACTATGGTTAGATGAATGAGTACACAGAAACTGTGAAGTCGCTATTTGTTTTGCAATCAGTTTAAGAACATTGTTGCCCTAAATTAAAATTAAGCCAAGCTGCTCTTCCTTAGTATCTACAGCATAAGAAAAGAACAAAAGTTTGGTGGTATTGTTGCTAAGTGATTTGGGGACATTTACAAACTGCAAAGCAGTAAGCTTAGCTCTGCTATTACAGCAACTATACAAAATAATTGAAAATAATTTAAGAAAAAACAAGTTTCGCAACAAACCTAACTACCTTACATTTTGCTTTCTCAAGATCTATTTTAAGAACATATATGTTTTTAAGTCATGGGAGTAGAGGGAAAGTTTTATGCATACTCTATAATTATAAATCATAGGATTTTAGAGATGGAAGATACCTTAAAAATCACGAGAGCCAACTCACTATAGATGGAGAAAGCATTCAAGATGTCTAGGTGCCCTATCCAAAGGTATTGGGGTAAGAAGTAGCAAAGTCTGGATCAGCATGTTTTCTCTTCACTTCTACATTTAAGATACTGAACATGTATAAGATTTCAGCAATTTTATTTTGAAGTTTTATAAAAAATACTAATAAAATGCATTTCTTCCCTTCTACTTATTGCTGTCATCACCCACTATAAAAATAAGCAACAAGATGTTTGGTCAATCTCTTCATGCACAAGATAAAAGCACAAACCATACTTTAGTACTCACTGCGATTTTATGATTCCGCATCATATTATCAAATTCCTCATTAATTTTTTTATATTTTTCTTCTGTATGTGGAGTTAGCACATATGAAGTATCAGGGTCTGGGCTGTCGCACCCTCTGTGTTCCTTCTTGTTCAGAGCCTAAATAATGAAGTTAACAAAAAGGATCAACAAATAAAAAGTAGAGGTAAAGTAAAAGTACTTACAGGGCCTCGTTTGAAAATAAAATCACTATCTTCATTTAGTTTGCTGAATCTGTCCTCCGAGAGTGGACTGTGCTCAAAGTAATCGTCAGCATCAGGGCTCTCACAACCATTAAGGCCTTTCTTTCTTAAAGTCTGAAATACAATTGGAAAATTCACACACAAATAATGCTAACTTGCCATGAGTTTTTCTGTAAAATTTATTAAGAGAGCACAGACGGAATGAATTGAATTATACAAGAGCCACTGAAACGGTTCTAAATGACCACAAATGTACTTACTTCTTCAAAAAAGATAAACATTAGATATAAGTAAAATTAATTCTCCCATTACACGTTAAGAGAAAAGGAGTATTTGTTTGGATTCTTCCTTTCTAAACTTTTCAAAATACTAAATGACTCACTGCTCTGACAGTTAAAATTCAAATCTGATTAAACCTGATCAATTTATCTGATATAACCAATGCATGAAAGAACTAAAACAGAAATCTATAAAAATGATGCTTTGAGAAGTTATCATACCTTTATAAATTGAACATTTCAGCAACTTCACGTACTCTTCCTTTCTGCCTATCGGAGTTTTTATCCTACTCAACAGAAAGAATCAGCACAATATCCCAATAATTTCATTTCTATTATTCACTTTCCTGTATAACTTTGAAATGGAACAGTTCAAACTTGATAATTATTTATGTCTGCAATGACTCTTTCCTATGTAGAATGTACAAATTATTAGTGACTTTATATATTTTTAAAATTTGCACTCGAAAGTTATTCAGAGTGTATTTCATGGTTTGGTTTAATCCACTGATTTGACTTTCTGGAGAATTTTCTTCTTTTTTTTCTTTTATGAGACGGAGTCTCGTTCTGTTGCCCAGGATGGAGTGCAGTGGCACGATGTTGGCTCACTGCAAGCTCTGCCTCCCGGGTTCATGCCATTCTCCTGCCTCAGCCTCCTGAGTAGCTGGAACTACAGGTGCCCGCCACCACGCCCGGCTAATTTTTTTTGTATTTTTAGTAGAGACGGGGTTTCACCATGTTAGCCAGGATGGTCTGGATCTCCTGACCTCGTGATCCACAGCCTCGGCCTCCCAAAGTGCTGGCATTACAGGCGTGAGCCACTGTGCCCAGCCCTTTCTGCAGAATTTTCTTGAGTGCCATTAAAATATCTCCTGGATTATACTGACTTTTTTTTTTCTTAGTATAATGCAAAAAACAGTTGGTTTTCTGATTTTTATTTTTAACTTAAAGTCATCATGAAATAACTTGTCCAGTACTTAAAAGAATAAATTAAAAACCAACAGCTTAAAGATATATGGAATATTCCTTTACTTTCAGAATGTCTTATTTCTTTCCTCTTTTTTTAAAAATCCTGGTGGGTCTTATTTTAAAGTAGAGTTACAGTGTTCAACACTGAAATGGCTGAGACTTCTTGATTTTCTGACCAAATGCAGAGAAGGATTAAGAAGTTAAAATTTCTAAGTAAGCCTAACTAACAGAGCTTAATTAGGAAACAAAGCTTGATCACTGAACTAGTCCCAGAGAAGTTCATCAATAAACGATTAAATTAGCTCTAAAGATATTTTTGATTGTTTCATAGCAGATCTTAGTATCCTTTAAAATATGATTAGCAATAATTATGGATGTTTATTTTACTCCTTTTTTCTTGAATGAAGTAGAACATAAACATAGTACATTAAGATTCAAGAATTTTTTTGTTTCTCCAAAGTCAAATTATTTTTAAAATTCACTTTATTCAATTTGATTTTTAAAAATTTTGCATGAAGAATCATAAACAATCATTAGTACATTAATAATCATTAGCTTATTAAATTACTTGACATGTGCATATAGCAAACACGACATCTATTTCTCCAACATTTTCTCCATGGCACTAGGCTCTATGAGCCTAAGTAATCACATGGACTTTTATGTGTGCTTGGCCATAAAAGGTCCTGTTGTTGGGAGCACTAAAGGATAAAGGCATTTATCCTCCCCCAACCATGGTAGCAAGTTTACTTGCCAAATCTTTCCAAGTAGCTATGAGCAGTGAAAATGTAGACACTCAGAACACTGGAACACATTGAACTCTTAAAACCTACACAGCACTACAAACAGAACAAATATAGTAGGTGCCTACACACAGATCTTATCATAAAGTTGTTGATTTATTCTAGTCCTAAATCTCTGATATTTCCCCTCAATTTTCATCTATTTTAAGACTAGTTAATTAGTCTTGCTCTTCTTAGTAAGCTGTAATGCTTATCACTTAAATTTTCACAAATGGCAATCACCAAGTATATATCTCTTTGACCACATTTTAATTGCCAGAGAAAAAAGAAGACAGCTTTTGTTCAACAATTACATGCAATTTTTATTCTACAAGGGTAGGGTTAACTCTACTTGTATTTATGAGGCAGGAAAGTGCTCTGGTATCTCCAGCTCTGCAAGCCTTCACTTCAGATGGGGTTTCTGTCACCATGAGAGAATTTAAGAGGCTCTATCAGCTTTGTAGATAATAAGCTAATGTACTTCTGTTTGATAGGCAACTTGTGTCTCCTTATCACTAAACCATGAAGAGTTGTTTTGAGGACCCAACTACCATAAAAAGACTTTTTCTGTCTTCACATTACCAAATAGCACAACAGTAGAAGTTTCTCCTGTGCCACTGGTATTAACAAGTGGAATGCCGTAATCTATTAAGAGGGCCAGGCAAGGTACATGCGATCCTGGACAGCTTCAGTTTTCTCACACACAAGTTAGCCACAATAAAGATACTTGCTCAATGAGGAAAACACAGTGTGAAAGGTCACCACTGAGAGATCTGCTTATTCCTCATAAAGAAAAAGTAGAAAAATGCATCAGGAGTGCTAGCACTGAGTACTCTCTATAGCTATTACTAGTCATTATAATCCATTCTAAAGTAAATAGAACTTCAAAGATACTTTACTCCTTGTAAATAACACGATTGAGTTTTTCAATGCCATTCTGACAAACTTGAGAAAACTCAATTGTGCCAAAATAATTTCAAATTTCAATGGTGTGTACCCATTTAAGTTGACTTATCCCAGTTGCTTTTCTTAAAGAAATGTATTCTAAAACATACATTACAGGCTGCTATAAAGATCAATATTAATGAGTAACTGTTAATCAATTTAAGCCGATTTGATACACCTTGTTCTGTACATGTTCCAAACTAATTTAAAGGTCCCAATTGGCAATATTACTTAAATAAAATCCTAAAATTAACACACCTATATTTTTCATCAGTACACGTCTATAGAAGACAGTAATTTTATTTTTGGAGGGTCAGTTAGGCACTTGTTAGAAACAATCATTTTTCTATTTATGTCGCAACAAAGTTAAATTCCATTATTATTTTAACAGTTTTTTTTTTACTTGGGCCAATTCAGGTACTTTCTGCACATTGTCATTTATGGTACAAAATGCAGGATTTAAGTAATAAACTTAGCTAATACTTACCTTTCAATACTAGTTATGTAAGGATAGTGAAATATTTTTAAATGAAACCCAAAAAACTAAATATCTTTAAAAAGTCTGTATTGTTTAGAGCACATTCCAAGTTATCTGATTCTATGGGGGTTTGTACCTTGGTTTTTGAGCTATTTTCCAACTCTGTAAACAGAAGATAATTTGTGGAAAACTGAGAGTAATGCAAATAATTTGTGTTCGTCGATGTGCAAATAAATTCTGTCTGGTGGAAGTTCAATTGACTTCTTCCCTCCACTGTGGAAAAGCCAGTTTTTGTATTTATGAAGCAAATTCATTTGGCCTTCTTGATGGGCTTATATATTTGTCTGATCTTTGAATTTACAAAGGCAACATTTTTTTCAGGCTCCCTCACTAATTAATTACTTAAAATTTTTGACTCATGTTCACTTGGTATCTGTCTGAGAGTCATAATCACCTTTATAAAAAACTATGTTACGGCCGGGCGCAGTGGCTCACACCTGTAATCCCAGTACTTTGAGAGGCCAAGGCGGGCGGATCACGAGATCAGGAGATTGAGACCATCCTGGTTAACACGGTGAAACCCTGTCTCTACTACAAATACAAAAACAAAGTTAGCTGGGCATGGTGGCGGGCACCTGTAGTCCCAGCTACTCTGGGGGCTGAGGCAGGAGAATGGCATAAACCCGGGAGGCGGAGCTTGCAGTGAGCTGAGATCGTGCCACTGCACTCCAGCCTGGACGACAGAGCAAGACTCTGTCTTAAATAAATAAATAAATAAATAAATAAATAAAACCCAAAAACCAAAAAACAAAACTATTTTACCACTTACAAGTGTGAAACTACCCAACTCATTGATTTCAGATCTAAACTCAAGAAGAGATTCCTAGTAACCCTTGATAGAACTTAATATTGGAGCAAGTATTGGTTTTTAAAAGGAAGAAGTAGTATGCTGTTCTTTAAAATTTTCTAAAAATATTTGATTAATCAGTATTAATTTGTTATAATACCAAGTATCGAGGAAATATGACAAGACAGGGCCTGTAGCCTTTCAATACTCATCTTCAAAATCTTCTTGTGATAATTCATAAATTGTTACTTATATTGCAGCATTAAGAATGTTAACTGTCTAAAACAGCAAACCCCACAACCTTCCTTTCTGTCAGAAGCTACTGAGATCTAAAATGAAATTCATGCTGGTGGAGGAAGAGAAGAGGGCATACTGCCTAAAAATATTTCCAGGAAAAAGGAATTCCTACATCACATCCACACTATTTCTGTGTTGTAAATGTCCAAATCAAACTTAAAAGAGAAGGCTTTGCTTTGTTGTCTAGCATTAATTAAACCAGTTTTACCTAAAAGAAGAGGAACTTTAAAAGCCTTCTTTTTTTTTTCTTTGCTGATCTTTTTATTATTATTATTATACTTTAAGTTCTGGGATACACGTGCAGAATGTGCAGGTTTGTTACATAGGTATACACATGCCATGGTGGCTTGCTGCACCTATCAACCCGTCATCCACATTACGTACTTCTCCTACCACTATCCCTAGACTAGCCCCCCATTCCCTGACAAGCCCCAGTGTGTGATGTTCCGCTCTGTGTCCATGTGTTGTCATTGTTCAACTCCCACTTATGAGTGAGAACATGCGGTGTTTAGTTTTCTGTTTTTGTGTTAGTTTGCTGAGAATGATGGTTGCTAGTGTCATCCATTTCCTTGCAAAGGACATGAACTCATCATTTTTTATGGCTGCATAGTATTCCATGGTGTATATGTGCCACATTTTCTTTATCCAGTCTATCATTGATGGGCATTTGGGTTGATTCCAAGTCTTTGCTATTGTGAACAGTGCCGCAGTAAACATACGCGTGTATGTGTCTTTACAGTAGAATGATTTATAATCCTTTGGAGTATATATTCAGTAATGGCATTACTGGGTCAAATGGTATTTCTAGTTCTAGATCCTTGAGGAATCACCACACTGTCTTCCACCATGGTTGAACTAATTTACACTCCCACCAGCAGTATAAAGTGTTCCTATTTCTCCACATCCTCTCTAGCATCTGTTGTTTCCTGACTTTTTAATGATCAACATTCTAACTGGCGTGAGATGGTATCTCCTGGTGGTTTTGATTTGCATTTCTCTAATGACCAGTGATGATGAGCTTTTTTTCATGTTTGTTGGCTGCATAAATGTCTTCTTTTGAGCAGTGTCTGTTCATATCCTTCACCCACTTTTTGATGTTTTTTTTTTTTTTTTTGTAAATTTGAGTTCTTCGTAGATTCTGGATATTAACCCTTTGTCAGATGGATAGATCGCAAAAATTTCCTCCCATTCTGTAGGCTGCCTGTTCATTCTGATGATAAAGTTTCTTTTGCTGTGCAGAAGCTCTTTAGTTTAATCAGATTCTATTTATCTATTTTGGCTTTTGTTGCCATTGCTTTTGTTGTTTTAGTCATGAAACCTTTGCCCATGCCTATGTCCTGAATGGTACTGCTTAGATTTTCTTCTAGAGTTTTTATGGCTTTAGGTCTTACGTTTACATCTTTAATCCATCTTAATTTTTGTATAAGGTGTAAGGAAGGGATCCAGTTTCAGCTTTCTGCATATGGCTGAAATAAATGGTCGTTTTCCCAACATCATTTATTAAATAGGGAATCCTTTCCCCATTGCTTGTTTTTCTTTCTATCTACTGCTGACCAAACACTCCAATAGTAGGAAGGCTCTTGAGTTTAAAATTTCCATACCAATTTAAGGAAAAACAGTGAAAGCCGGAAACTTAGTGAGTGCCCTGGCTAGAACCTCCATTTAGGTTAGTTATATCCACTTCTGTTTCTTTGATGAGGTTATTTTACAACACTGCAGAGATGGACATTAGTTAACTTATAGAAAACTTGGTAGTAGCTGCAAATAATTCTTGTTTCCAGAAATTGTTTCCTGTGGAATACCATTGATTGTCACCCTGTGGATACTGGCCACTTTTGTTTCTATTTATAAATTTACTTCTGCATTCTTTAACTATAAATGTGTTATATTTTGAGTTCTCCTCTGTTTATGATCTTATTGTTCCCTCATCCATTAATGAATCAAATAAAATCTCTAATATGTTCATTTTATAATTTTATGATAGTGATGTTTATGCCTTCATCCAAATCTAATCTGCAACTTGGAAGACTTATAATCCCAACTGCCTGCTGTACACTTTCATTTGGATATTTTACTAACATTTCTATTTCAACTTAACTGACATAGAATTCATTATCTTTTATCAAACAGGTCTCTCCTTTGGACTTACCAACCTAGTCGACCTTATTCCCTTTGTTCTCTCTCTACATTCACATGGAATACCAAATTTTGTATATTATTTCCATTTCTACTGTCCCCATACTCACTCAAGCCTGCACTATCTTATGTCTAGACTCATATCTTTTTTCCACTTTTCTCTCTCTCCATTCTACCTGTTCCATAAATTGTTACCAATTCACTTCCCCTCAATTCCATTTTGAATTTCTCACCTGTTTTAAATCAATTCTTTTCTACATGAAGATTATCAGTTGTGCCTGCAAGAGGAGTTATCTTGCAGACCAGCCTTGGTGGCAGAGATGAGAGACCATGGAGCCCTTAATATGGAGCTCCTGGTGTCAGGCCTTCAGGAAGCCAGCTACTCCTACCTCCTGCCTTTGAGTGCTACCTGTCTGCATTCTTTCAATAAATTCTTTCTTTAGTTGGAACTACTTTAAATGGGTTCTTATCCTTTATAATCAAAGAAGCATGAGGAAGAAAACTGTTAGTGATCCTTTAGGTAACACATTATTAGTCTCTTTATCCAAGTCACATATTTCTCAAAGTAAGTCTGGCTAGTAGCTCCACAACATAGAATCCAGAAAGAGTCTCAAACCTAGAAGTGATGATTAATTACTGTTGTTGGTCAAAGATAATTGATTGAAATAATGGTATCTACCCCAACAAAAATCTTTAAAGTCATATGTCCTATCATTCTACTTATAGAGTACTAGCAACCTTACCTTTCAAATTCAAGGAAACATTTACAGAATTCTGGGTATATGCTACCACTTGGCTGACCCTGTACATCTGCCTCTCATTTTCTGGTTTATATACTAAACCTCTTGGTGAAACTAGAGATGGAAAGGATTAAGGGACGAGTTGAAAAGAGAAAGAAAAACGATACTTGAGAGGACAAAAACAATACTGTATAAACTTTTTTCTAAGTATGTTGAGGTTTTCTTTTACATAATAAACTTACAAAAATTTATTTCAAAATGAATTACTAATTAGGCAGGGCAACTCATTTAAAATGTGTTTCTTTTAGCTTATGCTCTTTCATGTTAAATACTCAGCGAGAAATTATATATTGAAAATTCTAGCCACATTTTCCATGGAAATGTTATATATATATAAAAAATAGTTAAATATAAACTTTTATACATAAAATACAAAAAGTTTCATATACATAAAAACTTCCATGGAAAATAAGCGTGTCTAAAATTTTAAATATATATATGTGATTCTATTTGTTTGGAATGGAATTTGACAATTACAAAGTTGAGCATATGTTAATAGTGTTTTCAGTTCTTGGTAGTCAGGAGTTAAAAGTGCAGTCCATTTCCGTATATAATGTGTGCATATATATACGTGCACAAATGCATATTACTATAATCTTTGGCATCTGTTTACAGAGTAAATAAATCAGGATTATCTTTCTAAATATGTTTAAATAAATATTTAAAGCATATGGGCTCTTAAATAAGAACTTATAAATATCCCAAGGGACTTGCATTTTCTGGAATCTTGTCATATGACAGTAAATTTTGGATCGAAGAGCCTATACTGCTGGAGTATTTGCTAGAGTCCACGCCTGCACTTTTAACTCCTGCCTACCAAGAACTGAAAAAAAAAATTTAACATATGCTCAACTTTATTATTGCCAAGTTCCATTCCAAACTAATAGAATCATAGCACTTACAAGTGAAACTATGGAATTAAAATTACTCAAAAGGTATAAATGCATGGTTTTTAAATGCATGAGGAGTTAACTGATTTAAATCAATTAAATAAACCCACAAAAAATTTGACCACCCACCTTAAATCTCATTACTGTGACACAGCTGAGCAGCAAATGCTCCATAAATACTGGCTGAGTAGTCAGTAAATCTAGCATAAGTATAAGCAAGTGCTTGTAAAATAAAGAAATCATGGCTTGGGCCGGGCGCAGTGGCTCATGCCTGTAATCCTAGCACTTTGGGAGGCCGAGACGGGCAGATCACTTTAGGTCAGGAGTTTGAAACCAGCCTGGCCAACATGGTGAAACCATGTCTCTACTCCAAATACAAAAAAATTAGCCGGGCGTAGTGGCAGACACCTGTAATCCCAGGTACTCAGGAGGATGAGGCAGGAGAATCGCTTTAACCCCAGGAGGTGGATGTTGCAGTGAGCATTGCACTCCAGCCTGGGCGACAGAACAAGACTGTCTCAAAAAAAAAAAAAAAAAAAAAAAAGAGGAAAAAAGAAATCATGTCTTAAGTTTCAGGAAATTGAAGCTAGACTATTACAATATTTTAAAAATGAGAAAAGTTCTCTTTCCTCATTGTAAATAATTATTTCCAATTTTGAAACATATACTACTTATTCTAAGCTACTCTGACAACACATAAAAACAATTTTTAAAAATTGTGAAATATGTAAGGTATGTAAAAGTTTATATAAAATTCAACAAATAATTATAAAGTGAACATCAGTCATTTCAATCAAGTCAAAAAAATAGACCAAAGCCAGAACCCTCCCTATCTCCCTTCATCCCATAACCCTCTCCTCCCACCTTTACAGGTAATACCATCCTAACTCTGTGATGACAATTATCTGGATTTTCTTTATAGGTTTACCACATATATACGTATCCCTAAAAATATAATTTAGCTATGCCTATTTGTGAATGATATGTAAATGGAACCACACACAGTATACTATTCAGTCTTGCCTCTTTTCATTAACACTGTTTATGAGATTCCTCCATAGAGTTACACAGAGTTACAGCTGGTTCATTTTCACTAAATATTGTATTACATGGCTTGAAAAAAAAAGCTTTATCCATTCTACAACAGACAGACATTGGAGTGGCTTCAATCTTTTGAATCTATAAAAATGCTGCTGTGGACATTTCTGTAAACAGCCTACTGCATAATGTGCACACATTTCTCTTGGGCATGTATTCTTAGGAATAGAAGTATTAGTTCATAAAATATGTGGATCTTCAGTTATACTAGATAATGCCAAACTGTCTTTTAAAGTAATTGTATCAATGTGCATTCCTACCTGTGGGATTTAATTTGCAATACCAACTACTAATGAAATTAAGCACATTTCATATCTATTGGCCATGTGGATGTTCTCTTTTGTGAGGCACCTATTCAAGTACTTTGCTAAGTTTTCTACTGCCTTTTGATAATTGTTTTATAGTAGTTCTTTTAATTATTTATTTTTATAGTAATTATTTTATAAGTAGTCAATGTAAGCCCTTGGCTAATTTTATACATTGTAAAAATATTTTCCCATTATGTAGCATTAAAAAAAAAAACACGCTTATCTTTGAATGAAGAGTTCTTAAACAGAGTCAAATTTATCAGTTTTTTCCTTTCCAGTTATCCATGTGATAGCGATTTTTATGTCTTATATAAGAAATCCTTTCCAAAATTATGAAGATATTCTCCTATATTATCCTGTAAATAGCTTTATAATTCTGCCTTTTGCATTTAGGTCTATAAGCATTCTGGAGGTAATTTTTTTTTTTTTTTTTTTTTTTTGAGACTGAGTCTCGCTCTGTCGCCCAGGCTGGAGTGCAGTGGCGCAATCTCGGCTCACTGCAAGCTCCACCTCCCGGGTTCACGCCATTCTCCTGCCTCAGCCTCTCTGAGTAGCTGGGACTACAGGCGCCCGCCACCACGCCGGGCTTATTTTTTGTATTTTTAGTAGAGAGGGGGTTTCACCGTGGTCTCGATCTCCTGACCTCATGATCTGCCCGCCTCGGCCTCCCAAAGTGCTGGGATTACAAGCGTGAGCCACCGCGCCCGGCCTCCTGGAGGTAATTTTGTATAAAATCTGAGGTAAGTCCAATTTCATGAATTTTCTATGTGGATACCCAATTGTCCCTATACGACTGCTTAAGGAGTTTGTTCTGCCACCTCTATCACATATTAAGTATCTATATATGCATGGTTCTGTATCTGAGCTATTATTCCATTGGTATGTTTGGCATTTGGTATTTGTGCCACTGCCACTGTATGTTAATTATCATAGCTTTAAAATTAGTCTCAATATATTGTAGTGCAAACCCTCTCACCTTGTTCTTCTTCAGTGTCTTCTCCTGTTCTATTTTCTCTGTGAACTTTAGAATCAGTTGTTGAAATTCTTTCGAAAAGTATTTCTTGGGATTCCGATTGATATTTCATCAACTCTACAGAGATTATCTCATGTGGCATAGATATATATAATTTGAGACGTCTGATCTATGAATATGGTATAACTCTACATTACTAGGACACATTCAACTTAGTCATAATATATTATCTCTTCTACATATCACTGGATTTAATCTCTGTATTAGTATAAGTAATGCTAGATGCTTTAATAAATCCATAAATCTCAGTGGCTTAACCCAATGAAAGTTTATTTCTTATTCATACAAAGCCCAAGAAGGATGTTTCTTATTCTCAGTGAGCCCTGTGTGAGATTCAGAGCCCAAAGACATTTACCTTATAGTTCCACATATAGGACCTCAGGGTTCCCATTCTTAGCACATGGGATGCCAAACAGGGAAGAAAGAGTATGAAGAGTATGTAGGAAGTATCTTACTGGTCACACCTGGAAGCAGCCTGCATCATTTTCACTCACATCTCCTTGGTCAGAGGTCAGTCACATGGCCACTCTTAACCACAGGGGAGGCTAATACAGAGTCTAGTTTTGTGCCCAAACAGTAGAGAAAATGGGTCATCCTGAAAATAAAAACGTCTCCCAGGCGGAGGTCGGGGTGAGCCGAGATCATGCCATTGCACTCCAGCCTGGGCAACAAGAGTGAAACTCCATCTCAAAAACAAACAAACAAAAAGTCTCCCATAAGAAAGATGTGAACACGAAGTAGACTAATATTTTGCTGAAGACTTTCACATTTATGTTCAGTGAGACTGGCTTCTGATTATTATCTTTGCAACTCTCCTAGGTGGTTTTGCTATCAAAGTTAGGCTAATTTTAGATAATGAGGAAAGGAAAGCTCTTTGTTTTTACTGTTCTTTGGAAGGGTTTGTGAAATACTGGAATTATTTCCTTCTTAAAAATTTGCTAGTATTTGCTTATGCAGCCATCTGGACTTGTAGTTTTGTGGAAAACTTGACAAGATTATTCAATTTTTCTATTTTTTCTTTATTACATTTGTTAAATTATATTTTTCTTGAAATCTGTCCAATGAATCAAAGTTTTGAGGCATAGGATTCTGAGATTATATATGCTCAAAAAAGTATGTCAAAATTGCCACTGAACAGAAAACTAAATGGTACTTTTGTGATCCTCTAGTTCATCTCCTACCCTTATAGAGGAGAATATTAAAGTTAAAAGAGATCCAGAGATCCAAGTACTCTTCCCTCACCTCACCTCAACACATAGCTGTTAAGTGACAGAACTGGGACTAGAATCTAAGTCTAGTGCTCTTTCCAATATGCTATGCGCATTTGTTAAATGGACTGCATCCATCAGTCAGCAAATCAAAGGGAGAACAGATAAGAGAGCTGTTATCAGGAACAATTTCAACCACTAAGAGGAGAGAATGTTTACTGTGTATGTGGTGGTTGTAGGCACTGTCTTCATACTCCTCTCCAGTTCCTCCATGATCTTATTATCCCTATCTTCCTCAATGAGAAGTGTGTGGTGTTCAGGCTATGGCTTCTTTAAATTCTAAGATCTCACCCAGTTCTAAGATACTCCTAGGTTTGATGGTAAAAATCCTAACAAATGGTAGTAAGATTCCCTACCTGCCCCACCCCCCAATCCCAACAGTTTTGAGGCCCTTGTCTCCCAGGAGCTGGACACTGAGCAGCCAGAGAGTCTCAGCTTGTCACCAGAAAGAATGTAACTCTGTTCTAGATCTCCACACATACATGAATACTAAGATAGAGCTGATTCTCAGTGCACCTCAGACAAGAAAGTCTATCTTCAAAAGTCCTGGAGCTTGGTTCTTCACTATCCCTTTTTGTTTACTGAATAAATACCTTAATTTGCCTTTTTCTTTCATTCAACAAAATTTATCGAAAGCACCCTACTAGATGCTGATATTTACTGATAAATTAGACATAGATCATCGTCCACATGAAGCCTGTAGAGGTCATCTGGTCATTCGATGAAGACTGCTTTCTTACCATGGCAGCCTGACTTGGTCTTGGCCCTTTCTTCCAAAGCAGTAGCTGGTTTGATTGTAACACTGATATACAGGTGTTATGCCTTCCCTCTCGAAATTTTCTCTGGGTATAGAACTCTAGGTTGCATTCTACTCCCTTCTTAAACAGCACACTTAGGATATCATTTCATTGACTCCAGATTTCATTTGTTATTTGGAAATAGCACTCTTTTGAGGATAGTCTCTTTACATCTTTCTTGTCTTTGTTTTCTGCACAGTTTCACCATGTCTACATAGAGTTTTTTTTTTTTTTACACATTTACTCAGCATGGGATTTGAATTTCTTAAATCTAAGGATGGTGGGCTTTCAT
Organism: Symphalangus syndactylus; assembly: GCF_028878055.3. Classification (NCBI taxonomy): domain Eukaryota; kingdom Metazoa; phylum Chordata; class Mammalia; order Primates; family Hylobatidae; genus Symphalangus; species Symphalangus syndactylus. The sequence goes on from NC_072427.2 coordinate 6,818,115, forward strand.
CAACCCTAGAAAATTGTGTCATCTCATCAAATATTGCCTCTACCCGATTCTCTGTTTCCGTCTTCTACAATGCCAATTAAGCACAGGCTAGAACTTCTAAACACGATCCTCCTTTTCTTTAAACCTTTCTTGATGTTTTCTGCCTTTTAATATTCGCATTGAATTCTAGATAATTTCTTCTATCTTTGGTTCACAAATTCTCTCTCCGGTTATGGAAAATCTACTTCCACCATGTCTACTGCATTAATTAGTTTTGGTCATTGTATTTTTTCACATCTTGAAGTATTTCATTCAACTCTGCTATGTCAATTCCTTTATAACTTCCTGTTTCCTACTGATTTTTCAAGCTTATTTCTTAAAACATAGAAAGTGAAACTGTTCTATAATCTACATATAATAACAATGTCATCTGAAATATATAAGAGTTATTTTCTGCTGTATCCTGCTGTGTTTTCCTTACTGTGCCTTGTTTTCTTGTATCTTTGGTCATCTTTGTATGACGCTCTATAGTTCTGAAAGGTTATTTGAAAGACATTTCTGATACACAGAATAAGGTGACTTTCTTCAAAAAAGATATAAATTTGCTTCCCCCAGTTAACAGGGCACTAGTTTTCTTGAATGTCTGGTATTATATGACTTGGAACTACAATTCCACACAATTCTGGTAACTTGGTTTACAGTCTGTCAGATATGTTCTTTTTTTCTTTTCGTGTTCTCTTCTTTCTCCTATCTGCTCAGTACTAAATAACTCTCCTTGCAATCCTTTGGGAGCAGGAGAAGGCAGTGGATTTTCCTCTTTTCTTAAGGCCCCAGCTTGAAGGGGTTTGGGGGTACCTATTAGGCTCATAAACCTAGAAGTAATCATTTTCCCCTTGATTCTGAATGTATCAGAACCCAAATCTATCAGAACCCGAATCTCAGTTTTATAAACTGCTTTATACAGATGGGCAAATGATTCATGGTGGTTAGAACTTTCAATACTTTTTTACCTTTATGTTCTTACCTTCTCTTAAATTTTGGCCTGGCATATTCCTTGAGCTCTTGAATAACGTAAAGTTTTTTTGTTTTGTTTTTACAGTTTATCTAGTTTTTAGATGTCTTCAACAGAAGAGCTGATCCAGATAACCTAGCCCAACAATATCAAAATTTTAAAAAATCAACCATTTTCTAATAATGTCCATCAAGTTATTGGTTTTTGTTGATGTTTTCGCTATTTTTTTTTTTAAGTTAGATGCAGGACAGGGTTTGGAAGTTCCTCAAAAAGTTAAACACAGAACTTACCACACAATCCAGGAAATTCTACTACTAACTAGATACCCAAGAGAAGTGAAAACTTACACCCATACCAAAACTTGTACACAAACTTCACAGTAGCAAATGGAATACTATTTGGTCACAGAATGAAGTACTGATACAGCTACCATACGGAAGAACCTTGAAAACATTATGCTAAGTGAAAAAGCTGGACAAAAGACCACATACTGTATGACTCCATCTATATCAAATTCCCAGAATAGGTAAATCCATAGACACAGAAAGTACATTACTGGTTGCCAGGATGTAGGGGAAGGAAGAGTTGGTAAGTGATTGCTAATGGGTACTGGGTTTCTTTCCGGGTTGACGAAAATGTTCTGGAATTAGATAGCGTTCATGGTTGTACCAACTTGTGAATGGACTAAGAACCATTGAACTGCATAATTTACATTGGTGAATTTTATGGTATACGAATTATATCTCATTTAAAAGAAGAGGAAAAAAGTTAATCTCAGGTATGCCTACCACATTTCAATAAGTAATTAAAATATGCATTCAATTTCACGACAGTTAAGGATGTCTGGAGCAATTATTTATAAAGATACAAGGTGACAGTACTACTACAGTATTAACCTGATTAATTAGGTTACTGAAAGCTCTGGGAATGTATACTACAATCATGAAGTTATCACACTGGAAATCATATCATATTGTCCTAAGATGCACTAGCCCATCCTAATTAAAGTGTTGCCAGCATTTCTATTCAAGTAATTTTGTGTATTTACAGGACCCACCATAGTGGCCACTAGCTACACTAAGACGCCTCACTGAGCATTTCAAGCTATCCCTCCGATTATCATTTACGTTCATGTGCAGAATACAAAGGTGCACAGGTTTTGCGGTTTATGAGATTATCCAAGAATGCATACACTGCAATAGAGCAGAGGCCTCTATACTTATCTTTTTAAGTATGTTTACTTCTCTAAAGGTTGGAAGTAATATATATTAGTAGATGTGGAGGATGGGGAGATAAGGAAATAAAGTTATTATTTCCAGTGTTAACAGAGTAAAAAGAATCACCTCCTACACATTGAGTGTTCCTTCAACTTAAACATATTTTATATTTTTGTCCCTACTAGATTTTGTAATATTTAATGAAGCTTTAATTATCATAAATACTCTTAATTTATGATTAAGTGAATGCTGAAGTACACACCACTACCTTTAGTTCCATTTTATAGGTCACTATTAAGCTGTGTGCTGAATCTTTACTGAGCACTGTGAAAAATACTAATGTTCCTTAGCCAAGTCTTTGCCTCAAAGGATCTACAGTCTTCCTTGCTCTCTTTGGACGTGGCTTACTCATCAGTTAAATGAAAGAGCCAGATCAGAGTTTCCCAACTGTTCTATAACACACAAACCACTTTTCACAGCATTATTAGGTCAATTCTCTCTATATATAATAATATGTATGTTTTACAAATTATGCAAATTTTCTATAAATCAATTTTTAAACAGCATGATGTGTCAATATATTATATTCCTCAGAACATGGCCTAACCACCCACTTTAATCTCCTCTCTCCATTCAAACCAAATGAATTACATTCCTCTTTCTGTAATTCTCAACATTACTAAAGCCTATCAAAAGTAATAGGTGAGATAATTTAGTTTATTTTTAAAAGCTACACACTTCTTTTAAAATACTGCTAATCTGCTGCCAGATTAATTCCTGTAACAATGATTTGACTACTTAAAACTTTTAAACACCCCTCTAAAGGCTGCCCAATGCCTATAGGACAAATATTAAATACCACAGCTGGGTATTCAAGACCATCTACCAACTATATTCAATTTGTCTCTTCCTTACCTTCGATTACTCCCCTATGCAAAGCCTCTATTCCATAAACATTTTGTATATGATATAAGGTAAATACTGAGGCTTATTTTTTTTCTATATGGATATCCAGGTTTTCCAGCACCATTTATTGAAAAGACTGTACTTTTCTCATTGATTTACCTTGGCTCCTTTGTCAAAAATCAATTAACCATGTATATGTGGGTACATTTCTGAGCTCTCTATTCCGTTCTATTGAACTACATGCCTATCCCTATGCAAATACTACAATGAATTAGTTTTGTAGTAAATCCCAGGGGTGTAACATCTGGCTAGACTAAGCCAATCAGGACATTCTATCCTTTCTCTACCACTGTGTTTAGTGTTTTCAGAGTGGGAGATGGAGAGGCAAGTGATTTAAACAGTACAATCAGAATTAATTTTAGAACATCTGCTATGGATTCTGGGACACAACTGATCTCTGATACTTTGGATAGATGCTCACAATATAGTAACCAATAGCCACATGTGGTTAAATTAAAATTTAAAAAGATTAAAAAACTCGGGTTTTTCAGTTGCACTACACACTCAATAACTACACATAGTTAATGGCTACTATATTGGACAGCACAAATATGGAACATTTCCATCATCACAAATTCTATTAGATAGTGCTGCTTTATATGATGCTGTGCTCGCCTATAAGGCCTAGAGCTGCCACTGCCATTTTATCAACATGAAAAAGCCAGTGTGAAGACAATGATGCATGGGCAAAGGCAGAGACCTGGAGCCCGCCTAAACACAGCCTAATCTCTACCGTGCCGCTGGGATTTTTGTTACATGACATAACCAATACCCCTATTTTTATTTATTTATTTTTTTGAGACGGAGTCTCACTCTGTCGCCCAATACCCCTATTTTTAAGACCAATTTCAGTGAGGTCTTCTGTCACCTGCATCCGGAAGCAACCTATAGTTTTCAAAATGCTTTCACACACATTATTTTAACTGATTATCAAAACTCAGTAAGATTTAAAATTTTAATACTGTTCTCTCTGCCCTATTAAACATTGAGCTTAGTAACCCAGTACACTAATCATTCAATAAATAAATGGATAATACAGCAAATATATGCTAGTTAGAATACTAAATACAAATATTTACTTTACTAATAAGTGACATATTAAGTAGGATTTGAGAGTCTAATATCAAATAACTTTCACAAAATATCTAAAACGTTATTTTATACTGTCTTACAGCACAAAACTGATAGGTTTTTAAGAGACCAAAGTAACAAAACCATTTTTAAAAACTTAATTCAACTATATAAATGTGGAAAACCACAATAAAAATATTTTAATTATATAATATTATGGGATAATCCTATATGAACATGGGTGGCACAAAAAAAGCAAGCTAATGTCTTGAATTCCTCTACAAATACTAGTTGCTACTTCTACGTTCTTTTTTCAGAGCATAAACATTTTTTAAGATTTTCGAGATAGATTCTGGAAATAACACTTAAGCCCAGAAATTACCACAAAATAAACCAGTTATTTGAAAAGAAAATTTATATAAAAACAAAGCATGACAGAAAAATATTCTCCACTGAATTACAGGAGATAAAGTCCAACATGCATAATAAAGCTTTGGGTTATTCTAGAAGGCTTAAGCATGAAGTGCCTATTTACCAAGTTTTAAAAATCACTAACATTTTAAAAACAATATGGAAGGTTTACCTTCTCATGTTTTACTGCTAATGAATTAAAATGAGAACTACAAGAAACATTATTTGAGGAAAAAACCATAATCCCATATCAATTACCTAAATATATAATGATATTCTTTATAAAATACCCTTAGCATACACAATCACCGAAACATGTTAGAAATTTGAAAATCAACCAACTAAACAAAAACCTAGAAAATTATAAGGTATGTCTCATTTTCTAAAATATAATTCATACTGTCATTTGGAAATTTTTACCAGTACAGCACTGATTGCATAATTGTAAATTAAAAAGTTGAGTTATGACTAATCTATGCAAGAAGGTATCTTTCTGTAGAATCCAGATCCCTAGTCTCTCTGAGAATAGAGCCACAAAAATAACTTCAAAATAAATATGAAAACTATACGGCTGTCTCTTTAATTTTAAATTATGTGTTTGAAGTGCCAGGTTTCACAAAACTGCATGTCTGCATTAGCTATCTATATATAAGAGAACTGAAAGATCATTTAGACTATATACATCTTACTTTACAGGCTGACACAGAACATTGAGAAACACGGGAAGCACCTAGTATCTTCTGCCCTAAATGAGCTTCTGGCTTGAATAGCAATATAATATCTTATAATATTTATATGCTTAATGACTAATATTTGATGAGAAACATAAAAATGTTGGCATTCTAAGGGTCTTTTTAAATCGACACTGAAGTGTATCTAACAAAAAGACTTCCGCCGTAAGATAACAAAATAGCCAGCATATCATCTTACTAGGAAAAAGGCAGCAATAGGGTCAGTTACCACTACATTCCCAGTGTTTAGCAAAATGCCTAGTATATAGTATGATAAATATCAGTACAATACATTTCAAATGTACAACTATTACATTCAATATTTTTACCTCTTTTCCTTTTTCTTCAACTCCCTTCAAAAAATTACCATGCAGTTCTAACACAACTTACTGCTTGGGAAATGCAAGGAGAAACCTAAGCAGCTATTTTATTCAGCTCTTTCAGTGGCTATCCAAACCTGCAGGGTAAAGTTAAGGGCCTTATATAGCTCATGAGGAGCTGGTTGACTTCTCAGGTCTTAGCTATTCCACTCTTCACAGTATACTACAGTGACACCTGGCTGATTTCAACTTCATACACTAACTGCAGTGTCTCATTTCCTAATTTCCATATAAGCTGCCCCTCTGACCTAGAGCACCTTTGTTTTCCACCTACCATATCCTTTAAAGCAAGGGTCCCTAACCCCTGGGGCCACAGACCCTGTTAGCAACCAGGCTGCACAGCAGGAAGTAAGTGGCGGGCAAGTGAGCATTACTGCCTGAGCTCAGCCTCCCATCGCATCAGCAGTAGCATTAGATTCTCCTAAGAGCATGAAACCTACTGTGAACTGCACGACCTAGGGATCTAGGTTGCGCATTCCTTATGAGAATCTAATGCCTGATGATCTGAGGTGGAACAATTTCATCTCAAAACCATCTCCCTGTCCACATTCCTCCCACCCCCAACCCCCATCCCTGGTGCCAACAAGGCTGGGGACTGCTGCTTTAAAGAACTCTGGTGATAGCATCACCTCTAGAGCAACTTTTCTCTGACCACTCTCTCAATCCTCTTTATCTCCTCTTCTTATTGGTCAAAAATTTGACCAAAGCAACAAATATCTTCTGGAGAAAAAGGAACACTTTATCTGATGGTAAGTACTATTAATAAAATATTCAATCCCTGACACATACAACATGAAAAGAACACATAGGTAGGTATCCATCAAATCACAAGAAATGTACTACAGAAAAAAGTTCAGTTATATAGACAAGTGTTATCTATCATCTTTTCCTCCCCACACGAACCCTCATTTGTGTATCAATGACATCAACCTCTAATGGGGAAAAATATGACCTCAAGAAAAACCACACTTAGAGACGCGTAGTCCCTTACACAAACCACATAAATGAAAACCAATAATTGTATGAAAAATAATATTCAAATACATAGCAAAATAAAAGTAGTAAAATTGAAATTACAAGAGCTATGGTGACTGCTGTGTGAGGTGATGGTGCAGTGACATGTGGGAAGTGGAGGAGAGCCATGAGGATTGTGTGCCTCACCCTGTGAATCATCATCCTGCTGCTTCAGGCTCTGTTAGGAATAAAAGAGCAGGGCAGGGGACTGGAGGTGGAGGAAAGCTTTGTCTTGTCTTCAGATGTCTCATTATTTTTTCCCTTTCCCTGCTGCTCCACTGCAGCCCTGTAAGACATTAGGCAAGCCTCTTAAATACTCCCTGTCTGTTCCATTCCTCGTCTATAACATGGAGAGAAACGATGACTGGCTCAAAAAGCCTCTTTGAGAATATCATGATACTGTCAGAAAATCCAAGCATAATCATGCTTCTACTTTTGTAAGGTCAAGCACTAGATGATCTTAGGAGATAAGTCTTTTTTTTTTTTTTTTGCCATACAAAGGGCTGGTTTTAATTTTTTTAGAGGAAATACTATAATTTAAAAAAAAGAGTTCCAAAATATTTAACAGAATCTCCAGCAATGATTATTTCCAAAATGTAAAGATTTGGAACATAATTTATACAAAACTAAAAACCACAAGGATTCGTTTTTGCTTTTTCCTTTTTTAAAAAATCCAGCCAATTTGTCACAAGAAAGTTCGGCATGTGATAGCAGCTGTAGCCTCAGTCACTCTTGGAATCGCTGTCCCTCCTCGTGAGGACAGAGCGCCTCACTGAGGACAGCAACACGTCTTCAATCAGCTTCTAGGGTTTTCCTCCAGGTCCGTCATAATTGCTCCAGATTCAGACAGTTTCCATTCCAACTCATCTCTTGTCAGGTTCATGCTGCCAAACACCAGAGGACCAATAAACTGAGCCTTGATATCTCCTTCCAGGTAAACAAATATCGTGGGCAGATTCCTATCAGGATAATTGGGTATGCAGGTTGTTGAAAAGGCTTTGATAAATTTGACATCAGGAGACTTCCTGGCAAGTCCACTGAGGTGCTGATTTATCAGGGCACAGAGGGGAATTCCTTGTTTGTAACGGCGCAAGATGACCCACAAGCCCTCGCCAGCTTTGGTAACTTCTTGAACATAATCCTTCCCTGAGATCTCCGAAACTTCTCCACATTTATTCTTCAGTTTTGTTGCTTTCCACTAAGCCAGTCTCTGCCGTCTGTACATTTCAATAGCACGTTCATCCTCCTCATTAAACTCGTCTTCATGATCCTCCAGCTCTTCCAAAGTCATATCTTCATGTTTTCACCACTGACTGCTGGAGGATGCGCTGCTCCTCTTCTGCCTCGTCTTCCAATTCTTTCAGACTTTCCTTGGGGGGTAAGATACCCTTTTTGCGTAAGATGTCATTCCACTCAGTGTCTGCGTTGGGGTCCTGCATCTTGTTTCCAGTTCAGTTGCTCAAGCCAGCTGTGCCCGAGATAAGTCATTTAACTTTCTTTTTTGTTCATCTGAGGAGCCAGATTCCACCTCCGACTCATCCCCACCACCTCTCAAAGAAGCACCCCTCAAAGAAACTACACTCACACAAGCTCTTATAACCATGTAGAATCGAACTGAAATGTAACCCATTAGAAATGTATTCCTTAGGTGCAATTCACACCAATACTGCATACTAGTTTGAGTTACTTTTTAGAGGGTTTTAAAAATTACAGTTTGTGCTTGCTCACTGTTCGAAATTATTTCAGGGGATATTCTTGGGGATAAAAATGTTTAAAAAGCTGGATAACCACTCCCAAGAAACTGTTAACTGGAAACTTTTAGTCTATAACTGCACTTAAGGCAAGTTAATTCAAATTAATTCATGACTGCTTCGGCTTCATCTCAAAAGCTGCAGATTCAGTAGGTCTAAGGTGGGACCAAGAACTTGCATTTCTACGAAGTCTCTGGGGATGCTGATGCTGCTGGTCAGGGCGCTACACATTTTGAGGACCAGTGATTTTAAATAATGTACTCTCAAGTATAATCACTTTCACTACCATCTGCTTTTATTTTCTAATTGACAGATGGATCTTATACTGATTCCCTATGTTTCTTTCTTTTAGATGTTACTTCCAAATTTTTTTGTAATTTGAAAATAGGAAGGGATTTTTAAGACTCAAATAAACAGATTTTCTCTTTCTTCAGAATCCAAATTATCAACATCTGACTTAATTTATCACTGTGCCTCCATTGCCTCAATGTGAAATAAGGGCAACAGTAAGAATTCAATAAGATAATTCAAATAAAGTCTTTACTAGACCATGTTAAGTGCTTAATAATATCTATTATTCTTGCTGCTATTATCCTCACTAATTTTCTGTTCATTATTGAGGAAAACTTATTAATGATTGCTATATATTATACATTATTGGTGTATGTATAAAATCTTATCTATTTATGGTAAAATGTTCCAGAGCTCCACTGGATGTAGTAAACTAGGGAGCAAGGGGAAAGGATAATGTCACAGACCTGGGTCCTAATCCTGGTTCTGCCACTAAATTGCTACATGACTCTGGGCAAGTCGTTTTAATGTGCATCCCAATTTCTGCTTCTGAAAAAGCTTACCTTGGATATGAAGCTTAAATGAGATAGTGCGAGATTTTTTTTAAGTACTGTAGTATTCCTGTGGTGAAAAACTCCTCTCTTTGGGAATAGTGCACCAGATATTAACAAGAGAGATAAATGGCCATGACCCTTTTATTTACACCCTTAAATGACAGCACAATAATCTGAATTGCCACACAAATGATTTCAGAATGTTATCAAGTCACGGCTATTTTTAAAAAATTGTAAGCAGAAATATTTAGTATTTTCAATATTTCTGCCAAACGACAGGAAAAAAACATGGATACAAAAGTATTCTCAGGTGTTTTTTAGGTATCACCTGCTAGAATCCTCATTTGTTGCCTTTTAGCATAATTGTTCTTTTGATGCAGAATCCCAAAGCCTCTATTGGCTCTGGGCTTTTATTTAGTATAAATTCAAATTACACACATATACATGTGTATGAACAATGGCAACTGCTTGTGTTGGTAATTTCCATCTGTAGTTTCCTACACTCTAGGACATATCTAATATTCCTGTAAAATTATATAATATAGTTCATAATTTTTAATCTTAATTTTACTGGAAAGAAAATTGAGGAGTTATAACATTTTCTTCATACATTTAAATTAAATTACTACATTTTATAGGACCAAACAGAAGTCTGCCACCTATTTTTGTATCCATGCTTAAGAACTTGAAAAGATAAAATGTGTGTCTTTGACAACATTCTTTGTGGAATGTCACCTAATGAAATATGGGAAATAAAGTTATAAAACTCATGTTTTGTAAGAAATATACTACTGAAAAGCAGTGTGGAAACATTTTAAACACAGCAATGATATTCTTCATTTCAAAGAAACTGAGTTATGAAGTCTCTTATGAATCTTACCCTAATGGTAATCTCTTAATTTACTAAGGTGTAAGTTTGCTTTAGCATATATTCAGCTTTCTTAATGTAGGGGATATATACATCCTCAAGACACTGCAGACCTTAATTTAAAATACCTAAATGCAATTTAAAATATGTAAGTACAAATTAAAAAAAAAACCTGTATAGAAATAATTTTTAAAATTTTATCAGCTCTAACCAAAGTTTAAAAAATTGATTAAAATTTTAAATTTAAGAACTAGTTTAAAAACATAATATTAAATGAGACAGAACAAAGACAGATGGATTTAAGTTTCTAAATAAAATTGAAACAGAAAAATAAGAGCACCATTTCTACTTATAATCAACAATATTCAAATACCAACTACTTTTAATACATTATATTAATCTTATGGTACTCCCACAAAACACACGATACCTAACTCCACAGACCTAATACATGTGCATCCTTGTACTACAGACTACACAGGTGTGGTTAACAGCACATCTTCAAGTACATCCTCAAAGGGCTTGTATACTGGATACAATAGAAGAGGAATACATCTAATGAAGACGCCACGTTAATATACTCAAGACTTTGTCAAAGCATATTTCAGTAATATAGGGAAAGTAAAATCCTGCTGATTTTAAAGACTAACATATATGCAAATGGCAACATGTGGAGTCAGGTTATAGTCCTTATGGAAGTTGTTGTTTTCAGAGTTTGTGTCATTATTGGTCATATAATGACACAAACTCTTAAGTATACTGGTCATATACTTTAGAAATCACTCTAAAGTAGATCACTTATAACTGTTTATGCCTCTATTTTATCCTGATGTTTTCAACCACATGAGATGGCTGAGGAGCAGAACTTTATTACCAACTTGTTCAAAGTTCTTATAAATACACATAAAATCTTCAGTTGGTAAAAGCGTATCTCAATGGTTTATAAAAATATGGGTAGGAAGAATATTCTTCTGGCCTGAATTAGGAATCTCTAAATAAGATCAACTTGCAAAGCACATAGAAGCCCCTCAATCTTTGTCAAATGAGTAAATGGGCATCAAAAAGCCTGCTTCCCATTAATACAACTGCCTGAAAGGAAACTGTAAAAAGGAAAAAATGGTATTCCAAAAATATTCTTCAATGAGACACTTGTAAAGCACTTTGTAAAAACTAAGACCCATAGGAAGCTCTATGTAAGTAACTTCATTACTGTTATCTTGTAAACTTAATTTGGACCACAGCAAACTGTACAGATGCATCAGCGTAAGCCATTACACCAGTGGCAAAAAGAACTCATAGGTGAATTGCACTACTAGTGAGGATGTAGGCTGCATCATCTTCATATGTGAAAAAAGGCCTGTCTTACAAGTTTAACATCCACTCTCTTAATAAAAGTTGACTCAGTAAGATGTTACTATACAAGAAGTGTGAATTAAGCCTTGTAATTTATCCTACCACAATAAATTAATCCCTAATGATCTAATGTGTCTTCTATCTACTGTATTTAAATAATTTAGAACTTCACAAGGAGCTATTAACACGATTCATTTTAACTTATTTTGAGGAAACGCAATTAAAAAGAAAACATCAAAATCCCAATATATAATTGAGCTGCAAAAAGTTTTCCTTCATATTGAAACAGACTGTAATATTTGAGACTGCTTAAAAAAATGTTTGGGATCTGCTCTCTTACACTTTGCTGACCACAACAGAGATGAAGATTGAGGTAGTCTGAAAATTCTATGAGGATTAAATCAGACTACATCCTCCGTATTCTCTAGGGAAGTAAGCTTTAGGCAGTGTGAAGTACCCTCGGCTTCCATGGACCAAGAATAACAACTGCTGCAATGAAAGAGCAGAGTAGTTAGGGTTAAGGAGGTGGCTGCCTCTATAATGAAATTAGCTAGAATACTTATTTGCTGACATTATCAAAGTCAGCTCCATTGGTTTGAGTTGAAGCAGTGTAACTTTTGATGAGCCATATAGATTTATAAGATAAGAAGCTATTTTAAACACAACAGGGTTACTCTCCATTTCAAGGAAATCCAGTTATGAAGTCTCTTAACAAAGCTTACCTGAATGATACCCTAATTTACAAAATTACAATACAAAATGTATTCATGACATGTAACAGGGGAAAGGTCTACTATACAGTGTTATAAATAAATGATAACATATAACATAAATGTTAAATAATATAATTTATAAATGACATAAATATAACTGCATTAAGGGGTTTAGCTAAAGATATAACCATGTAGTTTAATCAAAGTTATCAACAAAAACAAAATAAAAAAATTCATATACAATTCAGGGGAGGTTAACAGCAGTGAGCCCCGTAAATAAAACTGTGGATAAGTCAAGCAACAGAGATGAGTCATAGCAGTAATTATGCTATACCTTTACTTCTCATTTGAAGAAATGACTAAAAAGTAACAAAAGCTGTTTTTAAAATATAAGTAATAGTTTTTATGTGTGTAGTAATGGTATCAATCACTGCCTAAAGAGGGACAGTTAAGGCAAAGAAGTATAGGGGAAATTTAAAATGCATTTTTGGAACAATAACAACTTGTGGAGGCAAATAAATTAGATTCTTATACAACAAAACAGCTAAATTATCTTTAATTTTAAATATTAGAAATACAATCTAGATTAGGACTCCATTGTTCTTTTTTAGTGGTTCTACGTAATCCTCAAATGGTTTCAGTACTTTCACCAACGAAATGCCTAATACTTTTCTATTACAAACTAAGCCAAAATATGCATCTTTCAAGTAATAAAAAATTCCTCCATTGAATAAATATAAAACCTCCAAATATAAACAAAAGAGACAAAAGTAACTATGAAGCTAATTTAAAATGTGATTAGAAATACACATGGAAAAGTTATCTTATGGAAGATCTTGAAACAGAGAAGATAAAAAGGGGGAGGCATACTGGTTTCCATTTTGAAGGTTTTATTGTGAAACACTATTTCTGAGAAGATCATTCTAATAATAAATCCTTTTCTTTTTCACTTAATTAGGTTGGTAGAACTATGAGAGCTATCAAATAGGCAGCAGATAAACAAAGAAAATGAGGACTTTCTCCTGTTCCCCAACTGAAGTACTATTAACAAAGCAAATATTATTTACATAATTGTCATTGTTTTCTTAAGTGTTTAAAGTTGTGAGCTGTCAATGACATAATGAAATGATTAAGACATATAAAAACTGTAACTTCATACTGTCCAAAAATGAGTCTCTTACAATATTAATTTTAAAGCTCATACAAAATAAGTAATCATAGATGAAATGTTAATTATGCTGGTATACATGGTAAAACAACATAGTTTACTTTGTCTGAATGAATAGAGTATGTTTATAACACAAGTGAGTCGCCATACAGCAATCACTTTTCTAAGAAATGATTCAGAGAAAAGATACATATATACCTAATTTATGTTTTAGATGTACAAGTCATTCTGACAGTTAATGCTATTAAATAAAATATTTCAGTATTACTTGCAATTCACGTATTACTAGATATGTGTTACCTCAACAATATCCGAGTTGGTTCTGCTTTCATGAGGTTCATTATATTCTGTATACTTGAGAAGAACTTTGTCCATATCAGTGCTAGCATATTGAAACAGTTTGTTAGAGCTGTTGAAAATGATGAGTGCTATTTCACAGTCACAGAGCACACTAAGTTCATAGGCTTTCTTCATTAATCCAAACTTTCTCTTTGTAAAAGTGACCTAAACAATAAAAAAGGTATATTTTTATTAAAAGCATTAGTAGTACTTGAATATGGGCTATCTGAAGATGAATCTCCTTCTTAATACTGAGCCAGATTTCAAAGATGGAAAAGGTTCCCAGCTTTGTCCTCCATATGAGCCTTCCCTCTCCCATTGTGCCACAGTCCTACATTTGTTTTGTATATGAAAGCTCTCTGACAGAGCTGTCTCCTGGGGAAGTATTTCCTTATCCTTGGCGCCACTCCACTACAGAGGGTGAAGAACCGCAGAAAGGACAGTTGATCAGTGTTCCCTTATCATTCAGTTAAAATTGTTACCCTCAGAAACCCCAAATCCCAGCCAGGTAATGTAGCATCAGCCAGACTTTAATCCCTAAACAACTAAATACATCCACTAATCTAAAGTATTTCTCCTCCCTCTCAAGCGGTTCTCTATTGTACCCACTGAAATTCACAGTCTGGAATCAGCAAATTCCCCAAAGTCCTCAAATTCTTCTTTAACTGTTTCTTTCTTTAACTGAAACCTGTTACCTGAAATCCTCTCTTAACAGACACCACCCCCCCCAGAAAAATTTTTATTTACATCCTTTATACTGACTGAAAGCCCTAAAAGAGATGTCTTTTTATGCTCTGTATTCTCTCTTCAACACTACTTTTCTTTCCCTCCCCTTCAAAAACTTCAAATATTTTGAAGCTCATGCCATACAAAAATTATACCACCCAACAACCCTCCTTGGGGTGAGCAAGAGTTACCCTTGATCCCTCTTCTTCTAATAAGGGATGGGAAAGGAGTGCGAGGGAACTATCTGTACTTTCTGCTCAATGCTGTTGTGAACCTAAAACTTCTCTAAAACATAAAGTCTATTTAAAAAACAGTTTTTGAAAGGTCAGTCAGAATATACTTTTGAATAATCTTTGGAATTGTGCAACAACATAAAGTTCAACAATTTTCCCCATAGATACCTAGCATATGACTTTCTTCCTATAAACTTTAACTATTGGCCTAGACTTAAAATCAGTTATAGCAGTAGCTATTAAAGAAGTAGAGGATTTCCACTGTCATGAAAAGCAATTACTGCCACTAGAAATTTTTTTCACGAGCATGACTTTAATATCCTCTTTCATTACAGATATAATATGTACATGTAAAAGCAAAACAACAACAAAATTCATTTCACATGTACAATTCAAAGACGTTTCTGTATGTTTTCAGTCTATTTCCTATGTAGCATGATAAGATTAAACAGTAGTATAGTAGTTGAATGGTTTTCACTAAATTTAAGGAGAGTATCTGTTTTCTCCCTATAGTAACACCAAATGCATTTAACATCTACACATCTTAGCATTTTATCACCTTAATCACTCTTAATTTTATGTAGATCTAATCTCTCTAATAGTCTCAAACCTTATGTTTTCTCTGTATTTCTCAAGTGCACAAAGCACAATACTCCACATATTATATGACCGCTCGAATATTCTGTTAGCTAGTAAATTGAATGAAAATAGAGTTGAGAAGGTTCTTTAAATATTCATTTAACAAGAAAATTTAACTAGCCAATACAATCTAGTCTGTTCATGATACATATTTACAAGTAAATTGTGCCATATACCCAAATCACCTTTTATGAATTATCTTTGAATACTGGTCTATATTTGATACTTTAAAATTCTCGGCAGGGTGTGGTGGCTCACGCCTGTAATCCCAGCACTTTGAGATGCTGAGGCGGACAAATCACGAGGTCAGGAGATGGAGACCATCCTGGCTAACACTACGAAACCCTGTCTCTACTAAAAACACAAAAAATTAGAAGGGTGTGGTGGTGGGCGCCTGTAGTCCCAGCTACTTGGGAGGCTGAGGCAGGAGAATGGCGTGAACCCAGGAGGCAGAGCTTGCAGTGAGACGAGATCACACCATTGCACTCCAGCCTGGGCGACAGAGCGAGACTCCATCTCAAAAAAAAAAAAAAAAAAAAATTCTCAATGTAAAACAGAAATCACAAGTAGAAAAACCTCCACATCTGTTGATGTACTTGTTTTTACAAATAGATTTGGGAACAAACAAAAACAAAATAGAATACAATGGAGGAAAGCAATAAGGAAAGGAATGAAAAATACTATCACTTATGACAAGAGTATATGCCTAGAAGATTAGATTATAACAAAATATAATAAGCCACAAAGCAAGAAAACAAACTGTTAAGAGTCTACATTTTGCCTTGATTTTAGTGTTTTCAGTTCAAAGTAAGTTTTTGGTTGTTATACAGAGATTTTCCTTCTACATACTAGCTTTCTAAGACATCTAAAAGTGAAAAATCAGTAAAAGCCAACTAATTAGTACAGTGTTAGTTAGTAATTTTACAGTATAGCCACGTTTTAGTTCATAAATTTGATATGAAAGAGGTAACGTAATCTAAAATTAGGCTACAGAATACTAACTACATAATTAAAACTCAAGATTCAACTTTATTATTCTAAGACAGTATTTTTAAACTGATGATTTTAATTACATTAAAATGATGTAAATTCTTTATATTAACTTCAAAAGAAATCACAAAAGTTAGTTTTCAATTCAAAAGGGAATAAAGTCATGTTTACTCCTCTCTACTCCTCTAAAAATATGGACACATACATACATATACATACATACATAATAAAAAAGAGACTGAGTTTTCTTCAAGGAAAGTAAGAATCCCTAACTACAAATTTTCATCTGCCAGATTTGCTGAAATTTAGATGAAAATGAAAGTAGATTCAGAGAATTCACACTGAGTTCTTCACAAAAGTGGCAGTGTCCTCTGACAGGATCCTCTGATTAGTGCTACAAGAGTCACAAGTATCAGAAGCCCACGAAATAAGTGAAGAATCTTGTTCTAAATGTAGAATGCCAGGGAAGGTGAAACCAAAACAAACAAAGAAAATAATTTTATAGGAAAGCTATTTCTGTTAACTCATACTTAATATAATTGCCAAAACTGTCAAAGATAACAGATCTAAAATGTGAGCTGGTATGGCTCAGAAATGAATGAGAAGAGAAAAAAAATCAAATCATAACAGAGATTTTTAGCACAATAATAAAAATCAAAGAATCAAAACAGAAAACTAAAATGAATAGAAAAAAGTTGTTTGTATTGTTGACAGATAATGAAGATACCAAAAAAGCCCAGAGCATTCAGCAAAGGAAAACTATTTATTAAAAAATAAAATACAGAAATGCATACAATCTCTTTAAAAAGTGATAAGGAATAATCAAATTCATGGCACACTCAGATTAAGTTACTGAATGTCAAGGTCAAAGAAAGAATACCATGTACACCAAGGAAGGAAGTGAGTCACTTTTAAGAAGGGAAAAAACTCAGTCTGGTGTTAGAATTCCGGCAACATTCAAAGTCAGAAGACCAAATCTCTACGATGTTCTGGGGAAAAGAAATAGGGCCTATAATACCTAGAACGTCAGACCTAGCCAAGTTAGACTTCAAGTATAAAGACAATAAACATTTTCAAACATAAAAAAACTCAGGAAGTACAACACCTACAAGCTGTTGTTAAGGGCAAAAAAACTAACAAGCATTACTCGCTGGAAAAAAAAACAAAAACGTCATCTGAGTAGAATATAAGTTGAAAAAAGTCCAATGCTGCACGCTCAGCTTCTAAAATAAAGCTACTATGTGGCAGTGAGTCGGTGCTACAAAAAATTTGTTGACTAAATCTCTAAAGGAATAATGAAGAAAAAGTGAGAAACCCCAGGGGTACGCTGGAAAATGAATGGGGTCAGGGATGTGGAGGCTTGTAGCCTGGAGAAGAAATCGGCCAGTGGGATTATGAGAAGACAAATTTTTAAGACAGAGTCTCGCTCTGTCGCCCAGGCTGGAGTGCAAGCGGCACGATCTCGGCTTACTGCAAGCTCTGCCTCCCGGGTTCATGCCGTTCTCCAGCCTCAGCCTCCCAAGTAGCTGGGATTACAGGCATCCACCACCACGCCTGGCTAATTTTTTGTATTTTTTTAATAGAGACGGGGTTTCACCGTGTTAGCCAGGATGGTCTCAATCTCCTGACCTTGTGATCCGCCCGCCTCTGCCTCCCAAAGTGCTGGGATTACAAGTGTGAGCCGACGGGCCCGGCCAAGAAGAC
The DNA here is from genome assembly GCF_028878055.3 of Symphalangus syndactylus. Taxonomy (NCBI): domain Eukaryota; kingdom Metazoa; phylum Chordata; class Mammalia; order Primates; family Hylobatidae; genus Symphalangus; species Symphalangus syndactylus. The sequence goes on from NC_072427.2 coordinate 6,836,225, forward strand.
AAATTTTTAAAACAGCAGTTTGGGTTCAGCTTCTGCTTCTCACCTCCGCTGCTTGGAACACTCAATGCCCGCTATATCACAAGAGAATTGGCAGGCATGCTGATGCAGACAGACGCCCTCTACAATAAAACCTGGGCAGTACAAAAGCTGTGCTGGAGACAGGAGTTGAAGACATCAGGTAGAAACTGACTAACCTCTGGCAGTGTGACTTCTCAACCATTCTTACTCAGAACCTCCAAGTTTGGTGGATTACCAGGTAGAGAAAGTATCTTCTTCCAATGTTCTTTTCCCTGGGGGGCTCTGTGTGGAGCTGCAGTCAGAGTTCTTTGCGGATACTATGACTTTTTTGATGGCTGGGGCCCTCTAACAAATTTATATGATCAACTAGGATCATGTAAACTAGTACAAATATACACAAGATCACAGGGAATAAAAATCAACTAGACTGGTGAGTTAAGAGATGTATCAAACTAGACAAAAAACCAATATCCAGCCTTTTATACTATCTATAAAAGACATACCTAAAACATAAGGAAACAGTAAGGTTGAAAGTTAACACAGAGTTTCAGACCTACAAGAAAACACTGGCTCGGCGTCGTGGCTCACACTGTAATCCCAGCACTTTGGGAGGGCCAGGCGGGAGGATCACTTGAGCTCAGGAGTTCGAGACCAGTCTGGGCAACATGATGAGACCTCACCTCTGCAAAAAGTACAAAAATTAGCCAGGCATGGTGCGCACACCTGTAGTCCCAGTTACTCTGGAGGCTGAAGCAGGAGGATTGCTTGAGCACAGGAGGTCAAGGCTGCAGTGAGCCATGATCATGCCAATGCACTCTGGCCTGGGTGACAGAGCAAGACCCTGTCTCAAAAAAAAAAGAAAAGAAAGAAAAGAGGGGATGAGAGAACGGGAGTGAAGGAGGGAGAGGGGGAGGAAGGAAGGAAAAGAAAAAAGAAAAGGAAAGGAAGAAATGTGTAGTTATATCAAGGTGAGGTAAGGTAGACTTAAGACAAATATGCCTTACTAAGGTAAAGATGGTCAATATGTATTGCAAAATTTGCCAAGAAGGTACATCACCTCTAAATATGTGCAAGCCTAATGAAATAGTCCCAAAATGTATAAAACAGTATTATTAAATCAATAAAATATACAGAGAAATTGACAAATCCACCATTGTGGTAAGTACAATTATTGATAGGTCTCAATGAACGAAAAACAAAAAGTCACAAAAAATACAGAAGGTTAGAACATAATAATGAGAGTTATCTGAAAGATATATGGAGACACATGCATCCAACAATCAAATAATACATATTTACCCAACTCCATTCGGAACATTTAAAAAACCAGTCTTGATTTAGGAAATAAAGCAAGTCTAAACACACTTAAAAAGGCTCACAATCTACTGAAATAAGGGCAATATACACCACTATGATAAGCCCTGTCATAAAAGTGTTTACAAAATGTTTTGGTAAAGACTGAAAGATACTATCTGAAACAGAGACAATACATATAGAATTAATATCCAGAATATGTAAAGAACTTCTAAGAGAAAAAAATCAAAACCAACAACCCAGCACAAAATAAGCAGACCACAAAAACAGGTTGCATTTCACTTTCCTAAGACCAGAAAAAAAAAAGAATAAAATAAAATTTAAAAAGGGATAAAGACAGAAAAAATAGAGAGAAAAGAAAGGCAGACAAGACAGATAGAAGGAAAGGCAAAGTATATGGCAAATAGGAATTCTCATACAAACTTACTGCAGTGTAGCTAGTACAATCACTTTGGAAAGCCACTTGAAAACATGGTAAAGCTGATGATGGACATACTCAGCCTAGCAATTCCTTCTGAAAGTATTTATCACAGAGCAACTTTTACCCATGTATAATGAGACAGGTCAACAGATGTATACTGCAACACCATTTATAACAGTAAAAAATTAGAAACAACATAATTGTTCTTTGATAGAAGTACTGATGAATTAAGAATATTTATTCCTACAACTAGCTGTACTGAATAAGAGCAGATGGATCTCAAAACACTACACTGAGTGAAAAAGCAAGTGCAAATGAAAACGTCATTATGTAAAACTTTAAACCCATGTTGAAACAATATTAAGTAATACCTGTTTAAAAAAATAAAGAAAACACAATGCAAATTCATGATAGTGGTTATGAGAAGGAAAGTAGGAAGAGACCAGGAAAAATTATAAAGAGGACAGTAAATCTCTAATTTTTTTCACTTTACGAATAAAAATAAAAATACATATAACAAATGTGTCAGCACTGACATATGTTACTTCTGGATAATGAATATAGCAATCCTTAAATATCGTTCTCTGTATTCTACCTTTGGAACCTTTGGAAAAAACTTTTATTTTTAAACTGCTCTTTCTTTTTTTTAAGTATATGAGGATGTCTGCTTTCAGGTTAGAGGGAGTAGTTGTCGGAACTCCAACGAACCCACTGAAATCAACTAGTAAAACAGGATGAAATACAACAAATACCTTTTTAAAGACATCAGAAAGCTGCTGAAGCAGGAAGACTGGAGATGCTAAGATTCTATAATATCTTTCACATACAAGGTCTGAAGTCTCATTAAAAAACCACCAGACATGTCAAAAGACTGCATCATATAATTGAGAACAAAGAGAAAAAGAGATCAGACATGGACCTACAGATAATCCAGATATAGCTATTAGCAGATATGAACTTAAAGATAACTATGGCTAATATTTAAAAAAAAAAGTTTAAAAATGGAGAAAATGCATGAAAAGATGGGCCATTTCACATAAAAATGAAAAATCAAAAAGAAATTCTAGAATTGAAACTATATTATCAGAAATTAAGAACATACTAGGCTGTTTTATCAGTTAATTTTAAAAAGCAGGAGAAAGGCTTACTAGAAAATAGATTGCTAGAAAATAACTAGAAAACATTCAAACTCAAGTACAGACAAAAAAAGAGTAAAAAATACAGGAGGACAAAATACATAAGAAACGTATGGGACACAAAACAGTTATATGTAACTAGAATCCCAGAGAAGGAAAAAAATGGGACACAAGCAATATCTGAAGACACATGCCCCTTGTGGGTCCATCACAGTAAAAATGTATATTAACAAAGGAAAAGCAAAAGGCTTTAAAGCAACAAAAGAAAAAAAAGACACATTATCTTTAAAAAAAATTTTTTTTAAGATCAAAAGCTGGCCTCTTAACAGAAATGAATGGAAGCTGGAAGACAACTGCTTCAAAGTACTAAGAGAATAAAACTGCCCATCTAGAACTCTACAACCAATAAAAACAGTTTTCAAAATGATGATACAACTAAAAAACAATTAAAAATTATGCAAAGGATTTGAATAGACATTTTTCCAAGGGAGATATACAAATGTCCAATAAGCACATGAAAAGATGTTCAGCATCATTAGCCATCAGAGAAATGCAAACTAAAACTACAAGATACCAGTTTATACCCATCAGGATGGCTACAATAAAAAAGACAGGGCCAGAGGCAGTGGCTCACGCCTGTGATCCCAACACTTTGGGAGGCCGAGGTGGGCAGATCACGAGGTCAGGAGATCGAGACCATCCTGGCTGACACGGTGAAACCCCGTCTCTACTAAAAATACAAAAAAATTAGCTGGGCGTGGTGGCAGGCACCTGTAATCCCAGCTACTCAGGAGGCTGAGGCAGAAGAATGGCATGAACCCGGGAGGCGGAGCTTGCAGTGAGCCGACATCGTGCCACTGCACTCCAGCCTGGGTGACACAGCGAGACTCCGTCTTACACAGAAAAAAAAAAAAAAAAGACAATAACAAGTGTTGGCTAGGACGTGGAAAACCTAGAATGCTGACACATGGCTGGCAGAATGCAAAATGGTGCAGCCACTTTGGCAGTCTGGCATTTCCCAAAATATTAAACTTAAGAGTTACCATGTCATCTAGCAATTCTTAAGTATACTTTTATATACTTAGCAGCAAATATGCAGAAAATAAAATTTGAGAAGAAGTGTAATAATGCTTTAGAAAATCAAATATCTACTAATAAATGTAACAAAAAATGTAGAAGACTTATTTTGAAAACTATCAGCCATTATGGAGAGAATTAATGAAAACCAAACGAAATATAAACATGTTCATAGATTACAAGACTTGACACTGTAAAGATTTCAATTCTCCCTAAATAGATCCCTACACCCAGTGGAAAAAAAATATCTAAATTCCAGTAGGTTTTTTGTTTTCTTAAGTGAACACTGACACTTGGTTTCATTTGGATATTCTGAAAAAGGGCAAGAATAGTCAGCTGGTTCTGGAAAAAAAAAAAATGGTGCAGAACTACACTACCAGATATCATAGTAATTAAAACAGTATAGAATTAAGCAAGGATATACAAATAATCAAATGGAACAAAACAGAGAATTTAGAAACAGTTTCACACACATATGGTTACTTGACTCATGATAAAGGCAACCCTGTCATATAATGAAACGAAGGATGGTTTTTGCAATAAATTGTACTGGGACAACTAAATATCCATCTGGAAAATAACAAATCCTGACCCCTACACCTCAAACCAAACACAAAAATAAACACCAAATGGATAACAGGTCTAAAACATGAAAGGTTAAAAAAAAAAAAGAGTTCTTACAGAAGAAGGCATAGAAGAATATCTTTATAGCCTTATGGTAAGTAAAGATTTCTTAAACGTGACACAAAAGGCACTACTCATAAAGGAAAGGGAAAAAAAGGTAAATGGGAAACCATTAAAGTATTATTGATTTTTTAAAACATTAAGAAAGTGTAGGCCTGGTGTGGTGGCTTATGCCTGTAATCCTAGTGCTTTGGGAAGCCAAGGCAGGAGGATCACTTAAGGCCAGGAGTTCCTGACCAGTCTGGGAGAGACACCATCTCTACAAAAAAATAAAAGAATGGGTCGGCCCTAGTGGTACATGCCTGTAGTCCAACCTACTCAAGAGGTGAAAATGAGAGGATCACTTGAGCCCAAAAGTTTGAGTTACAGTGACCTATGATCACACCACTGCACTCCAGCCTGGGCGTCAGAGCAAGACCCTGTCTCTAAAATAAAATTTTTAAAAAAGAAAGTGAAAAGGCAAGCCATAGTTTTAGAGCTAATATTTATAATGCATATCATGGACAAAACACTCATCTGATTATATGGAATGCATATTAAGAAGAAAAAAGCAGGCAGCCCATTAGAAGAAAACAAAATGAAGTGAACATACTAGTCACAAAAGAAGATATATATCTAAATGGCCAATAAAAATATGAAAAAGTGAGCACCTTCATTAGACATCATGGAAACTTAAGATTAAATTACTATTGTTCACCTACCAGAATGACTAAAATGAAAAGGACAATACCCAGTATTGCTCAAGACCGCAGCAGCTAGAACTCTTACACTCTGCCAGCAGAGTGTAAACTAGTAGAACTACTTTAGAAAACTTCTGTCAACTACTAACCAAATGTATACCCTTATGACTCAGCAACTGCACTCCTATTTACCCAAGTGGTCATGTACACTATCGAGAATATTCAAAATTACAGTCTTCATAATAGTACCAAAGTAGAAAACAATCCAAATGTCCATTTACAATAGAAAAAAGTAAATACATAAATTGTATTCTATTGACACAATAGATTATACATCAATGAAAATGGACAAGATATATTTACATATATCTACATGCAACAATACCACTGATAAATTTCACAAATGTAATATTGTGCAAAAGAACACACACTGTTCTATAAGCTCAACAAGAGGTGTAATTAATCTATAGTGTTAGAAGTCAGGATAATGACTCTCCTCGGGGCAGGGGAAACATCTGGGAGACAGGATAAAGGGTGCCTCTCGCGTGGTGCTCTGGGATATGCTGGCTACATGGTCTTCTTCTTGGTGCAAAAATTCACTGAACCACACTCAGGATTTCTGAATTTTTCTTAATCTTATACTGTAATACGGTTTACTTTTTTAAAAGTGTTTTAGATAAGAAAGAACAAACATAAGGTTTCATCAGAGGCTTCTAAGTGGAAGTAAAGTGAAGCAGCTCTTTAAGTGTATGATACTGTCACCCCTCCACCACCCACAAGATTATCTGTATACTGTTTCAATGATGAAGTGTGATTTTTATCTTGCTAGTTCACACCTGTAATTCAAAACTCTTATTTGCTACTACCTCCTCCAATAAATAGTCCCTAAACCACTCCATCAGAAGTTAGCAGTTTCTTCTATAAACTCTACCAGTATCTGATATTATTTCTATTTGCCACATATTTAGATCTCCTATGTAGGCTATATATTTTTAGTGAGTTTCCAAGACCTAACACAGTCTCTTGGGATATAGTACATATCTGAATCTGGACAAATAAATGACATCTCTTTTCTTCTGCAAAGATATAATTTTTCTCCCTTTCATGAAGAAACATGAAACTTTTAAATCAGAATCAAATTCTAAAATCAATAAAGATACTCTTTTAGTTTGTGACAAATTGTTTCTGTGTCTAATTTAACCTGAAAAATAAACTGTCCAATTATTTCTTTTATATCTTTTCTCCAATCTTTGCCAAAATTATCGGAGACAGAAATTCAGATAGTCCTTGCCCCATTTGGCAGCTAGGCAAGAAGCTGACACAGCAGCTAACTCCAATGTAAGAACAGTCTCATTCTAGTTGCTTAGTGGCAGTATCTATCTTTTTAACAAGGTCATTTCCTCAACTCAAAAAGTTCCATTACACAGTCACCTACACAATTCTAGCTGCTCTTCCTCTCTAAAAATGTGAATCCCTTCCACAGGTAGGTCCAGTTTAGTTATGTCCAATTTAAACACGACTATCTACGGAATAACAAGGGCTCGAAAATTTTATGTGTCCTCCAGTTCTCTGCTTGTTACGTTACTCCCCAATAAACCCTATTTTATATTTATACTGCATATATCCATGAAGCAGGTCCCTATGCCTCCTCTACACTTCATAATCCTCAGACTGTGAAGGAAAGATAATTTGCAGCCTTGCTTGGAATCATTCCTTTGGAATAATAGCATGGATAGTTTACCAATCTTCCCTATCGTACCAACCTTCATAATGAATCATACTGTGTGGGCCTCATGTCTTTGTTGAACAATTTCATGAGTTGAAACCAGGGCCTCCTCTTTAATTCAGTCTATGGGAAACCCTCATCACTCCCACCAACTTCCTTACAGGCTGCTCAGTTGAGTTTTATCTCCAATTATATCTATATTCCAGTGAATTACTACTCAGATTTGCACAACACATCTTCAGTTTTGTTCTGTTCCTGGTAAACTTTCTGAAACCACTTGTTGTTGAAACTTCTCCTGATACGCAACTTTCCCAGAGACAGCATCTCTCCAGTAGTTCCTTTATAATATGCTATGAAATTATTTTTCCCTCTTTCCTCTGAACTAAGGAGTTGGTAAACTTTTTCTAAAAGTGTCAGAGAGTAAAGATTTTATGCTTATGGACCATATAGTTTCTGGGGCAACTACTCAATTCTGTTGTTATAATGCAAAAGCAGCTATAGACAATATGTAAATGAATGAGCATGACAGTGCTCTAATAAAACTTTATTTACAATAACAGATGGCCAGCTCATGGACCATAGTTTGTTAAGCCAACATTAGACACTTAAAACTTCTGGCCTCTTCATATACCAGCATCATTATAATTACCTTGAATCTGTAAGGATTTACCCACACTGGAACCGTAAAATAACTTCAATATATTTTATCAATTAAAACTGAGGTACATACATAAATTTATAAATATTTGCAATAAGTATAAAAAATTCTCATTATATATTGGATAACCGGAAAATTTAACTGACTAGAACACATTCACTGATAACTATAGTTAACTTAGCTAATTATAAAAATAGATGTGATAACTTAAAAATAATCAATATAAAAAAGACTAACAGTCAAATATATAATCAAATATATAGAAGACTAAATATCTTATGAAAAACCTATACAATGGATGGTAATGGTGCGGATTGTGGTGACTTTACTTTTGAGTGTCTATGTTTTCTGTGACATATAGCTATAATAAGGAAGTCTCTTTAAAGCAGATGATGAAAAGACACAATTTTATGATTGTTAGAATTTTTCATTTAGTCTGTAACTAAAAATATTTAGACTTAAAATTAAGTTTAAGAAAAACCCAACCATTCTGTCCTATGTTCTTTTTTAAAAGAATATTTATATCAATTAAATAAATTAAAATTTTCATTTACCTGTCGGTTCCTTTCATCCATTATGCGTGTGATTTGTATTTTCTTCCGCCCCATTTTCAGTCACCTTTCCTTATTTCCTTATATTCCAAATATTTAATTCAAAAGTTAATTTTCTTCGATACCCTAATGCATCGTACACAGCTTCTATTATTTCAGCTTCTAGTCCAACGGCTACAGCTGAAATTTTCTACAACATCTAAAAGAAAACACAAATTAGAAGATTTAAAATCTGTAAGTTTACAAATCATGTAAGTGTTATACAAATTTCAAATCTGCTTTTACACTGTACACAGCATTATTAGTTGAAATTTCTGGTTATACAAAATTAGTAAATAAGTTGAAATCTTGTTAACTTTACCCCTAAAATACCTCTTGAATCTCTTTGTGTCTCTAGTTCTGGTTAAACTAATGCAACAATAATGTTTGAGGTTTTCTCAATGTATATAACAACAGCAACAAGAGCCAAGCCTTACTGAGATTCTTCCATGTAACAGACATTTTCGGAAGTACGGGCACGTCTTAACTCATTCAATCCTTACAGCAATTTATAATTATTGCCTCCATTTTATACATAGAGACACTGAGACACAGAAAAATTAAGCAATATGCCCAAGGTCACGTAGTGAGGGGCAGAGCTTGGGGTTATAAACTCAGGGAATCTGGTTCCAGCACTTCTGTTCTTAACACAGAATATCCTTAAAAACTTCTGATGACCTCCATACCAAACAATGAACTAATCTGGATGGCCCGGATCTGTCTTTTCAAATTCTTCTTGCAAATTGCCCTAGCCTCCAGCCAAATTACTATTTGTCAACTCACAAAGCCACTATATACTTTCGTAAAAACATGCATTTAAATGAAACATTCCTTTGGCCATTTAATGAACACCTCCCTTATCAGTCAAGATTCAGTCTGCACTTCCAGATGAAGAGAAAATCAATTTCCCTTGGTAAAATAAACCACAGCACCTTCGTGTGTGTGTGTGTGTGTGTGTGTGTGTGTGTGTGTGTATAAATTCTAAGTCTGCTTTCCTTCAAGACTTAAAAAATCTTTCAAGTGTTTTTTATTCCATTTATTCTGTGTAGTAGGATGACTGGAAATGATATAGTTTGTCATGTTCTGAATGATGGCTGTGTCATTTTAAAAACCCAGTGCTTTCAGACTTACATAATAAAACATGAGGAGATGGGGGAATGAATGCTACAATACAACAGTCATAATAATACATTCCTATGGGAGTTTTATGCAAGTATTTTTAATGCCGTACATGTGTATCGATAAAACTTCAATTGTACTGTGCAAATCCAGTGTGTGATTAAATCTGGCTTTTGCTCAAAAGCTATGAGCCTTTCATTTCTTATCATTTCCAGCACTAACATCAGCACAGCATTTCTTATTTATCTTCCCTCACTATTTTATTTCTTCATTCATACAAACAGTAGTTCATCATCTATTAACTGATAACCTATTAATCGTTCACCTACTTCTAATAAATGTACTTCCAAACACTGAACTATGCACAGAGGATAACATGGTCAGAAAAAAAAAAAAAAAGGATATGATTCCTAATCTAGCAGAGTTCAGAGTCTAGTAGAAGAAAAAGACATTAATCAAACCATAATGCAAATGAGTTTGCATAATTCCAAACTAGAAAGTTCATTTATCTGAATTAAATTTATGGTTCAGGAAAGGCTTCCCTGAGCATGTGTCTCACACTCAAACTCGAGTATGAGATATACACATTAGGCAGGGAGAACAACATGTGCAAAAGCCCCATGACAAAAGGGAACAGGAAACATTAGAGGAACTGAAAGATGGCTAGTCACTGGTGGGACCTAATCAAACACGCTGTGTTGTAGAATATTTCTTTTAACAGATCACATTGTATCCAATTCCCAATATAAACACTTGTAGTGTAGTAGGCAGGAGAAATGTTAATACATTTTACTGCAGAGAGGGTATTGCTAAGGCATGCAAGATATTTTAATGGCTGTAAGATGGATACACTGTACTACCTTATATCACCTAAAAAATTCTGAATTCTAGAACATATTTGGGCATTTTTTGCTTTTGACAATGGTGGAGTAGTTTGCTTCAAACCAAACTTCTTTTGAGAACAACTAGAAAAGAAAAACACAAGATAATCTGTTTTATATCACTAGAGAACTTTCAAAACTAGATAATCTGCAGGGTGAAGGTCTGGAAGAAATAGGTGAGACCAGTCTCTGGACTCATCTGCCTGTAGATTCCAAAACTACTGCCCGAGAGACTGAGAAAGTTAACAGAGCTTTCAAGAGACCTGTGGGTGGACATACAAAACGCAGATTTAGGGCCTGCCAAGGAGGAACACCCCAGTAAACACAGCAGGCATATGGACAGACGCCAAAGAACGATACTCTAGGTATAAAGGTAAACTAGAAACAGAATAGCCCACACAGGAAGAGAAGCGCAGCTTTAAATCATCTCAGTCCCTAACTAGATTAAGGCAATCTGGGCTAACTACTCTTAGTAGCCTAGCTGCATACCAGTAGCAAAAGTAATTCTCAGCAGAAAGATAACATCATCTAGAAATTCACATTTTTTCATGATTCATATAAATGTCTGGAAATCAAAATATAACCAGTCAAAACCCGACTGAAACCAAGAGTTTTAAAATGGCAATAGAAACAGATTCACAGTAGATCCAGATAATGATGTTATCAGAAAAAAGTTTAAAACAAGTTAAATGTTCAAGGAATTAAAAAGTAAAATGAAGAATTTTCATAAACAAAAAGTGGAAAACATGAAATAAAAAAATACAATTTTTAAAAAGAAGTGATGGATGGTTTTAATAATACTTTAGACACAGCCGAAGAAAGAATCAACCCAGAAGATGGGAAACAATAAAACACCTAGACTGAAGCACAAAAAGAGAATGAGAAATACAGAAAAGACTGAGAAATTACAGCACACGGAAAACAGATACAAAATACATGTAACTGGAGTCTCAGAGGGGAGGAGAAAACATATAGGCAAGAAAAAATATCTGAAGACATAATAGCCAAGAACTTTCAAAACTGACCAATGAGACATCAAGCCACAGATTCAAGAAGCTCTATCAATCCTCAAGCAAAATAAATACAAAGAAAACCACATTTAGGCACATCAAAGGGGAGAGAAGAGGAGAAGGAAAGAAAGAGGGGAGGGAGAGGAGAGGGACGGGGACAAGAGTGGGGGAGGGAGAAGGAGGTCCCCCACCCCAAAGAGAGATTTTTTTTTTTTTTTTTTTTTGAGACAGAGACTTGCTCTGTCACCCAGGCTGGAGTGCAGTGGCACGATCTCGGCTCACTGCAACTTCCGCTTCCAGGGTTCAAGCGATTCTCCTGCCTCAGCCTCCCAGTAGCTCAGACTATAGGCACACACCACGCCCGGCTAATTTTTTGTATTTTTAGTAGAGACAGGGTTTCACTGTGTTAGCCAGTATGGGATACGATGAAGTTTCTCTTCAAATAACACGATCAATCTTTTATTTTTTAATTCACAGTACCCCCCCCACCCCACCCCCGCCTTTTTCCCTTTTTCCTTTTTTCTCCTTTTGCCTTTGTTAGATGCCCAGGCACGCCACAGTACCAGGCTGTATCAGTACCAGCTCACATTCCTTTCCTTATTTGGAAAGAGGACTAACTTTCTAGCTCATTACAGATACCCCTTCCCCTTTCCTCTCCGCTTTCTTTTACACGCCCACCTTATCTAAAAAAAAATCAAATGTTTAGCCAACCGGGATTAGTTTAGATTGTAAGACCCGACCCCAGACAATGGGGAAAGGGTACAGGGGCAGGACTTGCGTCAGGAATAAAGGTTCTCGTGCCCCTTTGTTCAGGTGTGCTCTCATGGCGACTGGCCACCGAGGTACCCCTCTGCGCAGAAGTAAATTGCTTTGCTAAGAATCCTTTGTTCGAGTGTTCAATTTCCTCAGGATTTTGAGTGTTATTCCTAACACCAGGATGGTCTCGATCTCCTGACCTCATGATCCACCCGCCTCGGCCTCCCAAAGTGTTGGGATTACAGGTGTGAGCCACCGCATCCAGCCAGAGAGATCTTAAAAGCAGCCAGAAAAATTTAAAAAGATTAACTTCAAGAAGCAACAATAAGAGTTATAGCTAGCTGACTTTTCCCAAATAATAAAAGCCAGAAGACAGTGAAATGGTATCTTCAAAGTGCTGGTGGGGAAATGCCAAACCAAAATTTTGTAACTGACAAAAAAAAAAAGTCCTTCTGAAATGAAGGCAAAATAGAGAGGCAACTTTAAGGCAAACAAACAGAGTTTGTTATCAGGAAAAATTGAAGGGACTTTTTCAAGTAGAAAGAAAAAAGAACCCTAAATACAGCTTGGATATGCACAAAAGATGAAGGGCAATGAACAGGGTTGAGAGGGTTCAGTGAGTAACTCTAAAGGAATAAAGGAATACTGACTAAACAATAATACTTTGTGGGATTTCAAATGTTACAATACGTAAGAGTAATAGTACATAATAGGGGAGGATAGCAAAATGAAATAAAAGTGTCCTAAAATCCTTTCATTGATTAGGAAGTGGAAAAAATGCTCATTTACTTTAGACCTCAATAAGTCAAGGATGCATGTGGTAATCTCTTGGGTAACTATGGCAAGAACAGTAAAAGTACAAATAGCTGAGAGGGGGAAAAATGGATTAATAAATAACCCAAAAGAAGGTAAGAAAGGAAAGACAAATAGCAGAGAGATGACAGATTTAATCCAAATATGTAAGTAATTACATTAAATAGGATTAAACTAAACCTCAGTTTTTAAAAGAATAGAAGTGGATTAAAAAAACAAACCCCAATTATATGAGATGATTACAGAGGACACATCTTAAATATGGGGATACAGAAAAAAAGTAAAAGCATAGTGAAAGATACACCATGTAAAACACCAACCAAAAGAAAGTTGTGTGGCTATCATAGTAAACTTGAATGCAGGAGGCAGACACTAGATACATATACATGGATTGCATCGATAGATACAGAAGGATATTTCAAAACAATAAAAGTTCAATTCACCAGGAAGACACATCAATTCTAAATCTGAGTGTACCTAACAACACTTACAGTTAGGAATCTGCTCCTGAAAATCAGATATTCTGTGCAAAGACCATAACCAGAAATCTATTTCCCATTATTTCAAGTAGGGAAAAATTATAATATGTTACACATCAACCATAATCCCCAATCATTTCTCTTTTAAAATTCAACACACAAAAAAATCCCCTTTTATAGTAAATTACCATGGCTAAGGGATGTAAAATGCTTACTACATGACTTCATATGCAGTTACTTTCTCACTGGCTTTTTTTCCTTCTCCACAATTTAACACTTCCTCAACTTTTTTGTGCATTCTACAAATCTAAGCAAAAATAAGGGCTAAATATGAAAGGCAATTAGAAAAATGTTTAGCACAAACACACATGGAAGACAATGAGTGGCTCAAAGCCTTCTAATATTGTAATGTCTTGCTTATTGCCAGCAACATCAGAGATGCACATTCCCTTTACATGCTTCAAAATGCCTAAATGTAATTCTAATATTCTACAAACTATACTTGGAATATAATTTGTGACTTTTCACATATACCAGTTTGTTAGACTACTGAGTTTTGCGATGTAAAAATACACTTTTCCTAAATAAACTTCAGCTAAGAAACAGGGTATGCCTATATATAAAGCCAACACCAAAAAAACTAAGTCAAGTCTACAATTATAGCAAGGAATTTTTTTTTTTTTTTTTTTTTTTTTTGAGATAGAGTCTCACTCTGTCACCCAGGCTGGAGTGCAGTGGCGTGATCTCGGCTCACTGCAACCTCTATCTCCTGGGTTCAAGTGATTCTCCTGCCTCAGCCTCCCGAGTACCTGAGACTATAGGCAACCACCATCATGTTCAGCTAATTTTGTATTTTTAGTAGACGCAGGTTCACCATGTTGGCCAGGCTGATCTCAAACTCCGACTTTTTCACTGGCCCTAACCCACTTCGTGTTCCTTACTATCCTCCTTATCCAGTTAAGTTTTCACACCCTCACCGCCTTTTGGCTCCAACCCCTTGCCTCCATTTTGTTGCAAAATCTGACCCCTGAAGACCAGCTTCCATGTAGCTAAATATGGCTAGATGAAAAAAATTAGCATGCCAATCAAGCCAATTAATCTCACTTTAAGTTCATGAAGGTCATGAGCCTTAAATCTCAAATATTCCCTTCATATTACAATCTTCCATTTCCAGAAACCTTCCATTTCCCAATTCCTTGTTGATTATTTTATGCCATATTCTCTCTGCTTACATCTCCAACATGCATCAGTCATCTTCACTCTCGGTTAGATGACTTTGCTTGTCTTGATCCTGAGAGAAATTTAAAATGTAGAAAATAATAAGCAAACCTATATTTGCAAAATTTCAGAAGTTTCAACTTTATAAAGATGTTAATTCTCCCCAAATTCATGTACAGACTGAAAGCAAACCCTATCAACACATCAGTGGTTTCTCTCTTATTGTATGTGGAAATTGATAAGCTGATTCTAAAAATTCATTTGGAAATACAAAGGTGAAAGAATAGCCAAGAAAACCTTGAATGATAAAGCTAAAAGACACACATACTATATAAAGCCATAAAAATTAAGATGCTGTGATTTTCCCCCAAAGGAAAACTCAAAGCTAGCAGAAAGCAAGAAATAACAAATTTGAGAGCAGAGATAAATGAAATAGATAACAGAAAAACAACAGAAAAAAAAATCAACAAAGACAAAAGTTGATTCTTCAAAACGATTAACAACTGACAAACCTTTAGCTAGACTGACTAGGAAGAAAAAGAGAAGACTCAAAATTACTAAAATCAGAAATGAAAGTGGGGGCATTACAACTTACTCTATAGAAATAAATGAGACTGTAAGAGAGTACTATGAACAGCTATATACCAACAACTGGGATAACCTAGATAAAATGGACAAATTCCTAGAAACACAAAAGGTTTCTAGAACTACCGAGACTGAATCGCAAAGAAATAAAAAAGAGCTGAATAGAGCAATAACTAGTACGGGGATTGAATGGGTAATTAAAAACCTCCTGACAAAGAAAAGCTTTAGACTCAATGGCTTCATTGATGAATTCTACCAAACAATTAAAGAACTAACATCAATCCTCCTCAAACTCTTCCAAAAAACTGAAGAGGGAGGAACATCTTCTAACTCATTCTATGAGGTCAATATTGCCCTAATACCAAAATCAAAGATACAACAAGAAAACTATAGACCAATATACCCTATGAATAGACACAAAAACCCTCAATAGAATACTAGCAAACTGAATTCTAACAAATATTAAAAGGATTGTAATGGTGATCAAGTGGGATTTATTCCTGCAACGCAAGGATGTTTCAACATACTAAAACCAATGTGACACGCCACATAAGAGAATAAAGGGGGAAAAAAACCATGATCATCTAAATTAGTACTGAAAAAGGATTTCACAAAATACAACACCCTTTTATGATAAAAACACTCAACCAAACTAGGAAAAGAAGGAAACTACTTCATCATAATAAATACTATATATAAAAATTCCACAGTTAACATCATATTCAATGATGAAAGACTGAAAGCCTTTCCTCTAAGATCAGGGATGAGATGTGGATGACCACTTTCACCACTTCTATTCAACACTGTAATGGAAGTTCTAGCTAGAGCAATTAGACAAGAAAAAGAAACAAAGGCATCCAAACTAGAAAAAAAGAAGTATAAATATCTCTGTTTTAAGATGACATGATGTCTTTTGTCCCCTAGAATCCTTTCATGAGCAAGCATGATCTTATACGTAGAAAACTCTTAAAGATGCTACAAAAAAAAAGGTAGAACTAATAAATTTAGTAAAGTAGCAAAATACAAAATCAACACACAAACCAGGTGCAGTTCTACATATTAACAATGAACAATATGAAACAAGAAAATTCAATTTACGATGGAATCAAAGAGAATACAGATGCTACTTGACTTATGATGGGGTTAAATCCCCATAAACCCACCACAAATTGAAAATATCCTAAGTCAAAAATGCATTTAATACACCTAACCTACCAAACATCATAGCTTAGCCTATGCTATCTTAAACGTGCTCAGAACACTTACATTAGTCTAGTTGAGCAAAACCATCTAATACAAAGCTATCTTAAAATAAAGTGCTGACTATCTCATGTAATTAATTCAATACTGTACTGAAGTATGGTTTCTACTGAATGCATATTGCTTTCACAACACTGTAAAGTCGAAAAATCGTAAGTCAAACCACTGTAAGTTGGGTATCATCTGAACTTAGAAAATGAAACAAGGAGGTGAAGGTGAAAAGCTTCCACACTAAAACTAAAAAACACCGATGGAAGAATAAAGACATAAAGAAATGGAAAGATGTCTTATATTCATAGACTGCAAGATCATGTTATTAAGATATCAATACTGCCCAAAGGGATCTACAAACTCAATGCAATCTCTATTAAATCCCAATGATATTTTTGCAGAAAGAGAAAAGGTCACCCTAAAACTCATATGAAATCTCAAGGGACTCCAAATAGCCAAAATAATCTTGAAAAAGAACAAAGTTGAAGGACTCAGACCTGATTTCAAAATTTACTATAATGCTACAGTAATCAAAACCGTGTGGTACTGGCATAAAGACAGACATAAAGACAGTGGAATAGAATAGAGAACCCGGAAATAAACCCTCACATATGGTCAAATGATTTTCAAAAAGGATGCTAAGACCATTCAATGGGGGACAGTCTTTCAACAAATGGTGCTGGTAAAATGGGATATCTACCTGGTAAAGAATAAAGTTGGATGTTTATCTAACATCATATACAAAAATTAAATCAAAATGGATCAAAGATTTAAACCCAACTGCTAAAACTATAAACTCTTAGAAAGAAAACATACAGCAAAAGCTTCAAGATGTTGGATTTGGCAATAATTTCTTAGTCACAACACCAAAAGCACAATCAACAACAAAAAAATAAACTAGATTTTATCAAAATTAAAAACTTCTGTGCATCAAAGCGCACTATCAACAGAGTAAAACAGCAACCCCAAATGAAAGATAGTAATTGCAGATCATGGCCGGACGCGGTGGCTCATGCCTGTAATCCCAGCACTTTGGGAGGTCGAGGTGGGTGGATCACCTGAAGTCAGGAGTTCAAGACCGGCCTGACCAACATAGTGAAACCCCATCTCTATTATATACAAAAAATTAGATGGGTTGGTGGCACATGCCTGTAATCCCAGCTACTTGGGAGGCTGAGGCAGTAGAATCACTTGAACCCGGGAAGTAGAGGTTGCAGTGAGCCATGATCGCACCATTGCACTTCAGCCTGGCAACAAGGGCGAAACTCCGTCTCAATTAAAAAAAAAAAAAAGGCAGATCATATATTTGACACAAGATTAATATCCAGAATATATTTAAAAACTCAAAAGCAACAAAAACATAACCCAATTTAAAAATGGGCAAAGGACTTGAATAGACATTTCACCAAAGAAGATAAACCAATGTTCAGTAAGCATATGAAAAGATGCTCAACATCACTAATCATTAGGAAATGCAAGTCAAAACCACAATGAAATGCCATTTCACATCCATTTGAATGGCTATTAAGAAACGAACAGCAAGCACCAGCATGGGTGTGGAAAACTGGAACACTTGTGCACTGTTCTTGGGAATGTAAAATAGTACAGCTGCTATGGAAAACAGTACAGCGTTTGCTCAGAAAAATAAATATAGAATTGCCGTCTGATCCAAGAATTCCACTTTTAGACATATAATCAAAAAAACTTAAAGCAGGAACTCAGATATCTGTACAGCAATGTTCATAGAAGCATTATTCACAATAGTCAAAAGGTGGAAGCAACCTGAATGTCCACCTGCGGGAGAAGAAACAAAAGGTGGTACATACATACAATGGAATATTATTCAGCATTAAAAAAGAAGGAAATCCTGTCACATGCTACGACAGAGATGAACCTTGAAGACACTAGGTAAGGGAAATAAACTAATCACAAAAGGACCAATCTACCAATGAGTCCATTGGTACGAAGTACCGAAAGTAGTCAAATTCAGAGACATAAAGTATAATGGTAGTTAGTTGCTAGGGGTTGCAGGGAGGGTCAAGAGTAGGGTGTCACTGTGTCATGAGTACAGAGTTTCAGTTTGAGAAGATGAAAACATCCTGGCCCGGCGCGGTGGCTCACGCCTGTAATCCCAACACTCTGGGAGGCCAAGGCGGGTGGATCCTGAGGTCAGGAGATCGAGACCATCCTGGCTAACATGGTGAAATCCCGTCTCTACTAAAAATACAAAAAAAAATTAGCCGGGAGTGGTGGCGGCGCCTGTAGTCCCAGCTACTAGGGAGGCTGAGGCAGGAGAATGGCATGAACCCGGGAGGCGGAGCTTGCAGTGAGCCGAGATCACGCCACTGCACTCCAGCCTGGGCGACAGAGCGAGACTCCGTCTCAAAAAAGAAAACGTCCTAAACAAGGACGGTGGTGATGGCTGTACAGCAATGTGTATTTATTTAATGCCATTAACCTATATAATTTAAAAGGGTTAAAGCAGTAAATTCTATGTTAAGTATGTTTTACAAATTTCAAACAATTTCAAAAAATTTACATACAATTTCAAAATATTCAAATACTGAAAAAAATGCATCTATCTTTCAAATAATTCCAGGAGTCAGATTTTATTAATTCAAGCTAACCACTAACTTTTTAAATCATGCAAGTACTGATTTTTTCAATATGGTAAAGCTAAAGGAGTTTTACTCAAAATGGCAACATTTAAAATCTACCTTTAGAAAACAGATGGGCATTTCTCACATAAACTAATATTATCTTTTCCTAGGAGGGAAAAAAGAATCTCTCTAATTAAATCCCAAGTCCTGTATCTGTTATTCAAGCAACAGGAATGCAGGAAAAAATTACTTTAAACTGAATACTCAGGTAACTGAAAAAAATCTGTCATGTTTTTAAAAAATCAGGAACCAGATTTTTAAAAACATTCCCAATATGGGCTCTACTGTCTTAATTTAAAAGATATCATAGAATCTAGCACTCATATTCAGACCAGTTTAGTACTAATACTGATCACAAATGTTCACAGTCTTTTAAACTCAATTTTGTTTACTGTTTTAAAGAAACCTGTTGCTTAAGTAAATAAATATTTTAAGAGCATGGACTTTAAACAGGGGGTAAACTTTACTTTTTAAACTGAGTCCTTATTAACACCAATCATTGAGTTCATCAGAACACCCCATTTTGATGACTCTGGCCAATCAACTACACATTAAAAACTTTTTTAAACTAGCAAATGATTTTTGGAATAAAAATGATTATGTACAATCAACAACTGAACTCTTTTAAGAAATAAACAGGCATCTCTATCAAAAAATCTTTAAGGATCTATTATTTTTTTAAAAGAGTGGAACTTAAGGATTTAATTTTGGACATACTAAACTTGAGATGGTCATGGACAAGTGAAAATGTCAAATAGGAAACTAGACATAAGACTCATACATCAGGACTAAAAATAAGCACTGGGAGTCTTGGGCATATAGACAGTATTAAAGGGACAAAATGTAAAATGGAAACAGCAAACTCAGCCCCAAGGAACAGAAACACTTACTGCTGTTGCAAATGAATGGCTCCCAAATCATCCTGTAGATGTCAAGTTTTTAAACAGTTTGGGCAACGTTTAAAAACTTAATATTTCAAAAAGAAATGAATTTCAGCTTCCCCTGAAAAATCCATTCTACTTTCAAGAAATTAGTCTAAGGAAAAAAATAATGAGAAAAATCTACAAATAAGGATGTTCATCCCAACACAATCAAAAGAGTGAATACATGGCAGGGGAATAAGATAGAAGCCTACAGAGGTGGCCTGTCCATACAATACTGTAACCATTAAAAAGGCTGAACACTGTACAATAAATGTTCACAATGTATTGTTGTGGGTAGGAAAAATGTAATTCTAGTTTTGTTTTTAAATATTCTGTAGATAGACATTGGTAAGGTTGGCCGGGTGCAGTGGCTCACGCCTGTAATCCCAGCGCTTTGGGAGGCCGAGGAGGGTAGATTACCTGAGGTCCGGAGTTCGAGACCAGCCTGGCCAACATGGTGAAACTCCATCTCTACTAGAAATATAAACATCAGCCGTGCATGGTGGCAGGCACCTGTAATCCCAGCTACTCGGGAGGCTGAGGTACGAGAATCACCTGAACCTGGAGGCGGAGGTTGCAGTGAACCAAGATCACACCACTGCACTTCAGCCTGGGGGATACAGTGAGACTCAGTCTCCCAAAAAAAAAAAGATGTTTGTGAGGTTACAGAGAAAGGGGAATATTTACACATTGTTGGTGAGAATGTAAATTAGTTTAGCCACTGTGGAAAGCAGTTTGGAGATTTCTCAAAGAACTTAAAACAGAACTACCATTTGACCCAGCAATTCCATTATTGGGTATATACCCAAAGGAAAATCAACTAATCTACCAAAAAGACACATGTACGTTTTATCATAACACTATTCACAATAGCAAAGACACAGAATCAACCTAGATACCCATCAACAGTGGAATGGATAAAGAAAATGTGATGCATATACACCATGAAACACTACACAGTCATAAAAAGAACAAAATCATGTCCTTTGCAGCAACATGGAGGCAGCTGGAAGTCATCATCCTAAGCGAATTAACACAGGAACAGAAAACCAAATACCACATGTTCTCATTTATAAGTGAGAGCTAAACATTGAGTGTATACAGACACAAAGGTGAGAACAACAAACACTGGAGACTACTAGAGGGAGGAGCATAAGAGGTGGGTGAAGACTGAAAAACTATCACCTACTGTGCTTATTATTTGGGTGACATGAATATTCACACACAAAACCCCAGTGACACGCAATTTACTCATGTAACAAACATACACACATACTCTGAACCAAAAATAAAAGTCAAAGAAAAAAATTCTGTAGATATTGTGTTCACAGATAAAAGACTAGCAGCATATACTCAAGTTATTTAAAATAATAACTTAAAGGCAATTTAAAAAATTAGTTTCGTTTTTTCTAAAATACACACCATTGTTGTGGTAAGAAAAGAAGTTACTACAAAACAAGAACTAATGGATGCTTTTAAAATTAAGAAGAAAAAAATCCTGAATGCCAGAAAACATTCAAGGATTAACTTTAAACATTACTGAAATGTTGCTTCTACTTTACTATCTTGTGCAATTTCCAGTTACTCTTTCTTCACAACCTGACTGAGGTTTACTGCAAGCCAAGTGAGAAAACCTGGATCCCAGACCCAAACCTGTCCCTAAACTAGTTGTATAACCTTTGGTACCTGACAGTTTCTAAGTAAAAGTGACTTTTTATAACAGGAAAATCCAATTACATGCATTATACGTACCACATGAGGCCAGAATAAAGTACCATACAATTGCAAATATTTTGAGGAAAGGGGTCCAAAAGACAGTATTACTGCAATACTAACACACACATTTTCAATCATGGTATAGAACACATTAACATTTATGATGTTAATATTTATGATCTGAAAACAAAATGAGTAATCAGTTGGCCGAATGGAGAAATAAAGGTTTTCTAGGGCCCTGCTGCATAGTAACAACAGCAATACACTTTACACATAACTTTTTAAATTCTTACAACCTCTTTGTAAGACAGGCATTATTATTATCCCCATTTTAAATCTGAAAAATAACTGAAGCCTAGGCGGTAAATATCACCCCGCCGAGGTCGCAGATGCTAAATACTGGAGCCAAGACAACTCAGGTCTGTGTTACTCCAGAAGAGCACTCCAACCGCTGTATTCTGCTGCCTTCATGAGGGGGTGGGAAGCTAAAGCCCTGCCTCGGTTTTCGAAGCAGCTAGTCTGAGGCAAAATGCACCAGCCTTGCCCAGGGACCGTAGATCCAGGGCTCTCCCCAAGGTAAGGAGTCTGGCTGCTACTTGCCCAGCTCTACCACAGAAATCCTCATCTCACTGCTGCCAAAGGAGCGCTGACTGCAAACCCTAGCGACATAAACCCACCACCGCTCTCACAGCCTGGTTCTTTCCCTCTTCCCCCTTCCATCCTCAATGGCCATGCCAGAGGTATTACAATCTTTCAAGCTTCAAGTGCTGCCACCTCCTATTTGCTCATATTTGGAATGCAGATCTTCCTAGATCCAGTATACCTATCCTTTCACAATTTAAATTTCACACATGCCTTAAAATATAAAGCTTGTCTTTAGCAAGTATACTCGTATGTGCAACCTTTTACAAAAACTTTTTATTTTACTTTTTAACTCACAACTTTTAACTTTAACTTTGTATTTTAAAAATAATTTCAAACTTAGTGAAAAGTTACAAGAACAGTATAGAGAATGCGTGCCTATTACCTAGATTCACCAGTTTTTAACATTTTTCATTAACTTTCATTCTCTCTCTTCTCACTCTCATGGATATGTTCATGTGTATATGTACTACACATCTACATAAACATAGATAAATAAATGTATTATTCTGAACCGCTTGTGGGTAAGTTGCAAATATCACGCCCTTTACACCTCAATATTTAAAGTCGAAATTTCCTAAGAAGAATATTCTCTAATATAAAGATAACCACAGCACAGTTATCAAATTCAAAAAATATAACATTGCTGCATTACTTTAAAGCGCAGGCCATAACTGCAATTTTGTAACTTATCCCAGTAACGTTCTTTAGGGCTTTTTTTTTTTTTTTTGAGACAGAGTCTCGCTGTCGCCCAGGCTGGAGTGCAGTGGCGCAATCTCGGCTCACTTCAGGCTCCACCTCCCGGGTTCACGCCATTCTTCTGCGTCAGCCTCCTCAGTAGCTGGGGCTACAGGCGCCCGCCACCGCGCCCGGCTGATTTTTTGTATTTTTAGTAGAGACGGGGTTTCACTGTGTTAGCCAGGATGGTCTTGATCTCCTGACCTCGTGATCCACCGCGCCCGGCCTTTTAGGGCGTTTTTTACCCTCTTCAGCAACAGGATCAATTCAGCATCATATATCACATTTAGTTGTCAGTCTCTTTAGTCTCCTGTAATCTAGAGCAGTTTCTTGGCCTTTCTCTTTCGTGACACTGACATTTTCAAGAATATAAGCCAGTCATTATACAGAATATTCCTCAGTTTAGGATTGTTCCAACCAAAATACTACACAAGTGATTCTCGATCCTTCTTAGGGTAACATAGCTCTAACATTCCATGGTTCTAATATCTATAAAGCACTTCTAAAAATGTAATATGTAATATTAATTGAAGATTATAATTTCTGCTAAGCAAAGATTAGTATGTTTTACAACTCAAGGGACATCACAGTAAGTGCAATGGATTTACTGACAGGATGCTTTATTGTCTGTGGGGCTTCTGACTACAGAGAGAAATACTGATTTTCTGTGCTTTTTTAAAGTTCGTTTCATTAAATGCTTACATGTAATTTACAAATAAACACTGTTAGGTATCTAGGCAACAATTCATATTCCTTTGGGTTCAACTATGAGAATAAAAGATGAAACAGAAAATACACTAGAATCATTAGAAACAATTCAGAGCAAAGAAGCCTATGACTACTGCTTCTTCTCCCCACAGGCATAAACACAGTTTATGTCAACCACACACTGCTTAGAGACTACGCTAATAGTTACGGGCAATTTAACAAAAAAAATTTAGAATGAAAGAGTAGAAGAAAATGAAAACAACAAAGAAAAGATGAAAGAGGGACTGGAGTTAACCAACCCTGGAACCACCCTACTGTACTTCTCATTCTATGAGATGATAAAGTCTTTCCTGTTTTGATTAGCCTGTTACTTGCAGCAGAAAGTATCCTGATACATACATGCTGATAATTTAAGAGCTGATTATAATCTGTTCCCAAAAGGACAAGGAGATTATAGATCATTCAAAAATGTTTTAGGTAGGTCACTTTCATGTCAAATCATAAATAGTCTTTCTCTGCTCTGTCATTTCATCTTTTATTTTCTATTCTAGCCATAAAAACTGTACTAGTAACATATCTAAAGTGTCAAGAAGACCAAAATCATCTAAGTCAAAATGCCAGATGATACAGAAAGCTAGAAATAGAAAGCAAAGATACCTTACAAATAAATACAGACCATACCAAAAAAAAAAAAAAAACACCAAACACATATATGGCCTTAAAAATGAAACTTCTCACACAGTTCTGAAGTTGACTGTTTCTGATATCCTATAGGTAACTCAGTATGGCAGTCTTTATAAGAAAAGATGATGTGTGAGGTAAGTCCTCAAAAACTGCTGAACAGCAGTGCTGGGTGACAAAAGATAGCATTCAAAGAAGGGCAAGCAATTCTTATAAGATACAGAGATCATAATCACATGAAAAAAGACAAATAAATGACTGTAACAAAGACAAGGCGGGAGACAGTGGAAGAGTAGCTTGTTGATTTGGCTTCCTAAAATCAAAAGCACCTTATAAGACTGCTTCAAAATTCTCTCACATCCAGCCAACCAATCAAAATCCAATTATCTGTTTCAGACAGGTTCTGCTAGCATCAGGAGATAGGCTTTTTCTTACTGTAATCAGAAGCCCCATGGCCACAGCTCTCAATGGTGTACCCATCGACCGAAAGAAAACCAAATATAACATTACTTTACAGGTATCTGGTACCCAAAAGATGTCCCTCATCATCAACTGTCAGTAAAAAGGTGGAAGGCACATGATAGGTGATATATATATATATATATATTTTAGTATATACCTAAGACTAAATCTCTCTGCAAAGGGCTTACTGAAAACAGAGTATTCCAAAAACCAGATCCCAAAGGAGCTACACTGTTAATACTATGCTTAATTGACTCTCATTAATTTTTAGTAGGCAGTAGAAAGTACTGGTAAGATGAGTCTTAACTCTGATGCTAAAAGAAGCCAATATTTAAAATGCATTATAATATATTACCTCATTGACTTAATTTCCATTTGTCTTCTCAAAACTAAGGAAGAAACAGAAGAAATTTTAAAGGACAGAGTGAATACAGCAAGATCAAGCTGCAGTCCTATACAAATGCTAACAATTAACTATTGACAAAAAAAACTAGTCATCAATATTGTAATTTTGTCTAATCTATTCGCAGATATTATAAAATGGATACACATTTCCTAGAAAATATTTTCTCATTTTATCTTTTCTAAAATAATTTTAATAAAGTCTTTACTTTGTATACATGTAAAATACTTATTATTTTTAAGTATTTCAATTTTCTCAGCTGTTTGTTCTCTAAGTTCAGTCTATAATTTTAAACATTGAGATCTAATTTTTTTTAAGAACTAGTCTGACTGTGTGGCTTGATATATGGGAACCACTAAATCTAATTGTGCTCCCCAGCGAAATTTTCTTATTTTTAAGTCAACACAGTTTTTATTTTTAAGTAGTGTAACACAAAAGAGTCCATTTTGAATCCAAGTTCCACTAAATAGCTATTAGTGATCTTGACCAAGTCACTTACTTGCTCAGCCACAGTTTCTTCATTTTTAAAATGAGGCAAAAACCATATTTCCCAGGCCATGTGAATGTTGATGTAAATAAGAGACTGTATCAAATCACGTATAGTACAACGTGTAGCATACACAGGTCTTCCATAAAAGTTCAATAATCAATGGTTTCTCAGTCATTCTGTTTTAGTTCGTTGGTTCAAATTTCACAGAGAAGTGGCATACGGTAGTGGTTAACAGGACAGGTTCTGCAGCATGCCCACCTGGATTCAAACCTCAGCTCCACCACTTACTACATGTGTTGCCTTGAGGAAGTTACTCAATTTCTCTAAGCTTCAGATGCCAAATCTTTAAAATACTGGACTAATAATAATGCTCATAAGCTTGTAAAGATTAAGAGATAACACATAGAAAGTATTTGGCCTAGTAATCTGCACATGTGCTCAATAATGCTGGCCATTATTATTACCATTACTTAATATTAAAAGCTGTAAAATAATGCAATAACCATTACTTACTAAAGTGATAATCATTACTTAATATTAAAAACTGTAAAATAATGCAATAACCATTACTTACTAAAGTGATAATCATTACTTAATATTAAAAACTGTAAAATAATGAGTATAAAAATACTCACAACACATGCACTCAAGTTGCTGTTAAGTCTGCATAAAAGACAAATACCAGAAACTCGGCTTATCAGCCTACTGCAAAGGCCTCAGCCAGAGCTACATCACTAGCCTACCTGGCTATATCCAAGCACATTCTCAACTACTCAACTTAGATACCCTACAGGTATCTCAAAACCCAACATTTTCTTAAACCAAACACACCAAGCCTGTTCCTTTTCTGTACCAGCCACTGTTCCCCTTTAGCCTAAGCACTGCAACAGCCCCCTAACTGGTCTCAGCAGGCACTGTCATTTCCCTCCAATGCAATTTCCTCATTTTCATTACAGCAACCTCTTAACGTTTAATAATCATGTCACTTATCACTGTTCTTAAAAGCCCAAGCCTTTAACATGGCCCGTAAGGCTCTGCCTTGCCCTGTCACTCCTCTACTCATGGAACTCCTCATTCCATGCCACACTTCCTCCTGCCCAGCAAGCTTCTTGACACAAGCTGTTATGTACTTAGAAAGCTCCTCACTCCTGTTTCAGGGCTTTCATACACACTCCCACCTTGCTCTCTCAGTAGCTCTTACCCAAGCCCTTCTCCTCAATGACAGTCCCCCCCATCCTTTGTATCTCAGTATTACTGTTATTCCCTCAAGGACATGTTTCCTAACATCCAAACTATGTTAGGGTTTCTCACGCACTTTCCTAACAGACTGTACTTCTCTCTTACGGCATTTACCTCAACTGTAAGTACTTCCTTATACAATTACATGTTTGATTTCTTTTCCCCCAACCAAACTGTAACCAAGGGAGAAGATCAAGTCTGTTGTATTTACTCCTGTAACCTCAGCTGCTACCATAGTTGCTTAACAAATGAAAGCAAAAGTCAAAGTATGACATTTCACAAGCCCAGGCTGTTGGACATTCTCTAAGAACCAATTTTTTGGAGTTATAAGTTATTGTTGGGCTTGGCGCAGTGACTCACGCCTGTAATCCTAGCACTTTGGGAGGGTGAGGTGAGGGATCACTTGAGCTCAGAAGTTCAAGACCAGCCTGAATATAGTGAGACCTCATCTCCAAAAAAAAAAGAAGTAAATCTTCACTGAACTGCAGAAGGAAAGGTAACTTAATATTTATTAAATATCTTCTACATTTATCAGTAGCTGTGTTAGACCTTAATATATATTATCTCATGTAACAGTAACAATAACCCTGTGAGGTAGACGGCATCTATTCCACTTTCTAAATGAAGCAACTGCGAGTAAAAACAATCAGTACTCACCCAAAGTCACACTAGGAGGCAGAGTTGAAATTCTGGCTCTAATATCATGTCTTTTTCCGTAACAGTACATTATCACCACTGGAACTATTTAAATAGTGGTCAAAAATGTCACTGATATGATAAAACCTTCAAGGAGCCATCTAACCCCAATTTCATGAGTTTATGGTACTTTTCAGTAGTAGAATATTAAAACAATTTCTACTAAGTTGTGTGTGGCTGCACAAGGGAAACTAGAGCATATGGAAGGACCACTACATCGCAATACGTTCCCCGTTAAAAGGCAATTTATCTGATGCTACAACAGGCTGTCAAAATACAAATGCCTTGAGCAGTTATCAGCTAACTTAAGAGTTCTGACCTCCTCAAAGGTCTCCATTTCCCAATCCCTCCTGCTCTGTATATCAACGCTGATAACCTTTCCCTGCCTTCCACGGATATACTGTAGTTTCAAGCATTTGCAAAGGAACTTGAGCTTCTTACTTCCCACTACTACTCCTGCTTCAAGGTACCTTTAAAAAAAGAGAAATAAATGACTCCTCTCAATCTCAATTATTAAAGACTTAGAGGAATCACAATTGCTAGATTACCCACAGGGATGGCCCTAGGAGGGGTGGGTGGGGGGACTGTTAAAGTGTGTATTGTTTAGATTGAGGTTCTCTCAGTTCCTACTGCCGTTTACTATTGTTGCATAAAACAATAATAACTAGATAGTTCAATAAATGGATCAATAAAGCTCACTGATCTAATGCAGTGGTTCTCAATTTAAAAGGATACCAGATTCAGCTGAGGACCTAAAACATATACTCTGCATGCACAAACTTGCCCTAGCCCCACAATAAAACTATCAAATCATAATTGAGACTAATATGCAAGCAAGAGTACTTTTTAAAAGCTCCACAGATGATGATGATGAACGTCTTTAGTTCACAGCCTCTGTTTTATTATATTACAATGTTACACTCTTTATTCAAACACTGATTGGCTATGTGCAAGAGTGAAGTAGCAAAATCATACAAATGAATCAAGTCCTGATTGCATTATATCTACGCACTGCAATTTATACACACATTTATGGCCTTCATTTCCATAGAGAAATCTCTCTCTCCCGTTTCCTTGAATTACATGGCTTTCTTGGTCTTTTCCTTTTTTTTTTCACTTGCTAAAGAAGAATATGAGAAGAATTTTATATTCTTCACATTTCTGAAGGAAAAATACTTTCAACACACCAAAGTAGGGAGAACATACATTCTGGTTTACCTGAGACAGGTGTAATTATTAAGTAAGACCCCTCACTGTCAAAAGTATCCAGGTTTGATAGCAGTTTATTAGAAGTACACCACTGTTTTCCTTTATTTTTTAAAGACAGGGTTTCCACTCAGTTACCCAGATTGGAACGCAGTAGCACAATCATAGTTCAACCTCCTAGGCTCAAGGAACCCTCTCATCTCAGCTCCTCTCCTCCACCTCTGACTCTGCTAATTTTTAAAAAAAGTTTTTTGAAGAAATGGGGTCTCGCTGTGTTGTTCAGGGTGGTGTCTTCAATTCTATATGATTTTTAAATTGAGTTTAAATATGGTGTGTGAATGGTATTCATATACCGTAAAACTCACCTTTTAAAAGTGAATAATTCAGTGTTTTGTTTGTTTGTTTTTCTGAGACGGAGTCTCACTCTGTCATCCAGGCTGGAGTGAGCGGTGTGATCTCGGCTCACTGCAAGCTCTGCCTCCCGGGTTCATGCCATTCTCCTGCCTCAGCCTCCCGAGTAGCTGGGACTACAGGCGCCCGCCACCACGCCCAGCTAATTTTTTTTGTATTTTTTAGTGGAAACAGGGTTTCACCCCGGTAGCCAGGATAGTCTCGATCTCCTGACCTCGTGATCCACCCATCTCGGCCTCCCAAAGTGCTGGGATTACAGGCGTGAGCCACCACGCCTGGCCGAGTTTTTAAAAATCGTATTCACAAAGCAGTGCAACTATTACCACTATCTAATTATAGAACATTTTTATCATCCCAAAAAGAAATTTGATACTCATTAGCAGGCATTCCCCATTCCTTCCTTTCCCTAGTCCCCAGCAAATACTAATCTACTTTCTGTCTCTATGGAATTTGCCTATTCTGGAAATACACAATTATACAATCTGTAGCTTTCTGTGTCTGGCTTCTCTCACTTAACATGTTTTCAAGGTTCATCTGGGTTATAACATTAATCAGTACTTCATCCTTTTTTGGCTGAATAATATTGTACTGTATGGATACACCACATTTCATTTACCCATTCATCAGGTGATGGACATCTGAGTTGATTCCACTTTGACTATTATGAATAATGCTGCTATGAATAATGGTGCACAAGTTTTTGTGCGGACATATACTTTCAATTCTACCAGATACATTGCTAGGAGCAGAATTGCTGGGTCATATGGTAACAACATTTAACTTTTGGAGGAACCGCCAGACTACTCTCTAAGGAGTCTGAAGCATTTCACATTCCCACCAGCAAAGTATGAGGATACTAATTTCTCCACATTCTCTCCAACACTTATTTTCTGTCTTTTTTTATTATGCCATCATGGTGGGTGTGAAGTGGTATCTTGCTGTGGTTTTATGTTGTGGTTTTAATTCCGCATTTCCCTAACAACTATAACATTAAGCATCTTTTCATGTGCCTATTGGTCATTTATTTATCTTCTTCACAGAAAATCCTCTTTGAAGTTGGGTTACTGTCTTTTCATTGTTGAGATGTAAGAGTTCATATATTCTGGATACCAGCGCTTACAAATACATGATCTGTAAATACCTTCTCCCACTCATCAAGTTTTGTTTTGTTTTGTTTTTGAGACAGAGTCTCGTCTGTCACCCAGGCTGGAGTCCAGTGGCACATTCTCAGCTCACTGCAACCTCCACCTCCCAGATTCAAGTGATGCTCCTGTCTCAGCCTGCTGAGTAGCTGAGATTACAAGTACCTGCCACCACGCCTGGCTAATTTCTGTATTTTTAGTAGGGATGGGGTTTCACCATGTTGGCCAAGTTGGTCTCGAACTCCTGACCTCAAGTGATCCACCCACCTCGGCCTCCCAAAGTGCTGGGATTATAGGCATGAGCCAATGCACCCGGCCTCATTTTCTTGAGTGTCCCTAGAAGCAAAATGTTTTTAATTTTGCTGAAGTCCAATTTACCTATTTCCTCTTTGGTTATTTCTACTTCTGATGTTATTTCTAAGAAACCACTGCCAAATTCAGGATCATGAAGACTTAGCCTGTATAGTTTTAGCTCTTACATTAAGTATTTGATCCACTTTGAGCCAATTCTTGCATATAGTGTTAGGGGTCTGAACACCATTTGTTAAAAAGGCTATTTCCCTCCATTGAACTGTCTTGGCATCATTGTAAAAAAAAAAAAAAAAAATTAATTAAAAAAAATCAATTGGCCATAAATGCACGGGTTTATTTCTAGACTCTTAATTCTGTCCCATTGATCTGTTTATCCTTGTGCCAGTAACATACTGTCTAGGTTACAGTAGCTTTGTAGTAAATTCTCAAATTCAAAAGTGGGAGGCCTCCAACTTTATCCTTTTTAAAGACTGTTTTGGCATTCTAGGTATCTTCAATTTCCGTATGAATTTTAGAATCAGTTTGTCAATTTCTGGGGTGGTGGGGAGGGAGACCAGCTGGACTTTGATAGGAATTGTGTTAAATATGTTGATTAATTTGGTGACTGTAATCTTAACAAGATTAAATCTGCCAATCAATAAAGATGGTACATCTTTGCATTTATTTAGGTCTTCTTTAATTTCTGTCAATGACACTTTGTAGTTTTCAGTGTACAGGTGCTGTGTCTTTTGTGAAATTTATTCCTAAGAACTGTATTATTTTGATAATACTATAAATATAATTTTCATAATTTCATTTTTGGATTGTTCACTGCCAGTGCTCTATACGATTCTTGATTTCAAACACTTCCAGTAATATAAAAGATGGTTAATTTAAAATTTTTACTGTATTTAAATATGATACCCTGGGTCCTCTAAATAGTATCTACTAGAACGAAAAAAAATTGATCTAAGTAAGAAACCCAAGTGGCTGTCTACTTTGCTAAAAGATCGTGAAAAACCAGAATCAAGAAATGCCAATTAGTTTTAATCCCAATTTTAATATGAGACAAGGCAACTACATTCCACACACAAAAATGATGCCATATATTTTCTTATAAAATATATAAATAAAAACCCATTCATACTGTATACTCTCTTTGTCAAGCTTGAGAATTATCCTGTAATTTGTAACACAATGGCAGATTTTTTTTTTTTTTTTTTTTTTTTTTTTTTTTGAGATGGAGTCTCACTCTGTCGCCCAGGCTGGAGTGCAGTGGCGCAATCTCGGCTCACTGCAAGCTCCTCCTCCCAGGTTCCCGCCATTCTCCTGCCTCAGCCTCTCCGAGTAGCTGGGACTACAGGCGCCCGCCACCACGTCCGGCTAATTTTTTTTTGTATTTTTAGTAGAGACGGGGTTTCACCGTGGTCTCTATCTCCTGACCTCGTGATCCGCCCGCCTCGGCCTCCCAAGGTGCTGGGATTACAAGCGTGAGCCACCGCGCCCGGCCCTCACAATGGCAGATTCTTTACCCTTATGGAATTATCTTCTAATTACTTTTAATATAAGATAATTTTTCTTTGTTCCCACTAAACTAAGACGTTTTAATTAATGTTTACAATTAAATCCAGGCAAAATTCAAATTCTAAATTAGCCTGAGACTATCATAAGCTATTATTTTATGGAAAATGACTAAGGTATTCCATTTGAGCCTGAATTGTACATGCTATATTATCATATGTTTTTAAAATACAACATTATGTCGTATGAACACAATCACAGCTATAAAGAAATGATTCGGTAACAAAAACATAAACTGTACTTTGAATATAAAGCTCATAGACTTATGGTCATTACTTGAAAGTGCAGTTTGGCTTTATGTAACTTTCATAAAGGCAGAACATACCCTACAAATACACTAATTTTATGAAGTTCTGAATTAAATTAGGTTATTATACATTTTTAGGTAAAATTCAAAAATACTAACATCTGATTCAAGAAATAAGATCAATAAATGTACAAAAATACACACAGCATTGAGAAAAATAATCCCTTACTAACTAGAAGAGAGCAAGAAATCACTATGACCCAAAGCCATTACGAACAATGTCGTGCCATGCACATGGGCCTGGGGCCAAGGAGCAGGTGGGGTCTGAAAGCCAACTTGTCTTCCACTGTCTAACACCTTCACCCTAGCAGAAGCCACTATTTACTTAAAAGCAGAGGGGCCTTTTCCAACTTTGCAAAGACTAGCTGTGGTCTAGCTATGACACCTCTAAACTATCTACTTGTTAGAAAGGTTAAGACAACTGATATACTGAATATTGGTAACTTTGCCTAAAATCCAAACAACAAAATAGCACCTTTTTTTCTTTTTTTTTTTTTTTTTTGAGACGGAGTTTCACTCTTATTACCCAGGCTGGAGTCCAATGGCACGATCTCAACTCACTGCAACCTCCACATCTCGGGTTCAAGTGATTCCCCTGCCTCAGCCTCCCAAGTAGCTGGGATTATAGACACCTGCCATCACGCCCAGCTAACTTTTTGTATTTTTAGTAGAGACGGGGTTTCACCATGTTGGCCAGGCTGGGTCTCGAACTCCTGACCTCAGGTGATCCACCCATCTCGGCCTCCCAAAATGCTGACATTACAGGCGTGAGCCACCACGCTCGCCCAAAATATCATTTTTTATCATGTGTTTACTTCTTATGTTTTAGGTAAAATAGTCAATACACCAAAACAAAAACAGGATGGGAGGAGGGGAGAAATCATCTAAAAATCTGAAACATGGTTTAAAAGATGGCATCTTTCTATTTTAACTTGGATTTATCTGATTAATAACAAGTTATATATTTTTGTATGCTTCCACACAGTGTTTTTAGATTAGAGACATTCAAAGCTGAATGTTGAAAAATAAAAGAAGCTTAAGGGTAAACTGTTTACAGCCTATTCCTATTAGTGAAATATGCAACACGTTTTATACAATGAATAGCAAGTATAGTACAAGTACCTTACATTCACAGTGAAATTAACTAAATTTGATTAAAGCTGTAAGTAATTTTTTTTTGGTAATGTCAATAATCACTCCCTTCATTTAACTGCCGAAGAAGTTCAAAGTTTTTTAAGTTGGGCTTCCTTAAACAGGACATATGATTATTTTAAAACTACATAAACCATTAGTTGATCATGGTAAATCATCCAAACTACTAACTTCAAAATTTTTATCTGGATGACCAGTTTATAAAATATCAAATATATCAATGAATTATAATTTGATTTTCAGTGATTCATGTCTTTTACTACCTCAATTCATTTCTACAAAGCACAGCAAGACTGGCTCAAAACTCCTACAGCAAATTATAAGAGTTGACGATATAATCACAGGGTACCTTGAACTCCTTAGAGATAAGCATAATATTATGAAAATCATTAGAAAGGAGACTTTGTAAACTGCCCTGTTAAGAGGAGAGCCCCTCCATCCACGCTCTTTCATTCTCAGATTAATTACACCTACATAAAGAACAATGTCCTGTCTTCACATGGGACACAAAAGAGAAATAAAGGATACAGCAAGGCAAGGCACAGAAATGAAAACGAGGTTCTAATCCTCTACCACCACCAACTCACTCTCAAAATTAATGCTCCCTCAATTGTAAAATGCAGATACTTATGCCTATCTCAGATACTTCTCAGGATGTCATAACTACTGGGGGAAAAATGTTTTACAAATAATTAAATCATATAAAAAGATGAATTATCATTACCAGAAATAATCTCGGTTCTCTACATTATGATTCAAATATCAAATATATTAAAACCTTTTAACCTCATATCATCTGAATCAAACCTGTGTATAAATGCTGCTCTAAGTCTAACCTTATCAATATTTATTCAGTCAAATATGATTTTGAGTATATATCAGAGATGTAAAAATACATAAAACAAAAATTCACAATTCAAGGACTGATTACAAACTCAAGTCACAATTCAGATCTAAGAGAACATGAGCACCCCTAAAATCACCCACTATTCAGCCACCATTAAACCCCTCCTCCACCACACTTAGGGGTCAACTATTTTCCTGATTATTGTGGTAGCAACTCTCTTTTTTTTGTTGTTATTCATTTTCCGTTTCATGGCATAAGCACAGATCCCTCAACATCATAGCTTATTTTACCTGTTTTATTTTTGCATGTTTTGTTTTTACTTTATATCAGTGGAATCACACATAATGTGTGATTTCTGGCTTCATTTGAGAAACATCTTGTGATATTTATCCATAGCTATAGTTCTTCCATTTTTACAGCTGTAAAGTACTCCACTGTATGAATGTATCATGATTTTATTTATGTAGCCAACTATGATAAACATCATATTGAGTGTGAGGCTATTACAAACAGCTACCAATGTTCCTTAATACATCTCTCCACACACATGTACATGTATTACTCAAGTGTATAACCATGAAAAGAAATTGATGGGTCACAGGGTATGTAAATGTCAAGATGTTTCTCAAAGTGGCTGAGTTCCCATAACTTAACATCCTCTCAAAAACTTGTACTATAAATCCCTTTTTAAAATTTCAGCCATTCTAGTGGGCATATGGTGGAGCCTAGTTTTAATTCGCATTTCCCAGATTATTAATAAGGTTAAGCACTTTTTTTCCACGTTTCTTAAATATCTGAATTTCTTTTGTGAAGTATTTTTCATGTCTCTTGCCCATTTTTCTATTGGATTGTCTCTGTCACATTGATTTGTAGAAGCGCTTTGAATATTCTGGTATCAGAATGTCTTTTGTCTGTTAAAGGTACTGCAAATATCTTCTCCACTCTGACTTGCCTCTCTTTTCTAAATGGTGACTTTGCAAGAACAAAATTTCTTAATTTTAAGGTAGTCAAAATTATCAATTTTTTAATATTTGCCCTTTTGATTTTTTTTAAGAAATATTTTCTTGGCCAAAGAGCATGAACCTGTTCATCTATATTAGCTTCCAACAAGTTTCAGTTTTGTCTTTCATGTTGAAATATACAAATCATTCTTAAATTGATGTTTGCATATGGTATGGAACGTAAGTTATTTCTTTCCATATAGATTATCACTTGTTCCAGGACGATTTTTTGAATAATTCTTTCCCTACTACTCTAAAGTGTGCGTTTTGTCATAAAGCAAGTGTCCATGTACATGTGAACCCTTTTCCAGGCATTTAATTTCTTTTGTTTATCCTTGTGGCTTTATTTCATGAAATCAATGACTGTAGATTTAGGTAAGTTTTTAATAGAGAAAGTTATTCCACTTTGATCTTCTTTCAAGACTACTTTAGCTATTCTTGGGCCACAAAATTTCCTTTAAAATCCAACCCAGGGCGTGATCTCGGCTCACTGCAACCTCTGCCTCCTGGGCTCAAGTGATCCTCCTGCCTCAGCCTGCTGAGTGGCTGCGACTACAGGCATGTGCCACCATGCCTGGCTAATTTTGTATTTTTTGTAAAGACTAGGTTTTGCTGCATTACCCAAGCTGGTCTTGAACTCCTAGGCTCAGGCGATCCACCAACCTTTGGCCTCCCAAGGTGCTGGCATTACAGACACGAGCCACTGCACCCAGCCCCCCCGCCTTTTTTTTTTAAATCTAAAACGTACTGTAAAGCTCCTTAGGCCCTGAGCCAAGAATCCCATAAAAAAGCATACCAATTTACTTGTTCATGCTTTATGTACAAGGTTTACCTTTCAGGCATAAAGAAGAATGTAATGTCTGTAAATGTGTTGAACAAATCTAAGCTTTCAACATTGTTGGTAGCTTGGATGTCCACCTTGCACAATATAGTTCAACTTTGGAAGTTGTGATAGGCGAAATAATTATGCAGGAAAGACAACCACATCCTAAAATTGCCAGAACCTGTGAATATGTTACATTACATGGAAAAGGAGAATTAAGGTTGCAGATGGAATTAAAGTTGGTAATCATTTGTCCTTAAAATAGGTAAATTAATTTGGATTATCTGGGTTGGCTCAAAGTGAACACATCTTTAAAAGTGGAAGAGAGGCAGGACACAGCAGCTCACACCTATAATTCCAGCACTTTGGGAGACTGAGGCAGCCAGATCACTTGAGGCCAGGAGTTCAAGACCAGCCTGGCCAGCATGGCAAAACCCCGTCTCTACTAAAAATACAAAAAAAATAGCTGGGTGTGGTGATGCGTGACTGTAGTCCCAACTGCTTGGGAGGATGAGGCAAGAGAACAGCTTGAACCTGGGAGGTGGAGGTTGCAGTGAGCAGAGATCACACCACTGTACTCCAGGATGGACGACAGAGCAAGACTCTGTCTCCAACAAAAACAGACAAACTAACAAAATTTTGGAATATTGATTGGGATTACTTTGAATTGAGAATAATCTCAGAAGAGCATGGAGTATAGCCCTCAAAAGGCTATAACCTTAATGGGCAGTAAATTAACCCCACGAAAAAGGCTTCTCCGGATCAACACTGACAAGCTTAAACAAAAAGATTCAGCTGATACTAACTTACATATGTACAAAAACAAAGTCCAACACTGTATAGAAGATACAACAAAAAAAAAAAAACCCTTCGCCCAACAATGTCAAACCACAATATCCAGCATCCAAACATTACAGGGAATGAGAAGAGGCAAAAAAATGTGGCCCACATAATAAAAGTCAATCAACATGAAGAGATCCAAAAATGATAAAGTTAACGGAACTGACAAGGGCGTTAAAAAAAGATTATAAATAAACTTAGTATGTTACAGAAGGTAAAGAAAAATAAGAACATGAAGAGATTAATGGAAGAAATAAAACTTCCAGAGATGAAAAATGATTTTCAGAAATTAAAAACACCCTGGATGGGATTATTCAATGCAGAAGAAAAGAACAGTGAACTTGAAGGCATGGTACTATTAACCAACCAATAAAGCACAGACAGAAAGAAATGAAAAACAAAAGCAGTATCAGTGCCGAGAGACAATATTTCAAATATATAAGTAAAATTACAGGGGAAACAAAAACAAAAACCTGGAGTAAGTGGGATATTTGAAGAAATAGTGGCCAAACATTTCCAAATTTGGTTTTAAACAATAAACTAAAAAATCTAGGCAGCATTATTGCAAAGAAAACCATACAAGGCCCATCATAATCAAATGACTAAAACCCAGTAATAAAGTCTTAAGAGTAGCCAAAGAAAATAGAAAACTTACATACTGGGAACAAAAGGTAAGAGCAGCAGACTTTTTGTCAGAAACTATGCAAACTATTTCACAAACTATTTCACTAAATTTAACAGTGCCAAAGACCTAATTCATCAAGAAAACATAAAAATCCTTATTACGCATGCACCTAATAACAGAGCCTCCAAATACATGAACCAGTAAAAGGAAAAATAAACAAATCCACAATTAAAGTTGAATATTGAACACTCCTCTCTCAGAAATTATTGAAACAAACAGAAAATCAAAAGGGACACAGAAGTCTTAAAGAATACTATCAACCAATCTGACCTAGTTAACATTTGTAGAAAACTCCACTCAACACATTCTTCTTAAGTACACACAAAACATTTACTAACACTGGCTGGGCATGGTGGCTCACACCTGTAATCCCAGCACTTTGGGAGGCCAAGGCAGACAGATCACTTGAGGTCAGCAGTTCGAGACCAGCCTGGCCAACATGGCAAAACCCCGTCTCTACCAAAAACACACACAGACACACACACACACACACACACACACACACACACAAAATCAGCCAGGTGTGATGGCTGTGTGCCTACAGTCCCAGCTAATCAGGAGGCTGAGGTCAGAGGACTGCTTGTACCCAGGAGGTGGAGGTTGTAGTGAGGCAAGATCACGCCACTGCACTCCAGCCTCGGTAACAGAGTGAGACTGTCTTTGGGGGAAAAAAAAAATTTTACTAACACAGACCACCACAACTGTGCCTTACAATAAATCTCAACAAGTTGACAAGAACTTACATCACACAAAGTATGTTCTTGGACAACAGTAGAATTAAATTAGAAACCTGTAAGAGAAAGAAATCTGCAAAATTAACCAAATATTTGAAAATGATGTGGGTCAAGGAAAGAAAACACAATGGAAATTTTAAAATACTCTGAACTCCATGTAAATGAACACACAACATTACTAACTTTGTAGGATGCAAACAAAGGAAAATTAAAAGATTAAATACTCTTTTAGAAAAAGAAGGAAGTTTCCAAATAGCAACAGAAGAGGGGATATCACTACAGATCCTTCAAATGTAAAAGAATAGGGATTCTAAAATACAACTTTGTGCCAATAAATTAGGCAACTTACATAAAATAGAAAAATTCCTTGAAAAACAAACAACTAAAGCTTATTTAATAAGAATCAACATAAATCCAAATAGCCCTGTATCATTTAAGGAAACCAAATTCATAGTTTTGTTACAGTAGGTAGCTAGTCAGACATGAGCAGGGCAGGAAAAGCTCCCCACCCCTACACACACACACACACACGCACACCAGGCACACACACACACACACCAGGCACACACACACACACACACCAGGAATGTCAGGCAACCACCAGGTGATGGTCAGGCAGTTGTTAAACTGTCTCTCTAAAATGATAATTGGTCGCGGCGGCCCAAGCCAGTGAAAGGCAGTCTCCCAACAGATAGGAAACACCTGAAGCTGGTGATCAGCCACTTCCCTATAACATCTCAGGAGTTGGATGTATGGGCTCCAGCATGTGCATTGAGAGGCAAAACGGTGGCGTTTAACTGGTATATGACTTCCTAGGGACATTGGACTGGTAAGAGAAGAATACCTCAAGGAAGCATACATACGACTTCAGTAAACACACTGCACAGGCTCCCCTCCCAAGTGCTAGGCCACTGAGAATGCAGACAGCCCACCCCAAGGGAAGAATCAAGGCAGAAAGGACACAAGACCCCAGAAGTATGCCAACATTTAAAACCCTGAGTCAAAGGTCAAACCACGCACTGATCTCTCAAGCTGCCCACTTGGCCCTCTTCCAAGTGTTCTTTACTTCCTTTCATTTCTGCTCTAAAGCTTTTTAATAAACTTTCACTCCTGCTCTAAAACTTGCCTCGGTCTCTCCTTCTGCCTTTTACCCCTCAGTCGAATTCTTTCTTCTGAGAAGGCAAGAACTGAGGTTGCCGTAGACCCATGCAGATTCACCGCCGGTAACAGTTTAAAACCTTTCCACAAAGAACCTCCAGGTCCAGAGGTCTTCATTGGTGAATTCTACCAAACACCTAAAGAAGAAATAACATCAATTCTATGCAAATTCTTCAAGAACAAGAAATTTTAACTCATTCTGAGACCAGCATTACCCTGACACACACACACACACACACACACAAAAAGACAAAAACTACAATCCAATGCCTTCCATGCATGTAGACTTTTTAAAACAGTCAACGCAATTTTAGCAAGTGAATCCAGCAATATACAAAAAGTATAACACATCATGACCAAGTGATAACTGTTCTAAGAATACATGAATGGTTGGTTCAATATTTAAAATCAATCAATGTAACTGACCATATGCACAGACAAACAGGAGGGGAGGTAGGTGACCATATCAATAGATGCAGAAAAAACATTTGGCCAAAATTCAACATCTACTCATGAAAAGGAAAAAAAAAAAAAAACTCTTAC
Source organism: Symphalangus syndactylus (assembly GCF_028878055.3). Classification (NCBI taxonomy): domain Eukaryota; kingdom Metazoa; phylum Chordata; class Mammalia; order Primates; family Hylobatidae; genus Symphalangus; species Symphalangus syndactylus. Next base: position 6,876,720 of record NC_072427.2, read on the forward strand.
CAAGATCTGGTGAAAAACTCAAAAGTTTTCCACCTAAGATCAGAAGCAAGGCGAGGATGTTAGTTCTCACCACTTCTATTCAATATTGCACTGGGACTACTAACCAGTGTAATAAAGCAAGCAAAAGTAATAAAAGGTGCATAAATTTAAATAGAGGAAATAAGATAGTCTTTATTCACAGAGAGGATAATTATCTACAGAGACGATTTGAATAAATCTACAAAAAAGCCACTAGCACTAATATTTAACAATATTACAAATTATAAAGTTTTATATAAAAATCAATTCTAGGCCGGGCACAGTGGCTCACGCTTGTAATCTCAGCACTTTGGGAGGCCGAGGCGGGCGGATCACGAGGTCAGGAGATCGAGACCACGGTGAAACCCCATCTCTACTAAAAATACAAAAATAAAATTAGCCGGGCATGGTGGCGGGCGCCTGTAGTCCCAGCTACTCGGAGAGGCGGAGTGAGGCAGGAGAATGGCATGAACCCGGGAGGCGGAGCTTGCAGTGAGCCAAGATCGTGCCACTGCACTCCAGCCTGGGTGACAGAGCGAGACTCTGTCTCAAAAAAATAAATAAATAAAAAATAAAAATCAATTCTATCTCTGTAAACCAGCATCAATCAATTGGAAACTGATATTCTTTTAAATTCCCATTTATAATAACAAAATTAAAATAATTAGAGATGAATTTAACAAACTATGTGTCAGACCATTGCACTGAAAGCTACAAGACACTGCCGAGAAAAAGTAAAGATGACTTAAATGAATAGAGGTACCAAGCTCATGCATTAATAAGATTCAATATCCTTAAGAGGTAAATTCTCCCAAATTGATCTCTAGGGTAAAAACATTCCTAATCAAGATCCTGTTAGGCTTTTTTTTGTAGAAATTAAAAAGCTGATTCTAAACTACATAGAAAGAAATAAAAAGGATCCAGAATAGAAGAAACAACTTTGAAACAGAAGAACAAACTTAGAGGATTTACATTACCACATTTTAAGATTTACTATAAAGCTTCAGTAATCAAGACAGTGAAGCACTGTCATAAGGATATATAGATCAACAGAACAGAGTCCTGAAACAGACCCACACATAATGGCCAATTAATTTTCAACAATGGTGCCATGATAATTCAACAGGGGAAAATATAATGTTTTCAAAAAAAACTGCTGGAACAGTATGATATCTATATTCAAAGAAATAAACTTCAACCCTTACCTCACACCATATACAAAAATTAATTCAAAATGGATCACTGACCTCAATGTAGTAGTCCAAAGGAGTTCCAAGACATGAAGGAAAGCCAGGAGAAATTCTGTCTAATCCCTATGACAAACCTCCAATTTCTACTGCAGCAGAATTGTAAAGAAAATCTCTAATCTGAGCTTCACCAGTTAACATACAAATCTATTCAAAAAGAAAGGGCATTTCCAATCTAAATACTCAAGAGTAACTCCTAAGTAAGTAGTTATTAACTCAGGCACAACCCATAGAACCATAGAAAGCCCGTCATGAAGGATAAGACACTGTCTACATCCTTAGAGACTAGTAGAGGAAGCAGCATAGAGAATTCCCTAAAATTTAAACATGACTCAAAATATAACATCTGAAGTTATACCCACAGCCGTTACTGAGGTTCAGAGAAAGTACAGAGTTCTCAGCTAAGTGCATGACTGCTTTAGCTCATATCACTGTTTCCAGCAGTTAATGAACAAAACAAACAGGTGAGAAATCTAAGTAAAATCCTTGCTTAGTATCTGTGGAGTGGGAAATTGCTTCCAGAATCCCCCATGGATACCAAAATCCTAGGACACTCAAGTCTCTTATATAAAAATGGTGCGGTATTTGCATACAACCTACACAAATCCTCCTATATTTTGAATCATCTCTAGAATATTTATAATATCTAATACAATGTAAAATTTTCTATTGGTATATTATTTTTTATTGTTTCGAAGTATAGGGTATTTTTTAATCCACAGTTGGTTGATCCACAGATGAGGAACCTATGGGTAGAGAGGGCCAACTGCAATGATGAGAAAAAGAAACAGATTTACAGAAGACTAACCAAGGTTTATATTTTAAAATGAGAATTAAACTCTACTATTCCCATCCCACCTACACATACACAAGTTTTAAACTGAAGGTACTTTGCATCAGTTGGATAAACAGGCCTTTTTCTCCTAGTCTCCTAAACTAAAGATTATCAATCATTAAATGGGCTGTTCTTCAGTCAAGTTATAACAAGAAAAATATATAGCCATATGAAACTAATGTCAGAATATCATACTTTAACAAAGAACTCATTTTTGTAAGTTTGTAAAATGTGACTTCTTTCTACTATTTATTCAAGAAAAAAAATTTAGACCTATGTTAAGTAGCAAAAGTATTCCTGAAATGGGCAAAATAAAAATTTTTAAGATACCTTTTCCAAGATCTTTACTGACATAATCATCAGCCTGGATCAATGATATCTAATATTTAAAATGCTAATGTTAACTTATTATAACACACTGAAGAATATCCTCTAACATTTTTCAAAATTACTTATTTTAAAATATTCTAGCATTAATATAATTCACTTCTTTTCCATTTTAAGTAGAAGGTGGAATTCAGGTAAGGTTTCACTCATGAAAACTTTTCAGGACTACACATCTGAAAACTTTTGAGGACTACACATCTTACTGAGATACTGTGAATGTTAACCTAGGCCAATGTAATTTTTTTAATCAAAATAATCCCCTCCTGAGCTTTGCAAATATGAACCCATTAAGGCAGTAAATTCAAAGTCATTAAAAATGTCCACATTTTTAAAAGATCTCCTAAAATTTGCTTTTTCTATTTGACCTTTCCCATGCTTCATGAGATATGCTAGACCTGTCCATGTCATCTTTCACTTGAAAATCTTTCCTCAGCTCATGTAACTCATGTCCCCCAACTCTCCCTTCATCCTAATTAACTGTCTCAGTAACTACCAACTACCTAATTTTTTTTTCTTCTTTCTTCAAATAGAGGTTAACTGATCGAGAATATGGAAGAAGTGTGAAAGATGAAAAAATATGAGGTGATTTCAGCAGCGTCAGACAAAATATAAGAGAAACTGCCACTACACAATATTATGCATTTCAACTGAATTTTACAAATTTCCTTAACTGGTCTAAATTAAGCGCCCCCTCACCCCCAAGAAAACCTCTAAAATAACTGCCATTCAATCTCACAAGAACAGCCTGATTTTTAAAATACATTTCCATTGTATTTACTTAACACAGAAAAGAAAAAATGTCTTACTAGAAATGAAGTATCAGCAAAAAGTGCACTTAGATATGATCCTTGCAGAAAATTCTTGTTCTTTTTTCACAAAATGCAATTTCCTTAAAAAAGAAAAAAATTTGAGATGCGTTATTGTTCTTGACTCCAAAACTGAATTAAATATACATTTAATTATACAAAATTCTAGCACTCAACACCATTCCTAGCAGAAAGCTCCACAAATACTGTTAAATGAAAATTAAATTTTAAAAAGTCATTTATTTGGAATAAAACAAAACGTTAGCCAACTGAGTATTTCTACTGTTACAAATCCTTTTTCTTCAGGAAGTATTACTCAAAATGTTCAGTAATATTCTTTGCATCGTGAGATTCAAAAATTGGTTTCCTAGGTCCCATTTTCCTATCCTCTGTATCATATGTTATGCTTTATATTTATCTGTACTGTGCGTATAGCCTACTGAACTTACTAGTTTCAATAAACGAAACTTGTTTTAAATAGTTTAAAATGTCCACCATATTGTTTTCATCAAGAAAATTGTGAAATAATTGTTATCACCATAAAATATACCTGTATTTCAATACAATGTGTATACTTGTAATTTTCACCAGCTAGCTATCTTTTAAAGGGAAAAGTGAAATTAACACAAAATGACAAAAATGAATAGAAGACTGATGGCTGTCTATAATTCACATTAATAAAGGAACAGAAGTTATCGGGGAATCTGCCCCGATATTCGCATAGGTTCTTTTCTATTTTCCTTAAGCGTCGGCCAGCTTGAGAAATAAAGGGACAGAGTACAAAAGAGAGAAATTTTAAAGCTGGGCGTCTGGGGGAGACATCACTTGTCGGTAGGTTCCGTGATGCCCCACAAGCCACAGAAACCAGCAAGTTTTTATTAGGGAGTTTCAAAAGGGGAGGGAGTGTGCGAATAGGTGTGGGTCACAGACATCAAGTACTTTACAAGGTAATAGAATATCACAAGGCAAGTGGAGGCAGGGCGAGATCACGAGATCACAGGACCACAAGACCAGGGCGAAATTACAATTGCTAATGAAGTTTCAGGCACCATTGTCATTGATAACATCTTATCAGGAGACAGGGTTTGAGATCAACCAGTCTGACCAAAATTTATTAGGCGGGAATTTCCTCTTCCTAATAAGCCTGGGAGCGATATGGGAGACTGGAGTCTATTTCACCTCTGCAGTCTCAACCACAAGAGACGACCACGCCCAGGGGGAACAGTTCAGAGACCCACCCCCAGGGGCGCATTCTCTTTCTCAGGGATGTTCCATGCTGAGAGAAAGAATTCAGCGACATTTCTCCCATTTGCTTTTGAAAGAAGAGAAATATGGCTCTGTTCTGCCCGGCTCACCAGAGGTCAGAGTTTAAGGTTATCTCTCTTGTTTCCTAAACATTGCTGTTATCCTGTTCTTTTTTTCAAGGTGCCCACATTTCATATTGCTCAAACACACATGCTGTACAGTTTGTGCAGTTAATGCAATTATTACAGGGTCCTGAGGCGATATACATCCCCCTTAGCTGAGAGGATTAAGAGATTAAAGACAGGCATAAGAAATTATTAATTAATTTGGGGAACTAATAAATGTCCATGAAATCTTCACAATCTACGTTCTTCTGCCATGGCTTCAGCCAGTCCCTCCGTTTGGGGTCCCTGACTTCCCGCAACAACTAGTGAACACTGCTCAATGGATTAGGTGCACAAAGAATAATCCAGACCTGCTACATTCTTGAAGATAGAGCAGGACATTCAGGTAGAAAAAGGAAAGCTATCTCTCTCCTCACTCCTACTGGCCAAGATCAATTACAATGCTAACACAATAATTTAGAATTGCATGATCAGGTGATTCAACCAATCCCCAAGTACCATTTCATCAAATGAAAATGATAATTTATCCACAGAAACACCAATGTTTTGAATCTGATTCAGCAGTATTATTATGACACTGATTTAGTTTCTATTTGGAAACGGACACCTTCTCTGGGGGCAGGAAAAACACAAACTGCCAAGTATTCTTTTTATATTAACAAATTAAGTATTAAAAACCCAAACTTTAAAAGACATAAAAACACATAAACAAGGCTTTTTTTTTTTTGCAAAGGTAAAAGGAGCTTACTTTAAAACACCAATTTCAGCTTTTAATCTAATTGTACTAAAATGCAGAAAAAAATTCCTCAAATTTAGTTGCATTACCAACTTCTAAAATACAATAATTCAAAGTAAAGCCAAAATTTAGCTATTTGGCCTATGGCAAACAAGTGATTAAACACAAATTTGATAGTTACACATCACAGTACATATTCTCATCTCAAAATGCATTCCTCAATTATATAAATGTACTGTTATTGATGATGTATGTTGTACCTAGTTTTCAAGTAGTTTCTAAAAGACAATATTGTAAAAAATCAAGTTTTTATAGTTCCTTTACCATAATCTATAATGAGACACGCTCTTTCAAAAAAAAAAAAAAAAAACTAAACTAGAATGTTAGTGCTGAGTCAGTTATCATCAAATTTCATATACTGAACCTTCAAATCCCATTGATTCCGTCCATCTAAAAGGGAGACAGCCTGGACCTCTAATTGCTATCCCTATCTCCCTCGACTACCCGTTGACATACACTGTTAACCTAGACAACAAGCCACTGCTAAAACTGTTAAGCTCTTTAACTTTGTTTTTACCTCCACCTGGAAATAACTTTCCCCTTTGTCTCTTATATAGATCAAATGTACACTTGAATGACGCGTTCTGTGACGCCATCTTCAGTACACCTTAACTACCACCATCACTCCCAGGGGGTAAAATTACTGTAGTTAGTTGTACAAGTATGAGTCTCTTCTATTATACCATACGCGTTTTTAAAAGAAGGAACTTTGTACTTTGTTCTTTTTATATCCCCAATATCTAGTCAGTATCTGGCCCAGGATTCAATATAATTCATTTGGAAAATTTTTACTAAGCATCCAACATATTCTCCAGGCACTTTTCTAGGTGCTAGGAATCAATCCCTATCACTATTCCTGACTTCACAGAGCTTACATTCTAGTGGGGAGACCTATAGTACAAGGTGAATAGGGAATATATAATATAGGTGGTAGGTTGGTGGAAAAGTCCTTAATGAGAAAAAAAAAATTAAGCAGGGAAGGAAGTACTGCCAGAGGAAGGAGATTAAAACTATAGACAATGCATCCAGGGAAAGCCTAACGTAAAAACAACAACTTCAAGAGCAGCAGTAATACTTGAGTATTTATCATATGCTAATCAGCATACTAATTGCTTCACATGTCATTACCTGATGTAATGCCAACAACAACCTCATTATTACCCCATTACTATTCTCAAGAGGGAACGCAAATACTAAAGAAGCAACTTCCCAAGGTATTCAGCCAGTAAAGTGCTGAAGCCAGGATGAGAATCCAGGAATGCTTTTAACTGCTACACATAACCACAATTCAGTAAATGCTTTTGTTGAATAAAGAGGTGGAAAAAAAATGAATGCCTACTATAGCAATAGATTCAAGACAGCAAAGCAAATCTCAGTCTCAGAGGACCAGTACATTTCAGCAGGTTCAGATATACATTGTACATCAATACCTATATATGAGAGAGCCCATGAACATGTAGACACCTGCTGTGAAGTAGTTACAATTACTGATAATTTCATAATACCTTTTAAAATATATTTAGAGTTTTTATATGACAATTACCAGAACTAAAAATTATACAATATCACACAAATCACACAGATAGAAATAATGTGATGTAATAAGAAATACATATTTGGTTTCTGCTGGAGTGGCAAGTGTCTCTTGCATGCCAGTGAAATGACTAGTGACTAGGGGGCCCTAGGTAGCTTCAATATGTGTGCTGGTCATCAGAAAGACCTAGGCATGAATAGAGGGTTGATGTTTTCAGCCCCAACTCCCAACCTCTGGGGAGGGGAGAGAGACTGAAGGTTGAGTTGACTACCAACGGTCAATGATGTATGTAATCAATCATGCCTAGGTAACAAACCCTTCAAAAAAAAAAAGAAAGGACAGGGTCTGGAGTGCTTCCAGATTGCTGAACACGTGGAGGTTCCTGGATGGTAGCACAACCAGATAGAGGATGGAAGCTCTGTGCCCCTTTCTATATACCTTGCCCTATGCATCTCTTCCATCTGGTCATTCATCTATATCCTTCATAATAAATGGGTAAACATAAGTAAAGTGCTTCTCTGAGTTCTGTGAGCTGCTCTAGCAAATTAAACCAGAAGAAGGGGTAGTGAGAACCCCTGATTTATAGCCAATTGATCAGAAGTACTGATCACAACCAGGGACTTGCGATTGGCATCTGAAGTGGGCCAGTCTTCTCAGGCTGAGCCCTCAACCTGTAGGACCTGATGCCATCTCCAGGTAGATAGTATCAGAATTGAACTGAATTATAGGAAATCCAGCTGGTGTCCACTGGAGAACTACTTGGTAAGTGGGAAACCCTCACACACGTTTTGGTGACCAAAGGCAAAGTATCCTGTGGTGAGTGGTATATGAAAGAGTACAAAAAAATATAATTTGTTTTTTTCCTATCTCAAATAGGTGATTAAAAACAAAACATCTTTTTTAATAGAAGGTAGTCCTGAAAGAAACAAGACCTTTGAAGCATTATCAAGGACATTTAAATGTTGAATATCATGTTTTATACCATGGTACAACTTACTCAGCTTCCAATTTTCCATACTAGTAGGAATGGTTAAATGAAATGAGTTCAACCAGTGTTCAAACAATTTGAACTACCCTACATTTGAAAACTATCAAAATTTCACTGGATGCTTCTGTACTGAGCATAATGCAGTGTCAAAGAAAACAAAAGTTTCTATATGAAAACAGTTCCAAAGTCAATCCAAAATGAAACTCACAAAATTATGAATTTCACTTGTAATCAAAATTTAGGATTAGTTGCAAAGGGTATTTTTAATTCCAAGTAAGGGTGAACTCATATGGGCACCCAATTCCTCATGCCTTAAGATATTTGCTACCAGGCATGATGTAGTAACTGGTATCGGACATGCTCTCCCATTGAACTAAACTAGAAAACTGATAAAATATATAAAACTACAATTTTAAAACATCAGACAATGAGCAGCCCAGCACTGTGAGGCCTGGAAAAAGGAAAAGTGTCTCTACAAATGCTTGGATGCACAGTCAGGACAACAGTGCAGAAAAGGGAAGCCAAGAAGAATATGGAGGACTCACAGAGTACAAGAGACAGATAAAAATTCAGGAAGTCTGAGGTAGTGGGAATTTGTGGGACAGATTAGCAAAAAAGATGGTACTCAGGAGAGAAAGTGCTCCTGAAATCTGCAGAGGGATTCTAGAGCAGCACTGCCCAAAAGAAACATATTATGAACCTAAAATGTAATTTTTAATTTTCTAGTAACTACACTGTAAAGTAAAAAGAAGGTGAAATTAATTTTAATACAATGTATACCACCCAATACACTCATAATATTATCACTTCAGGATGTAACTGACATTTAAAAAGTGAGATTTTCATATATGTTTTTCCAACCTACATCCCTAACATTCAGTGTGTGTGATATGATTTGGATATTTGTCCCCACCCATATCTCATGTTGAAATGTAATCCCTAATGTTGGAGGTGGGACTTGGTGAGAGGTGTTTGGGCCATGGGGGCAGATCTCTCATGAATGACATGGAGCCCTCCTCTTGGTAATGAGTTCTCACTCTGAGTTCACACAAGATCTGGTTGTTCAAGAGTGTAGTACCTCCCCCAACCCACTCTCTCTTGCTGCCTCTCTCTTGCTTCCCCTCTTACCATGTGACAAGCTTGCTCCCCTTTTCCCTTCCATCATGACTGTAACATTCCTGACACACTCATCTGGAAGCAGACGCCAGCAGTATGCTTGCTTCTTGTATGTCTGCAGAACTATGAGTCAAAATAAGCCTCTTTTCTTTATAAATTATCCAGTCTAAGTTATTCCCTTATAGCAATGCAAACAGACTAACACAGTGTGTTTTGCACATACAGCACATTTAAATTCAGAATAACCATAATTCAAACACTCACGAGCCACATATGGCTAATGGCTACCACATGTAACAACACAGCTCTATAGTTTTTCATTGAATGTGTGCATGAATAAAGTGAAATTCACAAGGCCAGGCAAAGAACAATGATCAGGAAGCAGTATAATAAAAAAAAAAAGATCCCAAAGATTACATAAGACTGCAGAATGTTCAAGTTCCACCCAGAGAAACCTGGGCAATCAGTAGAAAATGCAGCAGCAGCACCACCAAGTGCTAACCTAGTCCTACAGTAAAGGCTACACTAGATCTGCCAGAACAAAGTTTAAAAGCAAGCTCAAAAGGTTCATACACGTCTGCAAGAAATTTATCAGTCTGCCAAAACAAAATTAAAATCTCTTGAGAAGAAATCAAAAAAATCCAGCCAACAGTGTGATGAATGTCCAGGAGTCAATCAAAACTTACTAAACGTAAGAAAATGAAGAAATGTGTGACCCACACCGCTAGGGGGGAAATCCGATAAAACAAAGAAGCCCAGAAGCAAGACAGGGTGTCTTTAAAGGCATAAACTTCAAAATATTATAAATATATTAAAGGATTTTTTTAAAGGAATAAAAAAGAAAATGATTTTTAAAAGAATAAAATGCATCTTCTAAACATAAAAAATGCAGTATCTCAAAAAAGGAACTGGATGGAATTAACAGTAGATTAAACTGCAGAAAAGAAGATCACAAAATTGAAGATGTAAAACCATCAAAAACAGCAAAACAAAACAAAAACAGATTATCAAGAACCTGTGAGAATATCAAGGGCAATCTAAAAATAATGTAATTGGAATTGCAGAAGGAAAGAGAAACAAAAAATACATGAAGAAATAGGGCCAAAAAATTTTCCAAATTTGAGGAAAACTGAACACACATATTCAAGAAACTCAACATACATAAAGAAGATTAAGCACAAAGAAACCATACCAATGCACATAATAGAAATCCAGTCATATAGAGAAAATCTTACAAGAAGCCAAAGAAGTGGAAAGACACATTACACACAGAGGAACAAAGATAAGAATTACCAGACTCCTTGTCAAATGTAATGCAACAAGTTTAAAACAAAGGAATTACACCTGTAAAGTGCTAGAAAGGACAAAAAAAAAAAAACTGCAAGCTAAAATCTATATAAAGCAGAAATATTCTTCACTGATAAAGGGGAAATAAAGACATTTCAAACAAACAAAAGCTGAGATGATCTGTTACCAGGAGGCCTGCAATCCAAGAAACACTGAAGGAAGAGTTTTAAGAAGTAGAAAAATGGTAGCAGAACTGTACATCAGAGTGAGCCCTAATGTGAACTATGGACTCAGCTAAGAATAATGTATCAGCTCTCAATTGTAACAAATGTACCACACCAATACAAGAGGGAACCTGCAAAGGGTGGGACTGGGGTAGTATATATGAACTCTGTACTTTCTGTTCAATTTTTCTGTAAACCTAAAACTGCTCTAAGATATAGTCTATTAAATTTTTTAAAAGAGCAGATAGAAACCTAGTTCTACACAAAGAAAGTGTAACAAATGGTAAACGTGACAAATTATAAGACATTTAAGTTTTAAGAAGATATTTGATTGTCTAAAGCAAAAGTAGTAATAATGTACACTAATAACATATGTAGAATAAAATCAATGACAATAGCAAAAAGAATGAAAGGAAGGAAACTGGAAGTGCACTACAGTAAGGATCTTACATTATTTCTAAAGTGATGAAGGTAGATTGTGGTAAGTTCAAGATTCATGTTGTAAAACCCTACAGCAACTACCAAATACATAAAATAAAACTAATGAACCAAGAAAGTAGATTAAATGGAATGCACATTTTAAAAATATGTAATCCAAAAAAGGTATAAAAAGAGGAAAAGCAAGCACAAAATAGGTAGGACAAGTAGAAAACAAAGATGGCAAGATGGTACACTTAAATCTAACTATACCGATAATTACAGTAAATATATATGGTCTACAAACCTCAATTAAACAGTAGAGACTCTCATACTTTAAAAGTAGAGATTGTCAGATTAAGTAAAAAAACAAGACCCAACTATATGTATGTTGTCTATGAGATATCACTTTAAATTAACACAGACAGGAAACATAAAACAGAAAAGGATATATCATATAAACACTAATCCTAAAAGCAGCAGTGCCTATATTAATATCAGACAAAGAAGATTTTAGAAGGAATACGTTTCATAATGCTTACAGTCTCAAATTATCAAAACTACAAAATAATTCTAAACATTTATGCAGCCAATGATAGAGTTCCAAAACACATAAAGCAAAAACTGACAGAACTAAACGGAGAAATAGATATCTACAATTACAGCTGGAGATTTAAATACTTCCTTCACACTAACTGGTAAAATGAGTAGACAGAAAATCAGTGAAGATATGTAAGACCTGAACAACACTATAAACCACCTTGGTTTAACTGAATACTACAACCAACCACATAAGAACAAACATGAAAATATACATGTGTCTTGGTACAATTAACAACAAAGAACATATGCTGGACCATAAAACAAGACACATGAATTTATAAGAACTGAAATGACATAGAAACTGTTTTCTGACCACAAAAGAATTAAAAGATCAGTTACAAAAAGGACATTTTTTTTTTGCGGGGGGGGGGGACATTTTCTATTTTGGGACATTTTCCAAACATTTGGATATTAAGATTTCTAAGTAACTCATGGATCAAATAAATCATTTAAAATTTTAAAAATACATTGAACTAAATGGCAAAAACATGATTAGATTATATAGGGTAAAGCTAAAGATACGTACTTGGAAATTTACAGCTTTTAAGTGCATATTTTAGAAGAAAAGATAATGGTTTAACAGCATTCCAAACTTCCACCCTAAGACACTAGAAAAAAGGTGCATATTAAACTAAAAGTAGAGGTAAGGGAATAATAAAAGTAGAAAATGGTAAAAGAGATGTGGGACAAACTAGATAAAATCAATTAAAGTAAAGTTGGTTATTTGAAAAGAACTTCTAGTTAGGCTGATCAAGAAAAAAGACACAAATTACCAACATCAGAAATAAAAGAAAGGACATCACTACAAATGCTGCAAACATTAAAAGTACACTAAGGGTGATTTTATGCCAATAAAACTGACAACTTAAGTAGACAAAATTTCTTAGAACATACAGATTATCAAAACTGACACAGAAAGAAATGTCTAAATAATTCTGTATCGAATAAACTAAATTTATAATTTAAAAGCTTTCCACAAAGAAAACTCCAAACCAAGATGGTTTCACTGGTGAATTCTTCAATCATCTAAAGATTTAATATCAGCTGTACACAATCTCTTTAGGAAACGGAAGGAGAGGACACACTTTCTAACATATTTAAGGAGGCCAGTATAAATAACCCTGATACCAAAATGAGGCAAGAGGACCACAAGTAAAAGAAACTACATACCAGTGTCACTTGGGTATAGATGCAAACATTCTTAACAAAATATTAGCAGGTCAAACCCAGCAAAATATGTAAAGAAAATATCAGTACAGATGGGGTTTGTCTCAGGAATACAAGGGTGGTTCAGTATCCAAAAATCAATGTAATTCACTACATTAACATGCCAAAAAAAAAACATGTGATTAATTCCAATAGACATAGAGAAATAACAAAACACCCATTCAGGAAGAAATTTAAAAAAAAAAAACAACTCAGCAAACTGGCCAGGTGCAGTGGCTCATGGCTATAACCCCAGCACTTTGGGAGGCTGAGGCAAGAAGACTGCCTGAGGCCAGGGTTTGAGAACAGCCTGGGCAACATAATGAAACCCCATCTCTACAAAAAAATACAAAAATTAAGGCCAGGTGCAGTGGCTCACACCTGTAATCCTAGCACTTTGGGAGGCTGAGGCGGCCAGATTGCCTGAGCTCAGGAGTTCGAGACCAGCCTGGGCAACAGGGTGAAACCCCAAGTCTACTAAAATATGAAACAAAAATTAGCTGGGCATGGCAGTGTGCGCCTGTAGTCCCAGCTACTCAGGAGGCTGAGGCATGAGAATTGCTTGAACCCAGGAAGCAGAGGTTGCAGTGAGCCAAGATCGTGCCACTGCACTCCAGCCTGGGCAACAGTGAGACTCCCTCCCCAAAAAAAAAAAAAGAAAAGGAAAAAAAAAATTAGCTGAGTGTGGTGGCACATGCCTGTGGTCCCAAATACTTAGGAGGCTGAGGCAGGAGGATTGCTTGAGCCCAGGCAGTCGAGGCTGCAGTGAGCCATGATGGTGCCACTGTACAAGAGCCTGGGCAACAGAGGAGACCCTGTCTCAAACAAAACAAAACAAAACAAAACAAAACAAAACAAAAATCTCAGCAAACTAAAAAAGAAGGCAACTTCCTCAACCTATAAAGAGCATCCTCGGAAAACCTACAGCTAAGATCATACTTAATGGTAAAAGACTAATTTCCCCCTCTAAGACTGGAACAAAACAAGAATGTCCACTCTCACCATTTTTAATTGCTATTTTACTGAAGGTCCTAAGCAGTGGAATAACGTAAGAAAAAGAAAAGGCATCCAGATTGGAAAGGAAGAATTAAAACAGGTTCTATTCACACACACCACACACAGTAAAAAACAAAAAAAACTGCAATAAAGTAACTGGAACTAAGAAGTGGAGTTTGCAAGGGTATAGGATACAAGATCACTATTAAACATCAACTGTATTTCTACATATTTGTAATGAAAATGTAAAATTAAGTTTTGTAAAAATATATTAGTTTCAAAAGCAGAAAATATTTAAAGACAAATTTAACATGTGCAAGACTAACATTCTGAATACTAGAAAACACTGCTGAAAGAAATTAAGGAAGGCCTACAAAAATAATTATATACCATGTTCATGGAGCTGAACACTCAGTTAATACTGTTGTGATACTGATTCTCCCTAAATTGATCTATAGTTTCAACACAATCTCAGTCAAAATCTCAGAAAGCATTTTTGTAAGATTGACAAAAAAATTAAAAATTTATAATACAGCCAAAACAATTTTTAAAAGAAACAAAGGCAGCCATAAAAAAAGGATGAGTTCATGTCCTTTGCAGGGACATGGATGAAGCTGGAAACCATCATTCTCAGCAAACTAACACAAGAGCAGAAAACCAAACACCACATGTTCTCACTCATAAGTGGGAGCTGAACAATAAGAATACATGGACACAGGGAGGGGAACATCACACACCGGGGCCTGTCACGGCGTGGGGGATGAGGGGAGGGATAGCATTAGGAGAAATACCTAATGCAGATGATGGGTTGATGGGTGCAGCAAACCACCATGGCACATATATACCTATGTAACAAACCACCACGTTCTGCACATGTACCCCAGAACTTAAAGTATAATTTAAAAAAAAAAAGTTGAAGGATTTACACTACCTGATTTTAAGATTATTTAATACAGTGTGCTCCTGTAATAACAAAAAACATACATCAATGGAACATAACAGAGAATCCAGAAATAAATCTACACGAATACGGTCATTTGATCTTCAACAAAGATGTCAAGGTAATTCAAGGGGAAAAGAAAAACCTTATCAACAAATGATACTTGAACCTTGACATTACATCATAACATTCACAAAAATTAACTCAAAATGAACTGCAGACTTAAATAAAAGCTAAACTATAAAACCTCTCCAAGTTTTATAGTTTGAGACAAAAATCCCACTGCCCCATGTAAGACAAACATTTATCAGATAGGACACCAAAAGCGCAGGTATCCATAAGGGAGAAAACTGACAAACAGCACTTCATCAAAATTGAAATCTTCTGCTCTTTGAAAGATACCATTAAGGGATCAAAATATTCACAACATAATGGAGAAAATGAAAAAAAGACTTCTACGTAGAATATATAAAGATGTCTTACAGCTGAGTAATAAGAAGGCAAATAACCCTATTAAAAATGGGCAAAAGATGTGAACATTAAACTTAAAAAGATGTATGAAGAGCCACTCAGTAGATGAAAAACATTTAGAATCATTAGTCATCAAAGAAATGGAGATTAAAACGATATGGATATACAAGTAAATATCCACTAAAATGTCTCAACTTAAAAAGGCTCACAATGCAAAGTGTTGGTGAAGACACGGAGAAACTGGAACTCTCACTTACTACTGACGGGACTGTAAAATCATGCAACTACTTTGGAAAACAGTTTCACAGTTTCTTATGAAATAAAAGATACATATACCATGTGACCCAGAAATCCCACTCTTTGGTATAATATTCACCCAAGAAAAACGAAAGCATATGTCCATACAAAGGCATGTACTCAAATCTTCATAGCAACTTTATTCATAATACTACCAAAAGTCCATGAAAGGCAAACAGCGAAACTGTAGTTCAAACATAAAAGGAACACTAGTCAACAGAAAAATGGAACAAACTACTGATAGATACAAACACAGATGAATCACAAAAACATTTTGCTGAGGGACAAAAGCCAGACACTAGAGAATACCTATTGCATGATTCCATTTAGGAAAAAACCTACAAATTTTTAAGATACTACCGAAGAACACAAAAAGATCCACAATTCATAATTATGAAAGCCATTCCTAAACACTGAAAAGCTATAATTTAAAAGATTTTTGTGATTTCACAAAGTTAACACCAAGAACAACCAGCATTACTGTTTGAGTCTGTTTCCTCATCTATAAATAGTATAATATCTATACCTCGTAAGTTCAGTTGTGAGAATTAAATAAGCATGTAATGTGCTTAGCACAGTGACTGGCATACATTCAAAACTCCTTAAGTACCAAGTATTTACTGTGGTACACATGACTAATTTCTTAATGATATTCTTATTGAAAAGTCGTCACTGTGTCCAAGACATCAGAAAGGCAAATATTACAGCAAAAGCCAAATTAGAAGTTTTGGAATATATTTAGAATCATTAAATAGCTGAATACTATAATTTTTAAAAAATACTAATAAGGTCTTAAAAGAACAGATTTATTTCAAAACATATAGATACTAATTCACAGGAAACAATATCTTTAAGTCAGTAAAATTTCATATAAGCAAGCATTTAAGGAAGAAAGTGATTATACACACGAAACAAGAGATTGTTCCAATTACAGGAGGTAAAAAAGAAAAATGACACAAACTTGAATAGGTATGAACAAAAAGCAAAGGAGGGTGTAGGACAGATGGGCAGAACACAATTTTGTATAACCTTAACCCTGAAAATAAGAAAGCATCTGAATTTAATACAAAAAAATACAGATAAGAGAATGGTAAGATTCATCCTGTCAACTAGAATAAAGCACAATTCCAGCCCCAGTGCTAGGCAGGTTAAAAAGATAGGTTTTTATACAATCTCCACTAAAACACAACTTATTACATTCTTAGCTAGTGGATGGAGAAGGTAGCATTTGTGTGACAATGTGATAACACAGTAATGCCAAGAAATACCCATTATCCCCCCATGCCCTTCCACTTCCATCTACATCCACTCAACTACCCAAAGGCCCAAAACATCTGCTCAGCTTCCATTCTTTTTTGAAAAAAAAGAAAGTAGCTTTATTGAGATATAATTTACATACAATTCACCCATTTAAAGCATACACTTGAATGTTTTGATATCCTCAGGTACGTGCAACCCTCACCACTATCTAATTCCATAACATTTTCATCACCCTTTAAAAGAACCCCAGTACTAATTAGGACTCACTCCCCATTCCCTATGCCTACCCCAGCCCCCTATGGCTCAGTCTCAGGCAGTGGGACACCTACTTTCTGTCTCTATAGATTTGCCTATTTCAGAAATTTCATACAAATGGAATTACACAATATGTGGTCTTTTGTGGCTGTCTTCTTTCACTTTACATGTTTTCAAGATTCATCCCTGTTGTAGCACATATCTACACTTTATTCCTTTTTATTGCTGAATAATACTCCCTTGTGTGGAAATACAACCTATTATGTATTCTTTCATCAACTGATGGCCATTTGGGTGGTTTCAACTTTTTACCTATTATGACTAATGCTGCTATGAGCATTTGTACACAAGTTTTCACATGAATCTATGTGTTCATTTCTAGCTTCTGTTCTTACAATAAAAAACCTAAGAGTGTCTTCAGATTTTCTGTATCACTGCCTTGGGGTATCTAACATCTTCTCAATAGTGATCCACATATTGGCTGACATTCCCCAGTCATTGCATAGCAACATTTCAGTCAGTAATGAACCACATAAATGACAGTGGTCACATAAGATTATAATGGAGCTGTGCTATATAAGTCTACCATTTTTTATCTTTTATACCATATTTTTACGGTACCCTTTCCACGTTTAGATATGTTTAGATACACAAATACGCACTACTATGTTACAAATGCCTACAGTATTCAGCAGAGTAACATGCTGTAAAGGTTTGCAGACTAGCAGCAGCAGGCTATACCAAACACAGCCTAGGTGTGTAGTAGACCGTACCATCTAAGTGTGTGTAAATACTGTGCACTCTATGATGTTCGCAAAGTAACAGAATTGGCTAATGATGCATTTCTCAGAACATATCCCTGTCATTAAGTGACTCATGACTGTACCTATTGTATTTTCCGAAATAAATTATCACTACTACCACCTCAAATCTATAATCAGTAACCATACTGAAAGTTTTCACTTAAACTTAGTATTAGCCTGTAATAAATATTAAGGCTAATATTTATCATTAATATATATCATCAATTACAAATTCATTAGAAGTTTAATTCTTCAGATTGAGGATGTGACTTCCCAAATGCTAAGGTTCTATTTGACCTACTCTTCAGTATCATGGTACAAGCTAATACTCCCAGTATTCCTTCTCAGGCATATGGTGACTGGAATCCATCACTTTTACAGTCCTCAACCACCCAAACACCTGTTAACAAGAAGCACACACAAACACAAAGTTTAAAAATAGGAACACTTTAAAATGTAATCTTTTGTACTTCACATAATGGCCAAATATGCATGACTTTGGTTAAACAATCTAGTAAAGTGTCGAAGTCTATCAAACAGGTTTCCATATTAATAAGGCTTTTAACCAGAATGTAGAAAAGGCGTGGATGCTCTATTCATGATATTCACCAACTTCCTAAAGTTCTGAACTGGAAGAGGCCTCAGAGGACATCTGAGGAATGCAAACTCTAAAGCTCACAGAAATGAAATAGAACTACCAATCTAATCTATATTGAAATATGGTTCTATCTATTTAAAACAAACAAAAAGCACCTGAACTAATGGAAAATAAAAATTCCAAAAGGTCTTAAAGCTAACTTGACAGATGAACATCATAATAACTTGGGAGTTCTCTCACAAGTAATGTGACACTCCTAAAGTATTAGTTTGAATCTTAGAAGAAAAATGAGTGGCTTCAGATTATCCTCGTAACATCCCCTTTTGCTTACATTATGATATCCCTTCTTCCGTGGAAGAGAACTGGGGTGATTTATAGCTACCGCCCTAAGAATTGCACATTACCTACTAACTGTTATATCTACAACATATCCCAGGATAGTTGTGGCAATTATAAATTACTGTAATACTATACCTCTCTGCTATAAAAGTCATGGGAGTGCATCATGCATGTCAAAATTTTACCTACTGTATCTCACAGAAGAAAAAGGTTGACAACTACTTATCTAGACCAGCAGAGCTACAGAGATGAATTTAAAGCCATTATTTCAAAACCTTAGCTCAGTCCAAATGCTAGATCAATAGCAACTTTGCAAAGTGTAAAATCCTGAGTCATTTGTAAGACAGCAATTTAAAGGATTCATTTACTTACTATATTTTTACTGAGATGCTACATGAAGAGAATACAAGAAGAAATAAGACAAGCATAAAAGCCTTCAATGCAGTGTGTATACATCTATTGCCTTAGTATAAGGTCAAATATGAAAAATACAGTAAGGCAGAAAAAATACTATCGGATTTTAAAAGAGAAAAACTACTAATGAGAAGGAATCCAGTTTTCAAGGACAGCACAGTCTGGCCTGGGAAAGGAAATCAAGAAGAAAGTGGGATACAAGGAAGAATAAGGAAAGGACAATCTTTACCCACATCTCCCACTCGAAAGCCGTGTATTCCTCCCAATTCCCTTCAAACAATCAAAGAATGAGCCTATCACTATGCTTTCTAAAAAAGTATCTTAAGCATTATTCTTTAAGGCACCAAGCTTTATTAATAATTATTAATGTTAATAATAAGGACATATACATTATCTTCATTATCGTATATGGGCATATTAAAGGCGGCTTTGGTCACTTCCACGATTAAAAACTGTCAATGGCTTTTTTTTTTTTTTTTTTTTACCTGAAGAACAAAATTTAAACTGCTGAACATTCCAGCGGCACTAAAAACTGGTCTCAAGCTCTCTTTCCCACTTTACCATCTCTTTTTCTGAAAAAGCCTCCAATCTAGCCAAACTGTGTCCAACAAGCAGCTCTCCTTTTTCTGTTTTGGCTCTTTTGCTCAAACTGTTCTATGTGGTGTATTTTTTCCACAACTCTGACAATAAACCTTGATATCCAGTTCAAATGTCAATCCTTCCATGAAGCATTCCCTGAACACCTCCAAACTCTTCCTTTCCTGAACTCCCTAATCCACTATCATGTGTAAGATTTACATATCACTTAGTAATCAATGGGATTTTACCCTCCCTAAACCATTACCTCCTAGAAGCAAAGAGCTATATCTTCTATATGTTTCCATTTCAGAATCAGCAATATAGAAATGATCATTAAAACAGTAAGAAACAGATAAGGGACAGAGTCCAAAAGAGGAAGGGTTTGGGGGAACCAGAGCCTAGGCCATTGTATAGCGACGATCCATATTTACCAGTTGAAAGAAAAAAACGGGAGGTCAATAAAAAGAAAGAGTTTTGGCAAATGATCATTCGAATGAGGAAATGAAGGTATAATGAGTCTGAGAAGTCATTAAGACTTGTGGAAACTATGAAAAAAATGAAAGCTCATAAATGAAGTCCCAATGACAGACACATGAGCATAGAGACCGACTGCCTTTAAACAACATTTGAAAGCCATATGGATAACTCCAAAGCTGTGTCATTAATAGCAAAAGGTTTTAATTTATATTATGATAGAATTCTGATGTTAAAAGCCAATATGCCCTTTAATTCTGGTTGATATTTTTACAAAAAGAAATATATAATGACTAATGAAGTTAAGTCTATTTCTTAGTGCAACAGAAAATACTGACAGACTACTTACTATCTCTAGGGAAAGAAATGTTCACAGGTAATAAATATTTTCAGCAACTAATTTATACAGGAAAACCAAGCATAAAGAACTTCTACACAATTCCAACTTCATGTTAAATCTCTCACGTTAAAAAAATAGATAAAAGGCATAAAAGAGAACTAATTAAGCTACCTAACAGATTTAGTGCCATCTTATTAAACACAATAACAAGTGTAGGGTCAAGGAATAACATCATACCTACCATTTATTGGAAGAAAGGAACAACTGTCAAAACTATAAAATAAAACCAAGAAAACCAAAAGTAGAATAAATATATAAAGAGGTAATGAAGTTTAATTTTCAAAAAGCTAACATCTACCAAACCAATCCACAAGTTTAGAAGTTACCTTTTCAGAAAACATCTTATGTTAGATTGACACTGGAATAAAAAGTACCAAAGGAAGCCCTTGGTCAAATACAGGCCTATAACTCCTTCATATAATAAAACCAAGCCATTTCCTATTTATATTATAGACACAAACCTTTGAATAACCTTGCTTTTCAGAAAAAGCAGTAAGACTTGCAATAACCCAGAACCAGTACTTGCATGTTATCAGAATGAAGTAAGGGCATTTAAATGTAGTTTATTTCTCCTCCTCCACGATACTTTCCGGAGACTCTAGCTCACCAGTGGAAACTGACTGCCTATGTCTTTTCCTAACTAAAAGCTTTATTAGCACTGGCAGGATAAGTCAACGGGTTTTCCTCACCCCTCTCAAAGTAAAGACTTGCCACAGTGGTGGCAAGTGTATCTATGCAACTCTAAAATACTATCCCTAAACCATGTGAAAAAACAAGAAAGGAAAAGGAAATTCTATTCCAAACCACACAGCACAGCCTGAACACAAAGAATGTTGACAATGCAAAACTGTGAGGGGGGCGGGGGAAGTCACCAAATCCCAGCCATTGATCCCTCAAACTGTCATTCGCCCCAACTCTTTGATCCCCCAAACTCTCATCCATCCAAAACCCCAAGGCTTTGTGGCAAGAGGCTAGCAATGGGACCTAAGGATCATCTGGAAAGATCATCAGAAATACTAAACCCACCCTAAAATCTGAAAATAGTGAAGTGTCTGGAGAGATCAAAACACAGACTACAGGGAAGGAATTTCAAAATTCTGTTGATTTAAAGGGCCACATAAAGAGGCACACCGAAACACACAGCTTCTGGCAGCAGGCAAAAATGGGCAAAAGGGAGAGGAAACTGTCCTTCCGTTAACTGTAAGGTAAAAGGAAAAAGAAAAGGGAATAGTTAAGGTCCTACAAGACCTTAAAAGACTCATAAAATTCCAAGTCCCACAACTCTTCTCCAACCACTGAAACAAATAAAAACCACTGAAGTAACAGGACTACTCTATACTGACAAAAGAGGGAATCAATAAACTAGGAATACTATAAAACACTCAATACTATGAAAATGAACAAGGCTGGGCACAGTGGCTCACACCTGTAATCCCAGCACTTTGGGAGGTTGAGGCAAGTGGATCACTTGAGGCCAGGAGTCCAAGACCAGGCTGGCCAACATGGCGAAACCCCGCCTCTACTAAAAATACAAAAAATTAGCCAGGCATGGTGGCACGTGCCTGTAATCCCAGCTACTTGGGAGGCTGAAGCACAAGAATCGCTTGAAACTGGGAGGCAGAGGTTGCACTGAGCTGCGATCACGCCACTGCATTCCAGCCTGGGTGACAGAGTGAGACTGTCTCAAAAAAAAGAAGAAAAATAAAGTCCAGAAAATTAAGAAAGAGAATGTGGTACATACCCAGCAAGGAACCCTGCCCTACCCTCCACTGACCGAAAAAAAAAAACCTCAAAGCAGAAAAAAACTATAAGCCAATACTCCAAACAGAATTAAATATATTCAAACAAGCATTTGATGATACGAAAACCACCGTGAATCAGAAATCTAAAAACTAAATGGACAAAGTACAAAGAGCAATCTTAAAAGGTGGCTAAATTCAGACAACAAATGGGAAAAAATACAAAATTAGTACAGAAATGAAGACTAAATTGCAAGGCACCCAAGACAGAACTGATTCAAATGAAAATGAGCTACCACAGGTCATGTGTTATGAGCCCCATCTATCCACATCTGGTGTTAGGTTTCATCTGACAACTCTCCTTCCACCATTTCACAGTAACTCAAAAGACACACACCTTAGGACACTAACATAAGCAAACTTCATGCCTTTTTCATGGTAAAGTAACACATTTATCATGTACTTATATATTTCTTAACGATTTAACATGTCTAAAACCATGCCACTGTTTTAATCAGGTTTAAGTTCCTATCCTTTCTCTTAATGTGTCAGTGACAAAGTTTTTGAATGCTATTTCTCTAACTTCATTGATCACACGAACCCTGTGGCTTTCACTGCATGACTATGCATAGAACTGACTGTGGATGTGAGTAAATGTGTGGGTTCGTATACACACACATTTCTTAGCTCCGTCTGCTGAGAAGGAAAAAGACTCCCCAGTAGCAATGAGCGGCAGTCCTAGCACCCAGATCTTGGCTTCTAACTGCTATCCCCCAAAACAAGGAGCCAGGGCTTTGTGGAAAAGAAGAGGATTACAGGGTTAGAGCTGGTAAAATGCAAGATGAGCCTGAAGTTTCTCAGAAACTTTTCAGTACCAGAAAGTGAAGAAGAGCTTTCAAGCGGAAGGGAGCATGTAAAAAGGACAAGGAACCAACCGGACAGAGCTCTCAATGCCAAAGCAGAAGGATCTGAGCAGCAACATAAGCGACAGCATCAGATTGCAACCTACAAAGTAAAAACCTGAGTCCATACTGATATAAATGAATAAATAAATAAACGAGGGAGAAGGGACACTTCTTCGCTGAATTTTAATAAATAAGAAAGGAACAAGGAAATCACAAAATCACCATGAGGTTAATACTACAGTAGTAAGTATCACAGATAAGTTCCAGCAATGAATGCTAAAGTGAATGGATGAAAGTTGGAAGAAAAAACAAATTAGCATAATCTCAAAGTATCTCACCAAAAATATTTATCAACTACACTATGACTTTACAGAGGCGAGATCAGCAGATATTACCTTAATTAAGTGAACAAGATTAACATCATTAGGACTAAGACAGTGACATTGTGTAGCCTGATATAAACATACCTCCTGATATGATACCATTACTTCAGTGTATTGCCAAAAATGTATAATCTCACATTAATCATAAGAAAGCATCAGAGAAACCCAAATTGAAAGACATTCTACAAAATAATGACCAGTACTCTCCAAAAAAGCATCAAGATCATAAAGACAACAACAAAAAAATGAGTTAGTATCACAGATTTCAGGAGACTAAAGAAACACAACAAATAAATGCAATGTGGGATTATGGATTGAAACTTAGAACAGATAAACATCATTAGAAGGAAAACTGATTAAATTCAAAAGAAGGTTTTCATAGTGAAAAGGTAAACAGTATCATACCAGTATTACTTTCCTGGTTTTGGCATTTACATTATGGTTATACAGCTGTCCAACATTAAAGCTTATTTTCCTGGCATTCCTGAAACTAGGTTAATTACACTTGCAGATGTGTACTCTGCATTGCACACATCTATTACACATCAAAATCAAGCACAAATCATCTGTGTCCACACTCCCCCCTGACTGTGAAAGCCAAGCCTTGCTCACTGGTATTCCGCAGCACCTAGCCCAGTGGACTGAATAAAGTAATGAAGTTACCAGTTGTTACCAGCTATTTCAAACTGTGAAATAAATCTTTATGTTTCTTCTAGAATAACAGTTGTTAAAAACAAAATATATAAGCCAAAGTAACACAATAGTTACAAAGAATTTGAACTCAATAACTCCTGGATCAGAAGCATAATATTCCACTATGATTTATAGCACTTAATTTCACTTTCATAAACAATTTAACATTAATTACATATACAGTGTGTAACACAGAGTTAAAAAGGATCTAGCTATCATATTACTGTATAATTAAAGTGATGCCCAGAAAGGTTATTTTACTTGCTAACGAACAACACAGAATAACAGCAATGCCGAGATTAGGCATTTTGAAGTTCATTAATTATATACTTTAATTTCAGGAATTAGGCTTTTGAATTTTTTAAGTTAAAAACTAAAGTTTATGTCCAGGCGTGGTGGCTCACACCTGTAATCCCAGCACTTTGGGAGGCCGAGGTGGGTGGATCACGAGGTCAGGAGATCGAGACCATCCTGGCTAACAGGGTGAAACCCCGTCTCTACTAAAAAATACAAAGAAAAAAAATGAGCTGGGCGTGGTGGCGGGCGCCTGTAGTCCCAGCTACTCCGGAGGCTGAGGCAGGAGAATGGCGTGAATCCAGGAGGCGGAGCTTGCAGTGAGCCAAGATTGCGCCACTGCACTCCAGCCTGGGTGACAGAGCAAGATTCCGTCTCAAAAAAAAAAAAAAACAAAACAACAAAAACCTAAAGTTTATGTTTCTTCTAGAATAACAGTTATTAAAAACAAAACATATAAAATCAACACTTCACTTAAAAGAAAGATTTCCACAAAATTAACTAAAATATTATAACAAATACAGGAATATTTCATTATCATATAAAAGTAATAAAAATAATATTGGGTCATTATTATAATTATACATTATAAACAACAACCTTGTTCAAGACAAATCAACCACACTCAAGACACTATTGAACATATTCACGGAGTAAGTATAAAACAGGATTCATACTCCTGTTTTCAAATACGTTTTGGAAAACAAGACCCAACCACTGTAGAATTAAATAGAAGAATTCGGTAAAAGTAGTTATTTAAATTAACGCTTTCAAAGAAAACGGTTTTCTCCTAGGAGTTTTGGGACTATAAAGAGAAATTACAAACTACTGCCCGAGGAATCAGCATAAATTCAAAATTTCTTAGCTTAATAAGCCAAAAGGGCTCCAAAACAATGAAACTCCAATATCAATAGCATACCCGCTGCCTAGTTTCTGGTTTCTAAATGCTCTTACCCAATAAAGGAAAACTTGAAATAATGTAATGACTGATTCCAGGACAACAGCAGGAGATGACCGTAAGATGAGCCTGGAATATCTTACTGGTCCAGAATGCAAGAAAGTGCTCAACAAATGATGGGGGCATGTTAAAACAACCAATGAGTTAATGTGAAGAAGTTTTCACTAACCAAATGTGGGTTAATTTGGAACATCAAAATGAATACTGGCAGGTAATAGACAACAATCTACTTAATAAAAAAGAATATTATATCATACTGATATCAAAATGAATAGGACAAGGTCTTCTTTAAAACAAACTAGAATGCCCACTAATAAATGGAGAGGGAACAATGGTTAGAAAAACACTATTTTGCAATTCTGTGTAGTAAGTTATTCAGGCAAGAGTAATCAATGAATGCTAAAACCATTCTGTAAGCGTTTGGAGGAGGAAATTTTCAGTCTCCAAGTGTCTCCAACAGATTACTCAGTAATAACAAAGGGGACTATGATACCTTTTGTAATAGAGAAAACCAGCAGGTAAAACCTTAACTAAGTGGTCCAAATAAACATCAACAACATGGTCAAAATGACACCATACTGCCTCATGATGTGATGCACTGAGGATATACCACCACTTACATGGGATTTTTGCCAAAAATGCAAAACCTGAATCTAATTACAAAGAAGCAACTGGACAAATCCAAACCGATGGACATCCTACAAAACAAAGGGTCTGTACTCTACAAAACCCAAAAATTAAAAAGGCTGAAGAACTGTTTCAGATTAAACAATACAAGAACTATAATTAAAATGCATTGTATAATATTGGAATGGGAAAAATATTAAAGGATATTATTGACACTACGGGAGAAATTTCAACATGAACTGTACATTAAACAATAAGATCAATATTAAATTTCTTGAATCCCCCATACTAATGTAAGAATATGCCCTTATTAGGAGATATCAGTTGAAGCATTTAGGGGTAAGGGAACTTGATGTGTGCAACCTCCTCTCAAATCGTTCAACAATAAAAATAATTTTAATAGGAAGAGAACAAAAAAGAGAAAAAAAGGAGATGAGGAAAAAGATCTACACAGTGGATTCTTGATATTACATAACAATATCTGATAATGTTAATGATAATAACATATCAGGTTTCCTTGTTAGAAATGTACACGGTGCATTAACATAGCATTTCCATCTATCCCTGTATATAACCTGAATTTAATCATACCTGTGATGTTTTGCCACTGACTTTAACTAAATAAACTTCCATCTTTGATATACTCTAGACCAGAGGTCCCCACCCCAGGGCCACAGATCGGTACCAGTCCACGGCCTGTTAGGAATGGGGCCACACAGCAAGAGATGAGTGGCAGGCCAGCGAGTGAACCTTCATCTGTATTTACAGCCGCTCCCCATCGCTTGCATTACCACCTGAGCTCCACCTCCTGTCAGATCAATGGCAACACTCAATTATCACAGAAGCACAAACCCCACTGTGAACCACACACGCAAAGGATCTAGGTTATGAGAATGTAATGCCTGATGAGATCATCAGTCACTGTCTCCCATCACCCCAAGATGGGACCCTCTACTAGCAGGAAAACAAGCTCTGGGCTCCCACTGATTCTACATTATGGTGAGTTGTATAAGTATTTCATCACATATTACAATGTAATAATAACAGAAAATAAAGTATACAATAAACGTAATGTGCTTGAATCATTTTGAAACCATCCCCTTCCCCCACCATTCGTGGAAAAATTGTCTTCCACAAAACTGGTCCCTGGTGCCAAAAAGGCTGGTAATAGCTGCTCTAGGCGAAGATGTAATCAAGGAGTTTCAAACTGTAAATAAAATAATAATCTCTGTTTCCAGACTTTGTACCCACTCTGCAAATATAAAAAGAAAGCAAGAATGACAAAGCACATGTGGTACATGTTAACAACTGGTGAATCTGCAGCAGATATAAATGGGAGTTCATTGCACTATTCTTGTAACTTTTCTCTAGGGTTGATTTTTTTTCCTAAATAAATTTAAAAAAAAAAAGTCTGTCAACTCAAACTTTACTTTGTGGAAATTAAGCCATTTCTGAAAGAAAACAAAAACAAAACCTTAACTCCTAGATTCTTCTCTCCCTTTCTCTTCGTAATCCATATCATCAATTAGGTTTAACACCATTAATAAAAAGGTTTTCAGTATCAAAATAAACATTTTGCCAAAGGAGTCCCCAATTTACAAATGGATATGTTCCAAAAGCCTATTGGTAAGTCAGCTATTTAGAATGGGGAATGACTTTCACTATTACAAATGGTGGCTGGGCTCCTAATGTTGGCCACAGAAGTTCTTCGATGTATTTTCATTAGCAATACAGCTGAATTAGTAATGTATTTCACGTATACTGTGTTAATTTCCATAAGGTTCCCCCCTCAACTTGGAGCTTTTCTATAAACATATGAAATTAGCTGGATAAGCTGGAGGGAAGGAACAGGGCCAGAAGGGATGTTGGTTAGTAAGGAACAACAGAGATACGCATTTCAAACTGGAAATACTTCCCTCAGACAAGATGGCTACTCAGTACCCGGCAAGAAATCAAAACAGAACTGAGGAAATGCCCCTTGTGCTCCACAGCTCTCAAACTCCTGCCCTTAGAATAATGACCGTATGTTAACAGAAAACACATAAAGTCAGATTATAATCTGGAAAGTACCTTTATGATTTTTAAAGTGTGATTTGGGAAAACTGGTCTGTGGCTGGTTATTTCTGTTGATTAGGACAACTTCTACTCAATTCAACGTTTACTGAGAATTCACTATATCTACTATGATAGGTTGGTTGGTAGATACTGAGCACACAAAAGAGCCAGCTGGTCCTTGACATAGCAACTCAGCCTAATAGAAGAGAGTGACATCAATTATAATATTCTAAACACCTACCATGGGATTTACTCTACAAATAACGCATTTATCATGGGCTTTAGAAGCACACAAGAGCAAGAGCAGAAAACTTTTGTCTAGGAGATTAAAACTGGTATCACAGATGACATCTGAGCTAAGACTTCAAGGATAAGTAGTTCAATAACTATTACTATGTGTGCAAGAGAGCATTCCAATCATTGGCAAAAACATGAACAAAGGTACAGAAGCACCAAATATTTACTATCTTCCAAATGCCAGGCGGCATGCTAATGCCTGGGGATACAGCTAAGAGTAAGATGAACAAGGCCTCTGCCTTCATGGAGTTTATATTCAGGTAATGGACAAATACCATAAATAAGCAATAACTAAACAAACCAGGTATACACGAATTACAATTGTCTTGAAGGAAATAATCTGTGTAAGAGTAAAATGATAGAGTGCAATATTAAATAGGATGGTCAGATTAGGCCTCTGAGAGAGAAGTGAGATTTGGGCCAAACTCCAAAGTGTTTGGCCCAGCCAGACATTTGAAGAATATCCCAAGGAGGGAGTACAGAAAGTGCAAAAGGCCCTAAAAGAAGAAAGGGTGCAGAGGGTTTAAGAAACACTGAGAGGCCTTCGTGGCTGGCATGCAATGAATGAGGGGAAGAATGACGAGAAGGAGAAAGATCATTCAGGGCCATTTAGGCCACAGAATGGAGGACTTGATTTTGAGAGGAATGGGAAGTCACCAGAAGATTTCAAGCAGAGAAATGATATGATCCAGTGTAGGCTCTTAAAATGATTCTCAGGCTGCTGTGTGGAAAAAAAAAAAAAAAAAAAAAAACTTCTCTGGAGCAATAAGAGAAAGAAGCAGCCTACTTAGAAAATTACTGCAGTACTTCACGCAAGAGAACAATGGCTTCAAATAAAGAGGTGGCAGCGAAGACTAAGAGCAGTGGACTGCTCAAGACAAATTGTGAAGGTACAACAGGATGTGGGGATGTATTGGACTTAAGAGAAATGGAAAGAATCAAGAATAATATCTGAAGTTTTTGGCTTGGGTACTGCCATTTATGGATATGGGGAGTGCCAGCAGAGACACCAGGGTTTAGGGGTAGGAAGAAGGCTGGGGGAGAGGGAAAAAATAGCTATATTTTAGCCATATCATTTATATTATATTTGAGATTCCAACTAGACTTCCAAGTGAATATCCAACTCAAGAGAAGTCTGGGCTGGAGAAACAAAAGTAGTAGTCATCAGTATGAAAACACATGGCCTTTTCAGATTAGCACTAATAGTTGGCTTTGACTAGGGCATAGAAACTGAAAGGTGATGGCTGAAAACGAGCCTCAAAAGACACGATGGAATCATAAAGTGAGCCATGACTAACAGCAATAGCAGTAGCAGTAATGATAGTAATGGTAGGAGGAAAATTAATGCAGGTTATATACCAGGCGCTGCACTTTATAATACACACCTCATCTAATCCTCTCAAAAACTGTATGAAATAATATTATAATTACCATTTTATACACTAAGCCTCAAAAATCGTAAGAACTTGCCAAAGAGCACAAAGTGTACGTAACTAAATAAGAACACGGTAAGAACAGTAGGTATTTTAACTTAGGATGGGCAGTCTGTTTTTTTCTTTTTTTTTTTTTGGAGATGGAGTCTCATTCTATCACCCAGGCTGGAGTGCAGTGGCACAATCTCGGCTCACTGCAACCTCTGCCTCCTGGGTTCAAGCGATTCTCGTGCCTAAGCCTCCAGAGTGGCTGGGATTACAGGTGTGAGCCACTATGCCCGGCTAATTTTTGTATTTTTAGTAGAGACGGGGTTTCACCATGTTGGCCAGGTTGGTCTCGAACTCTGGACCTCAGGTGATCTGCCTGCCTCCACCTCCCAAAGTTCTGGGATTACAGGCATGAGCCACTGCGCCCAGCCAAGAAGTCTGGTTTTACAGGCCAATCTTCTATCCCTTACGTTACCACCACTCTATTGATCTCATATGCCTTCAAAAGTTGTTCTTTCTTCTTTAAGAAATGACATATAGATCTGAATTTTAGAAATATAATTCCAATTTCTATGTAGAAGATGGACAGCTAAGGATGAAGATGAGAGGTGAAACAGGCAAATACAGTATTAGTCAATGCAAGAGCAGCTTGTTTTACTAAGCCCAAAAGTTACAATTTCTCTTACCAGGTCGAATGGGAAGCAGCCCTTTGTTCCAAGTGTCACAAATCATGCCTCAAATGAATCCAAGTCAACCTGCACATGCATGCTGCTGGTCACGCAAGTAACAAAGTAAAAACGTCCAGCTCATGCAGTATAAACTTACTGACCACTACTGAAAACATTTCTCAAGCATGTAATTTTAATAATGGTGAGAATTTTTTTAAGTCCATATATTAAAGGTTTTTGTTTTGTTTTTGCTTTGTTTTGATGTTTTCTTGTTTATTTTGTTTTTGAAGTTTATATTTTTGTGTAAGGAAGTAAAATTATTAATTAATTAATTATTAATTCAAGACAACCATAAAAAGACATGCCCGGGTTGGTATTTACTAGAAGTTTGATTAATTAATATGTTTTTCACCCATGTTTGTTCTTCTGGCTTTTATCAACATCACTTGTTAAAATAATGATGAAGTAAATTACCTGCCTTCATACACCAATGTTTAAATACGGTACTCCCTCACAAAGGAGCTAATATTTTTAACTCATATGCTTATGATTTCATCTCGACTAAGATAATTAATATAATTAAAATATTAAATTCAGTAAATATCAATTAAATTCAGTAAATATAAATATTATTAAAGTATAAAGCATCTATATAAAAATTTAGTACTTATTAAATAAGTACCAACCTATATCGTGTGCTATGTGTAAGATTTACTAATTAACAAATGGATTTACACTCTTAATTATAATAAACTGGACACAAGGTCCATTTATAAGGCACACAGATAAACTATACACAAGAAAATCATTAATTTCACACCAAATAAGAGTATTAAAAAATTACAGATTAACTACTAAAGTTATTTTAAAATATTAAAATAACCTTCAATATTAAAATATTTAAAAACTTTTCTTCAGAAATTAAGCTATTTTAAAACACCTATTCAAGGTAGATTACAGAAGTATTCTTCTAACTTTAAATTTCAAATACCGTATCTTAGAGACCACTCCCACAGACAATCCCTAAAAGACAGAATTCACTGAAGACTGGGAAAATATTTATATTTAACTTGAATCTTTAGAAAAATATTTGGGGAGATTATGGAGATATGGAGATTAGAAACAAACTATGGTTGAAGATCAAAATTCTAATGTTTAAAACAGCCAATTAAGCATTTTACGTATAATCTGACAATGAATTTAAGATGCTGGGATATTTTATCCAAAACAAATACATTAAGCATTCTCTATTGATACATTATACGAAATCCTTTTGGTCACAAACACTAAACGTATGGGTACTGGGCAGGGTACCTATATAATCTTCAGAGGAAAGAAGAAATAAAAGCCAGAAGGGGTGCAGGGAGACCAGGCAATATGCATTTTTGCACATTAAGCTTCAGGCAGTGTGCTAGAACTTTTACACTCACTATCTCATTTAATTCCAACACGGGGCAGGTAGTGTAATTCCATCTCATTTTGCAGGAGATATCTCAACTTTGTCAGCAGTGGAGCTGGATCTGAATCAAGATCTGACTACAGAGTCAAGCAGCCTTCCTTTACGGGGCCTTGTAAATCAGCATATGTTAAAAGCATTCTCTTGTATGAGGTTATCCAGCTTAAAGGGTGATCTGATTTCCATATTTACACTTATTATTTAAACATTAGGAGAGAAGGCACTCACTTCTCCATTTACTAAGAATCCACAGATTTTCTTTCTTATCTAGAAAAAAGAAATAGTGATCATTTTCGGTCCACAAATGGTTTTCTCATAGTGTCATCGCATAAAAGAAAACTTCAGCTAGACTTCGAAACATTCGTATGTACCACGAGTAACCGGGGCATGGTCTGATGACAAGACAGAATATGTGAAATTAGAAATGCCCCCAAATCCAGGCCCATCATCATCGTATATTACACTACATTCTTCTTGCCAGACTAGAAGCAGCAAAGGGAGGAAAAAAGATGGTTTTCCAAACTGACAAGCATGCTACTTTTCAGTAACAAATTTGTTCATGGCTTCTTCCTCCTAAATCAGAACACAAAATCTACTGAAAAGATTTAACTAGACTATTTCAAACTCCAAAATCATATTCTAATAAACATTTCCATAATTTCTTAACCAGCCTCAGAATATAATTCAATATTCCTCTTTTTGGTAGCCAATTAATGGATGACACTACTATTGCTGGAATATTAATAAAATTAATATTAACCCACAATGCATGATGGAAAAGGCAAATTGTAATGAAATTGCTTTGAAAAACATAACATCACCATTTGAAACAACTCAACATTTTTAAGAGATTATTTCCAACTGCATTTACAGAAAAAAAATCTTTGTCACATACCCATATGAAAACAAACTCTAAGAATACAGAAAGAAATTATTCTCAAACCATAATTCAACATGGTGACATTACAATTATTTCTGGGCCTCAATAAGCTATTTTCCTTCCACTGAACACCCCCCAGTATTTAATTTTTTAAAAAACTTTTGAAGGCAAGTAAAGTGTAATTTTAACACTTTTGTTCTAATATGAAATCAAACCACAATTTTATATATAACCATAGTGTGAATTAAAGGAAATAGGTAAGCAAATTGCGTTTAGAGAGGTCACCATTACTTCACAGTCACTGTTTTCACTAAGTAGCTACTGGAACCACACTCTTCAACAAAATTGTTAATCTCTAGTCTACAAACATTCAAATCACCAGTTTTAGCTCTTCAGAGTACTTTTGATTATTGTAACACAATTATCACAACTTTTTGCAACAATGCTCACCGAGAATTAAAATAAAGGTGATTCTATTGTCAATTAATGCATCACCATATATAACAAATACTGATCTTAATGTTTTATGATATACAGGTGTGTGTTTATGACATTTAATATAAACTAATCTAAATCGGCATCTGCTTTAGTGAAAACTCTTGACTCCCTAAAACAAAAGTTGTAATTTACAGAAAAAGAAATAGAGACTGAGCTCTCCAAAAATACACACACAGACACACACACACACACACACACAGTACATACAAAAGCCATAAAGGCACAATGCAGTCATTTTTATCCTCACTTCCTAAATTCATATTAAAAGAAATGTCATTTTTGTATGTTTAAAAAAGAACTATTTTGTTTACCTTTTCCACAGACTGTTCAAGAACTGCCAAGGTAACACAGATTTTAAAACTGACAACTAGAGTACTTAGCAGTTGCCAAAACAACACAGCTGGATTCTTAAAGGGAAAGTACTCTTGGGTAATGTACACCTAATTACAGCTTTAGAGAACCCTCCTCTTCATATAGTAATAGATGATACAAGACACAAGGGAAACGTACTGTGCTAAAAACCCGAAAAAATGTTAAGACAATGTTTGTTTAAAAATACATATGCTACTGTTAACACATCACAGCAGGCCTTTCTAATACGGCATTTATTGGAATCCCAATCTCACTGCAAACTAAAACGCAGGTTAACACTATGTTATATTCAAGCTACACACGGTTCCCTGCTGGACCCTAACAGGAGGCTCGCTTCACAGCTCAGAAATCTATTTCGGATGTGAGCTACAATTCTACAGTTACACTTTTAAAGAAAAACTGTTTTCTTATTCAGGATTGCTCACCTTTTCCAAACTTGTTTGCACTATCTGACTTACTTTAACCCTCACTGCTCAAAGGCATGAAATCGAGCCAAAAAGCAAAGTTTCTAACACAAAAAAAAAATATTTTCTGCGTGCTGGGATCTAGCTGGATGGCAGGGGGACAGCCAGCGGTTCGCCGTGCAGCCCCTCGGTCACCGCGACGTCTCCCCGCACGATCGGGCGTCCGCAACCGCAGGTGTCCGCCCCAAACACCGACCCCGCCACTGACATCTACAGACTCACAGAATTCGCACCTAAGCGTTCCGCCCCGTTTAGACCCATCTTCTCCCAAAGCAGAAGTGGGGGAACTTCTTCAAGTCCAACAGGGCAGAAGGCCCCCCGCACTTGGGGCTAATCCCTTCGGGGAGACCCCCGGACTTCGAGGGAAGAGGGGAAGGAAAGGGCCCTCGCAGCGCACCGCCCCGGAGAAGCTCCGGGGTCCCCAGACAACTCCTTCAACTTTCAAGGAGGCGACGTCCACCACCGCCCCCCCGGCCCCAAGCGGTGCGCGCCCGGGGAGGCTGCTCGCCACCAGCCCGCGCGACTGAGCTCCCCTCGGCCCGCCCGGCCGAGCCCCATCCAGCCCCCCCGGCCCGCCCTCAGGGCCTCCCGCCCCCACCTCCCCGGACGCCTAGCTCCTCAGCGCCGACCCCGACCCGACCACCCCTCGCCGCCTCCCAGCACCCCACCCGCCTCCCAGCACCCTATCCGCCCCGCCGATGCGCGAACGCGACCCTGGCCCCCTCCAAGCCGGACATGGCCTCGTCCAGGGGTCCCCGGAGCCCCCCCGGGCGACCCTCTCGGCCGCGCCGTCCCCCGCCCCAGCACCCCCACCACAACCCCTACTCGGCCCCCTAAGCGAGACGCCGCCCCCCTCCAGCACTGCCAGCGCCGCGAACTGAGCCCCGCTGCCCGCGGCCCTCACCGTATCTCCGGAGCAGCTGGCGGGCGCGCAACACGCCGCAGCCCGGGCCCGCCACCAGCGCTCCGCGCCGCCCGGAGCCGCCTCCTTCAGCCCGGGACTCGCCGGGACATCCGCGCACGGATCCCCACACCGGGGCTATTTTTAGGAGACAAGCCCCGGCCAGACCGGAACTCGTTCTGTGCTGCGCGTGCGCACTGCGTCCGCCGCCTCGGTGTCCCTCCGCAGCCCTGCCTCCCCTCCCTCCTGGGCTCCCTTCCTGGCTTCTCCCCATCAGTTTCTTTTCAGGGCTGAATTGTCCTCTCGGTGGGTTCTAGAGTAATTGGAATGGGAAAGACAAGGGTAGGGCAAAGAGAGTCACAGTGCTTGGAAGCGGGCGCTATTCCACAAGGACGTGGGGGCGGACTATGTTTTTCCGGGTGGGTGAGGAGACGATCACCCGGCACAGGAAGGAGATGACGGCGGCTTGGCGCCGGGGCCGCGGGTTGGAGCTCGCTTTCCTCTGAAGGACCGTGTTCTCCTGGAAGGGATACTGGTCACTTGATGAGGGCCCGGGCGCCTCCCAGGGCGGGGCGGCCCGGCGGCGTCGCGCCCTGCCGCCCCCGCTCCGCCGCTCAGCCGCCGCCACCTCCCTGACCGGCCCGCGGGAGCCCCAGCCGGGAGCGGCCCGGTGACGCGGCGCGTGGCAAATCGCCGCGCGTGGCCCGCAGGGCAGCCAACACGGGCGGCGGGGCGGCGAGGCTGCTGAGCGGGGCGGGGCGGGGCGGGGCGGGGCTCCCGGGGGCGGGGCGGGGCGCGAGGCCGGGTGCCGCCCGGAGTCCGGGGCCAGGCTGGTCCTTCGGGACGCCCGGGCCAGCCCCATCCCTACCTCGAGGCGCCCTCGGCCTCCCCAGCTGTCGGCTGGCCACGCCCGCATTGTGGTCAGGGCCGCACCTGTGCTCGCCCCGGGGCACGGGCAGGTCACCCTCAGGAGCAAGCACAAGGGGACTCTGGGACCCGGGCCTGGATAGAAAGGGACTTGAAGGGGTCTCGAGGGCGAGAAGGCCCTTTCGGACTGACCAGCCGAGCTCCGCAGGTCCCAGGACAGTAGCAACCTCCTTATCGTGACTTAATAGTTGCTAGGATGCCTGGGGCGGTAAACTATGTGATGGACATTTTGCATATGACAGCTTATGTAATACTTACAAGGCCCCGTGAAGCAGATTCAGTTTCTATTCCCATTTTACAGATGAGGAAAGGGAAGCTGAGCGCTAAAGGGACCTGTCAGGGTCACAGCTTCAGAGTAGGGCCCTGAGGACTTGAACTCCTGACCACTCTGCATGCTGCCTTTTCTGAGATAGGTGCAGAGGGGATAGGCTTGGGACGGCTGTTGTGATTTCTGGGGCTACCGATGTTGTTTAGAGAGGTCTTTAGGAGATGAGCCATTGTTGGCCCTCTCATCCTGAAAGCCGCTCACCTCTGAAGAGTTTTTCGGGGCCACAGTGCCTGCATGTGCCCCCGGAGGTGCCTGTGTAATGGACACGAAGCCAAATGGT
The DNA here is from genome assembly GCF_028878055.3 of Symphalangus syndactylus. Lineage (NCBI taxonomy): Eukaryota > Metazoa > Chordata > Mammalia > Primates > Hylobatidae > Symphalangus > Symphalangus syndactylus. Next base: position 6,913,526 of record NC_072427.2, read on the forward strand.
TGTTTGCATTTGAAGATGAGAAATTCAATCCCACAGCACTTAAAACAAAGTGGTTGGGGTGGGTGAGCAGATGAGCAGAGGCTGTGAGAAGAGGAACTGGGAAGTTACAAAGGAAGCCAGAGACTGGCTGGCTTCCTCCCTCAAGGACAACGGGGCAATATGCTGGGGAGAGCCCAAAACAAAGGCGGCACATAGACAGTAGATGCCAGAAAATAAACCTGCAGCTCTGCTCGCAGCTCCACACCACCAGTGTTCAGGGGAGCCAGCAAAAGAAACTGCAGGGAGGTTTTTAAAACATGTCAAAATGTGGTGTAAATCAGCAAGTCATGTGGAAATGCATGCTTTTTAACCTGCTAGAAGCTGCAGAGCCAGCTGGATTTGGCTCTTCTGCTCCAAGAGGACAAGAAGAGTTTGATACTTATCCTTTAAAGCTTAGGGTCTGGAGTGGGGGCACAGTGATCAGTGGCCCCCTCAATGCCACCTGCTGTCACCCTGGAAGAAGAGGCAATGAAAACAGACTGTTCCAAAAGATGTTTTCACCCTTATTGCTCCACTCCAGCTCCCACCCTTTCAGAAGTTGAGCCTCCTGAGGCACAGAAGACTCAGCTCAGGCTGCCCACCCCTTCCCCATTCCAATGCTATTGTTACCCTCAAAATGCCAAGCAGAGACCTCGACTATGAGTCCAGCCAAAGCAGAAATGAAAAGTGTTTGCATCACCGTAAAGAGCACCTCTCTCCCCACTGCTCTGCATGTCAAAGCCCTTGTCTGAGAATTGCAGGCAGTGGTAAGAAGGAAGGAAGGAAAGGAAGGAGAGAAGGAAAGGAGGAAGGCTAAGTTTAAGAATTGTGGAGCACAGCTATTAGCAGAGCACAATCACTGTTATTTGTAGTTAAAGCAACCAATTTTAGGAAATTGCCACAGCGTCTGTTTCAGCTATTGAAAACCTGTACCTGAAGTCTAGTGTCTCTAGCAACTTCGAGCGCTCAGAAAGACCCTGTGCCAAGCACTTACATGTGCCACTGGCATGGACGGAACTGAGGAGCAGCATCTGTCAGTCTTTCCCCTCTAGCCTCCTTAAAGGCACTCAGGGGTCCAGGTGTTTCTGAGCTGCAGGGGCTGTGCACTGGGCCAGGCACTGAGATACAGAGGTGAGAAAGAGCAGCCCTTTCTTCAAAGGGGCTGGCAGGCCGTGGGGAGGATACACCTTAAAACACAATCCATCATGAGGGGTTTCCTAGGGTGCGGGAAGAGCACAGATGGTGAGTGTCTAAGGAGGGACAAGAATTGGGATAGGCTTCTTAGAGGAGGTAACGCCCACAGTGAATCTGGAAAACCTCCTGGTAGGATGAGAAAAGGGCCCTCACTGTGTCTTGATGAGAAGAATAATGCTCAAGCTGCCTAGAAGCCAAAGGAACCCCTGACGACTTGGCCACCTCTTCCTTCCTGACACCCCACTTTCTCCATTCAGAAATTTGAGAAGCTTCTCTGTGCACACCAGCCTGTTTCCTCCTGTCTGCAGGGCAAACTCTGCATCAAGTCAATCCATCAAGTCTCCCCTTAGGCATCATTTTCTCTAACATGGGGTTTTACTCAACGTATAGTGTATTTCTTTTTGTATGTCTGTTTCCTCCCTTTAGAGAGTGAGCTCCTTGAAGACTTAAACTGTAACTTATTCTTTATTGTATTCGCTGTGTCTAGCACAGTGCCTGGAATGTCCTAGATAATCAAATAAATGTTTCTTAAATATTTACGAGCAGACTTTAGGCAGAGGGACTGCTGTGTGCGGGGACCTCGAGTGTGGCTCTGAGACCCAACAGCTAGCACAGTGTGCCTGGAGTCTGCATTGAGTACTGGGAAGCAGCTCAAAGAGTAGTTGGGAGTGAGGTGGTGCAGATCATTAACATGTCAAGATCAAGCCATTTGGATTTTATTCTGAACCCCTGATAGATTTTAAGCAGGTGAGGAGCTTGAGCTGTTTGGCATTTTAGAAAGATGACTCAGGGAGTAGTGGTTGGTGGGGAGAGCAAGCCTGGAGGCAAGACTACCAGTTAGGAGGCACTGATGTTGTCAGACCCCCTCCCTCCCTCATCTGCAAAGATCTCCACAAAGTTCCCACACAGGCTGATGACTTCCTGTGTGTCTGTGTTTGAGAGCATGCTCTAGCTTAGAGGGCTGGTCTTGGTAGATAAATATCCCAGCTTCCTCAAAACTCAGGAAGACATTTCTGAGGCATGCTCCCCCAAGTCTCTTGTGGAGGGATGGGATGTCCCAATAGATTGGGCACCCATTGACAGCAGTGGTGACTTACTCATTTGCACACTTCTGTTACCTCTTCTCCTTTCCCCTCTCTCACTTCCTGGGATCACCTTCCAAACACTCGACCTTTACCAGAATCTTTGGGAGTCTACTTCTCAGGGGACCTATTTGATGCCGATGCTACATGAGATAAGAAAGAGGACCTGAATGAAGGCAGTTTCCTGATACAAATGAGAAAGCAGGGGCAAAATAGAAAGCTGTTTAGAAGTCACAACTCACTGGCTTGCTGACCTTTGAACCAGGGCTTAGGGGGAGTCAAGAAATCCCAGTTTTCCCTACCAGGTTTCTTGTTTAGGCTCCTGGGTGGACAGTAGCAGCATTATTTAAGTGGGGAACACTGGAGGAAGACGAGATGGAAGGAGCTGGGGCTGGACAGAAAGAAATAGGATGAGTTCCGTTATGCTTGTGTTGAATTTGAGATGCCTATGGGACAATATCTCCTTAGCCTCAGGAGCTGGAGAAAGATACAACTAAATGAGACCGGACATGTTAGCAGGGGACTTCTTGGAGGAGGAAAAAAAGATTTTTTTTTTTTTTGAGACGGAATCTCACTCTGTCCCCAGGCTGGAGTGCATCACGTGATCTTGGCTCACTGCAACCCCTGCCTCCGGGGTTCAAGCAATTCTCCTGCCTCAGCCTCCAGAGTAGCTGGGATTACAGGCACCCACCACCACGCCCAGCTAATTTTAATATTTTTAGTAGAGACAGGGTTTCGCCATGTTGACCAGGCTGGTCTTGAACTCCTGACATCAGGTGATACGTCTGCCTCGGCCTCCCAGAGTGCTGGGATTACAGGCGTGAGCCACCGTGCCCGGCCAGCAGGAAAAATCTAAGCAGATTTTTGAAGTTGAGGTATATGGGCTGAAGAAAAAGGGAAGTGACTTATGGAGTAGAAGAATGACCAGAGGGAGGTGGTCAGAGAAAAGAATGGATTCATAGAGGAAAAAAGTAAGTTTACCCGAACCAGGGAAAACTAGAGCAAATAAGTGATTGGGGTAAAATGAGCCTCGAAGGAGTTTTGTGAGCCACTTGAAGACAGGGACTATGCCATGTTCAATCTTCTGTCTCCAATACTTGTACACAAAGTTGATATTTTTTAAGTATGGTGTGACCCAAGCAAAGTATCTAAAAAAAATCTAATACACATTTCTGTACATCAATCTTGTATGAGTATAAATAATTAAAAATTGAAGGTTTTTAATCTGTTACCCCAAATTAGTAGTACATTCTCCCTCCAAATTTAACTTTGTATAAAGACTTGTATCTTGTTGAGAAATGCCACATATAAGAGAACTATATCTTACTTGTTACATCGAGGATCTAGTGACTTGTAACTATTTCAGAAAATCAAAATTCTACACTATTAATTAAACCTAAAGATAAAAACAGAATCTGCTTTGTTCTGTTCACGGAAAGTTCTTCAACTTTAAGATCCCTAATGTCTGTGTGCCAGAGAGAGAAAATTGTACACTCCTTTTCTATTGCAAGTTCTACGAATAAACACCCAGATCTGTAATAAGTGCCGTTTTACAATAAACTATGGCTAGGGAACTATGGCTCCTTAGAGAAATGGTTGATTTCAGGACCGGGGCAAGAAAAAAGCAAGATGAACTTATGGTACCAGAAAACAAGGAAGTGCTCCAAAAATGATGGGGCCATGTCAAAGGAATAAAATAAATATCCATGAGCCCATACTGATACGAATAAATAATTAAGTGAATAAATAAATGGGAGAGAAGGTACAGATCTTCCTGACCAAAGAATTCCAACTAAAAAATGTAGAAGGAATAAGGACAATACAAAGCCATCATTAGGTAGACACCACTGTTAATAATTGTTGCAGTGGGTGAAAGGATGATGAGAAACAGGACATGTACATAGTCTCAAAGTAGTTTCCAACAAGATATTTATTAATTACAAAGAGAAAAATAGTAACTTTATAGTAGAGAGACCCAGCAGACACCACCTTAAGCAAGTGAACAAGGCTAGCATCATCAGTAATAAAGTATATCAACATCATGTACCCCACCATATGATGCAGTGAGGCGGGCATCTCACTTCTTTGGTATTCTTGTTAAAAATGTATAACCTGAATTTAACCATAAGAAAACACCAGACAAACTGCAATTGTGGGGATATTTTACAAAATAACTGACCAATGCTCGCTAAAAGTGTCCAGACCATGAAAGACAAGAAAAGACTGAGGACCCGTTGCAAACTGGAGGAAATCAAGGAGACCTGACTACTAAATGTAAAACGGGATTCTGGATTGGATCCTGGTGCCGAAAAGAGACAGAAATGGGAAAACTGGTGAAATGTGAGTAAGGTCTGTATTCTGTGAGTATATAGAATAGAGTTATATCAACGTTAGTTTCCTGATTTTGATAATCATACTACCCTTATGGAAGAATTCAATGAATTTTCTGCAGCATTTTTAAAACTTTTGGTAAGTCTAACATTATTTCAGGACAAAAAAATTAAGTGATAAAATATTTTAGTATTCTATGCTTTACGCAATTCCCCAATTTTAACCCACATATGGAGTTAACATATCCAGTATAAAGTATTTCTATGATGCTTTACAATGGTAAATTCAACTTCAGTTTGGGCAATATTAAGACCATTGGAAAATGTTTATAAGTATGAATGTGTTAAGGTGATCAGTTCTGAAGTGAGGGGGGAATCACAGAAAATAACAAAATGTTTGCAATTATTACACAAAGCCGTAGGGTTCCATGTCCACCATGTGGCTATTCCTAAACATCAGAAACTGACATACACATGGGTAATGTGGCCCATTACACTCTTTTCAGGTATTGAAAGGGGTGTTTTCACTTTTCTTATTTTAATATCACATGGGCTTTTATTCTTGAATGGCTGATGATGAAAAGGATGAATTCAGGTTCTCAAAGAAGCAGATAAAAGAGATTTTCTTCGCTTAGTTTATATTCTTGCATGTAGAAGCCTACCTAAAGATTAAATAAACTTTCAAAATATAAGAAATTGAATCTTTGACAGCTGGATGTTTTACACAATTGAACTTCAAATAAGTCTTTCAATTTCTATTATATGTTGTCATTTTGTTATATTGTATTTTTTCTCCTGTAGAGTTTATTCAGACTTTGTGATTCTCTCCACAACCAACAATATATTCACATGTCAATGACAGTAATTCCAAACCTTGAGTTTATTTTCTTTTCATGTTTTATATTCTATCCAAAGAGAGACTGCATTTCACACATCTCCCGATATCCCACCCACGTCGACCCTTGCATATGTAACCATCATGATCTCTCTCTACTATTCTCTTTGCCTGTGTATTTTTGTCTCAAAATTTCTTTTAAAGGCTTGACCTCTCCTACCAAGAACCCTTTAGTTACCCTTCAATAATCTCTTTTGAAATGCATTCCAGGCATTGTCAGACTCTACCACGCCTATTAAGATGTCCATTTAGACCAATTCTGGGTCTGGATGTCCCCAAAGATCTTGTACAGAGAGAACGGTCAGTTCTCTGTGATGGCTACAGAGGGAACACAAATCAGTTCCAGATTGCAACTCATGATCTAGCAAGGATTTGTATCTGTAAGAATTTTCGAATGTTGAGATTGGAGACAAATCTGGGAGTGACTGAAAAGGCAAGACCACATATTTTCGAGTCAAAAGTTCCTTTGCTTAAATCCCATCTCCACCGTTTCCTACATGTGTTATGTCGGGCACATTGCTCAACGTCTCCAAACCCCAATTTCCCTCCATATAAAAGATGATGATAAAAGGTTATCGTAAAAGATGATAACCTTGAGTAAGATTATCTTACTCAACGTTGTTTAAAGCGCCTCCATAAGCTACATGTACCCACATAAATAATAGTTACATGTGTGGTTCATTGATTCCTTCCACAAACTCCTGAGCCCCTGCTGTGAGCCAGGCACTATTCAGGCCCTGGTATTTCCAGGAAGTAATTCCACCGATCTTCCAGAGAAGATCGATGTTCCCATGAAGCTTGTAGTCTTGGGGGTAGACAGACAATAAAAAATGCACCAACAAGAAAATGTCAGATGGTAATAAGAGCTATGATGAAAGTAATCATGAGATAGAGTAATTGGGCCAATGCCTTAGCTATGAGTTCAGGGAAGGCTTCTCTGAGGCAGTGACATTTAAGCCGAGTGGCCAGATTAAGACCTGGAGAAGAGTATTTCAGGCAGAGGAAGTAGCATAGTTCCCGAGGTGGGACAGAGGTTATTTTGTTGAAAGAACAGAAAGAGCACAAGTGCGGCTGGAGCAAGATTGGGGGCAGGGGGTGGTTTTTGAACCACTGGACGGTTGTTGTTGCATTGTTGTTACCTAAGGAGGGTAACCAGGAATAAGTAGTAGATTAAATCGTTAGCAGGGTTAGTACAAACTGCTCCCTTCCTGTTCAAAAGGGGCAAGTGACTCTATTTCTGGCTGTCTAGTAGGTCTTTGTTTGTTTGTTACGTTTTTTGTTTTGTTTTTTGAGACAAAGTCTCATTCTGTTCTCTAGGCTGGAGTGCAGTGGCTCCATCCTGGCTCACTGCATCCTCCGCCTCCTGGGTTCAAGCAATTCTCCTGCCTCAGCCTCCTGAGTAGCTGGGATTACAGGCATGTGCCACCACACCCAAATTTTTGTATTTTTAATAGCAACGGTGTTTCACCATGTTGGTCAGGCTGGTCTCGAACTCCTGACCTCAAGCAATCCCCCCGCCTCGGCCTCCCAAAGTACTGGGGTTATGGGCATGAGCCACTGCACCTGGCCCTGGCTGTCTATTAGCTTTTTAGCTGCAAGTAACAGGAACCCAAGTCAAACCAACTGAAGCCAAAAAGTAAAAGAGAAAGAACGTATTCATTCATTTGACTGAAGGGTTCAGGGATATTTAAAATCCCAGCATTGCTGGATTAGAAGCTGAAATGACATCATCCATTCAGATCCTGCCCCCCAACACCACCACCACGTTCGGTGGCCCTCTGTGTCGCCTTCACTCCCATGCAGGCCCTCTTTACAGCCGGTCCTGCGACAACTCTGAGGTTGTTGTTGTTATTGTTGTTGTTTGTCGGAGTCTCGCTCTGTCGCCAGGCTGGAGTGTAGTGGTGCAATCTCAGCTCACTGCAACCTCCAACTCCCAGGTTCAAGTGATTCTCCTGCCTCAGCCTCCCGAGTAGCTGGGACTAGAGGCACGTGCCACCACACCCAGCTAATTTTTTTATTTTTAGTAGAGCTGGGGTTTCAGCATGTTGGCCAGGGTCGTCTCGATCTCTTGACCCTCATGATCCACCCACCTCAGCCTCCCAAAGTGCTGGGATTACAGGTGTGAGCCACCACTCCTGGCCTCAACTCTGGTCTTATAGTTTCCAGCTTAACGATCTCCATCAAAAAAGAGCTTTATTTTACATTCTTACTAGCAAAGTCCCAGAGTTGAGCCTGGCCCAGGTCACATGTCTCTCTTAACCAATCACCATGGCCAGGGTGATAGAGTACTCTGATTGGTCATGTCTGAGTGGCTCTCCCACCCCTGGAGTCCTGGAAGGGGACTCAGACTCATCAAAACCTCAGGGACACATGGACTGAGAGTGAGGGGAGCTATTTTCCCCAAATTGAGATGCTCTTATCAGAAGAAGGGAGCCTGTACGTCAGATAGACAAAAAGAAGATCAATATCACAACAGTTGTTCAGCAAGTGTTGATTGTGTGCTTGTATTCAGGCTGTAGGTGGCAGAAATTTGGTCCATATCCTCAAAGATAATCCTGGGCTACTATTGGAAGAGATAGAGATAGAGAAGGAAAATTGTCAGTAAGAAATTGACAGACTATCTTGTAAAGCCTGAAATGTCATGTGCTGCTGCCTTGACCGTCTTTGACCCTCATGAGATCCCAAAGATCTCACCCTGAGTCCCCCTGCTTTCTCTCACCAGATATGGCCCCCACCGAGCAGGAAAGATTCTTTACCCAGCTAGTTCCCCTATCAGCCAGACCAGCTGCACACCATCTGGACCTAAACCTAATAGGTTCCATGTCACTGCCAGCCTGTAAAATTATCAAAACAAGCCAATGACATCCTCCTGCAGGAACTTGGGGACACCTCACGCTCTTGTTACTACAAGGCCTGATTGCCACGGCCCCTGCTGGTTCCCTCTGCCCCGAGTGTAACCCCAATGTGGCTCCACATGGTGTGCGGTACCCTCCTCCCCAAGGCTGTGAGGGTATGTGACTAATAAACTGGTGCCAACCTCACCTATCCAGTGTCAAGTGTCTTGTATTTGGCCATCCCATATTAATTAGAGGAAGGGATCCCTCCTTCACCAAGAGAGTAAACAGGAGGTGATCAGAACTCACACTCTAATTACTTTCCCGACGGTAGCCAAGAGCCCTTTGCACTGGCCACTTGATTTCAGACTGGACTGGACTATGGTAAACCCCAAGAGCTCCTACTGGTAGGCATGGGGGCCGCTGCACACACCAGCAAAGCTCCTCTATTCCGCTGGTCCCCAGCCTCTCTTCTCAGATCTTCTCTGATGTGAGGTCAGGCCAGCAGCTGTGGTGTCTTCCTCATTAGTACCTTCCCCAGAGTCTAGCTAAGGACCTGACACATAGTAGGCTTCCAATATATGAGTCCTGAGTGAAAGAATAGATCCTTGTCTTCAATCAGGCAACTGCAAAGTGTGGAACACTCTGGTCTGATTCAAAAACTTGTTTCAAGTTAGAGCCAAAGTGACAAACCCAGAAAACTGGGGAATGGAAAATCCATTTCACCGTGGGCTTCACAGAGGAGGTACATACTGGAGGTCAGAAATTATGATTTTCAATGTTCACATTAGCAAAGTATTGAAGCAGCTTTTTTTTTCTCTTTTAATGAGGATTCATTTTATGCTTACATTTTCAATAAGGTCCCTGTTTTTGTCAGAAATTTCAACCTCTTTTGGGTAATTGCACAACTTCTGGCTTCACTTGGCCTGCATAGCCTTGGCATGACTGATTTTTTTTGGGTACATGCTGTAGGCAAGATTTTTATGAGGTTTGATTCTTGTCTTGACTTTATTTGATCATGTATATCTGTAATTCAGCACATAGATGAAAGCAGACAGCACCTCTCAGCACCATGATGGTGAACGCCACAGAAAATGATAAAAGTATTTATCACATATGGATCTACAGGAATGCAAAAAGCCTTTCCAGAAATCATGCTCTGGCATGTTGTGTGAATTAAGCACACAGTTTCAAGGGGCCAGGTCTCTCGTTGAGAGTCATTTGCAATTTCCAGCAGCTTAGGTAAGTTGGATTTGGCCTAACCTAAAAAAAGAAAAAAGAAACTGAAGTGCTTTATCAGAATTCTTCTCCAGAATTCTCTGTCCTGGTCTTTGGATCTATATGAGGGTGCATTTTTGAGCAACTTCTCTTTAGACTACCTGTTCTAGAACTGAACACAGCGGCAGAGCTGTGACAGAAAAACCCCATTTTTCACCTTTCAGATTAAAAAACATGAAAAGGTTTGTTAACATGCTGAGTTGGCAAGGGCGTATAGAAACAGGCATTCTCATACATTGTTAGTGAGAGTGAATATTGGTGCATTCTCCTTGGAAAGCAATTTAGTTAATATCTATCACAATGTCAAATGTGCTTAGCCTTGACCCAGCAATTCCACATCTAAGCATTGTCCCTTGCAGAATATATTCCTTGCGGAATTGTTTATACTACAAAATAATTCAAAAAAGGAATAAATATCTATCAAAGTGAGATTGGGTAAACAATTTATAGTACAACCATATAAGAGAATGCTATTTACCTACTATAAATACATGACGCAAATATACGTGCATATGTGCGTGTGTGCTCCTAGACCAGTGGTTTTCAACAAGAGAGACATCTGATGACGTTTGGAGACAACTGTGGGTGAGGTGGGGAGTGGGTGCTACAGGCATCTAGTGGGTAGAACCAGAGACGCTGCCAAGCATCCTCCTATGCACAGAGCAGCACTTCCCCATGGACAACAAAGAACCATCCAGCACAACATGTCAACAGTGACAAGGATGAAAAATCCTTCTTCTAGACAAATCTCTTCCTCCCAGAAGGGAAACTGGAAGACCCTTTTGGCTTGGTGGGCACGTGTTTATATTCCACATTTTCTGTTGAAGAGTAATGCTAACCAGTTTTCCGATGTGCGTTCTCAGGCTGTCTCGGGCTGGATATGAGATGGTAGCAGGTTTCACAACAGCCATTCCTTCATCTTCTTTTGCTTTGATCCCCTCCTTGCTTAGACAAAATGGCAGATGCAGTGAGTGAGCTTGAGGTTGAGAAAAACTGCTTGGAATTCACAAGTTCCTGGGCCATCTCTGGTCACCCAGGGACAGAAACATCACTGATATGTTGGGTGTTGACTTTAAAAGAAAAGAGGGTAGCTTTCTTTGACTGTTTGCCTCTGCTCATGTTGACTCTAGAACTTGGAGATGTAGAAAGGCAAATCACTCTTTCTCTTCCTCTCAGGATAGTTAACCTCAGGGCTACACCTCTCTGATGGCCAGAATGTGCAGTTTTTACTATTCAAATCATATAGATTAGCTCTTGAGATATTTTAAACACCAATTCAAATTTAGCATATAAAAATTTGCCAAGATAGGGCTACAAGGATATTGGTTGCAGCATTGTTCATAATGGCAAGAATCTGAAAACTTTTAAAAGTCCAGGAGAAAACTGTCATATAAACTACATCATAGTCACGCTATAGAATATTCTGCTGCTGTTAAAAAATGAGGTGAGTCCATATGTGTTGATATAGAATAATCTCTAAGATACATTCCTTGAAAAAAGCCAGTTAGAGAACACTAAGAATGATAGGCTTCTTTCTATGTAAATTACAATTATCTATCTATATATGTCTTTGTATCTGTCAGTCTATGTACATATATATATTAAATTGCATCTTGACATAGACATTTCACTTTCTGAAAGGAATAATAGTCACTTACATCATTGCTATGGGGAAAGGAGCTGAGGGCAGGTTTCTCCTAGCATTTCATACTCTCACATGCTGTTCAAACATTCTGACCATGTACATATGCATGCACTTTAAAAAATTTTTGACGGATGTCATCAGGGTGGTAAGAGTATGGATTATTTGAAATATTTTTCTTTATATTCCTTTTTACTTATACAAATGCAAACATATGAATATTATAAAAGAAAATTTAGAAAACATCAGAATGTAAAAAAGTCTATGTAAAAGACTAAGGAATTAAAGAGACAATTAAAAACTTTTCTTTAAAGTTATAGCGAAATTTATTTACAGTAAAAATGGCACATAGAGGAGCCCTCAAGTATGAGCAATGCCATTGAATAAGTATGAGTGGAGGCCAGGCATGGTGGCTCACACCTGTAATTCCAGCACTTTGTGAGGCTGAGGTGGGTGGATCACGAGGTCAGGAGTTCAAGATCAGCCTGACCAACATGGTGAAACCCCATCCCTACTAAAAATACAAAAATTAGTCAGGCATGGTGGTGCGCACCTGTAATCCCAGCTACTTGGGAGGCTGAGGCAGGAGAATCACTTGAACCTGGGAAGCAAAGGTTGCACTGAGCGGAGATTGTACTACTGCACTCCAGCCTGGACAACAGAGCGAGACTCCGTCTCAAAAAAAAAAAAAAGTATGAGTGGAACATGTCTTGTTATTATTATTATTATTATTATTATTATGGTTACTATTATCCTTTAATCTGTTAGTATTTTTGAATGTCTACAATAAGCAAAAAACATTTGTGGCTAATTTGTTGAAGGAAGTAAATATGATTCAGACATAGACACAGGCATAGACTACTTGAGGTACCTGCCAGCTGAGGGGATGAATTTGCACTGAATTCTGCCTGCAAGCTAGCTAACCAGGGCCAAAAACTTGGGTAACATCCAAGAAAGGCTCAGGGCATGAACTGGACCAGTGGTTTGAGTACCAATTGCCACAAAAAATCTCTTTCATGTGGATAGACCAGGGCCTGAAATCTCCACCATTACAGTGAGTCCTAGGGATGACAACAGAGGCTGTTTTAAAACAAAATGCACTCTTGTCCACTGGAACCCTGGAGGTATCAAAGAGAAGAAGGTTCCTGCTGTGCCCGAAACCCTTAAGAAAAAGCAAAGGAATTTTGCAGAGCTGAAGATCAAGCACCTGAGAAAGAATTTTGCCTAGAAGATGCTTTGAAAGGCAAGGAGGAAGCTTATCTATGAAAAAGCAAAGCATTATCACAGGAAATATAGACATATGTACAGAACTGAAATTCAAATGGCTTGAATGGCAAGAAAAGCTGATAACTTCTAAGTATCTGCAGAACCCAAATTGGTGTTTGTCGTCAGGATCAGAGGTATCAATGGTGTGAGCCCAAAGGTCTGAAAGGTGTTGTAGCTTCTTTGCCTTCATCAAATCTTCAATGGAACCTTTGTTAAGCACAACAAGGCTTCAATTAACATGTTGAGGATTGTAGAACCACATATTGCATGGGGGTAACCAAGCCTGAAGTCAGTAAAAATCTACAAGCCTGGTTATGGCAAAATCAGTAAGAAGCGAATTGCCTTGGCAGATAACACGTTGATTGCTCCATCTCTTGGTAAATATGGCATTGCCTGCATGGAGATCTGATTCATGCGATCTATACTGTTGGAAAACACTTCAAAGAAGCTAATAACTTCCTGTGGCTCTTCAAATTATCCTCCCCATGAGGTAAAATGAAGAAAAAGACCACCCATTTTGTAGAAGGTGGAGATGCTGGCGACACGGAAGACCAGATCAACAGGCTTCTTAGGAGGATGAACTAAGGTGTCTACCAGGATTTTTTCTAATCTGGTCAATTAATAAACAGTGCCTGCTTTTAAATTGAAAAAAATAAAATAAAACAAAATGCTCATGATTAAAATGCAGGTGAGCAGGTACTTATTTCTCAAGCCATGCAACCCAATGTCTCAATGTGACACTTTTATTCCTCCTGATAGCAGCAGATAATGTAAATCTCAGCCAACTGGGTGCAAAGTGGGTTATTTCAAATTGAATCTCATCTAATTCAAGAATCTGGCTGGATGTGGTAGCTCATACCTGTAATCCCTGCACTTTGGGAGGCTGAGGTGGGCAGATCACTCGAGGTCAGGAGTTCAAGACCAGCCTGGCCGACATGGTGAAACGCCGTCTCCACTAAAAATACAAAAATTAGCTGGGCATGGTGGCGGGTGCCTGTAATCCCAGCTACTCAGGAGGTTGAGGCACGTGAATCGCTGGAATCCCGGGAGGCAGAGGTTGCAGTGAACTAGATCATGCCACGCACTTTAGCCTGGGTGACAGAGTGAGACTCTGTCTCCAGAACAAAACAAAACAAAACAAAAAGACTCTCTGCCTTTTTAGTCTGCTCCTGACCTGTATTGGAGTGGAGGAAGGGAGGTGCCGGTTCATAGTCATTCTCTGTAACCAGTTGGCATCCCCTGAGATCTCCAGTCCGCTCTGGATCTTAGGCACAGTCACCCCCTTGTTGGTGTCTGCTATGGCTTGGATAAAGTGCTCCCTTACTCAGCTATAAGGCTCCTATAAGTGCCCTATTCATCATAAAATGGCTGTAAAACCCCACTGCACAAAGATCCATGAATCTGGTTGCCTTGGTATTCATCCTAGTTTTGTAGTTCTCCACTTTGGCTGCGCATTGGAGTCAATTGGGGAGCTTTGAAAAATGTCTGGGCTTCTGTCTTTCCCCAGATCTTCTGATTTAATTGGTCTTGGGTGCAGCCTGGGCCTCAGGGTTTTTTAAGGGTCCTTAGGTGATTTTAATGTGCAGCCATGGTTGCGAACCACTGCCCTAGTTTCTCTAGGTGAGCCACTCAGCTCTCTGAGGTTTCAGTGGAAGATATGGGCCCCCATGTGGCCCTCTGCCTCATTAGTTTCCACTCCTTCTCCACCCTCTGACATGACTGTCACTGTACTAGTTGGGGCAGGCATGGCTTTAGTAACAAATGTACCAAAATGTGTAATGGCGCAAGATAAGAGGAATTAATTTCTAGCTCACATAATCTAGCTCGCAGGTGTCAGGGTAAGTTGAATACGAGTGCGGTGGTAGAGTGGCCTCACACAGGCCTCAGCAACACAAACTGACTGCAACTGTGCCGTCTTCAACAGCAGCTTCTGTGGTTCCCCCAGAGGTCACCAAAACAGCTCAACAGGGACAAGAGCATGGGAAGACACATCTGGAAGGTTTTAATGGGCCAGGCTTATTAGGAGTGGCCCTCAAGATTTCTGTTGCCATTCCACTGGTTAGAACCAGTCCCAGGGCCACGCCTACCTGCAAGAAAATCGGGGAAACGTAGGAAGGAAGGAGAGGAAAATGGATTTGGGTGGATGCATTGCAGTCTGCACCACAATCACCGTAGTTGCACCTGGCGAATAGCCTCCATTCTCTTGGCCCTCTCTGCCTTCAAAATAATGAGCTGGCAACACCGTAACATTGTCATGAACTCTTCATCTGCCCTCTTGAGGACTGCACCTAAGTAGCTGAACATGGCTGGACACAGTTTGGCGTTGAATCCATGATTTTAAACCTTAAGTGAGGCCAGGTGCAGTGGCTCATGCCTGTAATCTGTAATCCCAGCACTTTGGGAGGCCAAGGCAGGCAGATCACTTGAGGTCAGGAGTTCGAGACCACCTTGGCCAACATGGTGAAACCCCATCTCTACTAAAAATACAAGAATTAGCCAGTGTAGTGGTGAACACCTGTAATTTCAGCTACTCAGGAGGCTGAGGTGAGAGAATTGCTTGAACCCAGGAGGCGGAGGTTGCAGTGAGCCGAGATTGCACCACTGCACTCCAGCCTGGGCGACAGAGCAAGACTCCATCTCAAAAAAAAAAAAAAAAAAAAAAAAGAAACGAAAAAAATCATAGCTCTAAAATTCTTTTCTTCATTTGTTTATTTATTTATTTTGAGACAGAATCTTGCTCTGTCACCCAGGCTGGAGTACAGTAGTGTGATCTTAGCTCATTGCAACTTCCCTCTCCTGGGTTCAAGCGATTCTCCTGCTTCAGCCTCCTGAGTAGCTGGGATTACAGGCATACACCACTACACATGGCTAACTTTTGTATTTTTAGTAGAGATGGGGTTTCACCATGTTGGTCAGGCTGGTCTCAAACTCCTGACCTCAAGTGATCTGCTTGCCTCAGCCTCCCAAAATGCTAAGAGTTCAGGCACCAGCCACCACGCCCTGCCCTAAAATTCTTATGATATCACATATCAACTATTCTGCTACCAATAAAAGTACCAGTAAAGAAAACAATAAAGCCTTAATAAGATGGCATCCAGGAAAGGTAATTTTTTATGGGATAATGAAAAGAAGCAAGAAATACCAGGAGAATAGGCTACTGACTTCAAAAAACAGCTGGAGAAAGACACACCCAAATGAGACCCCAGGGAATCCAAAACCACCTTGGAAGGTGTGAGCTCCTAAAGCAATCTAGGAATGCCTGAGTGGACCCCTTGGAGCCAGGTTCCAGGCCAGGAGACGGCCCCCCACCCCCAAATTACCTAATGCATGGCATGGCTGAGAAAGAAAGACCATCTTCAAGGCCGTTGATGTGAGTCCCCGAAGGGCACCCCAGAGATGTTGGAGCAGAACTCATATTTTATTATCTTGGCAGCTGTCGCTGATGGGAGATGGGGGACAATAGGACCGGCTAATCAAGGGCCACTTCCAAGGTGGCAGTTGTGAAAGTGCTAGCATAAATCTCCCCTTGTTTGAATTTCCTTAGTACTCCCAGATACCTATGTGCTGGAGATACATGTTTCTGTCGTTTCAGGCAGCAGGGTTCATGCAATTCTCATGAAACTACTGCAGGGCTTGCACAGGGAGCTCCCCAAGAAATGCTTAGCGAGGCAATGATCAGATCTTGTGCTGCTGCCAGGGCATTCACAAGCCCTAGAGGAGTCTCTATAGGGGCTGGAGGTAATGGCTGAATCAGAAAAGCCACTCCAGGGAGACAGAAATCCTTGTTGCAGAAGAAGCTGTAGGACCTGGGCAACTCATCACGTCTAATGTCAGGTGACAGGCAACAGCCCAGTCTTTGGTCCAACAGGTGCTAGAGCACCTGTCAGCATAGCCGCCACAAACTCCTGGGTATGTCACAAAAAAGAACCCAGGGCCAGCTATCCAAAGGGCAAGAAAGGATTTGGATAACCACAGGGGCCTCACCTATAGGTCACAGCTGTCCCTGGCCTCAGGCAAGCAGGCCAGCAGCCACTAGCAGGTGCCACCCATAAATGCTGTAGCCCAGAAGTGGATACCTTGATCATTCAGCTGTCGGACATTCCATGCAGCATATGCTGTGGGTTGTGTGGTAGATGATGCCAGTGCTTAAAATTTTGAGATGAGTTGGTAGATGGGCTATGGTCCAGTAGTTGTTTCTACAGAAAGTGGGTTTATGTGCAAGGCAGAAACTTTCCTGCATGTGACTAGGACTCCTTTATCCCACCAAATCCCCTTTAATGGACATTTCTTTGTTTCAAGAAGTTTTTTTCTTTGCTTGCTAAAGAGATTTTTAAAAAATTGATCATCAGGATTGTATATGATTTCAACTTTTAATTAATAGTTTAAATAATTACATTGGGACTGTATATCGCTTAACAGATGCATTTAGAGTAAAAGTCAGATGGCAAATGTTAACTTCCAGACAGAGAAATTCTCTGAGAGGAAAGAGGGACAGAGGGGGGGACTCAGCTGTTTCTGCTTACTTGAAAACACACACACAAAGATCTGAAAGAAACAGCAGAAGATCAACATCTGTCACATCTGGGAAGTAGAGGCTCTGTAGTCATATGTCATATTATTTTCTGTACTTTTTTGTACTTTTGAAACTTCGTAATCAAAATAAACTTTTAAAAAAGTGATGGAATGGAGAAAGCCAATGTCATGGAACCTAGGTGTGTACAGGGATCCCTAAAATTTCTGCCTATGATTTTTTGCCTTGGAGATGAGAAGAGGGAGACACATGTCAAGTCTGGGTATGTAAAAGGCGTAATACAAATTAAAGCAAACATATATGTGCTTAAAATGTGCCAGGCACAGTTCTGAACCCTTTAATCATTAACACCTTGATGCAAGTACCAGCTAAAATCTCCATTCAAGGACCTGCTTACCAGACAACAAATCGTTTCGGTTGCTACGGTTTCCAATTCAGCCTCACTTACTAACATTAAGCAAGGAAGCCTCCAGCCAGAAAAGATTAAGCTCCTATTTCTCAATGCATGGGTCTCAGGAGTAAGTGAAGCAGGGAGAAATAAATCCTGACTGCTGATGTAGCATCCTGTGTGAGATGGACCAGTGAAAACCAGGCCCCACTTCCATGAAGGAACCAGGGACCAGACACTAAGAGGACTAACCCCTGCCAGGATGCCCATCACTCACAGTCTCTCTCCCTTCCCTTCAAGTTTACCATTATCCTGACTACTAACACCATACACTACCTTTGCTTGTTTATAACATGTATATAATTGCAATAATTTGAAATGTATTCTTCTGTCTTGCTTTTGTACTCAACATTACATTTGTGAAATTTATTTATATGATTGCATGTATCAATAGTTCACTCTGTCATTCTTGTACAACTTTCTGGTGCATGAACAGATTATAATTTATAAACTCATAACACTACTAATGGACAATTGGGGCATTTCCAGTTGAGGCCATTCTGAATGGTGCTATGGTGCTGCTGTGAATGTTCTTGTGTATGACTTTTTTGTTGTTTTGAGACAGGGTCTTTCTCTGTTGCCCAGGCTGGAGTGCAGTGGTGTGATCATGCTCACTGTAGCCTCAACCCTCGACCTCCCAGGGCTCAGGCAATCCTCCCAGCTCAGCCTCCCAAGTAGCTGGGATTACAGACCTGTGCCATCTGGCTAGTTTTCTGTATTTTTTGTAGAAACGGGGTTTTGTCATGTTGCCCAGGCTGGTCTTGAACTCCTGGGCTCAAGTGATCCATCTGTCTCAGCCTCCCAAAGCGTTGGGATTACAGGTGTGACCCACTGCACCTGGCCTTGTGTGTCTTTTGGTGCAAATAGCTCTGCATTTCTTTTTATATATCCTGAGCATACACATATGTGCGGTTTTCGTAGATAGTGCCAAATAGTTTTCCAAGGTGGTTGTACTAATATACATTTTCTCCAGTGGTGTGTGAGAGTTCTGGTTGCCCTATATCATCACATCATCAAAACCTGAACTTACCTGTTTTTTTAAAAAATTAACATCTAATCTATGCCTCTGTGCTTGTATTTAATATTTCTCTAGGGAAGAGATTTCTGGTGAGGCAAAAGCCTACTTCTCATATTATTTTTCTTTTTGAAAAAGTTTCTTGTTTTCTCTCATTTTTTTCTATTCTAGGTGAATTTTATAATGAATTTATTGAGATCCATAAAAATGGTAAGAGCTAGATTAAGGCTACACACTTTTAAAGTTTTAATAGCTACTGCCCATCAAAAAGGTCATGTCAATATATAGTTCTACCAAGAGTGAAAGAGAGTAACTGTTTCCTCTCTCCTTAACCAACCCTGCATATTAACAAACTCTCAATTTTTTTTTTCGAGAGACGGTTTTACTCTGTTGCCCAGGCTGGAGTGCAGTGGCGTGATCCTAGCTTACGAGGCCTCAACCTCCTGTACTCAAGTGATCCTCCTGCCTCAGCCTCCCAAGTAGCTGGGACCACAGGCATGTGCCACCACATCCAGCTAATTCTGGTATTTTTTTTTAGAGATGGGGATCTCACTATGTTGTCCAGGCTGGTCTTGGACCCCTGGCCTCAAGCAATCTTCCTGCCTTGGCCTCTCAAAATGCTGTAATTATAGGTGTGAACCACGGTGCCAGGCCAAACTCACAATTTTTTACCAAAAAAAGGTATCTTATTGTGTTAAAATTTGCCTCATTAAAAAGGAGGGGGTTCAATATTTGTTACTCATTTATTGGCCATTTGCATGTTTTCTGTGATTTGCATGTTCACATTTATGGCTAGTTTGTCTGCTATTTATCTTTTTACTATTTTTATGTGTAAGATTTCTTTATATGTTCTAGATCTGCACTGTCAGGATGGTTCACCACTTGCCCTATTTGTCTATCAAAAAATAAGTTTTTTTTGTTTGTTTTTTTGTTTTTGTTTTTTAGACAGAGTCGTGCCTTATCACCCAGGCTGGAGTACAGTAGCATGACCTCAGCTCACCGCAACCTCTGCCTCCCAGGTTCAAGCGATTCTCCTGCGTCAGCCCCCCAGGTAGCCAGGATTACAGGGGCGTACCACCACGCCTGGCTAATTTTTGTATTTTTAGTAGAGACGAGGTTTACCATGTTGGCCAGGCTGGTCATGAACTCCTGACCTCAGGTGATCCACTGGCCTCGGCCTCCCAAAGTGCTGGGATTATAGGAGTAAGCCACTGTGCCCAGCCTGTCTATTTAAATTTGAATTAATGAAGTAAAATTTAAAATTCAGTTCCTCAGTCACACTGGCCATATTTCAAGTACTCACTAGCTGCGTGTGGCTAGTGGCTGTCCTGTTCAGGAGTGCAGAGAGAACGTTTCCAATATCAAAGAAAGTTCTATCAGATAGGGTTGGTCTAGACTGCAATCCTTTTCCTACCAACAGTGAAAAAGAGTAACTATTTCCCCTCACCTTCACCAATCCTGCATATTAACAAACTATCAATTTTCCTTTTTTTTTGAGACAGGGTTAAAAATATTTCTGTTGAAATATTTTCACTCAGGCTATTCCTATTTTTAATATTATTTTTAATTGACGGATCATAAGTATATATATGTATGGGGTATCATGTGATGTTTTGATATAGGTATACAATGTGGAATGATTAAATCAAGCAAATAAACATATCACCTCACTTACTTATCATTTTTTGTGATGAGACATTTGAAATTGAGCAATTTGGGAACATGCAATACATTATTATGAACTGCAGTCACCCTGCTCTGTGATAGATCTCCAAAAAGTATTTATCCTGTCCAACTGAAACCTTGGAATCTTTGGCCAACAATCTCCCCACTCCCCCCATTCTCTCCCCACTCCTCCCCTCCCCACACTCTTATCCTTATATTTTAACTTTTGAATACATTCTCTTATGGTACAGAGGAATACATTTTTATGCAGGCAACTATATTAATCATTTTTGGTATGGATTGTCGAGTGTGAATCTTGCTTGTAATACCATCAGAAGTTATAAGCATATTTTCCTGCACCTTCTCCCAATTATTTGCTAGTTTTGTTCTTTATCTAGAATTAGTTTTTAATTGTAGCGCAAAACAGGAGCCTAATTCAATTTTTTTTTTTTCGCAATGGATAGTCAATCTTTCTAACACCATATATTGTGCTTGGGAAGATGACAACTAGAAACACTGGAGAAAAGCACTAGTAAATATCACATACCTTTAACCGAGTTAATAAAACTTCCCATCTGATTTTAGAAGGAAAAATTTCCTTCTGATTTCAGCTAGAATGGACATGAATTTTGTCAGCTGAATTTTCTGTGTCTCTCAGGAGAATCATTTTTTTTTTCTCCTTTAATTGGAACAAATCCTATCCTTAGGGGTAATATATTGTTTTTAATCAACTGATGGATTTGAGGTGCGAACATTTTATTAGGATTGTTGTATATATTGGCACTTTTTGATACCTACTATTCCATTGTCTCGATGTGTTATATGTTTAGCCAGCTTCCAATTAACAGACATTCACATTCTTCCAAAAATTTTCTCATACAAATACAAATTACAATGCTGCTGTAACTTTGTATATATGCCATCTTGCACCTGTGCATGTATATCTGTAAGATAAATTCCCAGACATGAGATTACTAACTCAAAAATCAGTTTGCCAGGTATTGGCGAATTGGCCACCATAAAGATTTGTGGCAATTTACACTCCTACTGGAAATGTATGAGAGTGGCTGTTTTCCCAGATTTCTGCTGAGAATGTCCTTAACTGAAAACTCCATCTCCTTAGCTCAGCGACGCCGCTGGGCTCAGTCTGTGTCTTCCCTTTGCCCCAGTGGTCTAGAAACTGTCTCCAGACAGACTGGGACAATTGTCGGGCTCAGCTCGTTTATTTTCCTTCTCCAAGAGATCGCAGTCCTGTGCTGTCCAGTGTCTGATGTTAAAAAGCCATTGTTTGAAATATTTGGTCCAGTTTTCTAGTTGTTGATGGTGGGACATTCAGTCTGTGCCTGATACTCCATCAGAGGCCAGCAGGAAAACTTCGCTTTTTATCTTTTGCTCTCACTCTTTCTGTACACAAAAATAGAGTTGGGCTGGGCTCGGGGGCTCTTGCCTGTAATCCCAGCACTTTGGGAGTCTGAAGCGGGTGGATTGCCTGAGCTCAGGAGTTCAAGACCAGCCTGGGCAATATGGCAAAACCCTGTCTCTACTAAAAATACAAAAAATTATCCGGGCGTGGTGGTGCGTGCCTGTAATCCCAGCTACTCAAGAGGCTGAGGCATGAGAATCACTTGAACCTAGGAGGCGGAGGTTGCAATGAGCCTAGATTATGCCACTGCACTCCAGCCTGGGCGACAGAGTGAGACTCTTGTCTCAAAAAAAAAAAAAAAAAAAAAAAAGAACTGGGTTTAGTTTTGTACTTCGACCTGAAACTCTTTTTTTATAGGTAAGTTAAGCTGCTTTATAGTGATTGATATGACAGATATGTGTGATCTCACTACTGTCATATTATTTTATATTATGCTTACTTTATCTATTAAAATCATTCACTACTTACCTTATTCTCTCACTTTATTTTTGTACAAGTTTCTTCTGCAAATTAGGCAGGTTTGCATGTTTGATGTTTACCTTTGTAATGATAACTTCCTATTATGCTCTTAGTTCTGTACTTTGGACTATATCTATCAGGTCCCTATTATGAGCAATAACGAAATTAGCATATTTCCTCCTCCTTCCCTACCTTTTCCTTTCCTTAATCATCTAATTTTAGTCAGTGTTATCTTTCTTATGTTTATCTTTGTATAATTTAATATGCCTGTAAATCTTTTATTTGATGTTCAACCTTAAGTGATATCCTTTGATTTCTGTGACTACAAAGGAGTCAATTAGTGAGCATATTCTACCTTCCACCTTTTCCTCCCTTCTCTTTTCTATTCTGGAATTGTATCATTTCTAACATCTCAGCAGATTGTGAGACACATTTTCTGATCTGTCATGCTAATCCCCACTTTGTTTAAGCCTTAGAACTATAGTTAGGTATATGCTATGTTCAAGCATCTCTTGGTTTTCTGAAGTTTGTCTGTATGTGTTAGATCTCCTTCGCTTGTCTTCTACGTCTAACATTTTCTCTTTCATCTTTTGAAAAACTTTCTTTACTTCCATTTCATCTGTTCATTGTTTTCATTTTTACTCTTTTTTGTCAATACTGTGTCTTTTATGTTCTTGTCAATTTTGTCTTAATTCTATGGTCCTTTTGCTATGTTATTCTATTTCTTTCCCAAGTTCTTCAAGCACATGATTTGTTTCTTCCTATTATTCTATCACCTCTTCCCTGATATATGTGGATAGATAGAGAGATAGATAGATAGATGATAGATAGATAGATAGATAGATAGTTTTTTTTTTTTTTTTTGAGGTGGAGTTTCGCTTCCAGGCTGGAGTGTGATAGCACGATCTCTGCTCACTGCAACCTCCGCCTCCCAGGTTCAATCAATTCCCCTGCCTCAGTCTCCCAAGTAGCTGGGATTACAGGTGCCCATCACCCTGCCTGGCTAATTTTTTTTTTTTTTTGTATTTTTAGTAGAGATGGGGTTTCACCATGTTGGTCAGGGTGGTCTCAAACTCCTGACCTCAGGTGATCCACCTGCCTTGGCCTCCCAAATTGCTAGGATTACAGTGTGAGCCACCATGCCCGGCCAATATTTTTGCTTTTTAATATTAATTTTTGCTTTGTAGTTTTACTTTTAGAGGAAATTTCTTCAATAATCTTTAAATTTCATGACAACATATTCAGCAACATTTTATTGGTTTCATGATGACAATATTTTTCTGATAAGTATTCTTTATTTCTTGGCAAATCTTGCTGATTTTTTCAGCAAGATATAAAAGCAGGTATCTTTAAATTTGTGTTTGGGTAGTTCGTTTTAAAAATTATTCATCTTTGAATGAGTTGGGTTTCCCTGGATCAAAAGGTTTCTGGCAGGGGAGTGGTATGGAGAGGAAGAATGGAGACAATATAACCTTCTAAAGTTTACAACTCATAGAATTTCTTCTTCTCTGCTCTACCACAGAGACAGACTGTTTCTTGCAAATAAGGCGCATCTTTGTTATTCTTTGAGCAGCTCCACCTTTTCTGCTTTTTTGTGTCATATGACGTCCAAGAGTGTTTCTGCTGCCCGGCTTTGCTTACTATAGTTCTTGCTTTTTTTTTTTTTTACTGAAAACAGGAGATACATATTTACACATCAAGTAGAGCCTCTTACCTGTTTTTATTGGCACTTTCAACTCTGCTACCCCCACCCCCACCCTGGAACATCTAGCTGCTCTCTGAACCTTTTTCTTTATATTCTTCTTATAGCTTTTGCTTAATATCAGCCGCCTTGACATTCCTTGAACATATTTTAGAGTCTGCGTATAATATCTACCTATCTTGATTTCACTGAAAGTCGAGTGCATAGGGCATTTTTCATTCTCCTTGCTGCTTTTGTAGGGTTCTCTGCAGGACAAGGTGAAAGATGTTGATTTACTCAACCATGTTCTACTTGAAGTCTGACCCTAATTTTTGTCCTTGAAGTTAACACATCCTGTTGTCCATGTCCTTGTGTATTCTGAAAAATTGATTATCTGTTACCCAATGTTACAATTTAATTGAAATATTTGATTTTGTAACGTTTATAGATTTGATTTTTATTTTATTAAAAATTATAGAATGAGAAGATCGTAAAGAGTGAAATATTCACCAATTGGGGTGGCAGTGTGAAACTCTCAGCGGTTCCTTCTTTTGGAATTGGCACCCATACTTAGGGGGAGGCCTTATCCCTGTTGCTGTCATCACAGCTCTTTGGCACAGTAATACAGATGAGCAGTAGGCAATTGTCATAATCAACAATTCAGAAATATTACAATGACCAGTTCATAAACTCATTTCTTACCTTTTTTCTACTTTCTTCTAAAAAGGAAATGGGAATGCATTGTTTTATTTATTGTATCTATATCTTGGGATAACTGTTATTACTATTTTCATTTTACAGATAATGAAATAAAGCTCGAAGAGGCTCAGTTTCCAAGATTACACAGCCACGTAGGTGCTGAGATAGGATTTAAATCCAAGACCACCTAAATCTGAATTACATTCATTTTACTATATTATACTATGCTATACTATCAATATAACACTACACTATACTTCAGACTATACTATACACTATACCATACCATACCATTACCATCCCATACCATTCCATGCCATACCATACCACACCATACCATTATCATACCATGCCAGGACACACCATCCCATTATCATACCATACCATGCCAGGCCATACCATACATTATCATACCATACCATGCCATTACCATAACATGCCATGCCATACCATACTACGCCAGGCCATACCATACCATTACCATGCCATACCATCCCATCCCATACCATACCATACCATACAGGCAGCCTCCTTACTTTCTGGGGTGAATTCACATTTCTTGGAAATATACATATTATAAAATATACATATTATTGTGTACGTACTTTAGTAGAGTTTATAAACTTTACTAAATAACCATTCTTAAGTTTAAAGGCAGGTATATTAGTGAAGTCATTAAGTTGTTAGTAATGCCTATTTTTCTTTTCCAAATGATAATCAAAAATAATTTTTGCATGGGAAAGAGGCTTTTGTTTTTCCTCAAATTTTAAGCTTTCCCCAGGGAATGAAAATTTCAAAGATGTTAAACAGTTCCCTAACTCAAGGTCTAAAGCAGGGGCAAATGTCCTATTCAGTAAGCCTGGGAACTCATCTACATTTCCTCCGGGTCAAGAGGCAGAGAGGCCAGAGTGCTTTCAGCTCTTGTCTGAAGATGAACACTGACAAGACATGGGCAGGTCACGAGGCAGCAGGATGCTGAGACAAAGATCCAGACTCCCATTCCTGACTCTGTGGCTCATGCGCTGGGGAGCCCCGAGCAAGTTACTTACCCTCTTGGGATCACAGTTGCCTCATTTTTACAAAGAGTGTGTTAGACTAGATGGTCTTATATAAGGCCTCCTCCAGAGAAAAAAATGATAGAATTTTATGCTTTTTATAAGGCAGACTGTGTGAGCTATACTGTTAGAGTTTTAAAAAGCACACAGCTTACAAAAGTATTTTATAAACTATAATCTAAATAGCATCTGAAAGCAAATGCAACATTTTAAAAAATCCTTGTCTCTGGGTGGTAGAATTTCCTTCTGTATGTTTTTCTGCTTTTTTCAATTTCTGTACAATGAATATGTATTATTTTTGTAATCTGAAAAAAATTGTATTTTGTTTTTTAACACATTGGAAACTGCAAAGGAACCAAAAATAGAATAAAACAACCCAAATTTTAATGTAGCCAGGATACCAGACAGAAGGCCCAACATCCCACATATTATGGAACGTTTTAAGATGTCAGGGGGTCAGGATCTCATCTGACAGATGGACTCACCAGCAACCCAGTCCTCTCAGCAGCATCCGGGGACAGTGTTTCCATAATGACTCATGGGGACGGTGCCAGCCAACCCCAGATCACAGCCTTTTCCATTTCCAGCCCCAGAGTTGTCACAGCCTGACACTGTGGTTCTCATGGAATTCTGAAACAAGCCTGGCTTCATCATAATGACTGCCTATTCAAGGCAGAAATGGGAAGGAGGATATGACTAATGACATTTGGAGGGAGATTGGGAACAAAACCAAAAATTACAGTGACTTTCTGGTTGGGACACACTGGTTAGGAACAGAACTGCATATTCAGAAATCCAAGAGTGTGTGGCCTGGCCAAAGGGCCAGAGGCAAAAATAAACATCAGACCTGTCCAATTTGTCAGTTTTGAGTGATGAATCTTGAGCTTCAGGCTGGGAGTTGGGCAAGAAGCCATTTGACAGGTGGACTCCTCAGCAGTGGGGGCAAACTCGCTAGGTAGGGGAACCACAGTAGGGAGACCCATCTTGGCACGAAGGACACTCCCAGTTGTCCTGTAAATGCTATCCCCCCAACCCGCACCAAAACTATCCTCATGGCATCTCACATTCTCAAGGTAGATTCAGACAAAATCATTGTCAGTTCACAAGCTTAGCCAATTGTGTAAGACTCACAACTCCCAGGCACTCCAGTTTCCATTCATTAATAGTGGTTCTTACACTGGACCCACCGACTTCTCAGGGGTCTGTGGACAGAATTCAGGGGTCTTTGATCTTGGGTGAAAGAGCAATTGGATGTTTATTTTTATTAACCTATGACCGAAATTTAGCATTGTCTTCTGTAACGTATGTTGGCAACAAACCACATGAACATCATAGTACCCTGATGTTGTCACCAATGGGAAGTAGTGATATATTTAAATTACATTACCTTGTTGTAAATATCTCAAAATAATGCTTATGCTTATTACTACTTGAAAATTACAGAACTCACTAGACCCACTATTAGGTCTTGTTATTCAATGCATTAATTAAGAAACACATCTATTACTATGGCACAAATTCACTTAGAAAAATATTCCAATAACTACATCCACTATAATGATTTCCACTGTAGTCCTCTGTATTTTACCTTGTGCATTTCAAAACATTCTCAAAAGTAATCCATAGGTTTCACAAGATGGCCAGAGGATCTGCAGCCTAAAAACATTTAAGAATGACTGCATTAAAATAAAAATATGGTACTTCCTTTTTCATCCACATTCAACATTAGACTAAATCTTTGGCACTTGATTACCTCTGAAGACTTCTGCTGCCAGGCGAGATGGAATAATGGGTCAGAGACTCTCCATCAATATAACTTCAAATCTGCACCAAATATACAAAACAACTATTTTCAAAACATTGGATATCAGCTAACAAAGTATAGTGATCCATGAGAGCTGGGAAATGAATAAAGGGAAGCCTACCATTGACAAAGTGTACAGCCAGAAGACAGTTTCCAGGCATGAGTGCAGGTGGGGGAACCCAGCTGGAGCCTGCTGGTCTCCCCTGGTTAAGAAGACTTCAGCTCGAAGTCTACGAGACAGAGGTGGCTATAGTATGCAAGACATAGTATCAAAGAAGAAGAGCTGCAAAGAGAAAGAGTTCTGGAGATCTTCAAGGAAGTCCCTGTAAGTCTCCAGCTATGGACAGATCAGCACATGCATAAGAGAAAACTACCCACGGCTGAGGAAAGAAGCTCCTGAAAGGATTACAGGGAGCAAGCCCTGGAGATCAGCCTGAGCAGGGAAGGGTTCGTAGTTTAGTGGTCATTGATTCCACCTCAGTAATGGGGAAAAAGTTAACCCTAGACCAAATGCTATTCTGGGCCCTCCTGTCAAAACTTGAAAGTGAAATCTGAAAGAAGCAAATTGGACCCAAGTACCTTAACTGAACTTCAGGATAAAACTCAAGAATATTAATAGAAGTAGGAATACAAAAGCGTCCAACACTTAAAAATGTAAACTTTATAATGCTGGTATCTCAGAAAAAATTACCAGGCATGCAAAACAGCAGGAAAGTATGACCCATGATGAGAAAAAAATTAATCAATAGAAACTGTCCCCAAAATAACACAGATGATGTAGTTACTAGTCAAGGACATAAATATAGTAATTATAATTGTATTTCATGTGTACAAGAAGATAAAGATTAAACATGTTAAGTAGATATATGGTAGATATTATACACACACACACACACACACACACACGAATTAAGAGATGAAAACTACCATGTCTGAGATGAAAAATAGTTGGGATAGGATTAACGCTGCAGAAGAAAAGTTTAGTGAACTTGAAGACATGGCAACAGAAACAATCCAAAATGAAACACACAGAAGAAAAAATAGAATAAAAAAATGATTAACAGAGATTCAGTGAACTGTGGAACAATTTCATGTGGTCTACTGTATGTGTAATTGAAGTCTCCAAAGGAGGAGAGAGCAGAAAAAATAATTGAAGAAATAATACCCTCAATTTTTTCAACGCTGATGAAAAATATAAACTCACACTATAAATTCAAAACACTCAATGAACCCCCAAGTACACGAAATGTGAAGAAGGCTGGGCACGGTGGCTCATGTCTGCAATCCCAGCAGTTCGGGAGGCTGAGGTGGAAGGATCGCGTGAGGCCAGGAATTCAAGATTAGCTTGGGCAACACAGCAAGAACTCATTTCTACAAAAAATAAAAAAAATTAGCCAGATATGGTGGCATCCACCTGTAGTCCTAGCTACTTGGGAGACTGAGGCAGGAAGATCACTTGTGCCTGGGAGTTTGAGGCTGCAGTGAGCTTTGCACCAGCCTGGGTGACAGAACAAGACCCTGTCTCCAAAATTTAAAACATAAAAAATAAACAGGTTAAGAAAACCAAGGCATATTACAATCAAATTGCTTAAAACCAATGGTAAAGAGAAATTCTTGGGCCGGGTGCCGTGGCTCACACCTGTAATTCCAGCACTTTGGGAGGCCAAGGTGAGCGGATCATTTGAGGTCAGGAGCTTGAGACCAGCCTGGCCAACATGGCGAAACCCTATCTCTACTACAAATTAAAAAATTAGCCAGGCTTGATGGCGCACGCCTGTAATCCCAGCAACTTGGGAGGTTAAGGCACAAGAATCGCTTGAGCCTGGGAGGCAGAGGTTGCAGTGAGCCGAGATCACGCCACTGCACTGCAGCCTGGGCAACAGAGGGAGACAGGGAGACTCTGTCTCAAAATAAATAAATAAATAAATATAAAATAAAAAAGAGAAACTCTTAAAGCAGCCAAAGGAAAAAAGACCTTACGTACAGAGGAACAAAGTGAGGATTCTAGCACATTTCTCATCTGAAACTGCAAGTGAGAAGATGGTACAGCAACATCCTCAAAGTATTAAAATAACAAAAGAAAACAAAGCAAAAAGCCCATCAACATACAATTTTTCTCCTTATGTTAAATCCTTTATTTAAGAAGTTTTTAAAAAATTAGTATTTATATATTTAATAAGTAATTAAATATTTACATAATACTGTACAGATCTTCCCCTTCCTTGGTTAAATTTATTCCTAAATGTTTTTTGATGCTATTGTAAGTGGGATTGTTTTCACTGCCACCTCCATCTCCTGGATTCAAGTGATTCTCCTGCCTCAACCTCCTGAGTAGCTGGGATTACAGGCAGGCACCACCACACCCAGCTAATTTTTGTATTTTTAGTAGAGACAGGGTTTCGCCATGTTGCCCAGGCTGGTCTTGAACTCCTGGCCTCAAGTGATCCACCCACCTCGGCCCCCCAAAGTGCTGGGATTACAAGCGTGAGCCACTATGACCAGCCCCAATATTTCTTTTTTCAGCTAGTTCATTGTTAGCGTATAGACACGCAACAAATTTTTGTATACTGATTTCGTACCTTGCAATTTTACTGAATTTGTTTATACAAAAATTCCTAAATCTATGACATAAATCAATAGTTTTGTCAATGTAGTTGAACAATATTAAACTATGTATGCCTTTTTGTAGTTTTCTATTTTTAACTTTTTTCCTGCTTTATTAAGATAAAATTGACAAATAAAAATTATACATATTGAAGGTGTATGATGGGATTTCTTTGATACAGGTATACATTGTGAAATGATTATCACAATGAAGTTAATGAACATAGCTATCACCTCACAACTGTCTTGCTGTGTGTGTGGTGAGAACATTTAAGCCCTTCTCTGTTAGCAAATTTCAAGTATACAATACAATATTATTAATTATAGTCACCATGCTGTTCATTAGATCTCCAGAATTTACTCATCCTGTGTAAAAAACTGTACCCTTTGTCCAATACCTCCTCATCTCCCCCACCCCACAGCTCCAGGCTACCACCATTTTACTCTTGTCTATGAGTTTGACATTTTCAGATTTCACACATAAATGAGATCATGCAGTATTTTCCTTTCTGTGCCTGGCTTATTTCACGTAGCATAATATCCTTCAGGTTTATTCATGTTATTCCAAATGACAGAAATTCTTTTACTTTTATGGCTGAGTAATATTCCATTGTGTGTGTGAGTGTGTGTGTGTGTGTGTGTGTGTGTGTATTTCCATTCATCTGCCAGTGGACACTTAGGTTGCTTTGATGTCTTAGCTACTGTTAGTAATGCTGCAATGAACATGGAGTGCAGATATCCCTTCAACAGACTTATACCATTTCCTTTGTATACATGCCCTAAACTGAGATTGCTGGATCATAGAGTAAGTGCAATGTACAAGGGTTCCCTTTTTATCACATCCTCACCAATGCTTGTTATTGTTTGTCTTTTTGGTAATTGCCATTCTAACAGATGTGAGGTAGTATCTATTTGTGGTTCTAATTTG
The DNA here is from genome assembly GCF_028878055.3 of Symphalangus syndactylus. Taxonomy (NCBI): domain Eukaryota; kingdom Metazoa; phylum Chordata; class Mammalia; order Primates; family Hylobatidae; genus Symphalangus; species Symphalangus syndactylus. The sequence goes on from NC_072427.2 coordinate 6,944,377, forward strand.
CATTTCCATGATGATTAGTATGTTGAGCTTTTTTTTCATATACCTGTTGGACTTTTGTATGCCTTCCTTTAAGAGCTTCTACACAGCAAAAGAAACTACCATCAGAGTGAACAGGCAACCTACAGAATGGGAGAAAATTTTTGCAATCTACTCATCTGACAAAGGGCTAATATCCAGAATCTACAATGAACTCAAACAAATTTACAAGAAAAAAACAACCCCATCAAAAAGTGGGTGAAGGATATGAACAGACACTTCTCTAAAGAAGACATTTATGTGGCCAACAGACACATGAAAAAATGCTCATCATCACTGGCCATCAGAGAAATGCAAATCAAAACCACAATGAGATACCATCTCACACCAGTTAGAATGGCCATCATTAAAAAGTCAGGAAACAACAGATGCTGGAGAGGATGTGGAGAAATAGGAACACTTTTACACTGTTGGTGGGACTGTAAACTACTTCAACCATTGTGGAAGTCAGTGTGGCGATTCCTCAGGGATCTAGAACTAGAAATTCCATTTGACCCAGCCATCCCATTACTGGGTATATACCCAAAGGATTACAAAACATGCTGCTATAAAGACACATGCACATGTATGTTTATTGCGGCACTATTCACAATAGTAAAGACTTGGAACCAACCCAAATGTCCAACAATGATAGACTGGATTAAGAAAATGTGGCACACATACACCATGGAATACTATGCAGCCATAAAAAAATGATGAGTTCATGTCCTTTGTAGGGACATGGATGAAGCTGGAAACCATTATTCTCAGCAAACTATCACAAGGACAAAAAAACAAACACCGCCTGTTCAATAGGTGGGAATTGAACAATGAGGACACATGGACACAGGAAGGGGAACATCACACACTGGGGCCTGTTGGGGGATATGGGGAGGGGGGAGGCATAGCATTAGGAGATATACCTAATGCTAAATGACGAGTTAATGGGTGCAGCACACCAACATGGCACATGTATACATATGTAACAAACATGCATGTTATGCACATGTACCCTAAAACTTAAAGTATAATAATAATAAAAAAGAAATGTCTATTCAGGTCCCTTGTCAGTTTTTTAATTGGGTTGTTTTATTGCTACTGACATACAGTTTCAGGTCTTATATTTAAGTCTTTAATCTATTTTGGTTGATTTTTTGCATGTGGTATGAGATAAGAGTCCAATTTTTTTCTGCATGTGCCAGGTGTGGTGACTCAGGCCTGTAATCCCAGTGCTTTGGGAGGCCAAGGCAGGAAGATTCCTTGAGGCTGGGAGTTTGAGACCAGCCGGTGTAGAGAGAATCAACAAAGGGAGAACCTCATCTCTACAATTTTTTTTTGTATTAGCTGGGCATAGTAGCATGCACCTATAGTCCTACCTATTTGGGAGGCTGAGGTGGGAGGATTGCTTGAGCCCAGGAGCTTAAGGCTGCAGTGAGCTATGATTGCATCACTGCACTCCAGCCTGGGTGACAGAGCAAAATCCTACGGAAAAAAAAAGAAAGACAGATAAAAGAAGACTATTCTTTCTCCAGTGCATGTTATTGGTACTTTTGTCAAAGATCAAAGGTTAATCACGTTTGACCATAAATGTGTGGATTCATTTCTGGGCTCTCTATTCTATTCCACTGGTCTATATGTCTGTTTTCACACCAGTACCATGCTAATTTGATTGCTGTAACTTTGCAGTATATTTTGAAATTGGGTAGTGTGATGTCTCTAGCTTTGTTCTTATTGTGCAAGATTGCTTTTACTATTCAGGGTCTTTTGCAATTTCAAATCAATTTTAGGATGGCCTTTTCTAATTCTGTGAAAAATGCCATTGGAATTTTGATAGAGATTGCATTGAATCTATAGGTCACTTTGGGTAGTATGAATATTTTAACAATTTTAATTATCCCAATCATTAACATGGGATGTTCTTTCATTTATTTGTGTCTTCTTCGATTTCTTTCATCACTGTTTTATAGTTTTCAATGTACAGATCTTTCTCTACTTGGTTTGATATATTCCTAAATATTTTTGGTGCCTTTGAAAATGATATTGTTTTCATGATTTCTTTTTTCAAATTGTTTATTGTTTGTATATAAAAATGTAACAGATTTTTAATATCATATCTTGCAACTTTATTGAATTTGTGTATTAGTTCTAAGAGTTTTTTGGTGACACTTTTGCTTTAGGGTTTTTGTATATAAGATCACAGCATCTGTAAGCAGAAATACTTTTACTTCTTCCTTTTTGATTTGGTTGCCTTTTGTTTCAGTCCGTTCTCACACTGCTATGAAGAAATATCCAAGACCGGGTAATTTATAAGGGAAAGAGGTTTAACTGACTCACAGTTCCACATTGCTGGGCAGGCCTCAGGAAACTTACGATCATGGCAGAAGGCAAAGGAGAATCAGGCACCTTCTTCACAGGGTGGCAGGATGGAGTGGGTGCTAGCAGGGGAAATGCCAGACACTTATAAAACCATCACATCTCATGAAACTCACCCATTATCATGAAAACAGCATGGGGGAAACTGTCCCCATGATCCAATTACCTCCACCTGGCCCCGCCCTTGACACATGGGGATTAAAACGATTACAATTCAAGGTGAGATTTGGATGGGGAAACAGAGCCAAACCATATCACCTTTTATTTCTCTTTCTTGCCTAATTTCTGCTAGGACTACCAGTACTATATTGAATAGAATCAACGAGAGTGAGCTTATCTTGCTTATGCCAGACAAGTGAATCCTTGTCTTGCTACTGATCTTAGAGAAAAAGCTTTCAGCTTTTCATTATTGATTACATTAGCTTTGGACTTGTCATATATAGCCTTTAATGTGTTGAGGTACAATCTTTCTATATCTAATTTATTGAGAGATGTAATCATGAAAGAATGTTGTCATTGAATGCTTTTTCTGCATCCACTGAAATTATCATGTGGTTTTTATCCTTCATTCTGTTAATATGGTATATCACATTTATTGACTTTTGTATATCAAACTATCCTTGCATCCCAGGGATAAATTCCCCTTGATCATGGTGTATAATTATTTTAATGTGCTATTGAATTCAGTTTGCTAGTATTTTGTTGATAATTTTTGCATACAACTTCACCAAAAATATTGGCCTATAATTTTATTTTCTTATGGTGTCCTTGTCTGGCTTGGGCATCAGGGTAATGCTAGCCTCATAAAATGAACTTAGAAGTATTCTTTCCTCATCAAGTTTTTAGAAGATTCTGAGAAAGATAAGCTTTAATTCTTCTTTAAATATTTGGTAGAATTCATTAGTGAAGCTATTAAATCCTGGACTTTTATTTTTGGGGAGATTTTATTACCAACTCAATCTCCTTACTCAATATTTGTCTGTTCAAAATTTCTATTTCTTCACGATTCAGTTTTGGTGGGTTGGACATTTCTAGGAATTTATCAATTTCTTCTAGGCTATCCAACTTGTTGGCATATGATTGTTCACAGTCTGTTATGATCCTTTGCATTTCCATGGTATCCATTGTAATGCCTTCTCTTTCCAAAAGAGAGTAGTGGTAGCTATACTTACTATCAGGAAAAATAGATTTTAAGTCAAAAACTGTCACAGGAGACAAAGAAGGTCATTATATAATAATAATGGGATAAATTCATCAAGAGGATGTAAGAATTGAAAATATATATGCATCAAACATCATAGCACCTAAACATATAAAGGAAATATTAAGAGAACTGAAGGAAGAAATAGGCAGTAATACAGTAATAGTTGGGAACTTTAATACTTCACTTTCAACAACGGATAGGTTATCTAGACAGAAAATCAATAAAGAAATAGCAGACTGTAGGCCAAAAGGATGTAACAGACATATACAGAACATTCCATCCAACAGCAGCAGAATATACACTCTTTTTAAACACAAACAGAGTAGTCTCCAGGTAGATCACGTTAGGCCACAAAACAAGTCTTAACAAATTTAAGAAAACTGAAATCCATCAAATATCTCTTCTGACCACAGTGATATAAAATTAGAAATCAATAGCAGGAGGAAAACAAGAATTATAAATACATGGAAATTAAACAACATACTCCTGGACAACCAATGGTTATATCAAGAAATCAAAAGAAAATAAAAAAATATCTTGAGACAAACAAAAATGGAAATACAACATATCAAAACCTATGGGATGCAGCAAAAGCAGTTCTAAGAGGGAAGTTTGTAGTGATAAACACCTACATTGAGAGAAAAGAAAGATCTTAAATAACCTAACTTCACACCTCAAGGATCTAGAAAAAGAACAACAAACTAAATCCAATATAGCACAAGGAAGGAAATAGTAAAGATCAGAGTAGAAATAAATAAAACAGACACTAGACAACAATATATATTGGTAAACTTAAGGGTTGGTTTTTTTTTTAAAAGATAAGCAAAATTGACAAAGCTTTCACCAAACTAAGAGAAAAAGAGAAAATTCAAATAAATAAAATGGTAAACACAGAATTCTTTATCCAGAAAAAAAGTCTTTTCAAAATGAAGGCAAACTAAAGGCTTTTGCAAACACACAAATGCTGAAAGAACTCATTACTAGCAGGTCTTTGGTGCAAAAAAAAGTTAGAGAAAGTCCTTTAGACAGAAAATCATGCTATTTGGAAATCAAGATCTACACAAAAGAATTAAAAGCACTAGAAATATGTGTAAATATAAAACTTTAAAACGTAATTTAAATCTCTTTTTTAAAAAAGATGTCACTGTTTAAAGCAAAATCCAAAACAGTGTATTGTGAGGCTTATATGTGGAAATAAAATGTATGACAACAATAGCACAAAGTTTGGGATGGAAGAAATAGAAGCGTACTATTCTAAGGTTCTTATATGATACATGAAGTGATATAATATCACTTGCGGTAGGCTGTGATAAGATTTAAAAGGTTATTATAATCTCTACAGCAACCTCTAAAATAACCCAACAAAGTGTTTGAGCTAATAAGGCAACAAAGGAGATAAAGTGAAATAAAAAGAAATACTCAAGCAATCCACAGGAAGAGGACAAGGGAAAACAGGAACATAAAAGGGATGAGACACATAGAAAACAGATAACAATATGTAGATTTAAACCTAACCATATTCATTCACATTAAATATAAGTGGCCTCAATGACCTAAATACAAGGTAGAGATCATTAGATTGGATAAAAGAGAGAGACCCAGGTGTATGCTGCCCGTAAGAAACATACTTTAAAAATGAAAACTAAATAGCATAAAAATAAAAAGATGGAAAAAGATATATTATGCTGACACTAACTGAAAGAAAACTGGGATGCTTATATTAATTTCACACTGAGTAAACTTCAGAGCTAAGGATATTACCATGGGAAAAGAGGATTGTTGCAGCAGGATAAAGACGTCAAGTCATCAAGGGGACATAGCAATGCTAAACATGTATGCATCTAGTGACAGAACTTCAAAATACATTAAACAAAGACTGGATAGAAATAGAGAAAAAGAAAATTATAGTCAGAGATTTCAATAGTCCTTTCTCAATTACTGATGTCTCAATAATTGAGGGAACATAGTGACCTATCGGAGAAAACAAGTAGTCTGATTGGCATGTAGTTGGTATGCCAGAAAAAAGGAAGAAGCAGCAAAAAAATGAAAGAAATAATGGCCACTTTTCAAATTTGACGAAAACTATAAACCCATGATAGAGGAAGCTCAACAAAACTCACGCAGAATAGACATAAAGAAAACCACACCAAAGTACATTATAATCCAATTGCTCAAAACCCATGATGAAGAGAAAAATCTTAAAAGCAGCTGTGGGTAGTTGGGGGAGATACACTACCTACAGAGGAACAATGATAAGAAGGATGGCAAATTTTAGTCACAAACTATGCAAGCTATTGGAAAATGAGGCAACAGTACTGAATGAAAAACCCTGTCAATGTAGGATATTATATCCAGCAAAAAGATTTTTTTAACATAAAGGTAAAAAATGACAAACAAAAGGTAATAGAACTTATTCCCAGTAAACCTGCACCACAAGAAAAGGTAAGGAATTTATTCATGAAAAGGGAAAATGATACCAGCTGGAAATAAATCTACACAAAGTAAGGAAGGGTACTGGAAATGGTAAATATGTGGGCGAATAGAAAACATATTTATTAATAAGAAGTCTTTGCCCTGCAGCCTGGCCATGAGTCTGTTTGCCTCCATGTGGCAGATGGGATGGATTCACGGCTAAATTTGTGGGAAGACTGGGTGCTGGGCACCATCAGGAGGAGACCTGCCAGCAGCCCTCCTTGGGTTCTGAGAATTTGTCTTGGATTGAAAAGGAACAGTGGCCTTGGTTGTAGATGCAACTAGAAAGCTACAAACTATTCATGCTGGATGATCTGCTGTGTGCTCCCAACTTCTCCAAGAACATTTTAATCTAAAACCACTACCTGAAGTGATGGGAGTATCAGTAGCCATGATGTTGCCACTTGGAGGAACAGGACTAGGTTCTAGGCACCACGTGGAGGTAGGTCCCACTGTGCCTGGTCCTTGTTGTGTGCCCCCTTCTATTTAATTTTCACACACAGCGTTCTCCCTATGATACAGATGACAAACTCAAAGATTAAATAACTACTAAAAAAAGCAAGACGCAGAACAGTGTATGTAATATATTACCTCTCATGTAAGAAAGAAAGGGAAACGAGAAAAAATACATAATATTCACACACATACATATTTGCTTATTTTTGCAAATAGAAACACAGAAGCTAACGAAAATGGTTACCTAGGAGGGGTAGACAGGAGTATGTTAAAGAGAATATGAATGGCAAGATTCCCACCCCCTTTTTAATAGCTTTGAGTTTTGATCTATATAAGTGTCTTACATATTTAAAAATAACATTTAAAAGAAAAAGAAATAGAAAAAAAAAGGAAAAATTGAAGCTGAACATTAACTAGGCCAGGCGTGGTGGCTCATGCTTGTAATCCCAGTGCCGTGGGAGGCCAAGGTGGGAGGATCTCTTGAGGCTAGGAATTCAAGACCAGCCTGGGCAACATCGTGAGACCCTGTCTCTATAAAAAAAAAATGAACATAAACTAAAAAACACTATATCCAATGGATAACCTATTCATACACAGCAAATAATTATTTCAAGTATCTTAAACTCATAGTAGTCTGACTACATCCTTCGAGGTCAGTTAATAGTTTATATCAGTAATATTGATGTTGCAGAAAAAGGAAAGCAACAAAATTATACCACGGTAATAAGCTTGACGGGAAGGCTCCCAAACACAAGTCCTGTATCAGTTCTGTTTGTTCCTTCACGACAAAGAGCTTCCTCTACAATTCTTAATTTCCTGTGTAAACCCAAAACCTGAAACTTAACACTAAAAAAAAAAAAAAGATGAGATGTCATTTACCTAAATAGAGAAATATAATAACATGGTGCCAATGAAAATATTGAAAATATAATCTAATTAATTTGAAGAACTGATTGGCACAGTTTAGAGGAAGATATTGCAATAGAACTGCTGCTGTGGTTAGTAAATAAGAATTTAAGCTGTTTAGATTCTTTAATTTCTCACATTGGAGCTAGAGAAGTTTCAGAGAAACCAATAAAAGATGAGGATCCAATTTCAGAGTTGGGTATTTGGAGTAAGTGGGTCATAATATGGTGTAAAAAAGTCTGAGGGTGCTAGATTGCTGGATAAAAGTATTAAGAGCAGTTGAGGAAAAAACCTCTTTATATGGGAAAGAAATGTTTATATGCTAGGTACTTGCTGCAATCTCTATTAATCTTTGGTGAAACAAAACAAAGAGAGTTGTGGTGACTACTAAATGATACCAGTCAAGCACTCACTGTTCGCCCATGGACACGGCTCATTTAAAATGATGGAGGGTTTGCTGACAGTTAAATCAAAATGACTAGGAGTTGTTTTTTTTTTTTTAATTTTGCCATTTGCCAGACATGAGTATCTTACTTTCCAGAATTTTGAATAAAGTTACAGTAAAAATGAATATTTTTTATTTTTAATCTTTTATTTGTTTTTTTGTTTGTTTGTTTTTGAGACAGAATTTTGCTCTTGTTGCCCAGGCTGGAGTACAGTGGTATAATCTCGGCTCACTGTAACCTCCACCTCCCGGGTTCAAGCGAGTCTCCCGCCTCAGCCTCCTGAGTAGGGATTACAGGTAGCAGGCGGCACCTGCCACCACGCCTGGCTAATTTTTTGTATTTTTAGTAAAGACAGGGTTTCATCATGCTGGCCAGGCTGGTCTCGAACTCCTGACCTCAGGTGATCCACCCATCTCGGCCTCCCAAAGTGCAGGGTTTACAGGCGTGAGCCACTGTGCCCAACCTATTTTTAATTTTTTTTTAAAAAGTATTTGGCTATTTAGAGCAAAAATAAAAAACAATGTATTGTGGGTTTTATAACACATATAGAAGTAAAATATATGACAATCATAGCACAAAGGTCAGTAGAACTGGAACTACGCTATTTTAAGTTTCTTATACTACAGAAGGTGTAATATTTCAAATAGGTTATTTGAAATAAGATGAAGATAATGTGTGTGTATATATATATACACACACACATACATACATATACGTATATTATAAAATACATACACATATAACTGTAAACCCTAGAGCAACCACTGAAAAAGCAAAATCAAGAGGTATAGCCAATAAACAGAGTGGAAATTGAATGAGATTATTAAAAAATAATTGAAAAGAAAGAAGAAAAGGAGCAAAGATCAGATAAAATAAAACTATAAGAAGATAAACTCCACCATACTTATAAGCACATTTAAAAATATATTTTTGATACATAATATTTGTCTACACTTGTGGAGTACTTGTGATATTTTGTTACATGCACAGAATGTGTAATGATCAAGTCAGGGTGTTTAGGGCATCCATTACCTCAAGTATTTATCATTCCTATGTGTTGGAAACATTTCACGTTCTCTCTTCTAGCTATTCTGAAATATATAATACCTGTTGTTAACTATAGTCACCCTACTCTGCTATGGAACATTATAACTTATTCCTTCTGTCTAACTGTATTCTTGTACGCATTAACCCACCTCTTTCCATCCCCGCTTCCCAACCACACACCCTTCCCAGTCTCTGGTCTCTCTCATTCTACTCCTTATCTTCATATGATCCACTTTTCTAGCTCCCACATATGAGTGAGAACATGCAACATTTGTCTTTCTGAGCCTGGCTTATTTCACTTAACATAATGACCTCCAGTTCCATCCATATTGCTGCAAATGACATGATTTCATTCTTTTCTGTCGCTGAATGTATTCCATTGTGTGTATATATACACATTTTGTTTATCCATTCAGCCACAAAAAAGAATGAAATCATTTGTTGATGGACACTTAGGTTGATTTCATATCTTTGCTATTGTAAATAGTGTTGCAATAAACATGGGGCTACAGGTATCCCTTTGATATACTGATCTCCTTGCCTTTGTCTAAGTACCCAGTAGTGGGATTGCTGGATCGTACGGTAGTTCTATTTTTAGTTTTTTGAGAAATCTCCATACTATTTTCCATAGTGGCTTTACTAATTTACATTCCCATCAATGGTACAGAAGAGTTCCCTTTTTTCACACCCTGGCCAGCATCTGTTTGTCTTTTTAATAATATCCATTCTCACTGGGGTAAGATGATATCGCATTGTGGTTTTAATTTGCATTTCTCTGATGATTAGTGATATTGAGCATTTTTTCACATACCTTTTGGCCATTTGTATGCCTTCTTTTGAGAAATGTCTATTCATATTCTTTGCCCACTTTATAATGTGATTATTTGTTTTTTGTTGTCGTTGAGTTGTTTGAATTCCTTGTATATTCTGGATATTAATCCCTTGCTGGATGAATAGTTTGCAAATATTTTCTCCCATTCAACAGGTTGTCTTTTTACTCTATTGATTGTTTCCTTTACTGTGCAGACACTTTTTAATTTAATATAGTCCCGTTTGTCTATTTTTGGTTTTGTTGCCTGTGTTTTTAAGGTCTTAGCCATAAAATCTTTGCCTAGACCAATATCCTGAAGTGTTTCTCCTGCATTTCTTCTACTGCTTTTTAAAATAGTTTTGGGTCTTACATTTAAGTCTTTAGACCACCTTGAGTTGATTTTTATACATTGTGGGAGATAAAGGTCCAGTTACATTCTTCTGCATGTGAATATCCAGTTTTCCCAACACCATTTATTGAAGAGGAATGTCCCTAATATGAATGATTTAAGCACCCCTATTAAAAGGCAAAAATAGTCAAATTAGATTTTAAAAAGCAAGATCCAAATATATGCTGCCTATAAGAAAATATTTTAAGTATAAAGTTGCATAGATGTTAAAAAGAAAAGAATAGAAAACAATATACCCTGTGTGCAGAAAAGAGTTAACATAAAAGGTCTAAAACTACTATCCCTAGACAGGCCTTCTTGCAAAGTTGGCCTTCAATGGTGTGTGGGAACTTGAATTTTGGGAGTGTTACTACCATTTTCAGGACGGATGACAATGGCTTACTGTGCCTAAACTGTTTGCACAAATAATGTGGTTTATGGTGAACAACCACTTACCTTCTGGGAGTCTGGAATTTTGATATGTGCTAGTCAGAGAGTGTCTATATGACCAATGCTCTAAAAAAAAACCAGAAGAAAAAACCTTGGCCATGAGTCTTTAACGAGCTTCCCTGGCAGAAAACATTTCACATGTGTTGTTACAATTCACTGCTGGAAGAATGAAGTGCATCTGTGTATACCGATTTTGCTTTGCATCTCTCCACTGTAATAAATTATGGCTATGAATATAACTCTATGTGTCCTTCTAGTAAATCATTAAAACTGGGAGTTGTCTTGGGAGACATAACATGAAAATACTAATCAAAAGAAAGTTGGAATGGCTACATTAATATCACGGTAGATTTAACGACTGCTAATATCACCAGAAATAGAGAAGAGCATTTCATAATGATAAAAGGGTCAACTGATCAGGAGGATGTGATAATACCTAAACGTGTATGCAACTAGTTACAGAGCTTCAAAATACCTGAAGCAAAAATTGAAATAGTTGAAAGGAAAAATAAACAAATCCATAATTATAGTTGGAAATTTCTACTTTCCTTTCAATATGTGATTGATAGACCAACTATAAAGAACATTTGTGAGGATATAGAAGAGCTTCTTTTTTGAGACAGAGTCTTGCTCTGTCACCCAGGCTGGAGTGTGATGGCACGATCTTGGCTCACTGCAACCTCCACCTCCTGGGTTCAAGGGATTCTCCTGCCTCAGCTTCCCAAGTAGCTGGGATTACAGGTACTCACCACAATGCCTGGCTAATTTTTGTACTTTTAGTAGAGACAGGGTTTTGCCATGTTGGTCAGGGTGGTCTGGAACTCCTGACCTCAGGTGATCTTCCTGCCTTGGCCTCCCAAATTACAGGCGTGAGCCACCACCTCTGGCCAGAAGAACTATTTAAACACAAAATTAAAGTAAAATTGATAATAGGTATTTGAGATCTCTCCAAATATTTGGAAATTAAATAATAACACATATTAAAATATGTGAAATGAAGCTAAGCCAGTATTTACAAGAAAATTAATAGCGTTAAATACTTATATTAGGAAATAAAGAAAATTATCTAATTTTAAGGTACCAGGTAATTCAATGAAGAAAGGATTGACTTTTCAATAAATACTGTAGGAACAATTGTCTATCCATATTTGTATTCCAGAATAGAATAGATACAGGATAATGAGTGCATTTCTGACCATTCTTTTTCACAATTTCCAATTTTTCAAAAATAAGAGTGCATTATTTTTATCATTTTTTTTTAAAAAAGGAGCAAAGTTCTTAGCTAACAAAAAGTTCTTAGCCAGATGGCATAATACAGCAAAAATCTGGCTATTTGAGAATAAAAGAATAGAAAAAATTTCTTTCTAAGATCATTTCTGATCTAAAATTCCATGATTCTCTCTTCCCACTAGTTAGTTATAACTCAGGGCAAATGAAGTGCAGCTTCTTTCACCGCATACAGCCTTTGTCGCTGAATCCCAATGGCCCTTCAGTCCTCAACACCAACCACTCTGCCTCTCTCCAAGCCATGTCTCTATCTTGGATAAAGATCCAGTCTATCATTCGGCTGTTTTAGTAGGTGTCCCCTGCCCCTACAGGTTTTATGGACTCCAGGCCATGGTCTTCTTTGGGGTCCTACGATGATATTTTAAAATATTTAGGGGCCATTTTCTTAATTGACTGAGACCACAAAAAATATAAAATATTTTAATTACAGCCTGAATAATATCATATGCAGAATTAACTGGATCAGACATTTTGAATTATCTTTACAGATTTCTTTAAAAATATTGTAGGCCAGACACAGTGACTCATGCCCGTAAGCCCAGCACTTTGGCAGGCTGAGGTGGGAGTATTACTTGAGCCCAGGAATTTGAGACCAGCCTGGGCAACATAGCAAGATCCCTGTCTCTACCAAAACAAACAAACAAACAAACAAAAAAGTAGCCAGCTGCTGTGGCTCATGCCTGTAGTCACAGCTACCCAGGAGGCTGAGGTGGGAGGATAGTTTGAGCCCAGGAGGTTGAGGTTGCAGTGAGCTATGATCATGTCACTGCACTTCAGCCTGGGAAACAGAGCAAGACCCTGTCTCAAAAAATAAAAAGATAGATAGATAGAGAGACAGACTACAAGGCAGGCTGGGTGGGATGGCTAACGCCTGTAATGACAGCACTTTGGGAGGATTGCTTGAGCCCAGAAGTTCGAGACCAGCTTGGGCAACATAGTGAGACCCCATCTCTATGAAAAAATTTAAAAATAAAAAAAAATTAGCCTGATGTGGTAATGCACACCTGTAATCCCAGATACTTAGGAGGATGAGGAAGGAGGATCACTTGAGCCCGGGAGGTTGAGGCTACAGTGAGCCATGATCATCGCAGCACTGCACTCCAGCCTGGGTGGCAGAGCGAGACTCCATCTCAAAAGAAAAAAAAAGAAAGAAAAAGAAATAACCACCTTAGACAGAGTCAATTTATTAGTTTGATGCAATTATCAGATGGTGAAGTTGTTTTGTACTTTACAAACGTGTAAGAAATGTGTTAGATAAGTTAGTGGTGTTCAACCACCAATATCCGTCCGCTATCTATTATGCTAAATACTCCATGGGGATTTGAAAGATTCTCTGGTTTCAAGGAGCTGTTGGCTGAATCTAGGAGACGAGAAACTTCAGACAACTTCTGAACAATTAGAGCAACTGTCACTAGCTATAGTTCAGGATGCACGTGTCAAAACTGAGGACATTCAACAAAGAGAATTCACACAGAAAAGGTAAAGTCGGAGGAGGTGGAATCCTGGTGACGCGCTCTCGGGGTTGTTAATGCATATGGGTCTAGGACTAGCACAATATTTGGAGGAAAATATCACAAAGACCTCTTAACTGAGGTCAAATAAATATGCTATTGTATCATAGTCAATTCAATCTTACTAGTAGAAAAGTTGACTTGAAGTCAATTCATTGGTTTTGATGGAAAATTCATGCACTCGTTCAAGAAATATGCATTGAATTTTTGGTATGTGTCAGGCACTGAATAAGAAAATAGGGATGCCCAGGTGAGCAGTAGGACACAATCCCTGCCCCCATGGAATATATACGTCCCAGGAGGGTTGGTTGATGTTATCGAGTTACAAGCACACAGCTGCCTCCCACAACACAGGAGAGAACCAGGGTGTTCCGGAACATGTGTCTAGACCAAATCTAGCCTGGGAAGTCCAGAAAGACTTTCCAGAGGTCGTGATGATTCAGCTGAATTTTGGAGGATGAAAAGAAATTAGCAGGATGAAGGGGAAAAGAACATTCCTGACAGAAGAAACTGCATATGTAAAGGTTAAATTACTTTTACGTTATAATATTTTTTTGATACAGGTCTTGCTCTGTCGCCCAGGCTGGAATGCAGTGGCAGGATCTCGGCTCACTGCATCCCCTGCCTCCCAGGTTCAAGTGATTCTCCTGCCTCAGACTCCCAAGAAGCTGGGATTACAGGCCTGCGCCACCACGCCCTGCTGATTTTAATTTATTTATTTATTTTTAAGTAGAGACAGGGTTTCACCATGTTGGCCAGGCTGGTCTTAAACTCCTCACCTCAGGTGATCTGCCCGCCTTGGCCTCCCAAAGTACTGGGATTACAGGTGTGAGCCACCGCGCCCAGCCAGGTGGTTATTTCTAACCTTTGGAGATTGCAGTCTCCTTTTAGAATGGCAAAAGTTGGGGACTTCCTGGAAAACTCCACATGCACAGACTGTAGGTTCAATAATCACAGACTAAGACTTATATTGAGCAGGCTGGGCGCGGTGGCTCAAGCCTGTAATCCCAGCACTTTGGGAGGCTGAGGCGGGCGGATCACGAGGTCAGGAGATCGAGACCATCCTGGCTAACATGGTGAAACCCCGTCTCTACTAAAAATACAAAAAATTAGCCGGGCGTGTTGGTGGGCGCCTGTAGTCCCAGCTACTCGGGAGGCTGAGGCAGGAGAATGGCGTGAACCCAGGAGGCAGAGCTTGCAGTGAGCCAAGATCGCGCCACTGCACTCCAGCCTGGGGGACAGAGAAAGACTCCGTCTCAAAAAAAAAAAAAAAAAAAAAAAAAGACTTACATTGAGCAGAGTGCATGGAATGTAGTGTAAAAATACACTTGTGTAATCCAGGCCAGTGGTGTCTGTGATGTATTATTTTATGATTTTGCATTTATGAAGTTCTATGTAGGATCTGTCTTTGATGGCAATTATTAGAATAATTTGGGAGATGAAGAAAATAATTTTAGAGAAGAAAATTAACACTAGGTACCTACCATGTGACTGCATTGTCCTGGGCCTGGTATATACCTGATTACATTTCATGACACAGCACCCTAGAGACAGCTGTCATTGACTCCATTCTATAGTTGAGAAAACTGAGGACCAGTGAGTTAAACAACTAGTCTGAAATAATGCAGTTACTGAGGAGTGGAGCCAGGATTCAAGTCCAGCAAATACATCCTTCTCAAACACTAGCCAGACCTTGTAGGTAATTACAGCTGCATAAACCTCACTTTGGGTTGCTCTGTAGAAGTTTTGCTCACAAGTTCTGTAATGTACTTTTTACGTTGAACCAACAATATTTTGGGGTGCACAAAGTATTAAAAGTGTCCCTATGTATGTGAAAAGGAGCATTTTGGCAATAAGAATAAGAAAATAGGATATTAGGATAAAAATAAGATTTTATTTCCTTTGCCATTTATCTCAGAAAAGGCTGTAAAGTTCCACTGTAATTATTATTATTAAAAGAAAGACAGTATCTAATACACACCTAATACATCTAATCCCTATTTGACTCAATGTTTTTCTTTAAAACAAAAAGGCTTTTTTCTAAGATTCTGTAATAAAATTCATAGAGAATCTACCTATATACATAATTTCAAAATAATTAAATATAATACTTTAAATACAATACAAAGAAGAAGGCAAAAAAATTACAATAAAATGTGTATTGCAACATGTACATATCCAGGCATGCCTAGACTGGAAGACATAATATACTAATCAGGTTTGTTTGCACCAATACATGGAATCACACTTACAAACACAGGCTGATCAGGGAGTGTTATATTGAGGATTCACCATGAGCAGTATTGCTCATGGAGATGTGATTTTTCTGAAAAAGCAAACAACTCTCAGTGGAGTTTCAAACAAAATGTGAAACAACTTTAGAAATTTATGTGTGTTGCATTCTTGGAAAATTCAGTGCATATTAAAACTGTGCAAATGTTACTCTGTTTATATGAAAAACACAGCATTATAAGTGCAGATAATTACAAACAGATTTTCCCCCTATATCGATGTCTGGTGGCATATTCTAAAGTTGAGTGGGACGTGAGACAATTGTTTGTATGGGAGGATGCCTCCACAGGTACTGTCTAGTGCTCCCAGCTCTGCTCTCTAAACACCAGTATTGTCTTTTCAATTATTGTGATAACCACAAACATTACCATCACCACCAACACATTTCCAAAATCCCCCATTGTGAACCATTAATTTAATATGCACCAGGCACTGCGCTAAGTTCCCTACAAATATTATTTAATAATTTACTAATTTTTCCCATTCAACAAACATCACGCGCACTCTAGATGCAGACATGGTGCTATGCTCTGGATATGCAGTTGTGAATAAGATAGTCAATGGCTGGCGACCACAAAGAACGAATGATCTAGTGGAGGAGATAGATGACAAAAACTGACAAATGAATATGTAATTACAAACTGCGTTGAGTGCTATGAAAGAAAGAACTGGCTACTGTGAAACAGAGCAACACAGGAATCGATCAGGAAAGAAGAAGAGTATCAGGAAAGTTTCTCTGAGCCAATCAATTTAAACCCTGACCTGAAGGATGTCAGGCAGGCAGCTGTGGGAAGTTATTCTATGCTTTTCTTAGAGGGAGAAAATGAAGCCTGGAGAAATAATGTGCTCACGTCATACCACTTCTAAATAGTTGAACATATCTGAACTCAAGTCTCACTAGTTCTAAAGGCCGTCAACTTTCCAGGTTAAAAATGGACGAACAGTTCTCCCAAAGAAGATAAATAAATGGGCCAGGCATGGTGGCTCACGCCTGTAATCCCAGCACTCTGGGAGGCCAAGGCCAGCAGATCATTTGAGGTCAGGAGTTCAAGACCAGCCTGGACAACATGACGAAACCCCGTCTCTACTAAAAATACAAAAATTAGCCGGGCATGGTGGCACATGCCTGTAGTCCCAGCTACTCGAGAGGCTGAGACACGTAACTTGCTTGAACCCAGGAGGCAGAGGTTGCAGTGAGCCCAGATGGCACCATTGCACTCCAGTCTGGGCAACAGAGCGAGACTCTGTCTCAAAAATAAATAAACAAATAAATGGCCAAGAAGCACGTGAAAAGATGTTTGACATCTTTGGTCATTAGGGAAATGCAAATCAAAACCACAGTAGGATACCACTTCACACAAGAATGGCTACAATAAAAAATATGGAAAATAACAAGTGGGAGTGAGGGTGTGGAGAAATAGGAGACCTCATTCATTGCTGGTGGGACTGAAAGTGGTTCACCCATGGTAGAAAACAGTAAGGCACTTCCTCAAAAAGTTAAACACAGGATGACCACAGGACCCAGCAATTCCACTCCTAGGTGTAAACCCCCTAAAATGACAACAGGTACTCAAACGAATCCTTATACACGAATATTCACAGCATCACTAGTCACAAAAGCCGAAAGGTGGAAAAACCAAAATACCCATCCATGGGTGAATGGATGAACAAATTGTGATTTATTCATGCGTTGAAATATTATTCAGCCATAAAAACGAATGAAGCTTTGATACATGCTATAATGTGGATGAACCTCAAAAACATGCTATGTGAAAGAAGCCAGACACATAAGATCACATATTGTATGATTCCATTTATATGCAATATCCCGAATAGGTAAATGAAAGCAGACTGGTGGTTGCCAGGGGCTGAAGGGTGAGGGGAGAATGGAGGGTAACTAGTTTATAGATATGGAGTTTTCACTTTGGAATGATGGAAACGTTTCAGAACCAGATAGAAGTGGCGGTTGGTACAACATTGTGAAGATACTAAATGCCAGCAAACTGTTCATTTTAAAATGATTAATTTTATGTTTTGTGAATTTCACCTAAATTTTAAAAAACGGATGGAAAGATCTTCTTGCCTTCTTAGATTTATATCCCTCTGCTTTGAAAAAGATCTGACTTGTTCATATATTTGCTTCCAGTACAAAGGTGTATGGCCAGGAAAATGTCTCACCAGAAGTTTTCTCAAGAGAAAAGCAGTCAGACTGACAGGGGAACTCTGCTTCTCAGGCTTAGTGCCTTCCTGAGCTTCTCTGACCAGGAGGCCACGGAGGAGCAGAGGGTACGGTGCTGTGGCCCAGCCACCTGCAGGTCTGGTGGGCCTGGTGGGCAGATAAAGCAAACGTCTCTGTGGGGACTTTCTACAGAGAGAGCACTGTGGAGGGGAGGATGAAAGAGGAGGGGGCTGCATGGAGGGAAGGAAGCCCAAGGCCAATGAGGGAGAGCAGGGAGCTGCTGCCCAGAGGTGGCCGGGGTTTGAGGGAAGCTATCCGTGGTGTGTGCTGGGTAATACCCACGAAGTTCCACCCCGTAGAAATACCAAAAGTAAAGCCCCATATTCTTTATCAAGATTCCAGGCGATGGATTTGTTTTCTCTTAATATGTAAAGGAACATAAAGGGCATAAGACTCACCTGGTTATAGGTAAAAATGAAAAGTTGAAGGAGTTAGTGCCTCCACTTTTCTCTGTGAAGGTAGAGGCTATGATATTAGCAGAAAGGGAGGAGGACAGAGCCAAGGAAGAGATTTTGCAGAGGGTAACCCATCCCAACGTGTGAGGACACAGCTGAGGCTGTGATCCCACTTTCCATAGCCCCACACCCCTACTTTCTATGTTAGGGTTCATTTGTAGACATCAGGAACCACACTAGCTATTTTGAACAGAAAAAAAATTAATACAAGGAACAGTATGCTTTAAAAAAATCATCAGATGGCTCCAGGCACAGACCTCAGGATGGGGGACAAGGAACATGACTGGTGTATTTGAGAGCTGCCATAACCAGGAGCAAGGGAAATCCAGAAGCTGCCTTGGATACATTGCCTGTAGGACACCTTCCCTTCATTGCAATCCGGGCATCAGAAAACTACTGTGCAAATATTGGCTGTCAAGCCAAGCAGTGACTTTGACCCACAGCAGCAAAAACATGAGTGTGCCGTGCCTTGCCTTTGGGGGAAAAGATGGAAACAGGGCTGGTTAATGCTGCAGCAGGATCCAACACAGCCTCAGTGGGATTTGTCACAGAAACAACAAAAGCATAGTCTGTGCCTTACTTCTGCCTCCCAAACTTTGTGCAAAAGCCCAAACAGAATCATATCAAAAGCTGAGCGGCAAGGGATCCTGGAAAAAGCAGATGCTAGCTAACCAGACTTGCAGTACACAAAGGCCCACCAGGAAGGTCAAACAGATTGTGTGTCCATCCACAGTATCCTTCTCCCCTTAGCCTCCCCTTAGACGTTTTTAAACCTTAAAAGTATTCATCTTTGAAGTGAATCAGAGTTTGCACTGAAATATAGAAGCTCTAACTCTTGTCCTCGAGAATTCTGTAGATTGCAAATCCTAAGTGATTTTAAAATTAATCATTTAAAAATGAAAAATTTGCTGGCATTTAGTATTTTCACTTAGATACTAGAAGGTATTGATTTTTCACTGAATTTCATCTAGACCTGAGAGAATCTGAAAATTTTGGAGTAGGAAGAGAAATCTTTTATTCTCATAATAAAGCTGGAGAAAGAAAAGTGCAGAGAAGTCCAAGCCCTTGATGCTTAAATTCTAAATTGAGCACTCAGTCACAAAATAATCCCCCCATAGAAAATAGCTGCTTTTCTAGAAGGAAGCCCCTAAAATCCTATTTTCATAAGTTTTTGAAAGCGTTCACCAGCTACACAGTCAGATGTGTAACTGAATAATCTTTTCGTGCCTGGAGCAAGTTCCAAGGGCCTCTCCAATTTGCCCCCCTAATTTGCCAAACCATGGGACAACAAACCTGCAATTAGAGCTATATTTTTAAATTGTGTAAGTTTTATGTGGCACTTTTTCCCCCCTACACGCAGTCTTGCCAAAATGCTGTTATTTTCACAGAGGAAATACAAAGAGTGGGCTTAAAATTACAAGTCACATTCTAACTCAGGAAAAGGAAGTGGGTTCTCTGGGACCACCTCCAGGCTGGACTCCAGGCAGTTGTCCCAACCTCATAACTCCACAAGGTCAAACACCTGGAACAACCATGGCCTGCCCTAAAAATGCGAAGACTCCTGCTCCCAATTTTTCCACAAAGATTCATGATCCTTACTGGCCATTGGACGTCTGTGCTTTTGGTTGGGTTTGAGGACAAACTTTGGCCCCTAGCTCCGTGTCACTTTAATGTCAGATACGTTCTCATTGGCGCCATTGGCCAAATGTTCTTACACCATCCCCCACTGAGTCTCATGACATTTTATCTGTTCTAGAAATGACAGAAGATGGGTCCCTCTGGGATTCACGCTCCTCTGCTGGGATTTTCACACCATTCGCCATGTTAACATGAAGCAACAGCTGGGTTGAAGGGAGCCGATAAAAATAGCAGCATCACACTGCAAGCAGGCTGCATGGAAAAGAAGGGGAGTCACGCACTTAATGCAGAGTGGCACTGATTTCTTGTCTTCCCAGTCCAGTGGTGTATTTCTCAGACCATCTACTTTTTCACAAAGAGCAAAGTGAGCTTCTTGTCCATGGAAGTGTTGGCTAAGAGAATGAGGAGAGGGCAGATAGCCTCTGCTCTCCTGCTCTCCCACTGTTCCCTTGTCGGCCCCTGGGATGCCTGATTGCTAACTGGCAGATCAGGCAACCAGACAGCATAGCCCCTGAACCAGTGAGCCCAGCCAACTCTGGGAACTTGGTTTTCAAGATTGCTGAGTTGCTGCAGAAACTTCCTGCTGTTACCCTATCTTTCCATTCATTAAAGTGTAGCTTGCAATTGAACATTCTGACATAACATAGCTGAGATTTTTGGCAGCAATGTTAACCATATTCAAGAGTTTCCTTCAGACGACGTTAAGTTTTTATATCCTCATGAATGCTTGCCACCTTCCTTTAATAACTTGAAAAAACAAGCTTCTCTCAGGAACGTCATTGTTCCAATATTTCCCCAGCACACATTTACTCCTTTTAGAAGTGTGTTAGGTGTGTGTATATTTATAGAGTCTGGGTGTACCTAGGTGGGTTAGAATTGGACATCTTATAAAAAGTCGGCAATCTGAATGGACCTCAGAGAAGAGGTATTAGAAGTCTAGTATTTTCTTCGTAAGATCATATTTTTCTCCTTCTAAACAACTCGTTCATTTCACCACAAAACTGTATTTTATCAAAAACAGTATATTCACTAGCCCTCAGCCTTGGGGCGTGAAATAGACTTTTACATTTCTGAAGCAAAAACTTACGGAAAAGTTAAAAAGGGTAGGTGGTAAAATGAGGGTTTCCTTCCCTTCCCCCATAGCGAATAGTCTTATTGAGTACAGATATCACAGTAGAATTTTTAAAGTAGAAAATTAATTGGTTTAAATTTCCAGCTACTGAGATAACTGAAAATCTTTAAAAACCCATTCTCATTAAAATGCAAAGTAATAGAGCAAAATGCAATGAAAAGCCAAACTGAATTTGTAATTTTTAAGTGCCCCCACAAATGGGAAGTTTGTAGTCTTCTTGGATGGCCAGTGGTTTTAGTAGTTCTCCAAATCCACTGTGGTGCTTGTTTGCAGGCAGAATTATCGCAGCAGAGTTAATGTTCCCTAAAACTTTAAACAGTGTTATGTAATGTCACACAATGTGGTTAACTGAGATTTTAACACAAATTATGACATGATTGAACCCAACAGGCTCCACTTAGATTTTTTTTTTTTTGGTGTTTTTTTGTGTTTGTTTTGTTTTGTTTTTTGAGATGGAGTCTTGCTCTGTCACCCAGGCTAAATTACAGTGGTGCAATCTCAGCTCACTGCCTCTGCCTCCTGGGTTCTAGTGATTCTCCTGCCTCGCCTCCACAGTAGCTGGGACTACAGGTGCGCACCACCACACCCGGCTAATTTTTGTATTTTTAGTAGAGATGGAATTTTGGGGTTTCACCATGTTGGCCAGGCTGGTCTTGGACTCCTGACCTCAAGTGATCTGTCCACCTCAGCCTCCTAGAGTGCTAGGATTACAGGTGTGAGCCACCGTGCCTGGCCTCCACTCAGATTTGGAAATTGACATACAGCTGTGGTACTGCATCCCTAATCTACTCCTTAGTGCAAATATACAAGGTGTAGGCTAGTCTAGGGCCAGAACAGCAATGGTATTAGTGACTTACTTCATCTTGAATGCACAGAGAAAGCCTTAGTATCCTCTATTTTACAGATGAAGAAAGAGATGCTAAGAGAAGTTGAGGAACTTTGCTGAGCTGATGTAACTAGATGGGACTTGAAACCTTGGCTCGCGGACCACAGAGTTGACATTACAGTCATTCACATGAGTTTGCATTTGTCACCTGAACCTTCTGGATTTCTGTCATGTCACTTGCTGAGGTCTCTTGTATTTGTGGGAATTAAAATTAAATTGTGATGGTTTTTATTGACTTCTTTCCCCAAACATGTGCAACACCAAACAGAAAATAAAAGATCACAGATGGGATTCTGGAATATGATTTCTTCAACAAACGATTTTATAAATGTATCAGGCCCAACTTGCTTGGCTGGCCAGATGCTAAAATTGTATCGCAGAAGTTTGGGCAGCTTCTGAGGAAATGGGCTACTTCCTGTGTGTATTTCTCAAGTCTGCTGTGGCTTTAGTCCCACACCACCCTCCCACCCCCAGGCGCATCTGGCTAGAGTGTGTGGATGGGGCAGACCGGCCAGGTCCAGCCAGGCCAGCGTCTCAAGAGCATAGAGCCAGGGAGCATGCACAGAGCCCCAAGAGCGGGGGCATGTGGGCACCTTGATTTCCCAGGAGAAAATATATTACAGGAAGTATGAACCAACAGCCAAAAGTAGGTAAGAGTCAGAGGCCTGGGTGGACAAAAGGATGCAGTGAAGAAGAAGAGAATTTGGGGAGGTGTAGAAGAACTGAGAGGAACTGGCAGATGCAGAGAGAAGAAGGAAGAGGAAGGTGTGAAGAGACAGAGGAAGAAAGCCACGTCTGTGCAGGGAAAGGTCTGTGCAAACTAAGAGGCACTGAGAGACCGTGCCTCCGCGTCCAGGGATATTGTGGAATCCTCTCTCCCATGCCCCTTGTTTTAGTTGGGCCACTCTTGATTGGAGATGTGGGAGAGAACCTTAACTGGACAATATTTAGCTAAAATAAGAGAATGATACCTCCTGAAGCCAAACTGTGGGGTGGGGAGGTGGGTACCTGCCATGGGGTAAATGGGGCCGTTCCTGGCTGCTCTCTACCTCTCATCTCGGCCTTTCTTTGTGAGTGGGCTTCACTGTCTCAAACCACTCCTCCATGAGGCAGGAGACAGCGTGCCTGGGCTTTAGGCTCTGCTGCTTCCCGTTCCAGTTTCCAGACCAGAGATGAGAGACCCCATTCCTCCGTCACCGAGCCCTGCCCCAACAATAAGAAAAGTCCTTGTAGGGTTAGGCCACGTGTCCACCCCGGGCCAATGACTGCATCAGGGGCAGGTGTGGTACTAGGATTGGCCCAGATTTGGTCATGTGCCCATCCCCTGAGCCAATCACAGCGTCAGAGGCAGGTGTGGTACTATGATTGGCCCAGATTTGGCCATGTGCCCACCTCCTGGGCCAATCACTGCATCCAGTGGCAGGTGAGGTACTATGATTGGCCCAGCTTTGTCGATGCCCCCGTCTATGGGGTAGGAGAGGCAAAGTCTTTACCAGAGACAGGGCGATCAGAGTGCTGTTCAGATGCTATGGCGTCCCGTTTTGCTGTCCACGTGTTTTCATCATGTTCCAGCAATGGCTTAATCTATAAGGACTCAACTGAGAGCAGCCAGGCTATCCTTGTTGGATGGTCATAGCAGGATCTTGCAGGGCGGGGACGGTTGCCTAAAGTGTATTAAATTATATGATTCATTTCCTTTGCTTTGAATCACAATATTTATTTTTATTTGAAATTTCAAATAATATTGAAGAAGGGCACACAATGTTTACATTGATCAAAATGGGACATAGCTTTAAAATGGTTGAGAATTAGCATTATAACGGAGCGTTTTCCAACTGCCTTGCCAGTGGCAGAATTCATTCCTGTTTGAACAAAGGCTGACTTCATCTCTTTAGTTCTTTGCGGGGCGAGTGGAGGAAATGGTCCAAAGTGGTCAGCCACATTCAGAGGGAGCAGGGGACGGGGGAGGAACTGCCCACGTACTGAGCACCTACCATGCATCAGGCACATCGTGTGCAGTTTCTCAAAGTGACCCCGTTTCATCTGTTTGGCATCTCGGCGAGGTGCAGCTGCTCAGGCTATTTGTCACAGAGGCACCCGGCCCTAAGACGGGCGTCTTGGCACCTTACTTAGACTCTCTTTCAAGGTGCTTCCAAGTTTGCCACGTGGATAACAGTCCGTCGTGTCTGCGTCAAAGTACAGAGAAGATTGATGGGATGGTGTTGGCAAAGACGAGAGTGATGAAGACACTCCTTTCTGTTCTGAAACCTTATTAGGATACCGAGAGTTCTTTCAATGCAGCATCCACTAGGGCTTTGGTTATGCTGCAGCCTTGAAAAAGACCAGCCTGTTTCCATTTCCTGCCTAAAGCCAGCTCTCAGCAGAAAGTGGTGGGGCTTAGGGGAGGGCTGGGTGACCACAAGCAGAACACCACTGGAGCCACATGGCCCTCACGGTGAGATGGGGTGACAACGCTAACCTTTGGGGGTTTCAGTGCGAGACAGAGGACAACGATGCCTTTTCTGGAGCTGCTACAAGGCACACAGGATGTACCAGATACATGCTAGCTAGTGTTAGGAAGGGAGCATAAACATCTGCCTACTTATTTTTATTTATTTATTTTTACCCTGAGCTTGGAGGCCTAGCTTTGCTCAGCTTTCTGGATGCCAGCCAAGCTAAATTAACACTCTTATCTTCTGGCCCCTGCAGCTGGCAGCCTCCACGTAGTCTTTGCGGCATTCTTTTTAGGCTCAGCCGTGTGCACTGGGAAGTCGTCCCGGGCCATCCCAGACTGTCTTATGCTCTGGGCTTTTTTGCCTACTCTACGGCCAGCTGAGCCCATGTTTCTGTGCAAGCAAAGCAAGGTCACTGAGGCGGCCCGGAGTCGTACACAGTAGGGAAAAACCATCTTGCTGTGAGAGTGAAGGAGGGGCCACAGATATTCAAAATAATTGTGTCTGCTGGCCAAAACTTCACCCAGTCGTGCCAGAGGGGATTCAGCTAGATGTGTTTGATGTGCCCAGCAATGTCAGCAGTACCACGGGACACTGCTCCCGGGTCTTCTTAGGCTACTCTTCTCAAACTCTAAAATGCATGCTTAATCCCCTAGGGACCTGCCTAAAATGCAGCTTCTGACTGAGAAAGTCTGGGGTGGGGCTGGAGATTCCAAAATCATAACAAGCTCTCAGGTAATGTTCCTGATCTCTCTGATGACCACTTTCCAAGAAGCTAGGCTTATGGTGCTATTTAGCAAACTTCAGTCATGATTTTTGCCACATCATCTTTTTTTAATTATTAAGCTTTTATTTATTTTTCGAAAAAATTTATTTGTAAAATATATGGGGTATACATGTAATTTTGTCATAGGTTGGTGCAAGAGTAATTGAGGTTTTGTCATTACTTTTAACCACAATTACTTTTGCACCAACCTGATACATGGATAATTACAGAGTGGTAAACTCAGGGCTTTTGGAGTATCCATTGCCTGAATTACGTAGACTGTATCCATTAGGCAATTTCTCATCATCCACCCCGTTCCCACCAACCCCCTCTTCCAAATATTCACTGTCTATCATTCCATACTATACATCTGTGTGTACACACGATTTGGCTCCCACTCATAAGTGAGAACATGTGGTGTTTGTCTTTCTTTATCTGAGTGTTTCATTTAAGACAGGCCTCCAGTTCCATTCATGTTATTTCAAAAGGCATGATTTCATTCTTTTTCATGGCTGAATAGTATTCCATTGTATATGTACACCACATTTTCCTTATCTAATCATCTGTTGATGGACACTTAGGTTGATTCTATACAGTGCTGCAATGAACATACAAATACAGGTAAATTTTTTTTTTTTTTTTGAGATGAAGTCTCTCTCTGTTGCCCAGACTGGAGTACAGTGGTGCAATCTCGGCTCACTGCAACCTCCACCTCCCAGGTTCAAGCAATTCTCCTGCCTCAGCCTCCTGAGTAGCTGGGATTACTGGCACCTGCCACCATACTGGCTAATTTTTGTATTTTTAGTACAGATGAGGTTTCGCCATGTTGGCCAGGCTGGCCTCGAACTCCTGACTTCAAGCAATCTGCCTGCCTAAGCCTCCCAAAGTGCTGGGATTACAGGCATGAGCCACTGTCCCCGGCTGACCTACCTTTTAATGTAGACCTATGTGTATTGCCATGAAATCACAGCTTTGCGGAATGATTTTTGTTTTAATACATCTTAAAATGAACATGTAACCATTAAGATGAGAACTATATGTTGATAATAACTGTATGTTCCAACAGTGGTGTGGCATCATGTTCTAAGAAACACTGGCTTCAGGGGTTCGAAGGGAACCATAGCCTGGACTGCCCAGACCCTGTTTTTTGGACTCTTTAATTTGAGCAGCACTGATGCTTCTGCAGGAGCACTGGGGAGTCTGGAATAGAGTCAGGGTGATTTCTGGACAATGTATTAACTGCAGCAAAGAGACCTTCCTGTGCCCGGCAGGCTGTGTGAAAGCAGACTGCTCCTACCCAATGCCAGGGCACCTAAGAGGATGATGAATGGCAGTGGGCTGTCCCTCCAAAGCCGTGTCCAAAATGCTTTTTATGCTTGGCCACAAATTTTGTAAAAACCTATGCGGCGACTAGAGAGTAGGAAAAAAAAATGTCCAAATTCCCTGCTGACTCTGAGGTGCTTGTTTACAAAGTAAAACGTCCCTGGTGAATTGTTTCATTTACAATTAAATCTAACAATAAGCCATTGTGGCTAAATTAATTTCGAGCTAATTTCACAGGAACTCCATGTCCTGTATCAATTCTAAACAAAAGAGTGTGGTGTCGGGCAATATGACTCATTCTGAGGCCAGGCCTCCAGAAGCAGCTCCAGGAGGCTGATGAATAAATGCTAGGTTAAGAGAGCAATGCTCAGGTCCCCTGCAGGCCAGGGACACGGCTGTGATGGGTTCTGGAAGCCCCTGGAGGTTGTGTCAGTCACGCACCAGAGACTGGCTTCCTACTGAGAGCACCAACCCCTGACCAGCCCTTGACCGAGGCAGAGTTTTCCGCTAGAACCTGACCCGCTCTGGCCACAGCCTGGAGGAGCCCGGTCCTGGCCACAAGTGTTTCTGCGCAGGCTCTTTAGTCCTATGGACACCTTGATGGGCCAAACACCTTCATAAATAGCATCCCACTTCATCCTCACTGAGAAGTCCGCGTGGGTCTCTCCTTTTCATGATGAAATAAGTAAGCTCAGAACCACCCTGAGTCATCATCGCAAAGCCACGTAAGAAGGAACTTTCAGAGCTAGGGTTTCTACCCAGACCTAGCGAGTCTGGTCCTTCTGTCCCTTCAGAGAAACAGTGGCCATAAAGATCCCCTACTCCATCTAGTGGGTCCCTCCCATCTCCCCACAGTGAAGATCTCTGAAGTTTATCTGGGAGGTTTTTCCTTTGAGTTTCAGATTTGACTCTGGTTCCCAATTTGGCTGATGTCAGTTACTCGCATTTGAATGTGAGTGATTTTGAGAACAGACTTTGGGCCTCTCTGCTCTATGGTGATGGGGGTGAGGAGGCCAAGGAAACCTCATCTCAGCCTCAGAAAGGGGAAGCTGAGGATGCCAATGAGAAGCTTGGCAGGATACCTTTATTTTTAGGGGCAATGGCCACACAGTCTTTTTCCTCATGCTGCTTTGTCAAAAGAACAGATCTGTGCACATCCCACCTTCTCTGGAATTAAGGCTCCAGTGATGCATGAGTCTTAATTTTCACAAGCAATAAGCACCTGCCTGTGGGTGTTTTCAACCAAATTAGAGAATAATTCTTTCCTGGTCGTGCAACTGGTTTGGATTATTAAGATGACCTTTGAAAGAATTCACAGAGCGGGTCCTTCATAGGGTTTCTGAAGTGATGCATTTTAATTGAGATTGTTTTTACAAAGGAAAAGATTAGGTCAGTGATACCACCCTTCTGTTTCCTGTTTGCTCCCTGCCACCGTGGTCTCCTGACTATCTTGGCCTTCCCAACCGGGACAGGTTGTGTCTGAAGGCAAGAACAGAACCATTGGTTGGAAAATCTGGAGTCCTGGGGAAGGAATGCTGTGAGACGGTTTGCCTGTGTCAGGGCTTGGGGGAGCCTGACATTTACGTGCCTGAGCAGGATGTCATTTCCCGCTGAATAACCCGGGCACCTGCCCAGCCTTTATTTTGGCCCCAACTGTGTGTTAAATGCAACCAATATCTCTTCTGAAAGCTTCTAAGAACAATCTGAATTGATGGGGCTGTTTTGTTTCCAACCAAAGGATGCTGGTGGCATCAGCGAGGAAGGCAAACCCTGTGACCGTAAGAGCTGAACAAGGAGGCGGGAGCCATCTCCACCGGCCAGGGTGATCGGCGTGCTCAGGGGTGAGGAATGACAAGAGCAGTGCCCTGAAATATTTGTTTCTCTTCTTGTCATGTTTTTTCTTTTTTGTCTGATAGCTTACCTCTGACCTGCCCAACAGGCTGCAAAACAGTAATGACTGTTGCCTGGGGGAGGTGAGCTTTAAGTGGAAACACTGTCCTTGTGGGCAAGAGGCCACAAGCAAAAGGCCAACATGTGGACCAGCGGGGAACGGCCTTGTTCGCCCACCTGGGGCCTTTACCCCGATTCTGCTTTGCACTTCCCACCCCTCCTCCCCACAAGCAGGTGGATGGGAGGTGGGCTCCGACATCCACATCCAAGCGTTGAGCTCTTCCCTGTCCTCTTGGCCCTGAGCGAATTTCCACAGAATCTGGTTTCATCCCAGCGTTGCACTCCTAGTAATGGCCGGGAGGGCTGGTGCAGCCCAGTGAGTAGCTTTACTGCTGACGGCTCAATTACGTCTAGCCACAGTGGCCTTTCCTTCAGTTCAGTCCCATCTTCCAGCTGGATAAACGCAGTCCTCAGGGGAGGGGCTCCTCTCCTTGGTGCCTCGCCCCAGGCTCCTCCACAGTGGAGGGGCTTTCCTTGTGCTTCTCAACCCTCTCCTGAGTCCCGTCCCAGCTCCTTCGTCTTTGTCAGGCCTCTGCTCCTCTTCCTGGAGGCAGAATCTCTGTGTCCCTCAGCCTCTCCATGCTGCTTGGTTTGTGTCCTTGAGTGGAGCACCTTGGAGGCTCTCAGAGAACCTTCTCAGGCCAGCCCCATGTGCTTCTTAAGTGAAAGGAGGGCTCTTGTCATGAGCTTTGGTTTCCCAGCACCTGAAGCATGATCTTGATATTTATGTGGAGAATTGCCTCTCTCTCTCTCTCTCTCTCTATTTTTTTTTTTTTTTTTGAGTCTTTGTGAAGAGCAAAACCACCTCTCTGAAAGGTAAGTGATGGTCAGATACTTCCTTTTTCCAGCCTGCCTTGCAGCTGAGGCTCAAAGAGTGGGGCTTCCCAGCCAGGTGAAGGTGCCAACACCAGACTCAGAGCTGGTGACTCAGGAGGGAAGGGACAGTGGTGGCCGCAGGAGCAGTGGCAGCCAGGCACAGCTCCTGGGGTGGGCGAGGTGTGGGTGCTAGCGGTGGTGGCAGGGTTTCCCCATCAGCCCTGTTCTGTGGTGTGATTTGACTCATGGTTCCTCAAAGGTCAGCTTTGTGCCTGTCTGCCCTCTAAAATGATTCGGAGCTGCCCCATAGCCTTTCATGAGACTCCCTTTCACTGAAATTAGCCAAAATAGCTGTCTGTTGCTTGCTATTAAGAACTTGTGGCAAACGGCGTTTCCCTCCACCTTAAAGCACATCCCAACTCCCATTCTCAAGGTTTCTGTATCTTATTTTCCTTGTTGGCCTGCAGCCTCTACCCAAGGAAAGGGAGGGAAAGCCATCTGAATTTCCTAATGGATGTCTTTAAACACATGGCAGTGACAATACTCTTTACAAATCCAAGGCTTTGGTTTCTTCAAGTAAATTGAAGGTGAAAGGGAGGGAGAAAGGGGCAGCAAGCCTCCTGAGAAGCCCACATGTGCCGTGGCACCAGAAGCATGGAGGGGCCCCAGCGGATGGGGCACACATGGTTTCCCAGAGCCCCCAGTTTCCCAGGGTGGTGCAGCCAACGTTTCCATGCCATTTAGAGAGGACAGGTGTGCCTGAGAGCAGGCTGCAGAGCCTTGGTAGTGGGATAAAGAGAACAAGGGGGCACCTGCTTGGGCCTGGCAACTGGAGAGCGGAGAGGCCACAGATACAGGGGTAGCAGGGTAGGTGTCAATTTCCTGAGGCCAATGAACATCGACTGTCTGGGTCGCGGACACACGGTGCCTCCCAACCCATAATACACCTCACTCAAGTTTAATACCTGGTGAGAAAGAGAGGAAAGAGGAATAAAAAAAATCCATAACTGATTCCGTTTTTACTTAAAGGACACTGAGAAAATTTTGATAGTGACTGAATGTAAATAAGGGGTTGGGAGCCGCATTAAATTCAATCACAAAAATTAAGTAACTTATTTGCCTGCGTGAGTCTGAAAAATTTCAACCTTCTTCACCTCTTGGGGTTACCGTAGGTTTTGGAAGAAGGTGGAGATTGGGGCTAGAAAACCTACCATCTTCCAACTCAGCTTTATCCTTCTCTTTAAGAACCAGGCTTTCTGCACTTGATGTGGTTACATCTTTGAACTTACTGGCAAGAAACATATGTCTGTAAATTGGCCTTGAAAAATGATACCCATATGCAGGTTATAGAGAAGGGCTAGGATCCTTATTCCGGGAAATTCTCTGCTTTCCTGGGAAGAAAATTACTGCAGTGAATGAAAACAAGGTGGAACAAAACCAAAGGAATCAATACATCCCATCTGCGTTTGCTGCTTCAGCCTTTGTTTTGGGACTCTCAGGCGCAGAGGTTGTTGAGAGCCTGCTGAGAAAGTTTGCCAAAAAGGTCAGCATTCTTGGTCATCAGGGCTACTCCTGGAGCCCCAGATCTGCTATTGCAGGGACTCTCTTCTGCACGCTCCAGCTTTAGATTATTCTGGAAACGTCTCCCCTGATCAAGCATGAATGGGACTGACCGAACCCTGCATGCTTTGATGGCATGTTGCCTTGGACAATACTCAGGCTAATAACACACACCCTCCCATAGGTGTTTGTTCTTTGGGGCCCTCCACCTTCGAGGACAGACACTGTCCTGTTTTGAACTCGAGGCAGGAAGTTTGACACCTGCCCTTGGCTGTCTCAGGAGCTCCAGGAAGTGTCACTTTATGCCCTAATGAAGGTGCTCTTCTGTATGGCCCCTGCCTTCTTTCGCAGTAGACAACTCACTCCTCTCCAAAAATGCCACCCATGTTCACACTGCTGTGCCTTTAGACTCATTATCTCCTCAACCCAGAACGCCCGTCAGCCTGCCTTACCCCCCTCCAACTCCCTGCCTACTGCAATAGGATGTCCTAGACTCTGCTAATGACTAGGCACCACAGGATGGAGAAGCCAGCACACAGGAAACATGAATGGTGAAATCCAAGACGCCACCCTCCCTTTTTTATTTTTTTGATCTGTCTCAACAGATCCTCACTCCATTGCCCAGGCTGGAGTGCAGTGGTGCGATCTTGGCTCACTGAAACCTCTGCTTCCCGGTTCAAGCAATTCTTGTGCCTCTGCCTCCTGAGTAGCTGGGACCACAGGCATGTGCCACCACACCCAGTTAATTTTTCTATTTTTAGTAGATATGGGGTTTCACCATGTTGCCAGGCTGGTCTCAAACTCCTGACCTCAAGTGATCCGCCTGCCTCAGCCTTCCAAAGTGCTGGGATTATAGGCGTGAGCCACCGCGCCCATCGTAAGAAGCTACTCTGAGCTGAAGATCAGTTTATCTAAAATGGGACTGGAAGCCAAGGTGTGGCTTGGACATTGACCAGATGTGTGGCGGTGATGGATCATTCGACCTCTCTAGGCCTCTACTTCCTCAGCTCTGAGCCGATGGGGCTAGATGGATGAGTCCTGTCTGCCACATTAGCCTGCCACTGTAATTCTGGGTTTGCTCCCAGATGGCTCACCCCCGTGGCTTGTGGCAGGAGGCCTCTGCTCCTTGCTGCATAGACCTCTCCATGGAGCTGCCTGAGTGTCCTCAAACATGGCAGCCAGCTTCTCCAATGCCAGTGATTTGAGAGAGACAAGGGCAGAAGCCACGATGTCTTTTACAGCCGTACCATCACTCGACCTTACTCCGTCGGTCACGTGGGCCAACCCTGATCCGATGCAGAGGGGACCACACAAAGCATGGATACTAGGAGGTGGGACTACAGATGGCCATATTAGAGGTGGCTGTCACCAAGCTCCCAATCCAAACTTAGGCTCACCTGAATTATCAAGAAATCTATCTGGGGGATTTCCTAGGAGTTCCTGCCCGAAGGGTTTGTATCCTGCCCCTTCGGTGCCCAGGAGTGATAGGTCCTGTGGAGCTGGATACTAGAGAAAATCTTTTCATGACACCAGGCAATGCCACACACAGAGTTGACAGTCGAGCAGGCGCCACGAAAGGTATCTGGGAGCCTAAGGCTTGGAAAGTCCAGAGGCTCAGCAATGCAGGAGGGCCGAGTGGGAGCCAAGTTGGAGCTGAGTGCAGGAATACACGATTTCTTTCTTCTTCTTTTTTTTTTATTTTTGGAGGAGGGAAGAAGTCATCCTTAGTTAACATCAAAGTAAATGTGTTCAGATTAATACCTCGAATTATATTAATGTGCTTTCTTTTTTCGCTCCTCCTTATTTGTGATTTCCACCTACTTAGCCACAGTTTCCATTTTCTTCATGAGCAGTAGCTGGAATGAAGGAGAAAGGGGAAGTGGGAATGGAGACAGGATGCTGAGCTTCAGATACTTAAATAAACTCAAGAACAGGAGGACCGAAAGCCAAGACTTCAACTGCAAGAGCGGGGCCGTTAAGAGAGGAAGGGGTTTCCTAAATCCGCATACATTTCTTTTAAATATAAAAATCTTAGAGGGCAAGCATGGGGTTTTCTCTACACACCATAGCGTAGGGAAGGATTCACAAATGACCCAAGAGCAGTTGCCTGTCCCCCAGCAAGGGGAACAGCCCTTCTTGGGCTGGGATGTGGGGGGCAGAGATGAGAGACATTTTCAGTTAATGAGATTATTAGATTAAGACACTATACCTAGAGTGCAGGAGAGATTATGGACATTTCAGATGGTCCAAAGAAGAATCTGAAAGCTTGTGCTCCACTTTCTGTTTGGAATTCCAGGTAGAGACTGCCTTGCAAGGTGATCTACACCCATGCTGGGGAGCTTCAGTAGAGGAGAAATGATGGTGTGGAACGTTTAGATATGGACGGAATCTGAGATGCCATAGAGGAGGTTCCCTGGGTCTGTGTGTGGCTTGGGTGAGATCTAGAACTTTCTGTGTGGGGTGAGAGTGGGGAGCAGTAGTACTAAGAGGGTCCCCGGAGAGGAAGAGGTTGGTGCCTGGTAGGAGACAAGCCCTTGCAGCTGGAGGCCAAGAGAGGATCACGGTGGGCAGAGCACATGGCCCAGGGGTGGAGCCAACCTCCAGACACCGGAAGAACAACCCAAGTGCCTCCCACGCAGTCAGACTTGAAACTAGAGGACAGACAGAGGAGCAGGAATGTCTACTTTGCCCCCGTGAGGAATACAAACAACTTCCTGACCATCCCTTGGCAGGACAGCTGGACTTTCAGGAGGATGAAACTCTGAAAAAGAGTTTACCCTGTGATTAATTAAATGAAATACTCAATGGCCAGAGTAATTATACAAAGATTAAGTGTCAAATGGGAGAGAGTTTACCTGGAAGCAGTAAGATTCGTTGCTTTTATTGGTTCATTTGTTTTGTTTTCTGCTTTTGGTGGAAATGGATCGTCATGAGTCGGTTGAATTTCATTAAACAGAATTGAGCATTTCAGCCATTTGAGTGACAGTGGGTGCATTTTAAAGTCAGCACACCATCCAAAGTGATATATGAGGTGGAATGGGAGGGGTGGCACGTATTCAGCTTAAAGGACCAGGATATCATGATCAGTGGCTACTGTTTTACTTTTAAAATCCTTCCTTTTCTGGGTCTAGAATATATAAAGAATGTCTACAAATCAACAACAAAAAAGATGAACCGCCTAATTTTTTAAATGGGCAAATGAGTTCAGTAGGTATCTCACAAGACAAATGAATGGTCGGTAAGCACTGAAAAGGTGTTCAACATCCCCAGTCATCAGGAAAATGCAAATTAAAATTGCAATAAGATAACATTTCACGTCCACTAAAATGGCTAAGGTGAAATATAATGAACACTGACAAGTGTGTGGAGACACTGGAACTCTTTATCATTGTGGATGAAGACGTGTCTAGCAGTTTCTTATGGTAGTAAATAAACATACATCTACCCTATGACTCAGCAGTCAGTTCCGCTCTTACTTATTAACCCAAAAGAAATGAAAACAAATGTCTACACACAGACTTATACAAGAATGTTTACAGCAGCCATACCCGTAAGAGTCAAACACTGGAAACAACCCCAAGGCACGTCAACAGAAAGGATCAACAAAATGCAGCATCTCCATTTAATGGAACATCACTCAGCAATACAATGAACCATCTTATTTTTATTTTTTGAGATGGAGTCTCATTCTGTCACCCAGGCTGGAGTGCAATGGCACGATCTTGGCTCACTGCAACCTCCCTCTCCTGGGTTCAAGCGATTCTCCTGCCTCAGCCTCTCGAGTAGTTGGGATTATAGGTGCATGCCACCACACCCAGCTAATTTTTGTATTTTCAGTAGAGACGGGGTTTCACCATGTTGACCAGGCTAGTCTCGAACTCCTGACCTCAAGTGATCCTCCCCTCTCGGCCTCCCAAAGTGCCGCGATTGCAGGCATGAACCACCAGGCCTGGCCAACAATCCATCTTCTGTTAGACCCACAACAAGGATGAACCTCAAAAAAAATTGTGCTGAGTGAAATAAGCCAGACACAAAAAAAGTATATACAGTATGATTTCATTTATATGAATCTCTAGAACAAACACAATTCATCTATGTTGATACAAGTCAAAAGGTGGCCAGGAACATGAGGGAACTTTCGGGGCTGATGGTTATGTTCTATATCTTGTGTTTGGTGGTGGTTACATAAGCATATGCCATTGTCAAACCCGAACACTGAAGAGCTGTACATTTTATTGTACATAAATTATACCTAAAATTAAAAAAAATTGAAGAAATCCCTTTTCTCAAAATTTTGGCTCCAGTTCTTATGACAGATTAGGCTGGCAAGCACACAAGCCCCAGAAGGCTCTTTACCTTTAGTGGGGGCACCCTCCCTCTGTCCCTTCGTCTGTTCCAAGTGTCTACATGCCGTCTTACACACACACTGCACACTTGGGGAATGTGAGCGTGTACATGTACAGACACTGCTTCATCCCCAGGGGCAGCCCCCTCCCCACGTGCCCCTCTCTCACATGCAGCCTGCAGGGAACACCCTGCCCCTGCCTCTCTGTCCCTCTGCCCTCCCTGCCCACACCCTCATCCTCCCGCCGTGGTCTCAACTGCACTAGAGTCATCTCCGGTTCTAAACCCCAGCACACTCTAAATCATAGTTTATGTGTCTTTTTTTTCGGTGAAATACGGATGCTTTTGAAACCACTTTCCCCTCTAAAGGCCTCCTCCTTCCTTGTTAACTCTGGGCTCAGCCGTTTCATAAATAATGCAGCTCCTTCTCTCATCTCAATTACAAATGTGGACTCTCTCTGTGTTTTGGATCAGACCGGCCTCTTCCGGGTTGCTTCCTTGTTTCTCAAGTCTGGCCAGCAGCGACCCCTACCCTGCCACTGGGATGGAGGAGTGGCACTGACTTTCTTGAAGTCACCCTTGTCTTGGGGCTCAGTCACTTTGTTACATGTAAGTGCATTATTTCCCCTCCATCTTGCTTTTGCCCAAAGCAGCTCAGCAATGTCCTTGCGGCCTCTGGGTCCGCATGGGAGGTCCTTTTGTGCATGCAGTTCCCAGAGGAGCAGCCCTTTCCACAGGATCTCCGCACACACCATGTTATCAACCCCAAAGGACAAATGCATTCACCGTCAGTATCCACATCTCCATGGTTCTAGCCCCTGCCTACTTTAGGAGAAATTCTGAAGCTCACACTGTCCAAATATTTACCAATCCAACAGCAGTCAGAACTGAGGGCTGCTCCACAGCTAGCAAAGCTCCAAGTCCATAAGGCCAGGCCCTGCCCCCTCTGCATCTCTGTCCCTGTCCCCCAGCTAGTGGTCTTGGTGAGGCTGGGCCTGCCTGGGCCAGAGCCTGGGTGCTTCCCACCCTTCCTGTGGATGCTCCCCTGGCCCTCACTTGGTCAGTGAAAAGCATTCTTGGTCCATCAACCGAGCATGGGGCTCAGGCTCTGTCACCTGCTGGTAACGGAGGCCGCCCAGGAGTCCAGCCTGTGTCCTTGGAATTACTAACCCTGTGCCGTTCCTGGGTCCTCGGTGAGGGAGCATCCCACCTGGGCTGGTTTCATCTGCTGATGTCAGCAGTGAGGCCCCTCCACTGGGAAGAGGCTGGCCTGAGGGAGGCCCGAGGCTGAAGCCCCCAGTGAGTTCACAGCTCCCGAGACCAGACCAGAGGACCGGCTCTCGAGAAATCAGCCTTGAGAGAGGAGGACCTTTCAGTGCCCTGGCTTGCAGTGCTTCTGGCCGCAGAGGGTGACAGGCATGAGATGGTGAGAGGTGACAGCATGCTGGCAGCCCTCGCAGCCCTCGCTCACGGCGCCTCCTCGGCCCCCGCACCCACTCTGGCCATGCTTGAGGAGCCCTTCAGCCCACCACTGCACTGTGGGAGCCCCTCTCTGGGCTGGCCGAGGCCGGAGCCGGCTCCCTCAGCTTACGGGGAGGTGTGGAGGGAAAGGAGCGGGCGTGACCTGCCGCGCTTGCGGGCCAGCTGGAGTTCCTGGTGGCTGTGGGCTTGGCGGGCCCCGCACTGGGTGCCGCCAGCTGGCCCCGCCACCAGCCCCGGGCAGAGAGGGACTTAGCACCTGGGCCAGCATCTGTGGAGGGTGCACCAGGTCCCCTAGCAGTGCCGGCCCACAGCTGCTGTGCTCGATTTGTCCCTGGGCTTTAGCTGCCTCTCAGCAGGGCAGGGCTCGGGACCTGCAGCCCGCCATGCCTGAGCCTCCCCCACCCGCCCCGGGCTCCTGCGTAGCCCAAGCCTCGCCTACAAGTGCCACCCCCTACTCCAAGGCGCCTGGTTTCCCATCAACCGCCCAAGGGCTGAGGAGTGCGGACACACCGTGCGGGACTGGCAGGCAGCTCCACCTGCGTCCTGCACGGGCCCCACTGGGTGAGGCCAGCTGGGCTCCTGAATCTAGTGGGGACTTGGAGAATCTTTATGTCTAGCTAAGGGATTGTAAATACACCAATTGGCACTCTGTATCTAGCTCAAGGTTTGTAAACACACCAATCAGCACTCTGTGTCTAGCTCAGGGCTTGTGAATGCACCAATCAGCGCTCTGTATCTAGTTAATCTGGTGGGGACTTGGAGAAGCTTTATGTCTAGCTAAGGGATTGTGAATGCACTGATCAGCACTCTGTTTCTAGCTCAAGGTTTGTAAATGCACCAGTCAGCACTCTGTGTCTAGCTCAGGGTTTGTAAATACACCAATGGACACTCTGTATCTAGCTAATCTACTGGGGACATGGAAAACTTTTGTGTCTAGCTCAGGGATTGTAAACGCACCAATCAGCACCCTGTCAAAATGCACCAATCAGCTCTCTATAAAACAGACCAATCGGCTTTCTGTAAAATGGACCAATCAGCAGGATGTGGGTGGGGCCAGATAAGAGAATAAACGCAGGCTGCCTGAACTAGCAATAGCAACCCACTCAGGTCCTCTTCCACACTGTGGAGGCTTTGGTCTTTCGCTCTTTACAATAACTCTTGGTGCTGCTCACTGTTTGGGTCCACACTGCCTTTATGAGCTGTAACACTCACCGCGAAGGTCTGCAGCTTCACTCCTGAAGCTAGTGAGACCACGAATCCACTGGGAGGAATGAATAACTCCAGACACGCCCCCTTAAGAGCCGTAACACTCACCGCGAAGGTCTGCAGCTTCACTCCTGAAGCCAGCAAGACCATGAACCCACCAGAAGGAAGAAACTCCAAACACATCAGAACATCAGAAGGAGCAAACTCGACACGCCGCCTTTAAGAACTGTAACACTCACTGCGAGGGTCCACGGCTTCATTCTTGAAGTCAGTGAGACGAACAACCCACCAATTCCGGACACAATGGGAGGGCCAGGGTCTGCAGAGGAGGGATGCCCTCGGGCACCGTGGTGTCCCTGATGGGCTGACGGCAGCTGAGGGGCCAGCACAGCAGCTTCTTGGTAGAAAGGGTCTCCTGAGGAGGAAGTGAGGGTATCTTTCCACCGGGGAACGTGGGCCTGAGCTAGCAGTGCTGTCTCTCCAGGTGCAGCCAAGAACCCAGGTGATTGCAATTGGTCTGGGGAAGCTAATCATCTGATGCTGCAAACATGTCATTAAAATCTACCCTGCCTTAGGGCCGGGCGCGGTGGCTCACGCCTGTAATCCCAGGACTTTGGGAGGCCGAGGTGGGCAGATCACGAGGTCAGGAGATCGAGACCATCCTGCCTAACACGGCAAAACCCCGTCTCTACTAAAAATACAAAAAATTACCCAGGCGTGGTGGGTGCCTGTGGTCCCAGCTACTCAGGAGGCTGAGACGAGAATGGTGTGAACACGGGAAGCAGAGCTTGCAGTGAGCCGAGATCACGCCAGTGCACTCCAGCCTGGGCAACAGAGCTAGACTCTGACTCACAAAAAAAAAAAACAAAAAACTACCCTGCCTTTAGATATATTATTGTTGAATTCAAAAAAGTAATATATTTCCCAGCTCTCTTGCACCTTGGGTACAGGCTGGGGGATGCTGGATCACCCCATGCTCCCTGAGATGGGGAGCACACAGCCTCAGCTACAGGCCCAGGGAGGTGCCTGCCGAGTGCTGCGGCGATAGCAGGTCCCAGCAGGCCTCTGAGGGTGAGGGCCCACTGAGCGCAAGAAGGGCACTGCACCGGGCCACACAAGCACAGTGAAGGCAAAATGACATCGGGGGCATGGAGGCCTGTGGTGGTCATAGCTGGGGTCCATGCATATGGTGGTCAGCCTTGTCGAAAAGGGATGCTGTGGTGGGGTCATTCCTGGGCTCATGGCCTCCCAGAACATGCTCTGTCTGTTCTCCTCCAACTTTGAGCTCAAAGCTTGTGTCCTCCCTTCTAAATACTGCTTAGAATATGGCCTGGCCTGGCCTGGCCTCAGGACCGCCCCCTCAATGGGCTTCCCTGGCAGGCCTGACCTTCCAGGAGCTGTCCACCTTGGCCTTCCCGTCCCTCCTCAGCCCTGGAGGATCCGAGGCTCAGAGGACAGTCCTGTAGTGAAGCCAAAGGCAGGAGGGGGACAAGGCAGAGCGATGGGAGAAGAGGTTGGGAAGACAAGTAGGGTTGTAGAGGGGGCTTGGGAAGTCATGCCAAGGGCATCATCCTTTTCCTTGAAGATGCTGAAGACATGCCCAAGGTCATTGACTGGGGACTGGGTCAGCTCTGAGTTTCCAAAAGATACCTGGGGCCAAGGCCATGGGGCAGGAGGACTGAAAACTCAGGACCCACTTTCCCAGCACAGAGGCTCCCTTCCAGCTCCCCTCCTGCCCCAACCAAAGGCTGACAGTCACCACAGCCCCGTGCCGAGCCCTGAGACCGCTCCAGGCTCCACCATCTCTTTCCCTTCCCCGTGGCTTGTCCTCCTCTACCTCCCTTTCTGTCTGTCCTTCTGGAGACCTCACACCTGCAGCATCTCATCCCCAAATCCCTCCATATTCCCCTCGATGGAACCCTCCTCCTGGCTTTATATTTGTCTGTTCATCTTCTTGCTGGCTCCTCCTGGGGACTGTCTGTCTCCCTTGTGCCCCTGGGATCCCTTTTGATCAGCTGGTTTGGAAGTGGAAATGACCCACACCACTCACCCCCTTCCTTGTGTCTCTGGAGGAGACTGTTGAATGCACGTTGTCTTGATTGCTCGCTCTCTCTGGGCTGCCTTAGCTACACTTGCTAACTCTGGCATTAAGTGTTAGTTTAAAATTTAGCGCCAGTATTATGAAGGCCCACAGATAAATGCTATGTCTTCTAACATAGCCTGTGTATGGACTGAATGTTTGTGTCTCCTCCAGATCTACATGTTGAAATCTTAACTCCCAATGTGATGGGATTAGGAGGTGAAACTTTGGGAGGCGATTAGGTCATGAGGGTGAACCCCTCTTGAATGGGATTCATGCCCCTACAAAAGGGACCCTAGAGACCTCTCCTGTCCTCATGTGAAGACAGAGAAAAGGTGGCCATCTGCAATCCGGAAGAGGTCCTGCATCAGAGCTCAGCCAGGCTGGTGCCTTTATCTCCAATTTCTAGTTTCCAGGCCTATGAGAAAGAAAATCTTGCTGTTTATAAGACACCCGGTCTATGGTACCTTGTTATAGCAGCCCAAACTAAGACATCATGTCAGTAATAAAGATGATATTTTGGGTTCTATCTCTCTTACTACTTATTTCTCACTTGCTTCAGAAGTTGGGTGGGGAAGAAGGGTGCTATTTGTTGAGCCCCCTGAAAGACCTCCAAATAGAGGGTCTCCACTTCTCTGGAGAGATCGCCACCCATTTCCTCACTTACTTGTTGCCTCCTTTGATACCTTGTTGTTCTATAGGTCTTTTCGCCTGTTGGTGTTTTGAAATGTAGAGAGAAGGACTTTCACTTCCAAGAAAAAGTAGAAGACAGCATCATGCAATGCAATGCTGCAACAAATAGAGAAAAGACAAACACATAATAAAAATAGAGAAAAGACAAACACATCAGGAACACATTGTGAAGACCTTAGGGAGCTGTGGATGCAATGAAGACTAGATAAACTAAGATATGAGAGAAGGTAGACAGACCCCCTTCCCAGGGATAAAGAGGCAGAGACCCACCAGGCATTCAGTAAAACATCTAGGAGAACCTCGGCTGAGGAACAAGAATAATAAACCATGAATGAGTCAAACTAACTAAACTTGCAGTCCAGCCCCAACCCAGCTCAGTTCCTCATGGGTTGAGGTGACCGGCCCTCTCCCACCAATTGGACAGAGGAAAGGGTGAACCTTCTTTGACATCCTCCAGGGTTCTTTCACACACACCATCCAGCATACATTAAAAATTTAAGGCCAGGCACATTGGCTCACGCCTACAATCCCAGCACTTTGGGAGGTAGAGGCAGGTGGATCTGAGGTCAGAAGTTCAAGACCAGCCTGGCCAACATGGTGAAACCCTGTCTCTACTGAAAATACAAGGCTAGCTGGGTGTGGTGGTGCACACCTTAAATCCCAGCTACTCGGGAGGCTGAAGTACGAGAATCACTTAAACCCGGAAGGCAGAGGTTGCAGTGAGCCAAGATCATGCCACTGCACTTCAGCCTGGGCGACAGAGCTCTGTCTCCAAAAAAAAAAAAAAAAAAATTAAGACATATGAAGAGGCAGGAAAACATGACCAGAAAGTTTTTTAAATCCAAACTACAGAAGTGGTCAAGGACTTTAGAGTTAGTAGATAAGGACTTTAAAATAACTATAAAAAATACGTTAAATGAAATAGAGGAAAAGATGACCAAATGGATAAAAGATAGGGAATTTAACAGAATATTAGAATCTATAGAATAATTAATTGAACATTCTAGAATTTTTAAATATAGTATCAAATCAAGGATTCTGGGGTGAATTTAACAGCAGCAGGACATAACAAAAGATGGCATGAGTGAACTCAAAAACCAATAGGAAATTTTCAGACCAAAGCACAGAGAGAAGAGTATGAAAAGAGCAAAAGAGAGTGTGGAAGACGCATGGGGAACCATCAGGTGTCTAATGTAGTTGGGGGCCTAGAGAAGAGAGGAGAGAATGACATAGAAGTAGTATTTGAAGAGATAGTGGCTGAGAATTTTCCAAAACCAATAGAAAGCATCAACTGAGTTGGTGTTCATTTAAGAAACCCAGCAAACCCCAAGCAGGATCAATACAGAGAAAACCACTCTTCGGCACATCGTGGTCAAACTGCTGAAAACCATTTATTAGAAAAAGGCAGATGCCCTGCAAAAGAGCAACTATAAGGTGTACAGCTGGTTTTTCAACTCTGGGTGAGCAGAATAATGATCCTTAAAGATGTCCAGACCCTAATCCCTGGAACCTGTGAATATGTTACCCCACATGGCAAAAGGGACATTGTAGATAGGATTAAGGTAAAGATCTTTGCATAGGGTAAGCGTCCTGGACTGTCTAGGTGGGATCCACGTAATCACTAGGGTCCTTATGAGAGGGAGGCAGGAAGGTCAGAGTCAGAGAAGGAGATATGAGGATGGAGGCAGAGGTCAGGTTGATGCCATGGTTGGGGAAGATGCCATGAGCCATAGAATGAGGGCAGCCTCCAGGAGCTGGAAAAGACAGGACACAGATTCTTCCCAGAACCCCCAGAAGGCACACAGCCCCGCGGACACCTTGATGTCTTTTTTTTTTTTTTGGAGTCTTGCTGTGTTGCCCAGGTTGGAGTGCAGTGGCATGATTTCGGCTCACTGAAACTTCCGCCTCCTGGGTTCAAGAGATTCTCCTGCCTCAGCCTCCTGAATAGCTGGGATGACAGGTGTGCACCACCATGTCCGGCTAATTTTTGTATTTTTACTAGAGATGGGGTTTTGCCATGTTGATCAGGTTGGTCTCAAACTCCTAACCTCAAGTGATCCACCCGCCTCAGCCTCCCAAGTGCTGGGATTATAGGTGTGAGCCACCGTGCCCAGTCCCATTTCAGATTGCTGACCTCCAGAACATTAGGAAAATAAATGTGTGTGTTTTTAAGCTTCTAGGTTTGTGGTCATTGGCTACAGCAGCAGAAGGGAGTAAATGCACAATAGAAGATAGCAGGTGCCTTGCTGAGGTGCTGTAAGTACATAAATGAATAGATTTGTTGCCACTTTGCCCACCAGACCCCTTACCTCTCTCTGTATTCTTTTTGTTGCCTCCAAGTACCTATTTATTTATTTATTTATTTATTTATTTATTTATTTAATTTCAATAGGTTTTGGGGAACAGGTGGTGTTTGGTCACATAAATATGTTCTTTAGTGGTGATTTCTGAGATTTTGGTGCACCCATCACCCGAGCAGTGTACACTGTACCCAGTGTGTAGTTTTTTATCCCTCACCCCCTCCCACCCTTTCCCCCGAGTCCCCAAAGTCCACTGTGCCATTCTTATGCCTTTGCATCCTCATAGCTTAGCTCCCACTTATGAGTGAGAACATGTGATGTTTGGTTTTCCAGTCCTGAGTTACTTCATTTAGAATAATGGTCTCCAGTTCCATCCAGGTTGCTGTGAAGGCCATTATTTCATTCCTTTTTTATGGCTGTATCTCTGTATTCTTAAAACTAATCACAATGAGACCCTTAAATGTAAACTTTGATACCTCAAGCAGTCCTAGAGACAGATGAGACTCCAGTCTCTTGACAACTCCAGCACTTCTAATGCATGGTTGTTGAAAACAGGAGATAACACTTTAGACTAATTAATTATTTTTCTTTTTTCACGCTTCCTTGTCGGTGACCTTCCCCCAGTTTTGCTAGGGGACGATTAAGATTCTTATAGCTGGATTACAAAGAGAAAGTGACAGCATTCCTTCTTGACATCCTGGATAAGCTTCTGAAACCTGTTTCAGAAACAAGAGTGAGTCTTTCAATCCTAAGAGCCAAGTACTTGAGAGAAAGAAGTCTTCTGAATTCCAAAAGCATTCTTAACATATCAGGCACCAAAGCCGGAAAGACTGGACATGAACTTTGTTTGTATCATTTCAACCTTTTTTTTTTTTGACTCTTGCTCCCTGCAACCTCCGCCTCCCTGGTTCAAGCAATTCTCCTGGCTCAGCTTCCCAAGTAGCTGGGATTACAGGCGCCCGCCACCACGCCGGGGGAATTTTTTGTAT
Organism: Symphalangus syndactylus; assembly: GCF_028878055.3. Classification (NCBI taxonomy): domain Eukaryota; kingdom Metazoa; phylum Chordata; class Mammalia; order Primates; family Hylobatidae; genus Symphalangus; species Symphalangus syndactylus. The sequence continues at coordinate 6,988,347 of NC_072427.2, forward strand.
TTTTAGTAGAGACGGGGTTTCACTGTGTTAGCCAGGATGGTCTTGAACTACTGACCTCAGGCAATCCGTCTGCCTCGGCCTCCCAAAGTGCTGGGATTACAGGTGTGAGCAACCGCCCCTAGGCTTAACCATTTTTAAGAATTATTTTTTATTTTTATTTTATTTTATTTTTTTTAAAGACAGGGTCTCACTATGTTTGTCCCAGAAACACTGAACTCCACTGGCGTGCAGTGACCATTCACAGGTCTGATCAGAGCTCACTGCAGCCTCGGGCTCCACGCCTCCAGAGATCCTCCCACTTCAGCCACCTGAGTAGCCCAGACTACAGGCACACGCCGTTTTTTAAGTGTACAATTCAAGGGCATTACATATATTCACATTGTTGTGCAACCATCACCACCCTCCATCTCTAGAACTTCTTCATCTTCCAAACTGAAACTCTGTCCCCACTCAGCACTCACTCCACTTTTCCCTCTCCCCTGCCCCTGGCCCCTGCCATTCATTCCCCTTTCTGCTGCTGTGAATCAGACTATTTCATGTTCTGCAGAAGAGTGGAGAGTTTTGCTTTTCAGCTCTAGAATGGGAAAGGAGCAGGACAGAATACGTGGGCAATTTCCTGCTACACAGGAATGCAGTACATCCCATTTGCCTGGGCTGGAAGAAGAGCAGGAACAGAGAGGGCGGAGTAAAAGAATTGAGGCCTCAGTGAGCACCCTCGCTCCTCTGTCACTGGAGGAGGAAGGATGGGGACTCCAGCAGGTTAGGGGATCCCGGAACGGAGGGTGCTTACTTCCTGACAGCCAGAGGGCCCAGCCCCCTCCTAAGATTGTACATGGACGTCCCAAGCTCTCACATGCCTCCTGGGAAGACTGAGCACTTCCCAAGACTGAATTCACCCCCCAGAACGGACTAAACTGCGAACTCAATGTGACTGCGTTCTCCAGGATGGATGAGGTTTGTATTTTTCCACTACTGAATAGCAGTGGGGCACTCGAACAAATAGAGTCAACGGTAGAAAATAAAGTTAACATTTCTGGGCATCTGAATATTAATTATAAATTTTAAACCTGCTACAAATACCCTGGCCCAAGAGATTCCTTCCTGTCCCCTGCAGGGTTCAAGGCATCCCTTGGCTTCCTAAGCTGTTTGGCTCTGAGCTGGGTGGGGCCCGCACGCAGGAGCAGCAGCTCCCTGTAGAAAGCTGTTTCGGATTTTTCCCCTGGGCAGGGTGCCACACGCACATGTTGCAGTCCCTGCCGACAGCCATGCCCAGCGCCCTGGCAAGCCACCCGCCTCCCAGGCTGCTTAGACCACTGGGTAACGCCCCCTCCTTCTCCCGCCCCCACCTCCTTCCTCCCCCGACTCCACCTCTCTCCTGCTCCAGGAAAAATATTTGGACATTGCACGTCCCTCCTGTCACGAAACACACATAGAGGACAGAGGGCGAAGGCGGGGTCCGTAGGAGCCCAGGCGACCTCAGAGCAGTTCACTCACGCAGCCAGCCCTTGGAGACGTGGGCTGCGTGTCTGCTGCCAGCCTGGGGAACCTGGCCCACGGAGCGCAGCCCGAGGGGCTGACTGGGTGGTGCCAGGGATTTGCACGCTCGGGGAATTTGTAGGATTCACATCTGTTTCTCCAGCATTTCTCTCGCCTCTGCCAGACGTGAGCTCCTTGAAGGCAGGACCAGGCTTGGTTATTTTGAGTCTCTCCGTCTCATTGGTCCTTGCTGGACAGATCCCTTTTTCGTGGAGTGTCTCTGCCCTCACCCCTCACTCCACCCCAGCCCTGGGCAGTCCCATAGAAGTTGTGGGCTCCCGTGGTTCAGGCCTGGGGCAGTGCTGGATTCGAAATATTAATAGCACAATTCAGCAATCAGAAATGAATTCCACTCCTCACTCGCATTTCCCCCAAAGGTCTTAGACGTGGCACCCATCATAGTCTCTGCAAAACTTCTGTTCTCTTCTCCTTCTCTTCCCTGCCATCCTTGAAATGGCAAGGACAAAAACGGCACCTCTCCTCCCAGCCCTTCCTTCCTTCCTTGTCTTCGGCTTCTGCCCCCCACTCCACCTTTTATCTTGCTTGTTGACTTAACTGCTTCCTCTCACCTCCGGGTCCCAGCCTTCCCCTCCATTCCTGCCCAGAAGTGGCTTTGGAGCCTATAGAACATGCTCCAAGGTCTTTGGGGTGCTGGTAGATCTACACTCACACCCTCTCACCCTGGCAAGACCTGCAAAGCAGAAGCTGGCACAGCTGGAGGAACAAGAGGCTGAATTGGAAGAACTCATTCAGCTGAATTTTGAGGACGGATGGCCTTTTTCTGTAAAAGAGAGAGGAGACAGTGCATGCAGTTCAAACGCAGGCTGGGCTCAGCCTCTTTAGGGTGGGGAGATTTGCTCCTGTCCCCAAAACACCCCTTTCTTTTCAAGACCTTTGTGCCCCTCTGGCTGCCTGCTTAATGTACCACCCACACTGCATAGACCCCACCCCAGGAATGTCCCCACCAACAATCTCAGCTGTGGCCTCAGGGCCACCATGGACACTCTGAGTCCCCAGGGATGCAGGCAGCCCCTAGAGGCTGTGGGATGTTCCCAGGATGAGGGGTGGTCAGACACAAGGTCTTTCATGAAGGTCAGAAGACTCCAAGTGCTCTGTGTGAAGTTCAGTCGCCTATGCTGAGAAGGCAGGAAGAAGCTGCCTCGTGATCTGAGGAGGGCAAGAAGGGATGCCATTTGCCTTTCAGCTTTGTGCCTCCCTGCTGGAGGCTTTTTTGTGTTTGTTTATTTTTGCCTTATTTTGGGGTCCATTTAAAAAATCCTCACGCCATTAAAGTATGTCATTAGGGAAGCCCTGGGCCCTTCTTACGAGGCTTTGAGTATGAATGTCAGCCAACATCTCTACTTTAGTTAGCTTCATCTTTTAACTCTTTGAAAAGTGAGGACAAAGAATAAATATTCATTCCATTTCTTTTTTCTTTCTTTTTTTTTTTTTTTTTTTTGAGACAGAGTCTCACTGTGTCACCTAGGCTGGAGTGCAGTGGCACTATCTTGTCTCACTGCAACCTCTGCCTCCTGGGCTTAAGCAGTTCTCCTGCCTCAGCCTCCCCAGTAGCTGAGACTACAGGTGCCTGTCACCACACCTGGTTAAATTTATTTATTTATTTATTTTATTTTTTATTTTTAGTACAGACGAGGTTTCACCATTTTGGCCAGGTTGGTTTCAAACCCCTGACCTCAAATGTTCCACCAGCCTCGGCCTCCCAAAGTGCTGGGATTACAAGCGTGAGCCACTGCACCCGGCCTCGTTCCCTTTTTTTTTTTTTTTTTTTTTGAGACAGAGTCTTGCTCTGTCGCCAGGCTGGAGTGCAGTGGCGTGATCTTGGCTCACTGCAACTTCTGCCTTCCAGGTTCGAGCAATTCTCCTGCATCAGCCTCCCGAGTAGCTGGGACTGCAGGTGCCTGCCACCATATCTGGCTAATTTTTTTTGAATTTTTAGTAGAGACAGAGTTTCACCATGTTGGCCAGGTTTGTCTCGAACCCCTGACCTCAAATGATCCACCAGCTTTGGCCTCCCAAAGTGCAGGGATTACAAGCATGAGCCACTGCGTCTGGCCTCTTTCCATTTCTTGAGTTCAAATCTGTATCCTCGCGTGTGTGCCCCAGTGCTGCAGCTACGGAAATCCACTTCCAAGGCCTAGGGTGGAACACAGAGACCCTCCCTCACCCAGCAAGGATCCCCAGGTAGCTGGGCTCATCTGTGCCCCTAGAGACACTGTGTGGCCCTTCTTTGCCTTGGTTCCTCACCCGTGAGGCAGGAATTATGGTGCCATTCTAGACAGACACTTGAGTGCTTATGGAAATGTCAAGCGATGAGAGCTAAGCTTATTTTAGTGATTCTTGTGTGCCAGGCACTATTCTAATTACTTTAATCTTCACAGCTCTTATTTCTTGAGGTAAGTACTGTTATTATCCCCCATTACAAGTGAGAAAGTTAGGGCCCCATGAGGATGAGGGACTTGTCCAATGTCACATGACTCATACGTGGCAGAGGTGAGGCTGGAACTCGGGCCGTCTTCAGAGTCTACTTTCGTGTGTGCTCAGCTGGCCTCAGCTGAGAGGCAGGTATGGAAGCCAATCCAAAATGCCTGCAGGGACCCCCGGACTAGACAGCCCTCAGCCTTCATGGGGCCAGGGGGCAGCGGGCAGCTGCTCTTGAACCACAGGCAATTGTTACCTTGCAGGAAAGCAGGCTCAGTGTGTCAGACACTCCTGCTTTTCAAGAGCAGCTGGAAGTTCAAGACCAGCCTGGCCAACATGGTGAAACTCCATCTCTACTAAAAATACAAAAATTAGCTGGGCATGGTGGCACATGCCTGTAATCCCAGCTACTTGGGAGGCTGAGGCAGGAGAATCACTTGAACCTGGGAGGCAGAAGTTGCAGCGAGCTGAGATTGTGCCACAGTACTCCAGTGTGGGCAACAGAGCAAGACCCTGACAAACAAACAAACAAAAAAAGAGCGACTGGAAATCTGGATATTTATGTGAAATTCTTAGTACAAAAATGTAATTGGGTTGGGCACAATGGCTCATGCCTGTAATTCCAGCACTTTGGGAGGCCGAGGCAGGTGGATCATGAGGTCAGGAGATCGAGATCATCCTGGCTAATATGGTGAAACCCAGTCTCTACTAAAAATAAAAAAAAATTACCCAGGTGTGGTGGTGCACACCTATAATCCCAGCTACTCGGGAGGCTGAGGTAGGAGAATCGCTTGAACCAGGAGGCAGAGGTTGCAGTGAGCCGAGATCACTCACTGCACTCCAGCTTGGGTGACAGAGTGAGACTCTGTCTCAAAAAAAAAAAAAAAAAAAAAAAGAACCAAACCAAACAAACAAGCAAACAAAAAAAACTTTTTCAAAACCGTATGTAAGGAAGACAAAAGACAAAACAGTCTACATCCAGCTCATGGGTTGTCTGCCTATGGCCTCTGGCTCAGGCTAAGGAAGGCAGATTGGTTTAATCTCCCATCAACTCTATCTCATTAATAGTGGCTACCTGGAGAACAATATGGAGAGGGATTCTGAGCGTTAAGTCTGGCCTCAATGAGAAAGAGTGCTGCAATCCATTGGTCATGTCTGCCACAGGCACAGCCTGGAAGAATGACAGCATCTATATCTTGAGCTCTCCTGACTGGTTAGACACTATACAGAATGAACTAGCATTCAGTCCCCATTCCTCCAGAATCTTATTGGTTAAATCCCCCCACCTTACCCCAGCCCACTCCAACCCAGAGCACCTGTAGAGTCAATAAGGTTTCCGTGTCCAATACTTCCCAGGTACTAAGTACTTAGATTAGAAACCCTCACACGAATCTTGTGAGAAAAGTGTGGCCGCATGCATTTGATTTTGTTTCAGCTCCTCTCCAGTCAGGAACTGGAAGTCCCTCTTGCCATAAGAAAGCCAATCAACCCAGCCAGGCATATTGCACTCTCATTGAGACTTCACTGGTGCTTGGTGAAGGGACGTGACACAATGCACATTATTTTTACTTGGAAAAGCCTCTTCTTCAAATCGCCTTCTTTATCATCCCACTGTGGGGCTTCTATCTCTGACACGTGTACCCCATCTTGCTATGGTTTGAATGCTTGTCCTCTCCAAACTCATGTGGTATTTAATTGCCATTGTGATGGTATTGGGAGGTAGGGCCTTTAAGAGATATTTAGGTCACGAGGGCTCCACCTTCATGAATGGACTAATGTCATTATTATGGAAGTGGGTTTTTTATAAAGAGTTTTTCCCCTCTTATGCTCTCTCGTGTTCTCTCTCTGCCCTTCTGCCATGTTAAGATGCAGCAAGAAGGTCCTTCCCAGATGCCAGCTCCTCAATCTTAGACTTCCCAGCCCCCAGAGCTGTGAGTCAATAAATTTCTGTTCACTGTACATTACCCAGTCTGTGATATTCTGCTATAACAGCACAAAATAGACAAAGACATGTCTTTTTCAAGATCTGACCCTACTGTTCTTACCCCATGAAGGTTTCCTTTTGGAAATTTCCAATCCCTGTCCCTCCCTGAAGCAGCCGTCTTCTGTGGATTTAGTGTACCCTTTAGAGTTCTTCTTTATCCTAATCTGCTTAAAAACATATTTTCCCTGATAAAGTAAGTCTCCCCTTGAGAGAAGTTCCCATACCAACCTCTAACAGGAAATGGAGCTCCCAGTACATCATGACTTGTATAATGCCATTCAGAGTCAACCCTCGAGCATCTCAGATGTGTGACCCAGAGGTGTGACATTTATATCATGTGTGACATATATGACACTGTGTGTGACACATTTATGACAGATTGTGATCTGTGGGTGGCCTCACCCACAGACTGATTTTTTATTCTTTATTGCATCTACATTTGCTCATAGTTAATTTCGCCTGGTTTAGCACTTAATCTGCTAATTTTCCTTCTTTCGGAAATTGGCTTTCTCAGCCAAATGATGAGGTGCCTGAGAGCAGATCCTATTCTTCTTACTTCATTCACTCATTTGACTATATCATTTGAGCTCTTGCTGTGGGCCAGACTGTTCTAGAACCCAAGGATACAGCGCTGACCAGAACAGCTTCTACTCTCTTGGAGCTTACGTTTCTTTTTTGAATTGTATGGCAGTCCATGACTGTCAACATTCTGGTCCTGAGGATTCTTGTGGTTTTGCTGGGCACAGTCACACCCTGGGAGCTTGCACTGGCTGCATGCATTTGGCTTCGTCTTCTCCTGGTCGGGGCTTCTTTCTTTAGCTGTGTTGACACACGCCCTAGAAAAAGACCACTCTCCCCAGGTTTAGGCATTGCCATTTGATCCTGGGCAGGGCACTTGAACTTCCTAAGCCCCTTTTCCAACCTGTAAAAGACAGGTAATTCTACACAGCAGGGCTGTTATGAATTGTAAGTGGTTAAAGTGCACTGGCACCATGCAAATGTCCCTTATGATTGCAGCACAATCATATGCAGAGATGCATATTCAGAATCCAGCTCCTATCCTCCCAGCATGTCCTTGTTGCTCTGATTCTTCCAGAGGTCTCCTTTCCCTGGAAAGAAAAGAACCAGCAGAATACAAATACTAAAGAATCCAGTTCTTGACTTGGGAGTTTCAAATGGGCTTTAAAAATGTGTAGAAGAAAAAGTAATCATGTGAATCAAGACTTTTTGCTATGCGAGAGGTGAAGCTTTTTGAAAGAGAAATGGTTTACTGAGTTTCAAAGAGAAACTGAAAAACTCTTAAAAAATTGGAGCATAAAGTTTATTTCCTAAAGAGTGGAAAGGAAAGAGGACAGGAGAAGAGGCCACATGAGCAACGTGATGTGCAGACCAGAGCCAAGTTGCCAAGGCCAAGGGAGAAGGGGCTGCTGGAAGGGAGAAGTCTGTGAGCCCTCCTGTCCTACCAGATGGCTCAAGCTCAGGGGAAGACAAAGCAACTCCTATATGAATTTTGGGGAAATCAAAGGGTAGGAGAAACTTACACCAGCTTCCTGGGCAGGAGAGCTGTTGAGAAGAGATGGGTGTGGGGACAGCAGAGTGAGAATGGGGTCTCCTGCAGTCTTACTGGGACTGTAGATTGGGAGAGTAGCCCAAATTGCCTATGCTCCTGAGATGGATGGGATAGTGAGCAGAGAATGGAAGCCAGAGGCCCAGGCTGGTGGCTAATTCTCACGTGACAAGCAGACACAGTCATCGGTGGCAGAGAGGGCTGGGCAAGCCAGGGGCCAGATGGAGATATGTTCAGTCCTGTAGACACTGATATGTGGAAATGCTGGTCGCTTCAGCAGATACCAGTGGAAATCAATGTTGACATTAGGAGCCAGCACAGGATGACTCATTATAATCAGCATAGGATAGGATAGGCTTTGCTGTAGTAACAAACATACACCAGAACTTAGTAGCTTGACACACGAACATGTGTTTCTCTTTCACTGTGGTCTAATCCATTGCATGTCTTGAGGGTCTCCTAAGTAGCTCCCTTCCAAGCCGTGACTCAGGAGTCCAGTTTGCTCCATTTTAGTTTTGACTTCTAGGATAGCCTCAGCAGAAAGGGAGGACTGGAAGGCTGCACAGAGGGTTTCCCACTGCCTTAGCAAGGAAATGACATACCTTATATCCCCTTACAGCCCCTTGGCCAGAACTAACACCATGACCCCAACCTAACCACAAAAGAGGCTGGGAAATGCAGTCGTCCATGTGCCCAGGATGAGGGAAATTAAACGGGGCTTGGGAAAACCTAATATCATCTCTATCACCACCATGAACCAGGCATGTCTTAGACACAATGATCTGTACATTCCCTGTGAAATTGAGATGTCATTTCAGGGAGAAAAGTCCTAAATTTCAACAAGCTTTAACCTAACTTGAGAAATCACTGAATTCAATTGGTTTTCCATGGAAATGACTAGGTTACCTTTTGTTTTTTGTCATTAGGGAGAAATGAGGACTAAAGATAGGAAGTAGTTTCTCATGGAAAGGCAAATAAAGTTGAATCTTTGCACACATGAGAGCATGGGCCATGGCATTTGTGCCTGCTCCATTATTATGGGTAATATATTGTTATTGCTGGGGAAAAAAAAGCTTACAGATTGTCAGAAGTGGGATAGCACAGAGATTAAGTGCATTGGCTCATGGGTTCAAATATGAGTTCTGGCCTTTTCTAGCTGGTGTACAGGTTAAATAGGACCAAATGTGGAAATGATCAGCTCTGTGCTGGACACACCATGCACTCACAGTAAGGGTAGCAGCTGTAAACATCCACAGCTCAAATGAAGATCCAAGGAGTTTAACCTCCCATCTGGTGCTTTTTCATTACCCTACCCTGCAAAGCTCTTGTCATCATGTTTCCACTTTTAAGATTAATGATGATAATAATAATAATGATGCTAGGAGAAGAAGAAAAAGGAGGAGGAGGAGAGGAATTATCATTAATTGAGCTCCTCTAATGTGCTGGGCATTTTACATAACTCACCTCATTCAATACTTAAAACAACTGTGTGAATTGGGTATCATTATCACCATTTCACAGATGAGGCAATCAAGGCTCACTGAGGTTACATAACTTGCACCAGGTCGTAAGGAAGTTTGAAAGCACATCCACATTGAGATCCAACACTGGCCCTGTCATCCACTAACTGTCAGACCCCGGGTGAGTTGCCTGATCATGCTAGGATTTGCTTTCTCTGCCTATAAAAGAGGAATAAAAATAGTACCTATCTCAAAAAGAAAAAAAAAAAGTTTATAAATTATTTGACCTTCTTCCAACCAAGAGGTGGGATCTCTGTCCCTCCCCCTTGAATCTGGGCTGACCTTAGTGACTTACTTATAACCAAATAGAATGGAGCTCAACTTCTAAGGCTGCTCAGAAAAGGCCATGTGGTTTCTGCTGGTTCTCTTGGAACACTTGCCTTTGGAGCCCGGTGTGACACATAAGTTAAATTGTGTTATCCCCCCAAGTTTTTATGTCTAAGAATGTGAAATTATTTGGACATAGGATCTTCATAGAGGTAATCAAGTTAAGATGAGGTCGTTAAGGTGGGCCCTAATCCAATATGACTTATTGGATTATGAAGTCCCCCCTTATAAAAAGGGGAAATTTGAGCAGAGAGACCCACGTAGAAGGAAGATGACTTGCAGACACGGGGAGCAGATCCCCCCCTGACAGCTTCAGAAGGAACCCACCCTGCTGACACCTTGATCTTGGATTGCCAGCCTCCAGAACTGTAAGGCGATAACTTTCTGTTGTTCTAAGCCACCCGGTTTGTGGTGCTTTCCTATGGCACCCCTAGAAAATGAATATAATTGTTACGCAAGAAGTCTGACTACCCTGAGGCCCATGAGAAAGCCCAGGCCACATGGGGAGGCCACTTCTATGTATTCTGGTGACAGCTCCAGCTGCGGTCCCAGCTGACAGCCAGCATCAACCACCAGACACGTGGGCAAAAATGTCTCCAGATTGTTCCAGCCCCCAGCCGTCAAGTCACATCCCCCAACCCTTGTTTTCAAGCGTCCCCAGATGAAGCCCTAGACACCATGAAGCAAGTAGATGCTGTTGTACCTTGTCCGAATTCCCGAAGCACAGCATCTGTGAATACAATAAATGGCAGTGTTATGCCACCAAGTTTGGGACTTTATGTAGCAACACTAACAGGAGTAGCCTCGCAGCTAATGAGGGCCCCAGCCAGGTTCTGAGCCAGGACTGCCGTGGACTGCAGGTCTTTGCTCTGCTCTCTCATGCAAGCTCAGCAGCATTGTTTGCTCAGAGGGTGCCCAGGTAGGAAGATCTTTGCTGAGTCTTGTCTCTGGGGAAGCAGGGCTGGCCCACGTGGGCTTAGACTCTGGTTCACTCATGGTTAACCTCCCTTCAGGAAGCCATCTCCCCAGCTTCGTTCTCCAAGCTTGGAGAGCGGGCCAGGCTCCTAAAGGCAGCCATCAAGGCTGACCTCATTGAAGTATGGCTTGAACCTGTTCTCAGGGTCATTTGGCTGATGAGTTTGTGCAACATTAGGGCTGTCGGGAGGCAGAATATGAGCTGGATGTCTGACCACCTGGGTTTAAATTTTGGCTGTGCAACACTAGCTGTGTGGCCTTAGGAAGTTATAATAACCTCCCTGAGCCTGTTTCTTCAACTGCAAAATGGGGCCATACAGCACCCACCTCACAGGGGTTCTAGTGAGGTTCAGACAAGCCATTTTCTTGTGAAGCATGGAGCAGGGGTCTGCCTAGCACAGGGTCAGTCCACAGCCCATGTGAGCTACTGTTGCTAGTCATCAATATCAACTGTTTACTTGTAGGGATTTGTTTGTTCTCTCCAGTGCAGACTATTTTAGTGCCTGGAAGCATCTTGCAAAGGAGAAAAGTAGCTTAAAATAAACCCAAGAATGTTGAGTTCTTGCAAAAGTTAATTTACCAAAAAAAAAAAAAAAGATTCCAGACAAATCTAAGGTAGCATTGTTATTACGGGTATCATTGTTCCAAACAACCTTGAAAAACGAACTCTGGAGTGCCAAAGGGTAGCAATTAGGCCTCTGGTGAGAGTCTCCAAAGCATTTAAGGCCTTGCCAAGGGACTCATGGCTTCATTTCCTTCCCCATTTTGTGGTCACCGTGTCTGCTGCATCCCCCACCAGGGCCCAGGCGGGAGCATGGGGAGGGCCGCGTGGTCTCCCCGCGGCTGCAGGAAATGCTGCCTGCTGTCCGAAGACTCCCAGAAAGAGAAGGCTGAGAGGGTAACTCAAAGTGAACCATCTCCTCCCCCAACCCACGTCCCCCACCCTGCACGCTGCACCCTGACAAGACCCCTCTTCTGAACCCAAGACTGAATCACGGCTCAGGGCCCTGGGATGCTCACAGGCCCCTTTGCCCAGCGCGGGCCAAGAGATCCAACTGCAGCATGGCTTCATGGGTCTGAGCTAATTCCCTCCTGAGCTGCAGCTTACTCCACGGCAGCACTTTGTCAGAAACAGTCTCTGGGATTGCTGCTGGCAGGCTGCTTGCTGGCTGTTAAGTCTTCATCCTGCTCTATGCGGGGCAAGGCTTGTCCAAATATTTGGCTTGATCCTGCTTTCTGATTCATCATGTGCAGGAACCTCTGTAATTTCATCTACTGCGTGACTCAGACAGGAGCTGAGCACAAGTGCCGTGCACCGGAGCCCCGGAGCCTGCACAGAGGCCAGGCATGCAGCTCCCTGGGCAAGCCTCCTGGGCTTGGGGAGAGATGCTGGCACTCTCGGTATCAGCTAGCCTGAGATTAAATCTCTTTTGTCTGAGATGATTAATAGAGCCCCAAACACGCCTCGACGCAGGGTGTGAGGTGCACTTTGTACCTTTTCCAAGATTTTTTTTCTTTTTTAGTGCTAAATCCATTTGCATCTCATAAAGTATACTGGCTCCAAAATGAAGTGTTCCTGACAGCGGCTGGCAGGGTGTGGGTTCCATTGAAACGCTTGTCCCTGTCGTCCCCTCTCTCACTCTGAGACCCCTGAAGATATCCTGCTGATCTTCTAAAGGAGGAGGGGAGGCAGTGAGTGACCTAGATTTCAAATCAGAAAGACAGGTAGAGCCAGCTCGCCTGTCTTCAAAAGGCTGCCCGTGCACTGGGTTCTGGGGTTTTGGAAGGAGCCAGAAGGCAGATGTTCCCCGGGCTCCTTCCCAGATGATCCTGCTTATAGGTAACGTGATCATTTTCTCCTTCAGCAGGTTTTTCAGCTTAAGAAAGGCCACAGGTTGGGCCAGTGGGGCCTGTGAACCCCCTCGGTGCCCCTAGGTAATGCTATCTAGGAGCGGGGGAGGGGAAGTAGAGCGTGATTGACAGTAGGGGTGAGGCACTCCTTGTGGAGGTGGTGGGGCAAGGGAAGGGGACCTCTGGACAGGGGGTGGGAAGTGGAGATGGCAGTTCAGATACCAAGGGCTCCAGGAGTCAGAGGCAATGGGGTCTGAACCCTCCTTCCACCACTTTCCAGCTCTGTGGCTTTGGACAAGTGACTTGCCCTCTCTGAGCCTCTGTTTCTTCATGCACTCATTCATTTCCTGGGTATGCGTCTGTGCCAGGGCCAGGCCACCCCACTGGTGCTTAGGTTCTAGACATTACACAGTCAACACAGCCCTGTGCCTCTAGAGCACGTCCAGTGGTGGGTGAATACCAAGCAGAGAACAGAGTTTGGTGCAGGCCAGAACCACACAGCCATCAGTGAGCTAGGCCAGGGCTGGGCAGAGAAGGGGTCCAGCACAGAAGACTGAAGAGGTGCAGCCCGGGAGGCAGGAGGGACCCAAGGAGGGTGACAACAGAGGGGAGAATGCACACCCCCACACAGTGGGAGCTCAGGAGATGTCACTGCTGCTGTTATTATTTGATCACTGTCAGTGGGCGTGGCAGTACACTTGGGGCGAGGATGCTGAAGGGAAGGGAAAAGAAAAGCTGGAGGAGGGTGGCTTCGCAGGCAGGGTAAACAGCACAGCCAGATGGCTGCCATCATTTCCCGCCACTCCAGTCGCCCTCCTACCTCCAAGTCACAGGCAGGCTTCACTTCACTCCATGCCCCAAAGGTCAGCAGGCTGGGGTTTCACAAGCGGGCATTCCAGGGCCGGGGCCCGCACAGGGAGCGCTCCGTCCGTGGTCAGGCCTCCCAGTTCCCATCCAGGACCAGCTGCTGACGCTCTGGCCCATCCCAGGGGGCCCCAGCTGCTGTCAGGCTGGAGTGGGTCAGAGTGTGGGGGTGAGAGAGGCAGCCCCGCCGGGGACAGGGGCAGCTGTCCTTGCCCTAAGGACCCGAGTCACACTCGGGCCAGGGAGCCACGGCCAGGGGCACTCCAGGCTCTGCAGGGAGGGCGTGCAGAAGGTGTGGCGTGTACAGTCACACGTGTATATGTCAATGTAGTGTATGCGTATACTGTACGTAGATGTGGCTCTTTTATCAGTGTATTTGTAGTTTTATTGAATTTCCATATCCTAGATAGTGGCTATCGTTTATCACCTTTTTCTAAGCAGGGAGAAGCGAGACTCAGAGAAGTCCCATGAAACTAAGCTGAGAAGCAGACAGCAGAACAAAAGTTCAAGCCCCACGTTCTGCGCCTTCAGGCAATGGCCATAAAACAAGAGGTCACAGCCACGGAATGGCTCGAGCCCCAGCTCTCATCACAGGTTTTGTTATGCTCCATTGGTAGAAACAAAGGGAAGGGTTTCTGTCTCCTGTTTTTAAGGTTGAGAGAGAGCCACTAGAAGGGGACAGAGCTTAAACAAGGCCCCCTCCGGCCTTTCTCCTGCGTAGGCGATGCCGGCCCAGTGGCCCCATCCACTGGGTGTCCCTGTGCCCTGGGCTCCTGGAGGAACCCTGCTGACCAGAGGAGCTCCCTGCAAAGCCCACACTCAGCACTTTTCACCCCCTTCCCTTCCCCTTTCACTTCCTGACACTATTTGGGGCTGTGTCTGCCTCCTCCAAGGGCACAGCGTTCCTCACTCATCTGGGCGTCCCAGGGTGCAAGGCACGATGGCCTGCGATGGGGGCTCACTCTGGTCGCTCACCTTTGTATCCACAGGGAAATGGGGAAGCTCTGCAAACCTGGGCCAGGGCACAGCTTGGGCAATCTGTCACCAGTGTGCAGAGTCAGCTGAGAAACACAATCCTGCCCAGGCTTTCTGTGGCTGCGGCCAAGAGGGTAGGGCTGCTGGGCTGAAGGCTGTCAAGTGACCGGGCAAAAAAAGCCAGCCTCGGCCTGCATGGCCGCAGCAGTCCCTCCTGCAACAGAATAATTCCTCTTAGTGGGAACAGGCCTCCCACGCTTATCACAAAGCACGGGCTACCCTTCCAATGGGGCTGGAGGAGCTTTACAAAAAGAAAAGGAAGTCGCCCTTACATCTTGCGGAAGTTTAAAGACACCTGGAGAATGAAATCTTGGATTTTACTTTCCTGAAAGGCTGAGGCTAGGCACAATTCTCTGCCTTTGTTCCCCTCCTTTGTCTTGGTTAAATGTTCCTGGCCATGCTGTACCTGTGGTTTTATTGTCGTCCTTTTTGGGAACAAGCAGGATATAAATCAGTCAGTGAAATTTTAGAATGTAGCTCTTTGGTCTAGCATCTAAGCAGGTAAAGAAGAAACGGGCACTTAATAAGTGCCTCTGGAGGCTGCTGATTTGCATGGGGCTCCCAATAAAAGGTAAAGTCTTTGCTTAGAGGTTACACACACTGAACGCAGGGTGGTCCTCAGGCCTCTGGTCACAGCATGCACAGTGCTGGTGCCTTGATCTGCAAATGTGGTGCGCGCAGCCGCTGGGGACCATCTGCCCCAAGGCCACCCCGGGACTTATCAGAAAGGAGAAGAGTCGGCCGGGCGCGGTGGCCTGGGGATCACGCCTGTAATCCCAGCACTTTGGGAGGCCGAGGCCGGTGGATCACGAGGTCAGGAGTTCAAGACCAGCCTGGCCAAGGTGGTGAAACCCCGTCTCTACTAAAACCACAAAAATTAGCTGGGTGTGGTGGTGGGCGCCTGTAATCCCAGCTACTCAGAAGGCTGAGGCAGAGAATTTCTTGAACCTGGGAGGCGGAGGTTGCAGTGAGCTGAGATCACGCCACTGCACTCCAGCCTGGGCGACAGAGAGAGACTCTGTCTTAAAAAAAAAAAAGGAAAGAAAAAGAAAGGGGAAGAGTCATGTTTCCTGCTCCTTGCTGCAGCCGGCTTGGTCAGTGCTCTAGAAAAGGGGGCTGGGTGACTCCGAACAGCCCCTGCCCCAACTTCCTGCCACTGTCGGCTTCCCCAGGTCTTTTCTCAGCGCCAGGCAGGGGTCTGACAACAGCAGGGAGTCAAGGCCTTGGAAGGGTCCCCCCAGGCAAAAGCTGATTTGCCTGTCCCCGTGTGGGGCACAGGGTGCTTGGAAGTGGTTGGACCTTTGCAGGGGGGTGACTGCGAAAAGAAGGTGAGGTGTGTTGCTGCCACAGTGGAGGGCTCGCCAGAGCCAGCAGCAGAGGTGGTGGGTTCTCTGACTTATGGAAAAGATCCAGGGAAAGTTTGTCAAATACTGGGCAAAGGATTATGTGGAATGCTTTAAACACCTGAGCCAGGTTGTGGAGGGAAATAAGTGTTATGACAAGCCACACATCTGCAATCCCTGCCCTTTATCTGGGAGGGCAGGCGTGATGAAAACCTTGAAGTGAAGTCAAGGTCAACGTGCCGTCCTGAGTCATTAGCCACACGCAGATTAGTAGGTTAATACAGAACAGTCTCCACAGATGAATTACACCCAGAAGCCCTGTCCTTGGTGTTGACACCGAAAGTTTCAGTTATCACAGGGAGAGCGATGTCTGCTTAATTTCGATAGGGCTTAATTATTATGATAAATGCCTTCAGAATTTAACCCTTTCATTCCACCTAGTGTTATGGCCTATATGTCTGTGTTCCTCCAAAACTCATACGTTGAAACCTTAACCCCCAGTGGGATGGTATTAGGAGGTGGGCCTTTTGGGAAGTGATCGGGTTTAGGCGAGGTCTTGAGGGTGGTGCTCCCATGATGACAGTAGTGTCCTTAGAAGAGAAAGACACTAGAACTCTGTCCTCACCATGTGAGGATACAGTGAGAAGGAAGCTGTCTATAAACCAGGAAGCTGGACCTCATCAGATCCTGGATCTGCTGGTGCCTCCAGAACTGGGAGAAATAAATGTTTGTCATTTAAGCCACCCAGTCTGCAATATCTTGCTGTAGCATCTCTAACTGACTGAGATACCTTATTAGAGTTCTCCAAAGAAACAGATCGAATAGGAGATAGATAGATAGATAGCAGGCAGATAGACAGACAGACAGAAAAATAGCTAGATAGCTAGCTACATAGCTAGCCACATAGATAGATAGATAGATAGATAGATAGATAGATAGATAGATAGATTGATTTATTATGGAAATTGACTCACAAGATTATGAAGGACAAGAAGTTCCACAATCTGCCATCTGCGAGCTGAAGACCCAGAAAAGATAGTGGTGGAATTCAGTCCAATTCACCCAGGAAAGCTGGTGGTGGAATTCAGTCCAAGTCCAAAGGCCTGGGAACAAGGGCATGGGGAGGACACTGGTTTAAGTCCTGATATCCAAAAGCCCAAGAACTGAGAGCCCCAATATCCAAGGGCAGGAGAAGATGGATGTCCCAGGTTAAAGAGACAGAAAATTTACCCTTCCTTCACCTTTCTGTTCTAAGCAGATCCTCAATAGATTAGATAATGCCCTTCTACATTGTGGAGGGTGGATCTTCTTCACTCTGTCAACTGATCCAAATGCTCCTCTCTCCCAGAAACACCCTCACAGATGCACCCAGGAATAATGCTCTACCAAGCATCTGGGCATCCCTTATCCCAGGCAAGTTGACAAACAAAATTACCCATCATAGATGCTTAATGTCAGAATGAGGATCTTAACTTCAACTGCACAAGAGAGTTTGCCTTTTCTCTCCCCAGCTTCTCTGGGATCCTTGGGAAGGATTTTTGAGGAGTAAAATTCTACTGTTTCAAAAGGATACACATCCCTGTCGTTTGGGGTTGTTAGGACACTTTAGGTCAAAAGTTGCAGAAGCCCACTTCAAACGAGCTCATGGAATTTGTTGGGGGGAAATTGGGCGCTCTTTTGGAACCAAGATGGAATTGAACCATTGGATCACAAGAGAGGTGAGAACCAGGCCTAGAAGCTGCCAGAAATGCAGGAAGCTACTTCCTATCTGTCTCTTGCAAAAGCCACATGTGTTCCTGCCTCTGCTTCTCTCCACCAACCCATCTTCTGTGTTGCCCTATGCATGTCATGTGGTGGGTGGAAGGTGGTCATAACACAGCTTCTGAGTTTACATCTCCTCCCTGTATAGAATCGAGCACTGATTGGTCCAGTCTGGGTTAGGTGTCCAGGATTAATCCAGACATCTGGGATTAGGGGGACAGGGTTGTAATACACAGACACAGACACCAGAAGCCCTCCTCTGTATGTAGGTGGGTGGAGGGGATCAGCATTAAGAGAATAGTCATTGTGAGCAGGGTGGCACTCCAAAAGGAGACTTGTCCTGCTCCTGAGATCAAAATGGTGCACAGTGAAGGCAACAATCAAAATAGTGAAGAGATAACCCATGGAATGGGAGAAAAATATTTGCAAATCATACATCTGATTAGGTTAACATCCAAAATACATGAAAAACTCAAACAACTAAATAGTGAGAAAACATATAACCTGATATTAAAATGTGCAACAGATTTGAACAGATATTTCTCAAAAGAAGACAAACAAATGACCAACAGGTATATGAAGAGGTTCTCAACATCACTAATCATCAGGAAAATACAAATCAAAACCACAGTGAGCTGTCACCTCACAACTGTTAGCGTGGCTATTATCAAAAAGATGAGAGGGCCAGGTGTGGTTGCTCATGCCTATAATCTCAGCACTTTGGGAGGCCAAGGCAGGCAGATGACTTGAGGTCAGGAGTTCAAGACCAGCCTGGCCAACATGGTGAAACCCCATCTCTACTAAAAATACAAAAATTAGCCAGGAGTAGTAGCGGGTGCCTGTAATCCCAACTACTTGGGAGGCTGAGGCAGGAGAATCACTTGAACTCAGGAGGCGGAGGTTGCCTTGGTGAGCCAAGATCACCCCACTGCACTCCAGCCTGGGAGACAGAGTGAAACTCCATCTCAAAAAAAAAAGATGAGAGATAATTACACGTGTTGGCAAGAATTTGGGGAAAGGAGAACCCTTGCATATTGTTGATGGGAATATAAATTAGTACAGCCATTATGGAAAACAGTATGGAGTTTTCTCAAAAAATTAAAACTAGAACTACCTTGTGACCCAGAAATTCCACTACTGGGTATATATCCAAAGGAAATGGAATTGGTATGTTGAAGTGAGATCTACACTCCCATGTTCATTGCAGCATTATTGACAATGGCGAAAATATGGAATCAACGTAAGTGCCCATCAGTGCATGAATGGATAAAGAAAATATGGCATATATATGAAATACTATTCAGCTTTAAAAAAGGAAATCTTGTTGTTTATGGCAACATGGATGAACCCAGAGGATATTATATTAAGTGAAATAAACCAGGCACAGAAAGACACATACCGCATGGTCTTACGTATTACATGTGGCATCTAAAAAGCTCAAACTCATAGGAGTAGGAATAGAATGGTCACAACCAAGGGTTGGGGGGCAGGGGGATTAGAAAGATATTGGTCAGAGGATCCAACATTTCAGTTAGATAGAAGGAATACATTCGAGATCGATTATACATCATGATGAATGACTATAGTTAATAATAATGTATTGTATACTCGAAAATTGTTAAGAGAGCAGATTTTAAGTGCTGTCATCCCCCAAAAATGGTGTTTGTGAAGTAATGAATATGTTAAATAGTTTTATTTAGCTATTCCACAATGTATACATATATCAGAACATGTTGTACACCATCAATATATACTTTTTTGTCAATTAAAAAAATGAATTAAAAAGTGGTGCTCTCAGAGTTTCCTGATGCCACAAATAGCGGGATAGAATCCTAGGGGGTGGAAGACCTGGATCCCACCTCCACCCTCTCAGGCTCTCTCTTTTTCTCTTTATTATACCCCAGCTTAGTAAAGGCTCTGGTAGGAGTCATCTTCAGCCTTATCAATTTGCCAAGCAGCAGAATTTTGGGTGTTGAGATCACCTTCTTTCTTCTGGAACCCTCCTTCCAATGAGGGTCAGTGTGGTGTGGTGGAAAATGCAGAATTCAATATCAGACACACCTGGAGTTCTACACACACTCTGCCACTTGCTAACATCAGATCTTTCTACGTTCTGATTTTCTGGCCTATAAAATGGAGATGGTAAGTAACATGTATCCCTCAGGGCTGTGTGAGAACATGTGATCCTCAGTTCAGCGCTTGGGACATAGAAGATGCTCAACATACCCCAGCGCCCTTAGGTCTCCTTGCCAACACACAAAATCCCCCAAGGGCAACAGTGTTGTTCTTCCCGCCTCTTCCTCAAGAGGACAACTTTTAACTAATGTCCTAATGGAAATTAGTGCCATCCACAAGTAGACAGGCACCACTGCTCAGGGTGCTCGGGTGCTTGGGGGAATTGGGTGTCATAAACATTTAAGTAGGCCCACGCATTTATATTCGGGCAGGACATCTTGACCCAGTGCCTCAGGGAGCAGAACCCATAGAACATTTCCTTGAAATCATCATCAGAGACAGATTCTGGGAAGTTGGGCCATGGAAACTCTTTTTGCTTTTGCTTTTTTTCTAGAGGTGGGTCTTGCTCTGTTGCCCAGGCTAGAGTGCAGTGGCATGATTATAGCTCACTATAACCTCAAACTCCTGGGTTCAGGCTATCCTCCCATCTTGGCCTCCCAAAGTGCTGGGACTGCAGGCAGGAGCCACCAGGCCCAGCCTAATTTTTAATTATGCTCCTTGAATGAGTGAGTCAGCATCATAGATGATTCAATTATAGCAGATATCAGACCACATAGAGAGAATGAAAAAAAAAGCCCACAAGGCCCAGGAGAACTTCTAACATACCTGCTCAGAATGGTGAGGACAGAGAGCCAAGGGGACTCCTCCCTGTCTCCAACACCACAGCCCACCCAGCACCAAGGCCCTCTGGCTATGAGCTGCAGGCAAGGGCTGCAGGGAAGGGAAGGCCACAGGCTCCAGGGAAGCCTGAAGACACCAGCTCAGGGCTCTGCAGCTGCTGGGGGGATTCCAGCCGCTCTACCATGTTTGTAGACATGTACTGTCTACAGTACTCCTCCTCTCAAGAGTCAAAGTCCCAGGGCAGAAAGTAAAGATGGTGGAACCTGGGGTGTGGGCAGGGCTCCTTGGCTGGGAGTCCCTCCAAGATGTCCCCAGAGAAAATCAAGGCCCCGTGACCAGAGAGGGGGACATGGCTCAGCAAAGGTGCCCCACACCAAGTCCTGCTCGTTCTGCCTACAAAATATTTCTCAGATACATTGCAAATCCGTTTATCAAGCTACTTCTCCAATCCATTCCCGCCGCACGATTCCCAGGCTGCTGCCTTATCACGCGGTGCCTGAGCTGGGGGGCAGCAGCCCTCCCACTTTTCTCCACCTTTTCCCCTTCCCCTCACTTGGCTGCCAGAACTCCCTTCCAGAAAAACACACCTGTCTTGTGACTCTCTCCAGGGCTCACAACAGCCTGCAGAACAAGGGACACTCAGTCCGGGACCCCCGCTGGCAGCCTGGCTTCGCACCATGCTTCCGGCCAGGCCTGCTGGTTTCAGCCCCAGGTGACCCTCTGCCCCGACACCTTTGTCCATGCTAATCCTTTCTCCTAGAAAACCACCTCTTCCCACTCTACCCAGCGCAGTCGTACCCATCCTTGTTCAGAGCCGAAGTCAAACGTGGCTTCTCTGGGGCTCCCCACAGGCCTCCAGCCAAGCTGGGGCTCCCTGAGCTGTGATTCCAGGATCACACTGCACCCTGGTGATTGGCTGCGATCTGCCTCCTGCCTGGGAAGAGAGAACCCAGGAAGACAGGAAAGGTGGCCATCCAGTGCCCACGGCACAGCCTGTTAAGTAGCTGGGCATCTCCCCAAATCCAAACTCCCTGGCCCTGTCTGCCCCTCTGCCCTGCTGAGGTCCCAGCACTGTCTGCACCAGGAGGCAGGGAAAACCCCAGCAGGTACCATTTCCTGTCCTCTGCATCCGCTCAGGTCTTATTTGTCCCAGGTTCTTGGTCTCTGGAGTGCTCCTTATCTGCAGGCCCTCGAGTGCACAGCGGCAGCAGGCCTGCAGGAGGCCCACGCAACTGGTTTCCTGCTCCCACCCCTCTGATCTGAGTCAGAAGCTCTGGGTTTGGAGCCAAGCTCTGAACCTCTTCCCCAATCAGTGACCTTGACCATTGTTTTCATCACTGCTAAGCCTCAGTTGCTTAATCTGTAACATGAAGTGGGTTTTGTTGTTGTTTGTTTAGCACAAGTTTGTTGTTAAAAGTAGAAGTGTGCCTCCCAACTAATTCCCTTACCCCAAGAAACCAATGTTAACCGCTCAGTGTGCCTGCCCAGATGTTCTTCTACATGAGTTTACAGACATTCTTAAAATTGGTCTTGTTTTGTGGACAAAGAATGACATCTACATACTCTTCTATGTCTTGCTGTTTTTACTCAACTCTGATTCCATACCCTTCTGGTTGGCTTCTCTTGTTCTTTGTCACACTTGCTTGTCTTGCAGAGTATGAATGACCCATAGTTTATTTTGTTGGGCTTCTAACTACAGACATTTAGAGTGTTTTTCTTAAAGACGCTTCTTATTAAATTACATATTTGACTTTGTGATAATTGTAGATTCACATGCAGTTGTAAGAAATAATACAGAGAAATGCCATGTACCCTTTACCCAGTTTCCCCCAATGGTAGCACCACTCAAAACCATAGTACAGTATCATAACCAGGATACAGTGATCCATCCCTACAAGAATCCTTTCTGTTGCCTTTTTTATTATTTATTTTATTTTATTTTTTTAGAGACAGGGTCTTGCTATGCCCAGGCTGGTCTCAAACTCCTAGGTGGCCTCAGATGATCCTCCCACCTTGGCCTTCCAAAGCACTGGGATAACAGGCGTGAGCACCTGTTGCCTTTTTTAGCCACACCCATGTCCCTCACATCCTCACTCCCATTCCCTGCACCTGGTCTTTTACTCTGGGCAATCACTAATCTGTTCTCTATTTCTATAATGTTGTCATTTCAAGAATGTTATGTAAATGGAAACATATAGAATGTAAACTTAAAGAATTGGTTTTTATCACTTAGCATAATTCCCTGCAGATTCATCCAGGTTGTTGCACATATCAGAGTTTGTTCCTCTTTACTACTGAGTAGTATTCCTCAGAAGGGATGTACCACAGTTTGTTTAATCATTCACTCTTGAAGGACATCTGAGTTGTTTACAGTTTGGGGATATTACCTATAAAGCTGCTATAAACATTTGTGTACAGATTTTTATGGGAATATAAATTTCATTTCACTAGGATAAATGTCCAGGAGTACAAATGCTGGGCCATATGGCAGTTGCATGTTAGTTTCCTAAGAAGCTACCAAACTGCACCGCAGAGCAGCTGAGCCATTTTACATTCCCACCAGCAATCTATGAGTGATCCAGTTTCTCCACTAACATTTGGTGTTGTCCCTATTTTGTATTTCAGCCATTCTGATGGATACATACTGATATTTCATTGTGTTTTAATTTGTTTTTCCCTAATGCCTAATGATGCTGGACATCTTTGGTGAAGTGTCTGTTTATGCCATTTTCTAATTGGCTTTTTTGGGTTTGTTTTTGTTTTTTTTCCTATTAAGTTTTGAAAGTTCTTTATATATTCTACATACCAGTCCTTTGTCAGGTATGTGGTTTGCAAATATTTTCTCATAGTCTGTGGCTTGTCTTTCCATCCCTTTAACAGGGTCTTTTCTAGAACAAAATTTGAAACTTTGATGAAGTCCTATCTATCAGTTTTTTTCATTATGGATTGTGCCATTGGTGTCAAGTTTAGGAATTCTTGGCTTAACCATAAAGCCCAGAGATTTCCTCCAATTTTTTTCTAAAAGATTTATAGTTTTATATTTTACATTTAAG
Source organism: Symphalangus syndactylus (assembly GCF_028878055.3). Classification (NCBI taxonomy): domain Eukaryota; kingdom Metazoa; phylum Chordata; class Mammalia; order Primates; family Hylobatidae; genus Symphalangus; species Symphalangus syndactylus. The sequence goes on from NC_072427.2 coordinate 7,011,458, forward strand.
TTCATGTTCCATTTTGAATTAGGTGTGAGGCTGAGGTCGAAGTTCACTTTTTGCCTATAGATGTCCAATTGTTATAGCACCATTCATTGAAAAAGCTGTACTTAACCTATTGAATTGATTGTGCACCTTTGTCAAAAATCAGTTGGTCATTTTTCTGTGGCTCTATTTCTGGATTCTCCATTCTTTCTATTGATCTGTGTGTCGATCCCTCTGCCAGTACTGCAGTCTTGATTACTAGAGCTAGATAATATGTCTTGAAATTGGTGGACTAATTTCACTTTGCTCTTCTTTTTTGAATTTTTTTTAGCTATTTTAGTAATTTGTGTTTTTATATAAATTTTAGGATAATTTTGTCAACATCTTCAAAAAACTTTTGGTGGACTTTTGATAGAAATTGTGTTAAACTTGTATATAAAATTGGAGATAATTGATATCTCTACTATGTTGAGTCTTCCAATCTACAAACAGAGTCCATCTCTTCATTTGTTAGATCTTTGATTTCTTTCAACAGTTTTGTAATTTTTAGCATATGGTTCTTATGTCTTGTTAAATTTGCATGTATTTTGCTTTTTAAAAAACAATTATAAATTGTATGCTAATGTCTCCCGATCATTGTTAGTACATAGAAGTATGATTGATTTTTGTATAGTTATCTTAGATCCTGCAACCATGTCCTGCAACCTTGTTGAATGCACTTTTTAGTTCTAGTAAGTTTTTTGTTTTGCACAGATTCCTTAGGATTTTCTATGTAGAAAGTGATGTCATTTGCAAATAGGAACACTTTTGTTTTTTTCCTCTCCAATATGTATGGCTTTTATTTCCTTTTCTTGTCTTATTGCAGTGGCTAGAACTGCCAATACCATGCTAAATAAGACTGATGATAGTGGACATCCTTGCTTTGTCCCCAGTTTTAAAGGAAAATCATTCAGTCTTTTGTGATTAAATGTAATGTTAGCTGTAGGTTTTCTGTAGATGCCTTTTATCAAGCTGAAGAAGTTTCCATTTATTCTAAATTTGCTGAGAGTTTTTATCATAAATTGGTGTTGTATTTTGTCAAATTTTTTTTCTGAGTCCATTTATGCTATAATGTAATTATTATTCTTTAGCCTGATGATATGGTAGATTATATTGATTGATATTTAAATGACAAACCATTGTTGCATAGCTGGAGTAAATCCTGTCCAGTTTTGATGTATAATTAATTTTTTCTATATTGCTGAACTCTGTGTGCTCATTTTTCTGTTAAGAATTTTTGCATCTATACTCATACGTGATATTGTTCTGTAGTTTTAGTTTTTACAACTATCTTTGTCTGCTTTCATGGTCGGAATGAGACTAGCTTTATAAAATGAATTGGGAGCTATTGCCTCCTTTTCTATTTCCTGGAAGAGACTGTCTAGAATTGATGTTAATTCTTCTTTAAATACAATTTAGTATTGAAATAATCTAGGCCTGGAGATTTCTTTTTGGAGAATTGTTAAATTATAAATGTGTTTTTCTTTGTAGTTACAGGGCTATTAAAATTATCTATTTCACAGCAGGTGAGTTGTAGTAATTTACGCTTTTCAAGAAATTGGTCCATTTCATTCAAGTTGTCAAATTTATGTCTGTAGAGCTCTTCATGGTATTCCTTTATTACCCTTTTGATAGCTGTAGGGTCTGTAGTGATATTTTCTGTTTTGTTCTTGATAATGTTAGTTTGTCTTCTCTCTTTTTTCTTTGTCTGGCAAAAAATTTGTCAATCTTATTGATCTTTACATTTCATAGAATTTTCTTTTTTGTTTTCCCGTTTTTAATGCCACTGGTTTATGCTCTTACCTTAGTTATTCCCTTTCTTCCACTTGCTTTGGGTTTAATTATATGTTCTTTCCATATGCTCTAGCTATATCCCACAAATTTTGACATATTTTCATTTTAATTTACTTCAATATATTTTTTATTTTCCTTGGGACTCCCTCTTTGATTCATGGATTATTTAGAAGTGTATGTGTGTTATATTTTCAAACATTTGGAGGTTTTTCTGTATCTTTCTTTTATTGATTACTAGTTTGATTTTGCTCTGGTCAGAGTACACACTCTACATTAATTCAGTTTTTTTTAAACTTTTTTGTTAAGATTTATTTTATGGCCCAGGATATAGTCTATCTTGATATATGTTTCATAGGCTATTATAAAGAATGTGTGTTCTGTTACTGTGGAATCAAATGCTTCATAAATGTCAATGAGCTCCTGTTGGTTGATGTTGTTGCCCTTTTTGTCCTTGCTGAGTTTCTGTCTAGTTGTTCTATAAATTGTTGAGAAAGGAATATTCAAGTCCCCAACTATAATTATGGATTAGTCTATTTCTCCATTCAGTTCTATGAGTTTTTACTTCATATTTTTTGCAACTCTGTTGTTAGGTACATACATGTTTCTGATTGTTAAATCTTCTTGGTTGAGTGATTCTTTTGTCATTATGTAATGCTTCTGTCTGTGTCTGGTAATTTTCTTTGTTCTGAAGTGTTCTTCATCTAATATTTATATAGCCACTCCTGCCGCCTTTTCTTTTTTAAGTAAACTTTTTTATTTTAGGATAGACTTAGAGTTATGGAAAAGTTGTGAAGAGAGTTTCCCTATGTCTCATGCCCAGTTTTCCTCATGAACACCTTACATTAGTATGATACACTTGTCACAAGTAATGTGCCCATATTGATCCATTATTAATAACTAAGGTCTACACTTTATTCAGATTTCCTTAGTTTTCACCTAATGTCCTTCTTCTGCCCAAGATTCCATTCAGGTTACTACATTACATTTAGTCATCATTGTCTCCTTAGGATTCTCTTGGATGGGACAGTTTCTTAGACCTTTCTTGTTTTTGATGACCTTTGGAGGAGTACTGGCAAGATATTTTATAGAATGTCCCTTGATTGGGATTTGTCTGATGTTTTTTCTCATAATTAGAATGGGGTTATGGGTTTTGGGGAGGAAGACCACAAACACAAAGTGCCCTTCTTATCACATCATATTAACGACATATACCATCAACATGATTTGTCACTGGTAATGTTAACCTTGGTCATCTGGATGAGAGAGTGTTTGTCAGTTTTCTCTACCAAAAATTTACTCTTCACCTTACCCCTACCTCCAACTCCCCATCCCCTGCCTTCTTACTGTACTTTTTGGAAAGAAATTCATTAGGCACAGTCCATACTTAAGGAATGAGGAGTTATGTGCTATCTCCTTGAAGGGAGAATATTTCTCTATTTTTTCCATGTATCTATGTATTGAATAATTTATGACAATATGGACTCAGATATTTATTGTAGGTTATGATCTAACACTACTTTATTTGTTGTTTAAATTGTCCCAGTCTTAGTCTCTGGGAGCTCTTTGGGTTGGCTTCTGTGTTCCTTTGATAGACTCCCATCATCATGTTTTGTGGATTTTGGCTTAGTTTTGAGGACTTTCTTGCTTTCTGACATTAAAAGATGATCCAGGATCATCTCAGAGAGTCTCTGCCCCTGATGTAGTGCCAGCCATTTCCCCAGAGAACTCTGATTTCTTTTGTTGAAGATTGATGTTAGAAATCAAGATCTGGGCACCAGGTGTGCTCCTGGGGTGACATTGCTTCTTGGCTCTCTCAGCAGAGAGAGCAGAAAACTCTATGTGTGTGTACTAACCTGTGTATACACACATATCTATAAATATTTCAATATGTATCCATCTGTACCTATATTAGGCTAGACATGAGTTTATATCCGTATCTCCAGCTCTAATCAATCACCCCACCCCATTATAGCCTTCTCCTCTTGCTTGTCTCTAACTTCCTATTCCAATGGTGAGAAACTTGACTTCAAAATTCACCATTTACTTAAGTTTTCAAAACTATATATATATATATATATATTTACAGTTTTCTTCTTTTAATGAAACTAGATCACTGCTTATACAACCCTGCACAAGCCCTCTTGCCCATCCCTTTCACAGTTCCCTTGGCTCAGCCTCTCCCATCTCACAGGAACTGCAGCAAAGTGGGTGTGCAACAGCCACTACCACGTCCATTGAATGACAGGAAGGGAGAGGCTCTGACCTTGGGCCTTTAGGGGTGACAGTTCTTCCTTCCACATCTGTTCTTATGGGGCCTGGAGGTGCATGGATGAGGTTGGTCCATGCCACCATGGCTCTCAGGCCACCACCAAGACCAGAGTGAAATGATGTGAATATCCCACACAACAGATGCTCCTTCCCCTCATAGACTCCCCCCAGCCCCCCAACCCTAATTCTATCCCTCTACTGAGATGAGACCCAGCTTTTGTCAGAAGCGCCAAGGACTACAGGCTGCAGAACTTGAGGCTTCTGTCCATGCCTGTTGGAGCAATGAATTTGGTGTGATGCCTGAAGGCCACCAGCTCCATCCATATTTCTGCAAAGGACATACTCTTGTTCTTTTTTATGGGTGCATAGTATTCCCTCATGTCTATGTACCACATTTTTTTTAAATCCGGGAACCATTGATGGTCATTTAGATTGACTCCATGTCTTTGCTATATAGGCTCTTGTAAAGAATGTGTGTTCTGCTACTGTGATCCCATGTTATATATATATATATATATATCATGGCAAAACATAGCATATATATATGCTAGAATTGAAAAGTTTAAAAGTCAAAAAAATAACAGATGTTGGTAAGGTTGCAGATAAAAGGGAACACTTATACACTGCTGCTGGGAATGCAAATTAGTTCAGCCATTGTGGAAAGCAGTGTGGTGATTCCTCAAAGAATTAAAAGCAGAATTACCATTAGACCCAGCAATCCCATTATTGGGTATACACCCAAAGGAAAATAAACGTTCTACCATGAAGATACATGCATGCATATGTTCATTGCAGCACTATTCCAATAGTAAAGACATGGAATCAACCTAAATGCCCATCCACAGTAGACTGGATAAAGAAAATGTGGTACATATACTCCAGGGAATACTATGCAGCCATAAAAAAACAAGATTATGTCCTTTGCAGCAACATGGATGGAGCTGGAGTCCATTATCCTAAGTGAACTAACACAGGAACAGAAAACCAAATACTGCCCGTTCTCACTTACAGTTAGGAGCTAAACATTGAGGACACACGGACACAAAGAAGAGAACAACAGACACCAGGGCCTACTTCAGGGTGAAGGGTAGGAGGAGGAGGATCAAAAAGCTGATACTATGCTTATTACCTGGGTGAAAAAATAATCTGTACTCCAAACCTCTGTGACACACAATTTACCTATTAACAAACTGGGCATGTACCCCTGAACTTAAAATAAAGGTAAAAAAATAATAAAATAAAATAAATTATGTATTTAGAACTTTTACATTAATGTAATTATTGACCTATTAGGACTTTAGTCTGCCATTTTATTTTTTGGTTTCTGTTTGTTCTCTCTGTTTTTCATTTCTCTATTTCCTTTTTCCTGTATTCCTGTGGTTACTGGGACTTTTTTTTGGACTCCATTTTGATTTATTGATAGTGTTTTGGAGTGTCTCTCTTTGTGTGGCATTTTAACTGGTTGCTCTAGGTATTACATTACATCCATATAACTTTCTTTTTTTTTTTCAGACAGAGTCTCACTTTGTTGCCCAGACTGGAGTGCAGTGGTGAGATCTCAGCTCACTGCAACTTCCACCTCCTGGGTTCAAGCAATTCTCCTGCCTCAGCCTCCCAAGTAGCTGCAATTACAGGCCCCCCCCCACCACCACACCCAGCGAATTTTTGTATTTTTAGTAGAGACGGCGTTTCACCATGTTGGCCAGGCTGGTCTCAAACTCCTGACCTCAAGTGATCCAACTGCCTCGGCCTACCAAAGTGCTGGGATTACAGGCATAAGCCACCACATCCGGCCCATTATATCTATATAACTTATCACAGTCTACTGGTGTTGACATTTTACCAGTGCAAGTGAAGTGTAGAACCACACCTCCCTTTATATTCCTCTACCCTTTCTTATTTATAATATGTCTTAAATATTTCCTCTATATACATTTAGAAACTCATCAAACAGTGCTATAATTTTTGCTTCAATCATGAAACAATTCAGAAATCTCCAGAGGAGAAGGAAAATGTATTTGTCTATATTTTTGCCCTTTCCATTGTTCCTTCGTGTTCCTAATGCTCCAAGATGCCTCTTCTTTTATCATGCCTTTCTGTTTAGAGAACTTCCATTCTTTTAGGTCTCTGGTGACAAATTATCTTAGTTTCCCTTCATCTGTGATGTCTTAATTTCCTCTTTCATTCCTGAAGGATATTTTCATGGCATATAGAATTCTGGGCTGAGATTTCTTTTCTTTTTTTTTTTGAGACAGAGTCTCACTCTGTCATCCAGGCTGGAGTGCAGTGGCATGATCTCGGCTCACTGCAACCTCTGCCTCCCGGTTTCAAGCGATTCTCCTGCCTCAGCCTCCTGAGTAGCTGAAATTACCAGCGCCCATCACCACGCCTGGCTAATTTTTGTATTTTTAGTAGAGATGGGGTTGCACCATGTTGGTCACACTGGCCTCGAACTCCTGACCTCAAGTGATCCACCCACCTCAGCCTCCCAAAGTGCTGAGATTACAGGGATGAGCCACCATACCCAGCCTGAGATTTCTTTTCTTTCAGCTCTTAGGAAATGCAGTGACATTTCTCTTTGGCTTCCTTGGTTTTTAATGAGAAATCCAGTGTCATTTGAATTGTTTCTCCTTTAGGTAAGGTGTCATTTCTCTCTTTCTGCTTTCAATATTTTTCATTTGTCTTTGGTTTTCACTATAATGTGAAAGTTTCACATTAAGTTTTACCATGATGTTTCTTGGGATAAATTTCTTTGAATTTATTTTGTTTGAGGATCACTAAGTTTCTTGAATCAGTAAATTTATGTCTTTTGACAAATTTAGGAAGTTTTTAGCCATTATTCCTTTGAGTACTTTTTCAGCCCTCATTCTCCTCTTCTTCTGGAACTCTGATGACAATAAATGTTAGAATTTTTTAATCATCCCACATATCCCGGAAACTCTCTTGTTCTTCTACTATTACTCTTCTCCTTCTCCTCCTTCTTCTTACTCTTCTATGTTCTCTTTGTTCAAACTGGGTAATATCTGTTGTTCTGTCTTCAAGTTTGTGGATACTTTTCTCTGTCCAATCTACTGTTAAGCTCATCACTGAGTTTTTAATTTTAGTTACTGTATTTTTCAGTTTTAAATTTCTCATTTGGTTCTTCTTTATATCTTCTATTTCTTTGCCTAGATTTTCTATTTTTCACTTGTTTCAGGTGTGTTTGTAATTGCTTGTTGAAGCATATTTATTATATTTGCTTTAAATCTTTGTCAAATAATTCTAACATTTCATCATCTCAGTATTAGTATATATTGATTGTCTTTTTCATTCAAATTGAGGTTTTCCTGGTTCTCAATAAGACGAGTGATTTTTGACTGAAACCTGGACATTTGGGGTATTATGTTGTGAAATTCTGGATTCTATTTAAACCTTCTGTTCCAGTTGGTTTCTTCTGAGATTGCTCCAGCACCAAAGCAGGGACACTATGCTGTCTTGTTACTGCCAGGTGGAAGTAGAAGTTCATGTTCTCTGCTCGTCCTTTATTAATGCCTGGGGTTGGGGTGGGGGGGGAGATCCTTGTTCCTACTAGCCCAGAGTGGCAATTCTAGCTCCCCACTAGGCTCCACCGATTCTACCCCTGTGGGAGACAGGGAGGGATGCCTCATTATTATGAAGTCCAGGCTCTCCGTGTATTCTCCATTGACAATGCAGTGGCAGGAGCTAAACCGTTTTCTTCTATAATACTTGCTGTCAGAAATGAAGCTGTGATGAACATTTGTGCTCCAGTGGGAGGATCTAGAATCTTAGAGGTAGAACTGCAGATAAGAGAGAATGCTTATGACACTTTGAGAGCAATGCTTTTCAAACTGGGCATTCCAAGGGGTGCTGGGGACTTCATGAGGGAGCATAGGGAGCTACATGGGTGTCAGGCAGGTGGGGATTTGGGTCCTCCACACTAATTGAGCAGGAGAGGACCCCCTCTCCCCTGTCTCATTCACTCAGCTCTGAGCCAGATTTCATTTGAAACATTAGTTCCATGGCTGAAAAAAGAGAGAGAAAGCATTTGGAAACCACGGTGAAAATATCTGAGTTTCTCTCTATTTGTGGATGTCTGTGATGATATGAATCATAATCCATCCCAGCCACGTTTCTGAGGCTGCTTGGGGAAGGAGCCATGAACTGAGTATAATTGGCTATAAGAGCCTTCGAAAATAATGAATTTGCCATCAAATTATCTTAAAATGCAAACCATCTTGTTGCATTTAAAACAGCATTTAATTTATAACAAAGCTAATTCGCACATAATTTTTCAGACACATATCAATTACGTGAAACAAGGTGCATCTGTACTAAAATTCCTTGGTTCACCGATTCGAAGAAGAACATCTGCTTGGATGGGCCCTTAGAGAGCAACAATAGATTTGAAATAAGGGACAAGCCAGGAGGTTGCCCGGGGGAGGGAGATAGTTGCAAAAATGTTCTGAACTTTAAAATAACGGTCCCTTGCAAACAGAAGTTTTTTTTTCCAAAGTCTCTCTCCTCCAGATCTCCCATCTACCATTTCCACCCTGTATGTGAATCTCACTTCTAGAGGCAGCTGCCTCGCGTTCAGCTTACAACACTTTCAGAAGCTTTGCTAATAAATGCATATCGAAAAAGCGTTCTGCCCATGGGGACCAATTTCTTTTTCCATCACCCGTGGCTTCTCAACATGAAATTAAAGACAGAAGCAAGTAATTGCAGCTGGTGGCAGCTCCCAAGGTTTAGCTACTGCCAAGGGATCTGGTCCATGCCTCGTCCCCTCTGTTTCTCCCTCCTCTCATCCAAGGACCAAGCAAAATGTGGGGCATGACCTGCAAGAAGGTGGTCCTCCCAGCTAGAGCACAGCTCCCTGAGTAGCAGTTCTCAGGAAGCCTGTGAGCTATCCAAGCCAGGGGCTTTTCCAGGCTTTGTCCCAAGTGCAGGGCTTGGAGAATATCGCCAGCCTTCGGTCCCAACTCAGGACCATCAGTGACCTCATGGGACCTCACTTTGGTGGGAGAGGTTGGAGGATGATGCTCTCCTGCCAGCGAAGTAAGCCTAAGTGCAAAGTAAAAGTAAAAAGTCTCACAGTGCCCATCTAGCCCTGTGGAGAGTTACTGGTGACATTTCACAGTCAGTCATCCAGTCAAACTCATGTGTACCAAAAAAAAAAAAAAAAAAGGCAAGTAGAATGTGCCAAAGGCTTGGAGTCAAGGATAGCATCATGATTTCTGGCTTGAGCTAAGAAACGATGGAGTTGCTGAGATGTTGGGAGGCGTACATAGCTTTTGGGGGTAGAAATCAGGAGGGCAGGCTTGTCAGGGAGGCAGTTGGATTTATGACCCCAGATTTCGGGGGAGAGGGCTGGTCTGGAGACAGAAATGAGGGAGGCACCAGCTGGTCTGGACATTCTTTCCCCAGCGACTTCATACCTGGCAAGGCCTCACTCCCCACTAGTGGGTTGGGTGTGTTCTCCCCTGGGGGCCCTGCCCACCTGCCCTCGCTCCCTGCATAGAAGTGAGCTGGGGGGCAGCGTGGGGCCCTCCGCTCCTGCCAGCTGGGCTCCTGGGCTAGCGAGTTCTCTCTGTGCTCAGGCACCAAACGGAACACCCTCTGATAAGATTCCCCAGCCCGCTCGTGGCTGCCCACCCACACCAGCCAAGTGTCACGGAAGGAATGTGGTGGCAGCTGGGCCCGAATCACAAGACAGAAACACCCAGGACACGTAGGTCAAGCCAGGAAGTGCCTCCTGAAAGGGAGAAGCCCGAACAGGCCGTGGATGGGCGGGGGCTTGGAGGAAACCAGCGCCGGTGAGTCAGCCTGCAGTTCTGTTGGACAGAGTGTGGGCTGCCAGAGAAAACAAATTCCTCCAGCAGGTTTATCTCCTTGTGGAGGAGGCCTAATCAGCAGCACGAAGTGGCAAAGGAGGGAGGCCATATGCTCCTGACCTGGCTGAGCTGCCCATGCCCGGATCAGCTGGGTCAGCCAGGCCGAGCGCCTGGTTCCAGGATGGAGGCTCGCTTCTGGTGGGTCCTGTGTAGGGCAGAGGCCCCCGTACCAGGCCAGCCAGATCCATCCCATCCCAAACCCTCCAGGGGGATGGAGCTCCAACAGAAATAAGGAGGGGCAGAAAGGAGACAAATGAAAGCAAACGTGGGTGCAGAATTTCTGAGGTGCCACAGGAAACTTTCCATGGCCACACGCTGTGCTTTCAGTGGGAAATGTGTTAGGCTTGGCAATGCCAGGGAGGGCCACGGTCCAGGGGAGGTGAATGGTGGCTTCTGGATTTGTGCAGCACACACTCTGCCCTGCCATCCCAGGGGCCCTGGATGGAAGGTCACGATTCTTTATCTATGTGGCTGCAATGATGTTAGAAGAGGTGCATCTGGAGAATCCACAGCACCTAAGAAAACAGGACAGGTGGGCCCTGCTCAGTGGAGCAAGTCATCTGCCCCTTAACAAGGACCACGTGTAACCACCCTCAGTTCTTCTTCCACTGCTGCTTCCTTCTCCAGGGGTTCTGAGAGGGTGGCTCCCAGTCCGGCAGCACAAGCACCACCTGGGAACTTGTTAGAAGTGCAAATTCTTGGGCCCTCCCAAGACCTGCTGGATGGGAAACTCTGGGGTGGGGCCTAGTTGTGTGTTTAATAGCCTCACCCCACCACCTTCCCCCAGGAAGAAGCATCTTTCTCCCCTACACAGCCTGGGGACAGGCAGCTCTGGCCTTGGAATCACTAGGGGAACTTTTAAAAGTGCCTACACCTGGGTCTCACTCCTACAGATTCAGATTTCACTGGTCTGGGTTTTAGCCTGGGCATCGGGATTTTCGGCTGTTTTGCAGGCTGAAAGTGCTTCTGTGTTCTGGGGTGCTGGGCTCAGGGTCATCACCTGGAACCATGAACCATGAGATGGAGGCTTGCACTTGACACCTTGCAAGTCTGGCCCTCATGCCTGGGGAGACAGCTCAGCTCAGGAGAGGTGCTTGGTCTTTGGTGTGCACCAGAATCCTGCCTGGGCTGTGAGGGGGGTGCCCAGCCGTGAGGTTGCCTGGGAGTCTTCCCCAGAGATCCCCGTTTGGTTGGCCTGGAGTGGGGCTGGGGAGTGTGCATCGTGAGCAATGTCCCGGGTGATTCTGATGTGTGCTCAGGGATCTTCCCTTTGAGAGCCACAGAACAGGGACATCTGAATGAGTTTCTGGTTCCATCTCTACCACTCACCAGCCACAGGCCCCCAGCAAGCCCCTTCACCTATGGTTGCTTCGTGCGTAACTTGGGGGAAAACAGCAGCCTCCCTGGACCCCTCAGCACAGTCCTGAGACCACCTAGATCTGGGCAAGGCTGGCCGCTGTGGATGGTAGGACAGACAGAAGGAACTGCTTGACTGTCCTCTGGCCACCTACAGTTGGGCTGCGTGGAAGGAGTAATACTTACTGAGACTGCCCAGCAGAGGTGGCAAGTGTCGTGGCCGAAAGACCAGGCCCAGAGTGCGTGAGTGCCACTCGCAGCTCCCGGCAGCTGCAGGGAGGAGGGGGCTGTGGGTCCCAGACAGGCTTTGAGGTGCAAGGCAGGGGAAAGGGCAGGCCCTGAGGTCCCAGGAGCTGGATCTGAGACCGAGAAGCTGCAGGCACCGGGGGGCTCCTCTTTTCTGATGGGCTTCATGACCTTTGAGACTTCAAGTTCTGTTTGGCTGCCCCTGACCACAGCCAACCACAGCCACTGAACCTGATAGGAGTTTCGTTTTCTTACAGAGCAAGTCCAGAAGCAGGCAGGGCTGGTGGAGCCCCATGAGGAAGTGCTGGGGATCCAGGCTCCTCTGAGCATCCGGCTCTGCCATCCCAAGCGTAGACTCTGTCCTCAGAGTCACCAGATGGCCACCCCCAGCCGGACTCCGCTTCTGCATTCAGGCAGGAAGCAGCAAGGAGACAGGGCGGTGTCTGTGTCTGGAACACCACACTTCCCCAGGCGTCCCGGCACCCTGCCACGTGCAACTCACTGGTCAAACTGGATCCCCTCCAGGTCTCAGCTTGGGGGAAAGCTGAGAAATGTGGTTGCCTGGAACAAAAACCAGGTGGTGAGGCGGGAGGTGGAGGCGGGTCAGGAGCGGAATGGGCTCCTGGCTGGTTGCAATGCACTCAACGCTCCTGGCCGCCTTCGCCACACACAGCAGGGTCACAGTGACCCCACTCCCAGATGGCCACTGGGCAGAACAGGGCCTCCTGCTTCTCGACGCTGGACCCACCAAGCCTGTAACATATCCCCTGGCTAGAAAGAGCTCACTGAAGTCATCACAGCCAAGCAGTGTGACCTGGGATGCGTCTCTGTGCCCAAGAGCCATGGTTTCCCTGACATTCCCGACTACCCCTGGTGCTTCTAAGAATCAAGTGAGGATACGATTGTGAGAACAACTGAAGGGTTAAAAGGCTGGTAGAAGCAAAGAGGATGAAGCCCTGATTCGCCCATTGCCCACCTCCCTTCTTCCCCATCATCCCTCAATTCAGACCTAGGTAGGATTTGCCTCTCTGACCAGGTAGGATTTGCACTCACACCCTCTTCAATTCTGTGGCTACCACGGGGTGCTCGTGTCTCCCCCCAGCAGTCACTGGCTCTGGAACGAGGGGCCAATATCTCTGTGTCCTGCACACTGCCGGGCCCTGCGATTAGGTGGCGGGGCCTCTGCCCTGCTCCAGGCCGCGTAGGTGTCTGACCTTGGCCGTCTTGTGGCCTTTCTCAATTCGCATTTCTTCACCTGTACAGAGGAGATAATAAATAATGTTGCCTCGACCCAGGCGGAGGCTAGGGGGAAAGGCAAACAAAAGACCTAGCAATGGCAAACCGAAGCAGCCCTGCAAATGCTTCATAATCAAAACGTTTTCTCCCTCCTTTGAAAGCAGAAATGGAGGGAGCATGTGAAGGATGGACACAGGGGAGCTGGGTCACTGCTTCCCTGGGCAGGAGGAGAGAGGAGGAGGAAAGGGGGAGGCGGGTCTCTGGAGGCAGATCGGGAGGGGGCTGGGAGCAACCCCTCTGTGAGGCTGTGAGGTGCATGAAAAGAGACAGGGTGGCCAAGGGACACTGCCACTCCACTCAGCAGGTATGTGCTCCAAGGCACTGTGTGACTACATGATTTTCAGGACACCGAGGGTGAGATGTCCCTCTCTGGGCTCTGCATGGTGGCCATCAGCTTCACAGGGGTGCTGGATGGGAGAGGACCGTGGGCATGACTCAATTCCACTTATTTAGGGGCAAGGAGGGCAGAGAGTGTCTAGAAGCTCTGAGCACGGAATTTAGGTTGCCACAGTGATCAGAGCCCCACTGCTGGGGCCTCCTCCTGGGGTGACCTGGAGGTTGTCCCAAGACCCTGCCTTCACCCTCACAGCCAAGAGGTTCAAATGGGGTTCATGAGACAGAACCGGCCTTCTGAAGGAGGACTTCTTCGTCCTCTCCTCTCAATGCGCAGTTTCGTTCTTGGTCGTATAATGGCAAGTCTCTGGGTGCACAGGCTCCTGCGAGTCGGGCTCTGAGCTTTCTGGCTTGTCACAGGGAAGTCATAACCTTTCCACAGACACAGGTGTCAGCGTTCCTTTTGCACATCCTCTAGCTTAGGGGGAAGGAGCAGGAAGCTGAGGCTGAGGCTTGTGATTATGCAACCAGGAAAGGGCTGCTCTGTGCGGAAGATCAGGGTTTGGAGCTCTGCTCTTAGACAGGAGGCTCAAGGGGCGGGGTCTGGTCATTGTCTTCCAGTGGGTGGGAGCTTTGTTCCAAGCGTGGCTTGTCCTTCCTGTGAGTAGCTGACCTCACTGGGGAGAGGGGGTGGTTGGAACGAAGCCAGAGAGACGGGGCTTAGACACAGGGAGTGGTTTCCCGACCGACAAGGTGAAGACAACAAACCACTGGCGTGGGTGGAGAAGAGTCTGGCCCAGGGATCATTTTCATAAATTATTTTAAAAATACTATAAAACCGATACTTGCACATGGTGCCCAGATTTGAACACTACAGTAGGTCTTCTCAAAGTAGGGCTCCTGGAGCAGCAGCAGCGGCTGCAGCCTTGCCTGGGAACTTGCTGGAAATGCATATTCTGCCTCCTCCCCATGTCACCACTCACCGCCAGACCTGCTGAATCAGACACCCTGGGGGTGGGCCCAGCAGACTGTGTTTGAACAAGATCTCCAGGGGACCCCGAGGCACCAGAGTCTGAGAACCCTACGATACAGAATGGAGACCACAGAAGGCAAACTTCTTACGCCCACGGCCGCGCCCTGGGGGTACCTTCCTTTATTCACGTTCTCACACAGATGGGATCACTCCCAGCACCACACTGCTCAGCGCTTCATGCTTTCACCTAATAAATAGATCTTAGATCCACCCACCTTTTGCCAACTCCAGAACTTAGGTGTCAACCTTATTCTGTTTTTTTTTGTTTTGCTTTGTTTTGTTTTGTTTTGTGTTTTTGAGACGGAGTCTCCCTCTGTTGCCCAGGCTGGAGTGCAATGGTGCGATCTTGGCTCACTGTAACCTCTGCCTCCTGGGTTCAAGTGATTCTCCTGCTTCTGCCTCCCAGGTAGCTGGGACTACAGTTATGCACCACCATGCCCAGCTAATTTTTTTTTGTATTTTTAGTAGAGATGGGGTTTCACTATGTTGGCTGGGCTGGTTTCAAATTCCTGACTTCAGATGATCCACTCGCCTCGGCCTCCCAAAATGCTGGGATTACAGGCATGAGCCACCACACATGGCCAACCTCATTCTTTTTAATACCTGTATAGAATTCCCTTCCAGGGGATAGGGGGCATAATTCATTCAGCCATTGCCCCATCCATGGCATTTAGGCTGTTTCTAGATTTTTACTCTCTCAAAGGCTGGTGCCGTGAGCATTCTTGTGAGAATCTGTTTCTGGGGCAGATACCGCCTAGTAAACGCATTGCCAGGTGGAATGGTGTTTGCGATGCCAATTTTGCCAGAACCTAGATAGCCCTAAAACAGGTTCCATCAATTTATATTTTCTCCCAAAATATAGAAAAAATTCCCTTTTGCCATTCTTTCATCAGTACTAGAATTGTGAGTATCTTCCATGTTGCCATTCTGACAGGTGAAAATGGAGAGTCAGCATTTTGATTTGCATTTCTTTAACTATGAGTGTCCTTGGGTGACTTTGCACATAGAAATGATTCATAGCCGAGCTGACTCTCTTTTCAGACTCAGCCCGCCTGCACCCAGGTGATTAAAAGCTTTATTGCTCACACAAAGCCTATTTGGTGGTCTCTTCACACGGACGCTCATGAAATTTGGTACCGTGACTCGGATCTGGGGACCTCCCTTGGGAGATCAATCCCCTGTCCTCCTGCTCTTTGCTCTGTAGAGAAAGATCCACCTACGACCTCTGGTCGTCAGACCCACCAGCCCAAGGAACATCTCACCAATTTCAAATCCGGAGCTTGCTACAAGTGCCGGAAATCTGACCACTGGGCCAAGGAATGCCCACAGCGCGGGATCCCTCCTAAGCCGCGTCCCATCTGTGCGGGACCCCACTGAAAATTGGACTGTTCAACTCACCTGGCAGCCATTTCCAGCGGCCCTGGAACTCTGGCCCAAGGTTCTCTGACTCCTTCCCAGATCTTCTCGGCTTAGCAGCTGAAGACTGACGCCGCCCAATCGCCTCAGAAGCCTACAGGACCATCACAGATGCTCTAGATAACTCTCACAGTGGAGGGAATAGTCCAGCTGGGCTTCATGGAGAACACGTGTAGGTGTTACAGCTGAGCTGCATCAACAAGTCATCCCAGCTCCGGTGGCAGACCCATGAGTGAAGCTGCCCCTGTTCTGTTCCCCACCCAGAGAGGCAACCCCAACTGAGGCTTCACAGAAACCCTCCACCATCCCTGTGCCCTGACTGAATTCCTGACCCACAGATTTCATGGACATAACAAAATGGGTATTTTATACCATTAGAACTGGAGTGGTTTGTTATGCTGCAGTAGTAATTGGATAGTAAGTTTCAATATCTGATAAAAGCAGGCCTTAATCATTATTCCTTTTTTTCCAGTAATTTTCTGACTATTCTTGTTATCTTTTCATATATATTTTTGAAACATACTATAGTCTCTGAAGTCCTTTTTCTACCACCACTACCATCATATATATGTATATATGTAATATAATATATGTAATTTTATTAGGGTGGCTTAAAAATTGTTTTCTCTTAATAATAATGTTAGATTTTCTGTTCAAAAACAGGGTACATATTTCTATTTATTAAATATTCTAAAATGCCCCCATAAAAATTTAAAATTTTCAATGATAGAAGTCTTATACATTATTTGTTAAAGGCATTCTTATTTTACTTTTTTAAAAATAGACTTTATTTTTAGAGCAGTTTTAGATTCATAGCATAATTGAGTGGAAGGAACAGAGATTGCCCTTTCTCCCCTGCCCTAACACATGCATAGCCTCTCCCATTGTCAATGTCCTTCGTCAGGATGTTACATTGGTTACACACAACGAACCTACATTGACACATCCTTATCACCCACAGTCTATGATTTATAATAGGGTTCATTCTTGGTGTTGTAGATTCTAAGGATTTGAACAAATGCATAATGACATGTATAATGGTGGGGCCACATATTTTATTTCATTTTTTAAAATTTAATTCTTAATTTATGTGGGTACGTGGTAGGTGTATCTATTTATGGGGTACATGAGATTCTTTGATACAGGCATGCAATGTGTAATAATCACATCATGGTAAATGGGGTATCCATCCCCTCAAACATTTATCCTTTGCATTACAAACATTCCAATTATACTTTTTTAGTTATTTAAAAATGTACAATTAAATTATTACTGATTGTAGTCACCCTGTTGTGCTGTCAAATACTAGGTCTTATTCATTCTTTGTAACTAGTTTTTTGTACACTCCCCTACACCCCACTCCCCACTACCCTTCCCTGCTTCTGGTAATCATCTGTCTACTCTCTATTTCCATGAATTCAGTTGTTTTAATTTTTGGCTTCCACAAATAAGTAAAAACAAGCAAAGTTTATCTTTCTGTGCCTGGCTTATTTCACTTCACATAATGACTTCCAGTTCCATCCATGTTGTTGGAAATGACAGAATCTCATTCTTCTTTATGGCTGAATAGTATTCCATTGTGTATATCTATGACATTTCTTTATCCATTCGTCTGTTGAGGGGCACTTAGGTTACTTCCGAATCTTGGCTATTGTGAATAGTGCTACAATAAACATGGGAGTGCAAATCTCAAAAAAAAAAAAAAATGATTCATAGCCAAATCCATTTCTTCTGTGAACTGTCTGCTCACAGCTTTTCTCCCTGCCTCCCACCCCATTTTTCCTTTGGGTTGTTGTACTTTTTCTTATTGATTAGAAGAGCTCATTGTATATTAAAGAAAATGGAAATTGTTGTATATTACAAGTGGTTTTCCCTGGCACTTCCTTTGTCTTTTGTCTGAGTTGTGGTGGTGGTCATTATTATTATTATAGGACATGAAGGGGTTTCTGTGAATGATGTTAAATGTATCTGGTTTGAATGCTTCTGGATGCGTGTTATGCTTTAAAAAGCTTTTTCCACTTCGATATATATTTTCTTAAATTCATGTTTTCTTCAAGTTCTTCAAGTCCAAGCCTGAGCTCCAGGACTACACAATTTGGGTTCAAATCTTGGCTCTTCTGATTCTTGGGTGACTCCATGCCTCACTTTTCTATTCTGTAAAGTGGGGATAAGGAAACCTGATTCATAGCATCAGGTTGGGTGTGTGCTTCTCTAGGGGAGGCCTCCTCGAATGCTCAACCGAAGAAGGTTAATCACGCCTGTAATCCCAGCACTTTGGGAGGCCGAGGCGGGTGGATCACCTGAAGTCAGGAATTCGAGACCAGCCTGGCTCACATAGTGAAACCCTATCTCTCCTAAAAATACAAAGAAAGAATTAGCTGGGCGTGGTGGTGCACACAGCTACTTGGGAGGCAGAGGCAGAAGAATCACTTGAACCTGGGAGGCGGAGGTTGCAGTGAGCCGAGTTCGCGCCATTGCCCTCCAGCCTGGGCGACGGAGCAAGACTCCGTCTCAAAAAACAAAAAAACAGGTTAACTTGAAAGATTCTCTGATGCCCCACTGGAACCAGCACCTGGATCAGATGGCCTTTCACAATTATTTCCAGGATCTCCTGGCTCCGAGAACAAGAGGCTTTCCCTGCACCTGGACACGTGATTGCCTCCTTCACCGCTGCCTCGCCACCTAGACGGGGAACTCCCGAGGAAAGGGGTTCAGGTTCCGCCTTGGAGGTTGGCAAGCCCTGGAGGAATTGTGGGGTCCCTGGGATGCTGCTATGGGCTGAACTGCGTCCTCTTTCGAAATTCTTGTTGAAGTCATAACTCCCTGTACTTCCAGATGTCACCATATTTGGAGATAGGTAATTAAATTAAAATGAGGTCATTGGGGGTTACAAATCCAGCCTGACTTGGTGTGCTTAGAAGAGGACATTTGGACACAAAGGAAGGATAATGTGAGGACACAGGAAGAAGGTGGCGGTCTACAGAGCAAAGAGAGGGGCCTCAGAAGAAACCAAGCCTGCCAGCATCTCTATCTCAAACTTCCAGCTGCCAGAATCTAAGAAAACAGGCTTCTGTTGTTTAAGCGACCGGCTCTGTGGTGTGTTGTGGTGTGTTGTGGCGTGTTGTTAGGACAGCCAGAGGAGACCAACAGAGACACCGTCCATTAGGCCTCCCTGCCTCTGCTCCCCTAGGCCCCAAGCTGGGTGGGGGGTGTGGATTATCTGGGTGTCTTTTACCCCTTATCTGATGCTGCAGACCATGACCCAGGTGCAGACAACTGTTCTCTCCGTTCTCTCTCCCCTCCCACAGTCACCCCTCTCCCCCCACCGAATCATATGAAAGACAATATGTGGGGCTTTGGGTCTGGACGAAGATCAAAGCCAAAGGACAGGTGCTCAGGCAGAGCGTGAGGAGGCTTCCTTCACTGGGCTAGGACAGAGACATCCACGCGGACCTCCCGAAAGCCCTGGCAGATCCCCAGAGGCCTGCACGCAGCTGCAGCAAAAACAGGTGTGGGGGCCGCAGGAAGCTGGCAGCCTCCACAGGCCCCGCGCTGGGGAGTGCAGCACAGCGGGTGGATGGAGGTTAACGTGGGGGAAGAGTGATGGGGACAGCGCGTGGCACCTGGCTCTAGGATTGCGGGTCCTCCCTGCAGGCTGGCCCGGAGATTGTGGGCGGGGCCTCCTCGGGGCAGTGGGCGTGTCTAGGCACTGCGCTAACCCCCACCCCCCGCCGTGCCTCCGCTTCCTCTGTCTCTGCAAGCATGCCAGCTCGACCCCAGAGCAATGGGATGTACAGGGAGGGGCAGGAAAATCCATTTCTGGGGGAGATGGACTGCAATTTAGAGGCTTCTCCTGAGCTTCAGGGACGAGGAGCCGCAGGTCAGAGTGGAGGATAAACCTGCTTGGAGACTTGATGCCTCCCTTCACTGTCCCGCGGGCCCAGAGGAAGGTTTTTCATTTAGGGCCAGGCAGGGCAAGGGCCTCAGAGCCTTCCACAAAAAGTGAGGATCCTGCCTCTCTAAGACGCCCGGACCCCTGCATGGTAGGGAATCCCCGGCTGCACTTCCAGGGCTGAGCTGGGTTGGAGCCAGGGCGGTTGGGGTTGCCCCTCTCCTCCTGCGATCTGGTCCTGAGGCCCAGACAGCCCCGAGTGCTGTCCCCCACGTGGCTCTGCCCCCGGCGAGGCTGCGTCTGCTAATGAGCCGCCAGCTGCGGGAGTGGCTCTCAGCAGCTGCCCTGTGCCCGCCAGGTGTGTGCGCCCCAGGTGCGCAGGCAGCGGGGCAGGCCGAGCGCCACTCGTAAAAGGTAATAACCCATTACCGCAGGATAACCGCCCCTCCCAACAGGCAGACTTGATCTCATTAGCGATCCTGCCCCCCGCTCCGGGTAAGGGCGGCACTCAAGACAGAGAAGGTGCACCATCTGCTCCACGTGCAAATGGGACCAAGCTCTAAGTTTCCTGGGAATATGGAGGCAAAGGAGAGACAGGGCATGTTTAACAAAGGAGGAGTCTCACACTCCCAGTGCTCCCTGTGTGCGTGTCCCCGCCTGGCTGGTGCCTTGGCTATGCAAACCCCACGTGTGCTCGGGTGGGCTCTACAGCTGGAGTGCCCTTCCTCTGTGGACCAGATGAGCCCTCCTCTGCTGGGAAGAGCTCTCCTCCAGGCCATCACTTCACCCTGGCTCTTTCCTCTGAGCTCCTGTAGTGCTGTTGCCTGCACCACTGGGGTTGAAGGAAAGAATTGCCAACACCTCACTGCACTGGGGATATCTCTAAACTTCAGATTCCATGATTTGTCCTGGGTCATATGTGGCCAGTGTCTGCTGGTTTGCTGGATTCCCCTCTCCTAATCTCTTTCTGCTATTCTAGGGATATTAACTGTTTTCTGGAGCATGGACACTTTTTGAGAACCTGATGGAAGCTATGGACCTCTTTCTAGAAAAATGTACATAAAATATAAAATGTCTGCAATGTCAGGGGGTCTGTGGATTCACTAAAGTCCATTCAGGGACCCTTCAAGCCAGTGGTTTCTAAACTTCAATGTGCATCAGAATCATCAGGGGCTTGTCAAAAATACAGATGTTCAAGCTTTACCAGCTGGTCCGGGGTGACATGGAATCTGCATTTTGGCCAGTGTCTGAAGTCGTTTAGATGCTTGTTCTAGAACTGCACCTTAAGAAACACTACTCCGTGGCCAGGCGCCGTGGCTCACACCTGTAATCCTGGCACTTTGGGAGGCCGAGGTGGGGGTATCACCTGAGGTTCAAGACCAGCCTGGCCAACATGGCAAAAACCCATCTCTGCTAAAAAAAAAAAAAAAAGCCAGGCTTGATGGTGCGCTCCTGTAATCCCAGCTACTTGGGAAGCTGAGGCAGGAGAATCACTTGCACCCAAGAGGCAGAGGTTGCAGTGAGCTGAGATGGTGCCACTGCACTCCAGCCTGCACGATGGAGCGAGATGCCATCTCAAAACAAAACAAAACAAAACAAGAGCAACAACAAGAAACACTGCTCCAGGAGTCTGTGGAGCCCAAGTGAGGACCTCGTTCCAAATCATCTCCAGATGTACAGGTCTTGATGTCCCGAAGGAAACTGCAAGCTCCCTTACAGAAGGGACTGAATCTTAAATCTCTGTACCCAGCCCCACTGCCCCAAGACCTCATCCATAAGCACTCACTGCTTGCCAAAACTCCTTAAGGTTCCCCAAAGAGGACTCTGGGGAAAATCACAAACCAATTGATGTGGGCAGACTCTTTCTTCTTGTAACCCCAATGGGGCCAAACAATGTTGCCTTGTTGTGATGTGATGAGACTCCATCCCCTACTCAATTTTTCCACCATTGGCGGCACTTAGAAGGGTCTTTGCAAAGGCAAAAAGAACCCCCAGGGCTCATGGCTTTCCTGCCTGGCTGCACTAGTTGTGTGTCAGCTACCAGTTCCATCAGGGGGATGGTGTGTGCTGGTGTTATTATGCCTCAGCGTTTGCTGGTTTGAATCTGGAATTCTAATCTGATTGACTAAGTAACTTTTACTCTAATTAGAACGGTAGGGTTTGTTCTTAATCTGCAACCATTTAATCTTCCGTCTCATTAATTGTACAAAGGTCTTTATGAATATGTAGATTGGGAAGGAAATAAAAGATTATTTGACCTTGAAGAAACACATATAAAATAGGTATACACTGTCAACCTCCTGTTCCCTTTTATTATGCAGATGCAAAAATTGGTAAGGCTCCAAATCAGGCTATTGTGGGTTATCGACAATCTTGCAGCCAATTAGGATGCAGCATTCTGATGAGCCATACAAGTTTAATAATTAGTATAGTATTTACATGTGAGCTGCTTGCTGAGAATTTGCATGTAAATAAAAATGTGCCTATCAAAACCAGTCAGCAGCAGCCCACTGATGAAAAATGTCAAAAAGGTCCAAAGTAAAACAGGAAAATGCTGTGAAGGAAGGGGCCAAATGTCTCCAGCCTCAAGTTGAGTCCTCATTTTAAGGGTAAATGGCCTTCTGAGTATACCTTGTGTCTTGCCTTTTAGAGATATGATTTGTCCTCTGAAAAGCTTGGAACATAATGTCAGACAAGCTGATTAGCTGGTTAAAATCCTGACCCTACCACCCACCAGTTGGGAACCTCTCTGAGTCTCAATTTCCTCATCTGTAAAACAGGGAAAACCTCTGGGCATGGTAGCTCATGCTTGTAATCCCAGCACTTTGGGAGGTCGAGGCAGGTAGATCACCTGAGGTCAGCAGTTCGAGACCAGCCTGGCCAACATGGTGAAACCATGTCTCTACTAAAAATACAAAAATTAGCCAGGCATGGTGGCAGGTGCCTGTAATCCCAGCTACTTGGGAGGCTGAGGCAGGATAATCGCTTGAACCTGGGAAGCGGAGGTTGCAGTGAGCCAAGATGGAGCCACCGTACTCCAGCCTGGATGACAGAGTGAGACTCTGTCTCAAAAAAAAAAAAAAAAAAAAAAAAAAAGGCGGGGGGAAACCCCACCTTTCTTACAGACCTGTGTGGCTTAAGTTAAATAACATTGAACATGGAGCTCCTGGCACAAAAAGACTGCCCACAAAATGTACATTTATTTATGTGTTTATTTCCTTTCTTCCTTCTGACTATATACATGGAAGACTAGAAAGCAAGTGTTTTCTCTGCAGCTGAATTGACCCATAGGGAGAAACTTGTTCTTGTCTCCAAGGAGAATGCTTGGAGGGAATAAAGGCTGTCTATTTAGCAAACCACTGGCTTTTCTTGTGCCAAGGAGGGTTTAAAAGTCAGAGCGAGGGAGACAGAAGTTCGTGGTTTGCTAAGGTGGCACCTGGCGTGATTGTTAATCACCCTAATTTCACGTTCAGACTGCCCAGTGTGAACCATGACCGAAACAGTCACATGTGTCAGAGCTGAGCTGCCCAGGACCTCCAGCAAGGTGTTGACAGGCTGTGTGGAGGAGAGGAGGGGTAGGCTGGGCAGCTGTTTGGGAAAGAGCAGGCATGGCTCCTGGCTGGGTGCAGTGGCTCACACCTGCAATCCCAGCACTTTGGGAGACCGAGCTGGGTGGACCACCTGAGGTCAGTAGTTCGAGACCAGCTTGACCAACATGGCAAAACCCCATCTCTATTAAAAATACAAAAAATAAAAATTAGCCAGGCATGGTGGCGGGTGCCTATAATCCCAGCTACTCAGGAGGCTGAGGCAGGAGAATCGCTTGAACCTGGGAGGCAGAGATTGCAGTGAGCTGAGATTGCACCACTGCACTCCAGCCTGGCCAACATAGAGAGACTCCGTTTCAGGAAAAGACAAAACAAAACAAAACAAACAAACAAAAAAAACGGGCACAGCTCCTGAGGAATTGCTATGCTTCTGCCCTGTGCTGGACCATGTCTCTTCTGGCTCCCCGGAGAGTACTCTACCCCTTTTTTACTAACCTGTTGTGGAATGAGGTCTCTCTGCAGGATGTAAGGATTGCTGAGGGCAGCCTCAGGGCAGGTGCATGGAAAGAAGGTGAGGCCACCCATGGGAGCCCGGTACTTCCCTCACTCCAGGGGCTAGTGTTTAGGCAGTACTCCCAGTGACGGCTGCGCTGGTTATGAGGACCCTGCCATCCTTCCAGACTATGGCCCAGTACCCACTGCTGTGCCCCCATTGTTGGCTGACCTAGCCTTTCTCCAGGACCCCAGGGCACCCAGCATCTGGAAGGTTAACAGCCTCACCCCACCCTGAAGTGGGCTCCAGGGTCCAGCACCAGCCCATCCACTGTCATGTTTTCTGATTGGGTGACTGCTCTCCAACACCAGTACATGTGGTGATATCACGTCTCTGGTTACCGATGTCTGCACCAAGCTCAAAATTCATCTTTGCCATGACATTTGCAATGGCATTCCTGTCTTTAGGAGACTCAGCTCATCACCCTTCAAGGGGAAACCCCAGATGCTCTTTTCCAGCGTGGTCCATGAGTATTTCCGTGAATGCTGTGAAGGGGAGAGTTAGCCACCGAAGCACCCACTCTCGGCTCAATGATTTCGTACCAGGTGCCTGGGGTGTTGGGGCTGGCAGGGAGAGGGCATGGCTTGGGGGGAGAGGGTTTTCCTGGCTAGCGCGGGGCGTGATGTTTGGCTCCTGGCCTTTGACATAGTTGACTAATCCTTTCCACTGCCAGAAGCCTGCAAGGAATGGCATGTGTGGAGAAGATGGGGTGGGGGTGGAGTGTTCTGAAGCAGAAGAAGGCAGACACATGACTATTATTGCTTTTAATCTTTACATGTGGAGCAAATGAGAGCTGAGACATTTTAAGAGTTAATCAGCAGTTTTCAGATGACATAGTTCACATTCTTTTTTTTATTCAAACGCCAGCCAGAGAACTCTGGCAAAAAGATCAAGTCCATAGATGCTTGAGTGGTGGAAAAAATAGTGACACAGTTTTTCCATTGCAAATCAAAAAGATATGATCTTATGTTAGTACAGGGAACTGTTTATGAGCAGTGACATTAAAGGGAGCAAAACAAAAGTCGGTGTGTATATACTAATTAAAAGTGTGTACAAACAGCTCTAAGCACATCAACAAAACTCAGATGGAATCACAAAGCTATGCCCCTGGTATAGCATTGGGCTCTCTTTTTAATGCAAAGCCGAGTTTTAAATTGTTCTGGTAAACATTAATCAGCAGTCTGGACCAACTGTTCCGGGAGGAGGGTGGCATTCCCAGGGGCTCTCCAAGTGTTTCATGGATGTCTGGTTCCAGGTCCTTTCTGTGAGCCCCAGCACAGGTGCTGAGACTACATCCCCCACCGCCTGTGCTGACCTACCTAAAGGCAACTGCAGATGGGGTGGGTTTACAATGTTCTCCAGCATAGGAGAGTGAGGGGGAAGCAGGATGCTGAACCGTGCACATTGCACAGCTACCTCCTGTGCCCGAAACACACCCAACCAAAAGGGACGAATATGTCCCAGGGTGCACAATTTGCCTCTGTCATCAAGTTGGTCTTCAGGGAATAGAGAAAAAGCTTGGGGATGGGAAAGAATGAGGCTTCACTCAATGCCATTTTGTGCCATTTGAGTAAAAAAAAAAAAAAAAAAAAAAACATACAAGCATTTCCTATTGCAAAAAGGAATTTACTAGTTATTTAAAATATTTAAATGGGCCTCATCAATGCATACAGCTGGGCTCCAAACAAGATGCCCTTAGAACGGTTAAACCTCATCCACACCCTTGAGTTCCAGAGTGATTCCGTTCCCCACCCTCTGCCCCAGCAGTGGCAGCCTCCTCGGCTCCCTGCGCTTAGAGACAGTGTCTCGAAGGATCCATCCTTGAGCTCTTCCTTTCCCAAAGTCCTCACATGCACATTGCTTTCTGGAGAAGGAAAGTGATTGTGGGAATGAAAAAAAGCAAAAAAACAGGCACTGTGCTTAACAACAACAAACTCCAAGACAGCTTTTTGCAAATCAAAAAAGAAGCTGGAAATAAACATAGTTTGTACTTAATAATAGTACAGACAGGAGACGGAACATCCTCTTCCCGCAGCTGAGGAGGGGCATCTGAGCTGGGGGGGCAGCAAGGTGAGCAGACTTCAGGGAGGCTGCCAGGCTTTGGGTGGGAGACCAAAGTGCAGCATGGAGTCAGGGGGTAGGGTTGGCAGAGAAAGTGGAAGACACTCAGTTAAAACTGAATATCAGATAAACAGTGACTGTTTGTAAAGTATGTCCCATATGTTGCATGGCGTTGCTGTGGAGGAGGAAGCCTCCACACAGGTTCTGGGTGGGGATGGCCTGGGGCGAGCCCCCCCACCCTGCTACAGTGACACTGCAGACTCTTGTCCTGCTGGAGTCGCTGTCGTCCCACCTGGCATTAAGCCAAGCATCCTTAGAAACCGTGATTCCAATATTCTCATGTTATACATGGAACACCTGAGACCCAGCAGGCTTAAGCAAACTGCCTGGTCGCTTTATAGTTATCTACCCAGTAGGTGGTAGATGCGATTCTCCCTGAGACCAAGGCCTCCTGCTTACACCAGGAAGGTGTGGTGGGTGCAGGGGTTGCTGAAGGCTGTGAGTTGCAGCCGCGGCTGCCTGAGCCTGACTCACACTCAAGTGCTCAGGCTGGTCACCACCCGGATGAAGGGGTTCGGGCTTCACTGGGCATGTTCCCTGCTCTGCCCTGTGGGTCTCACAATGTCAGGTTCATTTTCAGTCTTTCAGCTTTGGAAGAGCTTTGGAATGTCATTAAGACATTCGAACCCCTTGCTGGAACCCAGGTTGGCGTCAGTCTCCGTGACCCATCAATGTGACTGTCACTAGTGGCATCTAAACCACAAACTCACCCACTGGGGAGTTTGAAGCCCCAAGGTAAAATGCCACCTGCCTGGAACAGATGCCTCCCCACCATGTTCGTTGTGGGCCTGCTTCCAAATTGGATCACAAGAAAGCAGAGAAATGGAGGAACAACCCAGTCTAGGAATCGGCACCACCTTGACCCCCATTTTACTGGACAGGAAGAGGAGTGGGGAGGTTAAGTCCCTTGCCTAAGGTCACCGAGGTCTTGAGCGGAGGAGCCAAGAGTCGCACGTGGGGAGTCTGACCGCAGATCCAGGGTGCTGGGTAACTCTTGGCTAGTCCATCTTTCCAGATAATCTCCGTGGTCCCCAGGTGATGTGGCAGTGCACCGCAGTCCACTCAGTTCCCCGGCTGCTAAAAGGCTGTGCAGGATAAGATTCCCCAGCCACAGTTCTATGGAGAAGCCCTTCACTCCCATCTCCCTGCTCAGCCACCCCAAGTGGCAGCGTTTGAGAAGAAAGCTGCGCACCCTTCTACCCTCTCAGGTCTGAAAGGAGCCTTTTGAATCAAGGGTATGTGGTGGCTTGGCAAGAAAGACGGGGAAATTCGGAGCAAGAGCAAGATATAAAGATGCATCCACAGACACTGTGAGGGATGGAAAACCCAGTGCAAGTGGGCTTAGGCAAAAAAAAAAAAAAAAAAAAAAAAAAAAATTAAGAAAATGTATCTCCCTACTACATTTCTGTGAGGTGGGCTCTATTTGAAGCTCTATTTTGTGGATGAGAAAATGGAGGCAAATGCATTTAAAAAGCTTGCCCACACTGACATAGTGGGTGACGGAGCTGGGGTGGAACCCAGGCAGCTGGGCCAGCAGCCATGACGCTGCCCGGGAGTTTGTCAGAAATGCAGAGCCCCAGGCCCCTCCTCAGACTCTGATCAGAGGCTGCTCCTCACAAGGCCCCAGGTGATTTATGTGCTTGGTCCGGTTGGAGAAGGTGGCCCCAGAAAACCGTCACATGCTCCTTCTGGGTTTGTAGGACCACGCAGCCGAGATGTCCAGGGATCGTTGTCATTTTGTTGACTGCTGTTATCTCCAGCACCTAGAGCAATGCCTGGCATATAGTAGGTGCTCAGTAAATGTTTACTGAGTGCATTAATTGAATTTGAGTATGGCTGCGTTCAGACTGAGCTCAGAATGACCTCAAGGACGTTGGCGGGGCTTTCTGCCTGGGCTGGTCCCCTTCTCCCCAGCCATCTTGATGGAAGGCCGGAGGGGGATAGGTTGCTGGAGGGATTAGTCGTTGTTTGGGATTATCTGCTTCCCTCATTAGTGGAGATAATTACCCAGTGTTGGATCAAATCACAAAAATCTGTGAAATCCCTGCGAGCAAAATGCCTCTTCCAGCCACCATCCTCATTTCTTCCGTTTGTTCATCAAACCTTCCCCTCCTCGGGCACCAGGGCTGCTGTTCTGCCACTCACACACCTCAGGCTCATTTCACATACCGGGAGTTATTTCAGCCACATCTCTCCAAGGTCTGCGAAGGGTTTTATTTTTGTTCCGTGAAAAGCCTTCAAAGCACTCACTCGGAGCTTTGAGTTTGGTGTGGGCAATTTGAAACATTTAATGGGAATTGTTATGTTTTTTTCAAGAAGGAATTATTCTCAGCAGAGTCTGGGACTGGCCGGAAGGAGACAGCCAGACATCTCCAGGTGGAATGAGCTTCCTGCTGTTCTCGGGGAAATGAAAGCAAAATGCACAGCCCCTGCTTCCCACCCCCGTGCCGGGCCTGACCCCAGCCTTTCATGTGCAGCAGCTACAGGGAGGAGAGAAAGTACAAAACCAGAACAAACCCCCCAAAGTCAAGGCTTGAAATGAAACCATTTCGTGATGACAATACTCTGTTCTTCTTTAAACTCTACCCAAGAACAAATGGAAGTCTTTTTTTCCGTGGAAAGACTGGATTCGGGCTTTCATCCTCAGAGGCCTTTATTTTGGGTGCCTCCCCCCTTCCCTCCTTTCGTTCATTATTTGCACCTTCTCAGAAGCCAGATGGGGGTATCGGGAAACAGGAGCCTCCCCCGACCCCCGTCCCGGCGGGAGGACCCACCGCCTGGGCCCGGTGACGCTGGGTCTTGGGCTGCCCTGGCCGGGGGATAATGAGGGGTCTGCTTTCATCCTGGTGTCAGGGAATAGGGGAGTCCAGGGAAAGGGTAGTGCCGCTGCCCTCTCCCCACCCCCAAAGCAGGACGCTGCCTGCCATCTTCCTTTCAACCTGTGTGAACAGAGAGGGTCATAACACAGCTGGGGAAGCTGGCTGGAAATCTGGGTCTTAAAATAAAATATTGTCATCCAGCCCACTTGGCCAGTGTGACTCCTGTCCCCATGTGGACCAGCAGGAGGGCGGCATGAAAGGCTGTGTGAGCCACTCGGCCCTTCCAGCTGTCCTGAGGCCCAGGATGATTCAGGAAAAAGTGTTCGGGTTTCAGGGTTGGATGCTGCTAATTATTCCGGCAGAAAAGCAGTCGCACGTGGCTGAAGTCAAAGGTTGATGTTTCTCCAAGCACGAGACTTTAAAACCGGGGAAGGGCAGACGGGCTGGTGTGGCCCTTGCCTTGTTTCCTTCAGCCTGGCGCTTAGCCCTTCTGGTCCAGGCTTCGGGAACTTTCTGCATGGAAACAGAAAGCTGGAGGGAATAGGGAAGCCCTGCCGAGGGGCCCGCGGGAGCACGCCGTAGCCCAGGAACCAGGGATCGAAAGGGGGCCCACAGGGGTGAGAGTGCCCAGGGGAACCTGCAGGCAGCCCAGCCACTCCCCCTGAGTCACCAGTGGCTGTCAGGTCTCTTGGGTGCCGACATCCTCCTGCCTCGTGTTACGGTCCTTTGCTCAGCGCTGACCTCCTCTCCCTCCCTAGGTCCTGGGTCCTGGGTCCCTGGAGGGCAGAGACCCCCAGTGTGCTGGGCCCCAGTCCTCCCAGGCTGGAGCAGGCGGCCTCCCCAGATAGTGTTGGAGCCTCTTTCCTCACCAGCTCTGCACCCCAGAGAGACTTCTCTCCCCGAGCCGCGGTTCTCGCCCTGGCTGCCTGATGCCCAGGCTACACTGCAGCCTGATCCCTGGTGTGGTGCTGAATGCTCCAGGTAGGGAACATAGGAAAAGCCAACAGCTGCTGCCCTCCCTGCCAGGCAGTCAGTCATCCTGGGCAGACACAGCAAGGAGGGATACAGGGAGAGGTCGGGCAGGGAGAGCTGGGTCGGGGGCAGCAAGGAGGGCCAGAGTGCCCCTGCCAAGAGCCAGTGCAGGCCACACAGGCCCAAGGATGCGCCATCGTGGAGGGGCTCTGCTCTGTCTCACTTAGCGCCACCCCTGCCTGCCTGTGGACCTTACTCTCTGGTGTTGGACAAGCTTTCCCAGGACCAAGGGACACTCCATCTGACTTCCAGGGCCAACCTTCTCAGCCTAGGGCCAGGGAGGGAAGGGCTGTCTTCATATGCGCCCACGCTGCATGAGGCCGGGGGCAGCTGGGCCTGGCAGACCCCCAGAAGTACATGGGGGGCAGAAGGCAGTCCCCAGAGGCAAGGGTGCTGGACAGAGGGGAGGAAGGATGCTGAGCCGACCCCAGGGCCGTGTCCCCACTTGGCATATGACTTGGCAACGTCCACAAAGGCGGCCCTGGGACGTGGGCCTGGCCCTTGGGTCACTAGGCACGGTGCCCCACTCCACTCCCCAGCATCCAGGGCAGCAATGTCCTGTTGCTAAGAAATGCTGATGGACCCCTGGACGGCAGGGGTCACAGAGGTCAGGCTGGGGGTCACCAAGAGACCTTTCTTCCAGTACCGTCTTCTGGTTTTACGTGTGAGGAAAGGGAGAACCAGAAAAGTTCTGCCACCTCGAGGTCACACTCAGATTAGTGTCAGGGGCTCCTCCCACCCAGGTCCACACCCCACAGAGGGGCTGTCAGGCCCTCCCACAGGCACAGGAGAGCGAATGTGGAGCTGGCGCAGGAGAATCTCTCTGCAGGCAGAACTGGGTCCTCTGTCGGGGGCCGCGGGGCACCTGCCCTGGCCGGGGAGGGGGAGTGAAAGAAGTCAGCATGCCTGGTGGCTGAGGGTTCGGGGGGAGGCGCCTGGGATGCAGTGGGTCTCGTCATGGAACACGAGGGGCCAATCAGATCTCATGGGCTTGAGATGGTGTAGGGGTCCCAGGGGCAGGGGGCAGGAGGGAGTGGCAGCTCTCTGGAGGTTTCAGCCCCTTCTGGCCCCAACTGTTTCCCTTTCCTTTGAAGCCCTCCCATGGGTGAAATCAAATATGCTTTTGTGCCCAGTCTTGCTGGATCTGGGGCCAAGGAGGGCAGCATTGGGGCTGCTGGGGGCTCCACCCCCTGCATGACGCCTGTCCCTGCAATGACTGATTGGCAGTGGACAAAGTGGAGCTGAGGACAGAGCAGAAGGGGCTGGCAGGGGTGGGGTGATGTCACCCTGGACTCCAAATGGCCCAATGCTCCCCACAAACCTGGGTGCCAAGCCCAGCTCCCTCTCAAACCTCTGTGTGTCTTCTAGGGAGCGAAGTATCCTGATTCTCAGCTTCCGCATCATTTTTCTAGGACAAAAAAAATGCCCAGGCTCTGGGAATCTGCCCAAGGAGACAGGGTCCTCCCTAAATGTGCCGTTTCCTTCTCTGGAGCCAGGAAGTAGAAGGAGAACGGAACTTGCCTCTTCTTACCCATGTATCTCTGAGCACACGGCTTCCCTCCTCGTCTATAAAATGAGACAGCAGAGCAGATGAATCAAGTTCCTTTCTTGCTCTCTTTTTTAAAGTCGCGATGAAATCTCATTAAGAAATTTCAATATAAAACAGAAGCAGCACTGCCTGGCTAAAGTCAGGTTGTGTGGGATGGAGGGGTCAGGCAAGGGGCAGGAAGCCCACCAGGTTGGCCTCCTCTTTGCCCTGCAGGCTGCCTCCACACCCTGACATGAAGCCCCAGGGTGCCAGGGAGCCTCAGTGTGAAATTCACTCTGATGGCTTAGAACTCTCTGGATCCAATTCAGATGCAGCAAACAGGGAAACAGCTTCCAGGAAGCCTCACCCTCCAGTGGCCAAGAAGCCTGGGGCAGCGTCCCTTGGGTGTCACCCAGCGAGGGTGGGGACAGTGAGGGAGGCTCCCCCTGCACACCTGGGCAGGCTGGGTTCAGGCTCGAGGTGGCTGGACTCACATCTTGCTCGCATCCTGTCACCCCACTCCTCCCTTGCTGACCCCTGTGGGCCCCCACGCGACAGGAGCTCACCCATAGGTGGTTGCCTCCACGTCTTAATGCCCTCCCCCTGCGCATCCCCAGGGCTGGCACACCCTGCAATTACAGCTGCCGTTCCCCTGCCTTCCCATTGTGCCTTCCTCGCCTCCCCTCTCTCTCCGGCTAATTACCAGGTTTGCCCTTCACGGTTTCTGCGGTAATGCTGAGGCCCGCGCCCCTCAGCTGCCAGCGCTGCCTGTTTTAGTAGCTGCAGGGAGGAAGAACCAAGATGGCTTCAGCAAAGCCCTCCACTTAGCTTGGGAGAAGGGGGCGTTTGTGAGCAGGGCATTGCATGGGAAACTGCAATGTGCACTTGTTTGACCTGGATCCCTGGTTCAAATGTATCCCCTGGTCCCTGCAGGTCCGGGGTGGGGCTGGAGCTTTTTCGTGTCTCATCAGCTCCCAGGTGAGGCATGAAGGCGCAGGGACGAGCACAGAGGAAGTCGGGAGCTCCGGGCTGGTGGGGGTGGCTTGCCCAGGTCTCGCTGGGCAGCTCAGAGCAGGTCCTGCCACCAATTTGGGGGTCCAGTCTCAAGATGTCCCCGGTTGTGGTAAGGACCCGAAAGGGAGGTGCACCAGATTCTCACCCAGGGCAGACCCTGTCAGGGGGGCTTCTAGGAGCAACGGGGATGCCAGCGTCCGCCCTTCCAGCCCTGCTGAGAAAGCATCACCACTTTCTGAAGAAAGCTTCCTTTTTGTTCATTCCAGAAATATTTATCGAGTGCCTATGGCATGCCAGGCACAGTTTAAGTTCTGAGGATACAGGGTAAACAAGACAGGCAACATCACTCCCTACTCCAGCTTCTATTCTACTGGGAGTCAGGGTAGGAAGAGATGATAACAGGGTAAGTAAGTCAAATCCGGAGTGTGTTACTGACAACGCAAGCTAGGGGAAAAAAGGAAGCAGGAGCGGAGAGGAGTCTGCGCGGTGATGGAGATGGGGAGTTTACTTAAATAGGTGGCCATGAGGGTATCCAGCCTGTCCCAGGTGGACTTTTAGAAGATGGATTGTTTATAAGAGCCCAAAAGTATAGGTTCTTAAAAAAAAAAAAAGTAATTTCCGAATGTGTGAGGACACAAATTCCTCCACGACAGCCCCTGTTTTTCCCATGCCGCGCAGCTGAGCTCTGGGTCACGGCTCCCGAACGCAGGGAACACTCGGGCAGCCCCAGGGCTGACCGACTTCCCATCTGGACTCTGGCAATTGCAGGGAAGGAGGCGAGAGCTCTGCCGGGTGCTTTGAAGCTGTAGCATCATGTCTTCCTCCCCACAGCGTTCTGTGGGGCCTGTCCCCTTGGTGTTGTGGCGCCTTCCTGGTCCTCGGCTCTGCTCTAGGGGAAGAAAGAGGACACTGTCACAGGTTCCTGTCCCCTCCAGCCAACAGGAGCAGCCACACGTGGTCATCTGCCCTCGAAGCGCTGTGGCATCCCTGCCGTGGGAGAAGTTACTAAGAAACCCCCAGAGCCCACAAGCTGGAGCCCCACCAGGTTCTGCTCAGTGGGGAGAGGCAGATTGAGTTCCGATTTTCCATTTTAACTGGAATCCTAGGGGTTAAACCTGGCTGTGACTCGTCCATGCTGTTCCACGGGGGGTGTCCCCCTCCCCAGGCCCTGCCCTGCTGTGGCTCCAGGGCCTCTGCTCCCAGCAGGTCTCACCCGGAACAGAGGTGGGGGTGGAGCAAGAGGAACCAAGCCAGGAAGCTGCAGAAATAGCTCTGGGGGTGGGAGGGCGTGGTGCTGCTGAAGGCCGAACACCCACGCAGGGTGCTGTCTCTCCGCCCTCCCAGGCCGCGGGGATTTCTAAAACGCAGGCCTCCTTCCCAGGAGGTAGGCCTGTATCCAGTGAGGGCCCTGCCCATTCAGGCCTCCGTTTCCTCTCACTGTTCTCAAAAGCTGGGCCCAGCTGAGGTGGGGACAGCAGTGTCCTGCTGCCCATGGTCCCTTGAGAACCGGACAGGCTGCCCCTG
The DNA here is from genome assembly GCF_028878055.3 of Symphalangus syndactylus. NCBI lineage: Eukaryota > Metazoa > Chordata > Mammalia > Primates > Hylobatidae > Symphalangus > Symphalangus syndactylus. Next base: position 7,045,137 of record NC_072427.2, read on the forward strand.
CGCCTGGCACATGTTCACCTGGACCCTCCAGCCAGCATATGGGCTCCATCTGACCCCACCCCACAGGGCTCAAGCCAGCTCCAGGCATGAGTGTGGCCGAGGCCAGGTCTGTCTTCAGGGTCTCTTCCTCATCTCCACGGCCTTTTCCTGTCCTGGCTCACCCACAGGGGGCCATTTCTGCCCCACACAGGACTCCCTGTGAAACAAGGCTGCACATGCTTCTGGGTGCCCCTCTTTGGGCAGCTGGAGGGCAGAAGGAGCACCTGGCAGGTGGGTTCCAGGCCCGGCAGCACGAGCTGCCTGCCAGACAGGACCAGAGGGGATGGCAGTCCACTCGGGTGAGGGGTCCACAGGCAGAGGGCGTGGGGGGCTAGAAGGTCTGGGGGCCTCTGGGGAAAGGGGGCCCCAGAAACCAATGGGAATTATGGGATCTCCTAAAAGAACATGCTGGAGCAAGGCTCAGCTGCCCACTGCTGCCCCAACGGGAGTCACTGCTCACACAGAGGCCTCCCCTTCCCCAGCCACTCTAGCCAGTGACTGGATACGGTGCAGGCACTAGTCCCTAGAACCAGGCCATTCCTGACCCACCGACTGCCCTGTATGCAGGCCTCTCTCTGGGGCTTCTCATCAGCCTAGCGGCACGGCTTTCTCGGGGCTCCCCTGGGTACGCACGTCCTCCTACCCAATCCCCCTTCCCTCTCTCTCTGTCGCAGCGTCAGACCTGCATCCTGGCTCGAGGCCCTCTTCCCATCTGCCACAGGCCCTTCCCCTGACGGATCTCTTGCCCCTCTCCTCCTGGCTTGATGTCTGCTCGCTGGAGGACCTGGATGGACATGACAGGGCCCAGACAGGACTTGGGAGGAGCTGTGAGCTCATCATCAGGGCCAGCCTTGAAGGACGGGGTGTGGGTGTGTCCCCCCATCAGGATCCCCTGCTGTGGGTCTCCTTCCTGCTATGGGGGCTGATGGAAGATGCAGGCCAGACACCTGCACGTCCTTACCCTGTGCTGAGCAGCGCCCCCTGACAGGGCACCCTCCCCACTACACCCCCATCCCATTCCGAAGGAAGAGACCCTGAGTGTCTGGAGTGAAGGCCCCCTTACCCCAGGTCAGACTGATGTTGCTGGGATCTTTGGTTGGGTCTCGACATTACCCCACATGGGCAACAGAGCAGGACGGCCGAGAGCTGGGCAAGGCCCCATGCCTGCTCCTGCTTGTACTCTCTAGATGAGAGACCCTCCAGCCTCTTCCCTAGGGGCCTGACCCCTCCCTGGTATGTCACCTTTTCTTGATCCAGGCCTCTGGAGGGGCGGCAGCCTGTCTCCCAGCACCAGCTGGGGTTCTGGCCCTGGTGATTGCTCACCACACTTCCGGGGGCTGCCACGCGGGGTCATGTTGGTACCAAGGTTCTGTGTGGGCTGCAGGGATGACCACTGGAGAAAAGGCCAGCCCTGCCTTCCGCTGCTGCATCAGGCTGGTCCCCGTGCCTCGTTCAGGCAGGCCAATGACCCTCCTCACCAGCCATGGCCTCTCTTGTGACTCAGGCCCACTGGCAGGCCAGGTCCTAAACCCCACAGGGAGGCTGGCCTATCAGGTCTTCACATGGCTGGGGGCACAGCCAGACACCAGCATCCCTTGTGCTGTCCCCATGGGGACGAGAAGGGAACGACGTGTTCATAAACGCCAGGGCAAGTGGGCACGGGCTTGACACGGAGGAAAAAGTGACTCCAATCAGAAGGGGAGTGGGTCTTGGCAACACACGTCTGGGTGGCCAGTCCTCAGAGGTGGGCACTGGGCTGAGCGCTCTCTCATCCGACGCCACCCCTGGGTGACCTCCGTTACATTTCTTAACCTCTTTGTGTGCCAGTCGCCTCGTCTGGAAAAATGGGAATGGAGAAGAGTTGTACCTACCCAGGGTGGTTCTGTGGGCATTTAAGGAGCAACTTCGTGTGAGACATGGAGTCCATGTGTGGCCCATGGGGGGCTTCAGGAAATGTTGGTGATGACAGGGATGAGGGAGAAACTGAGAGCAGGCAGTGAGGTGACATACCCAAGGTCACGCCACCAGCAGAGGCAGCCGGTCACGCTGCTGAGAGCCAGCAGGAAATAGATGCGGACAAAGCAGGGTCGGTTTTCAGCTTCTCTCCAAGGAAAGGCCGGCTGAAGTTTCCCTCACCACGCAGAAATCGATAAGCAGGAGGTTTTTAAAAACCACCTCCCCATCGAACCTGCCGCTGCCGGAGCTGAAGGCTGTGCGTTTTGTGGTCTGCCCTGCCCCAGGGCCACTTAGGGCGCGTCCACGCTGGGTGTGCCAGGCATGCACGTGGGCTGCAGACGACCAGGAGGCAGAGCCGAGCCTGTCAGGGTTATGCGTGCACCTCTCAGCTCCCTGCTTAACACTGCGTTCCCGGGAGAGAGAGTTCTGCCTGGCTGCTTCACATCCAGAGGAGACCATCAGCTCTCAGCAGAAAATAAGGCAAGTGTGAAAACAGCTTTTTATTTGTTTAAATTTTTATTTTTATTTATGTATTTATTTTTTGAGATGGAGTTTCGCTCTTGTTGCCCAGGCGGGAGTGCAATGGCGCCATCTCGGCCCACCGCAACCTCTATCTCCCAGGTTCAAGCAATTCTCCTGCCTCAGCCTCCCGAGTAGCTGGGATTACAGGCATGCACCACCACACCTGGCTAATTTTGTATCTTTAGTAGAGACGGGATTTCTCCATGCTGAGGCTGGTCTCAAACTCCTGGCCTCAGGTGATCCGCCGGCCTCAGCCTCCCAAAGTGCTGGGATTACAGGTGTGAGCCACTGCACCCAGTGAAAACAGCTTTTTATGCCAATTGGGGCTCCACTTCCAGGGGAGGCCTTTCCTGGCGGCCCCCATTCACTGCAATTCCTCAGCCTGTCGTGGAGTCACACCCTCCCTCCTATCAAGAAACATTGCATCTGCAGCGATGCCCCAGAGTGAGTGGCTGGGGGGCTGCGGGAGGAGCAGGGGAGGTGCTGGAATACTTCAGGTCATCAGCAGTGTTGCTGAAAAGCTTGGCCAGGAAACCCAGATCAGCCACCAAGAACCTGAGGGCCAGCACATGGGAAGAAGAAAAATAAGGTGATTTTTCTGGGATTTTGGGGAATATTTGGGCCTCGACCCTGCCAGGATAGGTTAGGTGGTGCAATGGTCACAAGCCCCAAGTCTTTGTGGCTGATAGCAGCAGAAGCTTCTTTCTTGCCCACAGTAAGCATCCACCATGGTTGGCAAGAGACTGATCGTGGTCATCTATCCAGGACTCGGTTGACAGGAAGCCACCGTCTTAGACTGTTGGCTTCCATTTCAGAGGCAAGAAGCCCTCTGGATGTTCTCACACCAGCATTCAGAAGCTCTTGCCAGGAAGTGTCACAGGTCACCTGTGCTCCCTGGCTAGGAGTAGTCCGTTGGCCACCCAAATGCTTGGGGGCCGGCCGGGAGGGCAGTCACACAGGGGCCCACCATGGGTCTGCCCAGTTCTCAGGCACCAGACCACACCCAAGCAGGACCCCTCCTCCCCTGCTTTCCCCTCCTGTCCCCAGCAAAGCCACATGCCGGGCAGATCACATGTCACAGAGCTCAGGGCCAGGCCTGCCCAGATCCTCAGGCTGGGCCACCCATAGAGCTTCCTATGTCAGATGTCCACTTTTTTACATTTAAATTTTACTTCTAAAATTCTAAATTGATAAATTACAGTTGTATGTATTTATGGGTACAAAGTGATGTGATGACTGATGAATACAACGTAGAAGATTAAATCAAGTAATTAACATAGCCACCCCCTTATATACTCATCATTTTTGGTGGTAAGGACATTTGAAATTTACTCTCTTGGTGATTTTGAAATGTACAGTACATTATTACTTACTATATTTACCACACTGTGCAATGTATCGCAAAGAAAAGAGAACTTACGGTGCACACCTGTAATCCCAGCCATACAGGAGGACAAGCGCAGCAGGATCCTTTGAGCCCAGGAGATCGAGACCAGCCCAGGCAACACAGCGAGACCCCATTTCCTAAAAAGAAAAACGAAACATATATTCCTCCTGCCTAATTAAGACCCTGTGCCCTTTGACCATCATCTCCTCGCTCCCCTCGCCAGCCCTCCCGCAGCCTCTGGCACCATTCTGCTCTCTGCCTCTTTAAGTTTGATTGTTTTCCATCCCACATACAAGTGAGAACCTGCAGTATTTGTCTTTCTGTGCCTGGCTTATTTCACTCAGCATAATGTCCCCAATTCCATCTATGGTGTCACAAACGACAGAACTTCTTTCTTTTTTACAGCTGAATAGTATAGCTTTGTGTGTATACACCATGCTTTCTTTATCCATTCAACCATTGTTGGTTGATTAGGTTGATTCCGTAACTTACGAATAGTGCTGCAGTGAGCATGGGCATGCAGACCACATGTCCACTTTTGATCTTTTGAGCATGGACTCAGACCCCAGTGACTCACTCATTTTCTTATTAAAAAAAAGTATATGTATAAATTACATATGTGTACATATATGATGTATACCTATGTGACTGTATCTATACACACATGTATATACACACATACAGCAAAGGTCTCCAAAGACTTCAAACTAGATAGATAGATAGATAGATAGATAGATAGATAGATAGATAGATAGACAGATAGATAGATGTGCACACCACTGCACCCGGCCAACTTTTGTGTATTTTTTAGTACAGAGGGGGTTTTCCCATGTTGGCAAAACTCCTAACCTCAGGTGATCTGCCCACCTCGAACTCCTAACCTCAGGTGATCTGCCCACCTCGGCCTCCCAAAGCGCTGGGATTACAGGCATGGACAACCATGCACAGCCTAACTATATATCTATATATATGTATAGATAGATGGACAGATGTTCCTTGCAGCTTTCCTTTGGAGATGGCTTACAGCTCTGGAGAGAACCCGGGGTCCCAGCACCTTTGCCATTCTAACCCATGAGACCTAAGGGTCAGCGAAGGAGCAAAGAGGCCCTGGGAACCATCTTGCATCAGTGTAGTCCCTCATCAGAGGAATAAAGTGGAGCCTCAAGAGGTAAAGGACGCCTGATGTCACCAGCTAGATCAGGGATGTGTTGACTCCCATTCTGGAGGGATCTAGGACCCTGCAAGTGACACTGAGGCTTGGCCCTGCAGCATTCCGAGTCCCGCTGAGATTGCTGCACCTTGTCTCAGCCTGAACTGGACCACCTCTGCTCACACTGCATGCATGTTACTGCCTGTGACTGTAAGCACTCTAGTCGCATTGCCCACCCTCTCACGTACTCATCAGCTTTATTTCTTCCCACTTGCAAGAAAGTAAGAGCCCGAAGAGTAATGCCCAGGCGGTAAGAGAGGTGAAGCATCTGATAGAGCCTTCTTCCCACTTTTATCTAATCCGATCCATTTTCAGTAGCTTTTCTGCATAAGAGAGCCTCTTCACATGGACATCCATGCATCCACCCACGCATCTACCCATGCATCCACCCAGTCCTTCCAAACACATTTTCCTTTCCTTCTAGTTTACTGAGCACCTACTCTATGTCAGGTGCTATATTCACCAGCTTACAGTAGAATGATGACCAAGTGAAGATGTTGGCCCTAAGGAAAGTAAGTGACTGCTCTCTGATTCTTCCAGGGAGCAGATTTTGATTAGAGAAAAGAGTCCAAATAGTACAAGGCAGGAAAGAGGGGAGGGGCACAGAACCGTGAAGTTGAGGCTGCAGAGAGTGGGGAGGTGGTTGCTAAAAGACTCTTTACTTACAATTCACACAGCAAAACTGACCACCTGCCAAACTCCATCCAGGGAGAGGTCTGGGTGCAGAGACCCTCAAATAGCCCGTGCAGACATGTGTGGGGCAACCCTCAGTACAAGGTGAGGGCTTGTGGGGTCCTTTCAGAGGCTGCTGAAGGTGATGAGCTGCCATGACAGATGGGAACGTCTTTCCTGTAGGAACAAGAGGAGAAAACAGTCTGTGGTCCATAGAGGCCTTTGCAGTGCAGAATGGGTTATTATTATTACAAGCCGGATATGCCCCACTTGTTACTGAATGATCAGGTTGACTCTAAGTTTTAAAATCCAATTTCCAGGCCCTCTTCACCTGCCAGGTGGGCAACAGCAGTTACTGTCAGTGGAGACCCTTTCCGTTTGCCTCTTCCCAGGCTACTCCAGACTGAATGCATTCGGGGAGTCACCTCCCAGGTCAAAACCTGCTGTGACACTATCACCCTGCAGCACAGACCACAGTCCCAAGCCTCCCATTCTTGACTCTAACACCAGTCTAGCCTGACCTGGGTGTGGCTTGTGACCACATCTGTGCTCTGTCCACACTGCTTCGTCCAGCCTCCCACGCCAATCCCCAGAGCAGCTCCCCGGGATGCTCTCTCCTCATGGCTGCATCTGCTGCCCACCCAGGGCCCTCTGACTTTATCCTCCCGCAGGCCCCTCCCGTCTGAGGTGCCCTGGGCGCCTATGGTGTGATTGTGTGTGAACTTTTATGTGCCTGCGTCCATGCTCAAAGCGGTCTTGCCTGAACCACGTTGTCTCTAATAATCAGCATGAAACTCCTCAAAAGAAGCAGAGAGGCCCTCAGAACATCACGGAAAACACAATGGCTCTAAAACAGCTAGATTCTAATCCCACCTCTGCTGCAGGGCGCGGCCCTCGGGCACACCTGTGCTCCGTGCATGTGATGTGACCTCGCAAAAGCATCCATTTCCTCGTCTGGAAAACGGGACAATTCCTGGACTCTGCACACCTGGAAGTGACCATGAGGGTCAAGTGAATGTTTCTCAAACTGCAAATGCTTTTCAGGTGCTGGCACCGTGACCAAAGACCTGGCTCTTACATCTGCTCTGTTTTCATGGGACACAGCCCTGGGTATACAGTAGGTGCTTAATGCAGGTGACCATGAGGAAGGGCTGTGGCCCGTGGAGGGCAGGCAGGTGGGATTCAGCTGAGGTCCTCAAAGGCTGCACTATGGGAAAGGCTGAGCGGCAGGAAAGGGACAGACAGGCCCTGCTCCTGGGGCCTGGGGCTGGGAGCCAGAGCCCCTCCTTTGGCCACTCTGTAGTGGAAGAACAAGGGGCACATAGGAGGAGTGGCCCAGGTTTTCCACCTGAGGACATTCAGAGGGGACAAGAGGCCCTAGAAGCACTGGCAGAGGCTGAACATGGCACCATAGCCTCCTGCCGGCTGGAGATGTGTCTGGGCAGTGTGTCTTGGCACGGAATCCACAGCCAGCTAGCCTGAGGCGGGGATGGGGCCAGGATCCCCGGCTGTACAGACGGAGAGCCAGAGGTGGTTGCAGGTTCCTAACCGACAGTGGAGCTGATGAGTGGCAGGGCTTTCATTTGTTGACGGGAGATGCATGTCTGAGGCCAGAGCCAACTTCTTCCAGGGAGCGGCTGAGAACCCCCAGGGACGGCCTCCTTCCTCCTCAAAGGACACATGGGACACAGATGTACAGGAGGCTGTTAAGAGAGGGCCCAAGCGGTGAGCTGTGCAGGGGTCCTCCCGCCCCGGCCCCATCTTGGATATGGGGCTGGAGACAGGAAGTGAGTGTTGGGGGGCTGGAGACAGGAAGTGAGTGTTGGGGTCCTGGGGTTCCCTCATCTGCCTTCAGGAAGCTCTGAAGGGGCTTCCTGTGGGCCTTTCGCAGCATTCATCCCAAACCCCAAAGCCTCCTTCCCCTGGCTCCGTGGCAGGAGCGGTTGCATTCCCCTGTCTGAGAGGGGCCACCTCCTTCCCACCTTGCCCCCTAAGTTGGCTCAGGCTGGGAAGAGTTCAGGCTGAGGTCCAGACCTTCATGCCAGCTTGGTGCTTGGCCAGAGCTGCAAACTTGGAGCTGGGCTGCCAGGGGGAGGGCACTGCTGAGGCCTTCTAGGCCCAGACGGGCCGAGAGAGCCCCCACCCTCCACCCCAGCCTCACTCTCCACCTGAGGCCCCTGTCATGGGTGTGGGTGACTCAGAGGAAGTTCTGGTTTCTGTCAGATTTTGAGGCTGAGGTAACCTGATCGTGAAACAATGACAAGCCTCAGAACGGTCCTTCCCACTCCCTCAGAGGAGCGTTTCAGGCCTGGCCAATAACACAGCAGAATGGAAAATGACGTTGGGAAGGAAAGGTCAGGCGGCTAGGCCTCTCGTGGAAGGGAGCAGGTGGTTGCTCAGGCCAGAGGGCCAAGTGGCGCGGTCTGTGGGCACCGGCAGCTGGCAGTGACCCTGCAGATCAACCTGGGCCCGGGCTGCGGACACCAAACAGGGGCACCTGCCTGGCCTGGCTGCCTCATGTGGCCCCCACAGCCTTTGTCGGGACACCTCAGGACAGTGGCCTGGCCTCTAGGCCAGCAGGCCAGCTAGGGGTGCTAAAGCCTAATTTGCCTGGAGCCCCGGGCCACTCATGGATACAGGAGAAAGGGGTGGGGTAGAGGTGGCAGAGGGAGAGCAGAGCCTGGCACACAGCATTTGGCACCATAACTGAGGCAGCTGCTTTCCTTACGGAGCTGCCACTGACAGGATCAGCACTCAGAGCCCCTGCTGTATGCCAGGAAGTACATTTGTTATTGCTTCTTGTCACATTGGCCCCGCCAGGTATGTACTCCAAACATTAGCCCCATTTCACAGATAAGAAAATTGAAGCTTCTGGCCGGGCGCGGTGGCTCACGCTTGTAATCCCAGCACTTTGGGAGGCCGAGGCGGGCGGATCACGAGGTCAGGAGATCGAGACCACAGTGAAACCCCGTCTCTACTAAAAATACAAAAAAGTAGGCGGGCGTGGTGGCGGGCGCCTGTAGTCCCAGCTACTCGGAGAGGCTGAGGCAGGAGAATGGCGTGAACCTGGGAGGCGGAGCTTGCAGTGAGCCGAGACTGCGCCACTGCACTCCAGCCTGGGCGACAGAGCTAGACTCCGTCTCAAAAAAAAAAAAAAAAAAGAAAATTGAAGCTTCTGTGATTAAGCAGGGGCTGTGATGTCCCTTCCAGAGCCCCAGCCACCCAGCTCTCCTGCAGGACAAGAGATACCTACTAGCCTGCTTCTCAATTATTCTTTTCTTCTCTGCCACCTTGGGAATGTCCCTCCCACCTGCAAGCACAGGTCGGCTATGCCAGGGGAGTCTGTGCCCCAGGGCCCCCTCATCCATGGGGGTGGGAGTCTGTAGAAATGCTCACCTCTGCCTTTTCCAGGGGGGACATTGGAGGCCTGTGTCCCACAGTCTCCCTGAGGGCCCAGTGGGTTGAGCCCATTGCCCACAGTGGAAACCCCTCATTCATGGACCTGTCTCCCTCCCCTGCCTCCCTCTGCACCTCCACCCCTGCCCTGCACTTTCTGGGATCACTTCATGCACCCAAGTCCTCGTTGCGGTCTGCTTGAGGGGGAACCCACATGTAGCCATGCCCCTTCCAGGCAGAGAGAAGAAGCACAGGCCCCTGGCTGAGTGTGCCACGGGGGGTGCAGCAGGAGTGCAAACGCAGAGTTCAACTCGGCATCCAGCTGGAACCAATGTTAACTTGCGTTTGACCAGCTTAAGAGAGAAGAGAAGATGAGTAGAATTGTAGCAGTCAAAATGCTTCAGCTGCAGGTAATAGGAAGTCCAGCTCAAACTGGTTTAAGCGGAGGCCAGGGGCTGCAGGGCGGGCTTCTCCCATGGCACCTGTTCTGGTCCCCTAGTCCCCCTGAGTGGTGCACACTTCCCTCCACAAGGTGTGTTGCTGGGTGGCCACGGCTGTCCTGGGCTCGCATTTGCTCCTGACAGTGTCTGGAGAGCTCCGCCTTTGAGGGCTCTTCCTGCGGCCTCTACCGAGAGAGGACTTGGGGGACCACGACAAAAAATATCTGGGTTCTTGAGACAGCAGAAAGGGTGGTGGAAGCTGGGTGAGTAGCCAAACAGTATCTACTAGAATTTTTTTTTCTCCAATTTAAGTTTTTCCCTGGTGAGTTCTCCTTAACCCGCCGCTGACTGGCCAATGCTAGCAGATGGACACAGGGAACAAACAAGTGGCATATTAATCTTCATGGAAAAGCCTAGAAACGGGCAGTCCTTTCACAGCAGTTCTGTGTCTACAGTGAACACATGGGCTGTGTTTAACTGTGTAAACACAATAAAGTTGTGTTATGGAAGTGAACTTGTTCCTGACTGGCAGATGGATTTAAATGTAAGAGTGGTCCACGGCCCCCTCCATGGAGCTGATGCCGCCCCAGCATCCTTCCTATGGCCCTTCAGCCTCTGGCCATTGGCCGTCCTGTGTCCATGCATGGCTGAGCTGGAGGCCCACACAGGAGCAGCCATTCCAGGCAGGTCTGGGCAGGAGTCCCTGGCGTGCAGCCCCGGAGGGACTAGGGCTGTGAAAGCTCAGGGTCTTGTCTCCCTCACTGAAAATACAGGACACAACGGAACAGAATAGAGAGCCCAGAAATAAGGCTGAACACCTACAACCGTCTGATCTTCAACAAAGCTGACAAAAACAAGCAATGGGAAAGGACCTCCTATTCAATAAATGGTGCTGGGATAGCTGGCTAGCCATATGCAGAAGATTGAAACTGGACCCCTACCTTACACCATATACAAAAATCAACTCAAGACAAAGTAAAGACTTAAAGGGAAAATCTAAAACTATAAACACCCTGGAAGACACCTTAGTAAATACCATTCTGGACATAGAACTTGGAAAAATTTCATGATAAAGATGCCAAAAGCAATTGCAACAAAAACAAAAATTGACAAATGGAATCTAATTAAACTAAAGCACTTCTGCATAGCAAATCAACAGAATAAACAGACAACCTGAGAATAGGAGAAGATATTTGCAAACTATGCATCTGACAAATATCTAATATCCAGCATCTATAAAGAACTTAAACAAATGTACAAGCAAAAAACAACTCCATTCAGAAGTGGGCAAAAGACATAAACAGACACTTCTCAAAATAAGACATACATGTGGCCAAAAAGCATATGAAAAAATGCTGAATATCTCTAATCATTAGAGAAATGCAAATCAAAACCACAATGAGATACCACTGCACACCAATCAGAATGGCTATTATTATTATTTTTTTTTTTAAACTGAGTTTCACTCTTTTGCCTGGGCTGGAGTGCAGTGGCACAATCTCCACTCACTGCAACCTCTGCCTTCCAGTTTCAAGGGATTCTCCTGCCTCAGCCTCCCAAGTAGCTGGGATTATAGGCACCCACCACCATGCTTGGCTAATTTTTGTATTTTTAGTAGAGACGGGGTTTCACCATGTTGGCCAGGCTGCTCTTGAACTCCTGGCCTCATGATCCACCCGCCTCAGCCTCCCAAAGTGCTGGGATTACAGGTGTAAGCCACTGCGCCCAGCCTGCAGAATGACTATTATTTAAAAGACAAAAGATAACAAACCCTGGTGAGGTTGTGGAGAATAGGAAACACTTATACACTGTTCATGGGAGTATAAATTATTTCAGCCATTGTGGAAAGCAGTGTGGTGATTCCTCAAAGAACTTAGAACTACCATTCAACTCAGCAATCCCATTTCTGGGTATATACCACAAAGAATATAAATCGTTCTATCGTAAAGACACATGCACACATACGTTAATTGCAGCACTATTCACAATAGCAAAGATATGGAACCAACCTAAATACCCATCAACAGTAGACTGGATAAAGAAAATGTGGTACATATACACCAGGGAATAATATGCAGCCATAAAAAAGAATGAGATCATGTCCTTTGTGGGAATGTGGATGGAACTGGTGCCCATTATCCTTAGCAGAGTAATGCAGGAGACCCAAATACCACATGTATGTTCTCACTTATAAATGGGAGCTAAATTATAACACATGGACACACCAAGAGGGGAACATCACACACTGGGGCCTCCTTGAGAGTGGAGAGTGGGAGGAGAGAAAGGAGCAGAAAAACTACCTATCTGAACTGTGCTTATCCCCTGGGTGACAAAGCAATCTTTACACCAACCCCCCGTGACACACAGTTTATCTATATAACAAATCTACACAGGTACCCTTGAACCTAAAATAAAAGTTCCAAAAAAAAGAAAATGGAAAACACAGGACACTGTCCCTCTCCCTCCCCCAATCAATCCAACCTGAGATTTTTCAAGGCCTCTACACCTCTTTTAAATAATTCCCAGATGATTGAATTCCCAGATTGAAGCAAATGCTCCCAAACAGGGGGGCAACTCGGCCCTGGGGTCATAAGTCCCCACCTTCCCCAAGAAACAAGACTGGCCTCCTCCTCCTTGCAGGGCAGTGTGGAGCAGTGGAGGAGCAATAGCAGTGAGCTCCACTCACAGCTGTGTGGCCTTGAGCAATGGCATCCGCTATTGCTGAGGCTTGAGTAGGTAAACAAAGCTGCCAGGAAGCTCAAACTGGGTGGAGCCCACCGCAGCTCAAGGAGGCCTGCCTGCCTCTGTAGACTCCACCTCTGGGGGCAGGGCATAGCTGAACAAAAGGCAGCAGAAACTTCTGCAGACTTAAACATCCCTGTCTGACAGCTTTGAAGAGAGTAGTGGTTCTCCCAGCAATCCCCAATTCAACAAGAAGAGCTAACTATCCTAAATATATATGCACCCAATACAGGAGCACCCAGATTCATAAAGCAAGCCCTTAGAGACCTACAAAGAGACTTAGACTCCCACACAATAATAACATTTAACACCCCACTGTCAACATTAGATAGATCAACAAGACAGAAAGTTAACAAGGATATTGAACTCAGCTCTGCACCAAGCGGACCTAATAGACATCTACAGAACTCTCCACCCCAAATCAACTGAATATACATTCTTCTCAGCACCACGTCATACTTATTCCTAAATTGACCACATAGTTGGAAGTAAAGCACTCCTCAGCAAATGTAAAATAACAGAAATTATAACAAACTGTCTCTCAGATCACAGTGCAATCAAACTAGAACTCAGGATTAAGAAACTCACTTAAAACCGCTCAACTACATGGAAACTGAAAAACCTGCTCCTGAATGACTACTGGGTATATAACGAAATGAAGGCAGAAATAAAGATGTTCTTTGAAACCAAGAAGAACAAAGATACAACATACCAGAATCTCTAGGACACATTCAAAGCAGTGTGTAGAGGGAAATGTACAGCATTAAATGCCCACAAAAGAAAGCAGGAAAGATCTAAAACTGACACCCTAACATCACAATTAAAAGAACTAGAAAAGCAAGAGCAGACACATTCAAAAGCTAGCAGAAGGCAAGAAATAACTAAGATCAGAGCAGAACTGAAGGAGATAGAGACACAAAAAACCCTTCAAAAAAATCAATCAATCCAGGAGCTGGTTTTATGAAACGATCAACAAAATTGATAGACTGCTAGCAAGACTAATAAAGAAGAAAAGAGAGAAGAATCAAATGGATGCAATAAAAAATGATAAAGGGGATACCACCACCGATCCACAGAAATACAAACTACCATCAGAGAATACTATAAACATCTCTACGCAAATAAACTAGAAAATCTGGAAGAAATGGATAAATTCCTGGACACATACACTCTCCCAAGACTAAACCAGGAAGAAGTTGAAACCCTGAATAGACCAATAAAGGGCCCTGAAATTGAGGCTATAATTAATAGCCTACCAACCAAAAAAAGTCCAGGACCAGACGAATTCAGAGCTGAATTCTACCAGAGGTACAAGGAGGAGCTGGTACCATTCCTTTTGAAACTATTCCAATCAATAGAAAAAGGGAATCCTCCCTAACTCATTTTGTGAGGCCAGCATCATCCTGATACCAAAGCCTGGCAGAGACACAACAAAAAGAATTTTAGACCAATATCCCTGATGAACATCGGCACAAAAATCCTCAATAAAATACTGGCAAACCGAATCCAGCGGCACATCAAAAAGCTTACACATCAGAAAGCTTATCCACCACGATCAAATTGGCTTCATCCCTGGGATGCAAGGCTGGTTCAACATATGCAAATCAATAAACGTAATCCATCATATAAACAGAACCAAAGACAAAAACCACGATTATCTCAATAGATGCAGAGAAGGCCTTCAACAGCCCTTCATGCTAAAAACTCTCAATAAACTAGGTATTGATGGGACATATCTCAAAATAATAAGAGCTATTTATGACAAACCCACAGCCAATATCATACTGAATAGGCAAAAACTGGAAGCATTCCCTTTGAAAACTGGCACAAGACAGGTATGCCCTCTGTCACCACTCTTATTCAACATAGTGTTGGAGATTCTGGCCAGGGCAATTAGGCAGGAGAAAGAAATAAAGGGTATTGAATTAGGAAAGAGGAAGTCAAATTGTCCCTGTTTGCAGATGACATGATTGTATATTTAGAAAACCCCATCGTCTCAGCCCAAAATCTCCTTAAGCTGTTAAGAAACTTCAGCAAAGTCTCAGGATACAAAATCAATGTGCAAAAATCACAAGCATTCCTATACACCAATAACAGAGCCAAATCATGAGTGAACTCCCATTCACAATTGCTTCAAAGAGAATAAAACACCTAGGAATCCAACTTACAAGGGATGTGAAGGACCTCTTCAAGGAGAACTAGAAACCATGGCTCAACGAAATAAAAGAGGACACAAACAAATGGAAGAACACTCCACGCTCATGGATAGGAAGAATCAATATTGTGAAAATGACCGTACTGCCCAAGGTAATTTGTAGATTCAATGCCACCCCATCAAGCTACCAATGACTTTCTTCACAGAATTGGAAAAAACTACTTTAAAGTTCATATGGAACCAAAAAAGAGCCTGCATTGCCAAGTCAATCCTAAGCCAAAAGAACAAAGCTGGAGGCATCATGCTACCTGACTTCAAACTATACTACAAGGCTACAGTAACCAAAATAGTATGGTACTGGTACCAAAACAGAGCTATAGACCAATGGAACAGAATAGAGCCCTCAGAAATAATACCACACATCTACAACCATCTGATCTTTGACAAACCTGACAAAAACAAGCAATGGGGAAAGGATTCCCTATTTAATAAATGGTGCTGGGAAAACTGGCTAGCCATATGTAGAAAGCTGCAACTGGATCCCTTCCTTACATCTTATACAAAAATTAATTCAAGATGGATTAAAGACTCAAATGTTAGACCTAAAACTATAAAAACCCTAGAAGAAAACCTAGGCAATACCATTCAGGACATAGGCATGGGCAAGGACTTCATGTCTAAAACACCAAAAGCAATGGCAACAAAAGCCAAAATTGAGAAATGGGATCTAATTAAACTAAAGAGCTTCTGCACAGCAAAAGAAACTACCATCAGAGTGAACAAGCAACCTACAGAGTGGGAGAAAAGTTTTACAATCTACCCATCTGACAAAGGGCTAATATTCAGAATCTACAAAGAACTTAAACAAATTTACAAGAAAAAATCAAACAGCCCCATCAAAAAGTGGGCAAAGGACACTTCTCAAAAGAAGACATTTATGCAGCCAATAGACACATGAAAAAATGCTCATCATCACTGGCCATCAGAGAAATGCAAATCAAAACCACAGTGAGATACCATCTCACACCAGTTAGAATGGCCATCATTAAAAAGTCAGGAAACAACAGGTGCTGGAGAGGATGTGGAGAAATAGGAGCACTTTTACACTATTGGTGGGACTGTAAACTAGCTCAACCATTGTGGAAGACAATGTGGCAATTCCTCAAGGATCTAGAACTAGAAATACCATTTGACCCAGCCATCTCATTACTGGGTATATACCCAAAAGATTATAAATCACGCTGCTATAAAGACACATGCACATGTATGTTTATTGTGGCACTATTCACAATAGCAAAGACTTGGAACCAACCCAAATGTCCATCAATGATAGACTGGATTAAGAAAATGTGGCACATATACACCATGGAATACTATGCAGCCATAAAAAATGATGAGTTCATGTCCTTTGTAGGGACATGGATGAAACTGGAAATCATCATTCTGAGCAAACTATCGCAAGGACAGAAAACCAAACACCACATGTTATCACTCATAGGTGGGAATTGAACAATGAGAACACTTGGACACAGAGTGGGGAACATCACACACCGGGGCCTGTCATGGGGTGGGGGGAGGGATAGCATTAGGAGATATATCTAATGTAAGTAATGAGTTAATGGGTGCAGCACACCAACATGGCACATGTATACATATGTAGCAAACCTGCACATTGTGCACATGTACCCTAGAACTTAGGGTATAATAATAAAAAAGATTATATAATCAATGCCCAGGACTCAACAGTAATAGCTCAAAACATAACTGACCTAGATTCTTTCAAATAGTAAGATCAGATTAATAATATTATAGCTGGATTTTATATTTTTCTCTTAAAATTCTTTGCCTGCTCAATTAAAGAAAGAATACATACCCAAAGAAAGCAAGATACGACTGTTTTTTATATACAATTTTAAATCCTTATGATTTATTTAAAATCTAGACATAGCTTTGATCTACTGAATTAAACTGCATACCATCAAAGAGGGTGTAATTCTTCAGCCAATAAATCAAGGCCCACCCCAGAGATGGTGAGAGGGGGACTGTCTCGCCTGCCTCTCAGGGCTGGGCAGGGGTGGGGGATGCAATTGGAGTGTACATGGGACCTCATGCATAGAGCATGTCTCCAGTTGCAGAGACCCCTGCCTGAAGGATCACTCAGGGTCCAGTTAGAAGTAGAAACCACCCCAGCTGTTTGAACATAGAGACTGTACCATCAAGAATTGCTAACCCTTGTGCATTGCAAAGGCAAAAAGTGAAAACTGAGCTAGCACAATAGAGCAGCAACTGCCAGGGGAGGGCTGGAAGCAAAGAGGCCAGGACAGAATGATTAGACTCCCAGGACTGAAGGACCCCTGGAAGCAGTACCCAGGTTCGCGAGGAGTGGACACAGGCTGGCTGCAGCTGGTCTGCCCCAGTGAGGGGAAGGAACAGAGAAGCAGGCTCTGCAGCATCCTTTTGCATTTCATCCTGAATGGGCTTGGCATCCTCTAGCTCCATGGCCTTTGCTGTGCCTCGTCCCCTCTGCAATCTCGTAGGGCAAGCAGCCTCTCCCATGGCCCTCGTGATTCCTGTCACCTAGGGACTGGCTTCTACTAAGTAGAATCCGGCAAAGGTAATGGGCTATCCCTTCCAAGATTATTTGGCTACAAAATGTCTGTGCCCCCCACCTTACCCACCTTCTCTTGTTCTCTCCCCTTCAGAGCCCTTGCTCTGGGAAAAGCCAGCTGCCTTGTACTGAGCAGCCCTGTGATCCAGGTCTGCCACCAGCAGCTGGAGAAGGCCTGGAGCCCCAGCAAGGGACGCCAGAGAGAGCCTGGAAGCAGATTCTCCAGCCCCATTGGAGCCTTCAGAGCCTCCTGCCATGACTGGGGCCTTGTTAGGAAACCTCAGAATTTCCAGGATCCTCTTCTGACCTCCATTCCAGACCTGCTTTCTCTGACATGGCAGCCCTCACACCCACCGTTAGAGGGTGAAGGCAATTGACGCATACAGGTGCTCCTCAAGT
Source organism: Symphalangus syndactylus (assembly GCF_028878055.3). Classification (NCBI taxonomy): domain Eukaryota; kingdom Metazoa; phylum Chordata; class Mammalia; order Primates; family Hylobatidae; genus Symphalangus; species Symphalangus syndactylus. Next base: position 7,062,663 of record NC_072427.2, read on the forward strand.
TACGTGGGGGTTGCATCCGGGTAAACCCAATCCAAGTTGAAAATATCCTAAGCTGAAAATGCATTTAACACACCTAAGCTACCGAACATCCTAGCTTAGCCTAGTGGATCTTAAACATGCTCAGAACACTCAGGTTAGCCTACAATTGGGCAAAATCATCCCACACAAAGCCTATTTTATCATAAAATGTTGAATACCTCACACAATGTATTGAATAATGTACATTCATCAAAATTGCCAAAATTTCAAACCATCATAAAGTCAAAAAATCATAAATTGAGCCACCAAGAGCCAGGGACCGTCTGTAATTCCTCAGGTGGACAAAGATTATAAGACTATGGATTTGCTATAGCTGGTTGCAGAGAAGGATGCTCCACCCCAAGTAGGTGACAGTGCAGGCGCGGCAGGCCCAGGCTGTCCCTGGCTTCTGTGGTGTCCTCCACGGGGCACTGGCAACCTGTGTCACCCTTGCTGTGGCTCCGTCCTGCAGCCTAGGCTTGCCCACACTGTGATCTCCTGAGGTCTGCAGCTCCCGTTCAGCCCTCTCCTGGGCAGTGGGCGTGCAGCCCTCAAAGGCTGGGACCCTTCACCCTCACAGTGGTGTTTCCTGGCAAGCCAACCAGCCAGATTCTCAGCGGATCCCTGGGGCCTCCCCTGGAAGCAGTGGAGATCCTTCAGGCTGCTTCTCACTCTGCAGGGACTGAATGAGAAGCACCCCTGGTTTCAGGGAAGCTGCTACCCACCAAGGTGGAGCCTGGGCTGCAGGGAGTTGTTAGGGTGTCCTCTGGGGGTCAGCCCTGATGGAAGGGGACGGAATGGGACAGGCAGGATGGCCCGAGGGAGAAGCTGGTCTCAGGAGCCCCGGAGCTGGGGTGGCCCTGCAGGCTGCACCAAGCTGCGGTGAGGGGACCAAGGTTTACGCCCCCAAGCTGATCCGTCCCTGGCTGGGGGCTGCCTTGGTTGAGGAGGCTGCTCTTTTCTGCCAAGGCAGTTCCCCAGAGGGCTGACAGCTCTGTGACCTTGAAGTCCTAGGCTTTCCAGCTTCTCCTTCCCTGGGGCCATGAGCTCATGACTCAGCCCTGGAGGTGGAGGCTGCAAGGAAACCTGGAGGAGGTGGGAATGAGGAGACTGCACATGGCCCGCGGACTCCCACAGCCAGCCTGTGCCTGTGGGAGATGAGTTCAAGCAGCAGGGCCGGGAACTGACTCACCCTGCGGTGCCCACCGATGAGTGGTGCCCATCGTCCCCACTCAGGGAAGCTGCCATAGCATCTCATACCTTTGCCTCCTAATTTCCTACCACCTCCTGAGCTTCAGGAATGGCTGCCTATGAGGCTCAGCCCCACATGGTGCCTGGAGAGCCTCATTTTAAGGCCCACTCTCTTGTTCCAGGTCCACACTGGCTACCACTAGGTCCTTTCTGACAAGAGCCAACAGCTCCTGGTACTGACAGGAGCCCTCCTGCTGCCCCATCAGTGACCACTGCCACAATAATGCTGTGGGACAGATTGCCCTGAAACTCAGTGACTTGAAGCAATGAGCAATTATTTAGCCCACGAATCTGCAGCCAGTGATGCAGGCTGGACTCGCCCGGGCCATTCTTCTGGCCGCTGGCTGGTCTAGGGTGGCCTCGGCTGGGGCAGCTGGTGACACCAGTCCTGTTCCAAGTGTCCTGTCCACCGGCAGGCCAGTCGAGGCACGTTCTCACACAGTGGCAGAGCCGAGCGAGCAAGCCCCGTTTGCCAGCACTTTTCAGACCTCTGCTTGTATCCCGCTTGCTGACATCGCTTGGCCAAAGCAAGTTACGTGACTGACGCTGGGTCAGAAAAACAGAAGGCCCTGCAAGGGGACCTGTGATGGACGTGGATTCAGGGAGGGTGCGGTTGACAGCCCCCAGCCCTATATGCTGCCTGACAGGAAAAGGAAGGCCAAAAAAGCAACCCCAAAGTCACAATCCCAAAGCTAGTTCTGATATGAGGACAGATGCTCAGATCCCTGGAGACTGTTCTGGGCTGGACTAATGTGGCCACAACCACTCTGGGAGAGCAGAGACTTCATTTGATTCACATCTATAACAACCCCTGCACAGACAGTGGGCAAAAAAATAATTACTCAATGAATGAAATCTAAAATGTGAACCAGGGGGTGTTTCTGACAATGTTTGTATGTCTTATAGGGTTGTAGAAGGACATAACCATGTTTTCAGTGTTTCTATGCAATGAACTTCATTTTATTTCATTTGTGTTTTTGTCTTAAACTCTACTACTGCAAACAATTTTATATAATTACCACTAGCTGTATCACCCCCCACCCACCCCCCCCGCCAAAAAAAGTGGGCATGGCCGGGTGTGGTGGCTCACACCTGTAATCCCAGCACTTTGGGAGGCCAAGGTAAGTGGATCACCTGAGGTCAGGAGTTTGAGACCACCCCGGCCAAACATGGTGAAACCCCGTCTCTACTAAAAAAAATACAAAAATTAGCTGGGCATGATGGTTGGCACCTGTAATCCCAGCTACTTGGGAGGCTGAGGCAGGAGAATTGCTTGAACCCGGGAGGCAGAGGTTGCAGTGAGCCAAGATCACGCCATCGAACTCCAACCTGGGCAACAAGAGCGAGACTCCATCTCAAAAAAAAAAAAAAAAGGCTGGGCGCGGTGGCTCACGCCTGTAATCCCAGCACTTTGGGAGGCAGAGGCTGGCAGATCACGAGGTCAGGAGATCGAGACCATCCTGGCTAATACGGTGAAACCCTGTCTCTACTAAAAATACAAAAACAAACTAGCCTGGTGTGGTGGGGGGCACCTGTAGTCCCAAATACTCAGAAGGCTGAGGCAGGAGAATGGCGTGAACCCGGGAGGCGGAGCTTGCAGTGAGCCGAGATCGTGCCACTGCACTCCAGCCTGGGTGACAGAGCAAGACTTCGCCTCAAAAAACAAAACAAACCAACCAAACAAACAAACAACAACAAAAAAAGTGCCCATGATTGCATCACCATGTGGCCTCTGGAGTCCAGAGCAAGAAAAATGCCAAGGGTACTCGTTAGCCCTGAGTGGAAGTGACTTATTGGGAACTTGGCATGGGCTGGCTGAGGCCCTGCTCTGAGCTGGCATAGTGCTGAAGCCTGTCCCCAATCACAGCCACATGGACTGGCCTGGACCCCATGACCAGGGAGGGGAGAGGGGCACAGGGAAGCCAGCAGGAGAGGGACCAGCAGCCTTCCCCGGCGTTCTTCCCCAAGCTGGACTCCTGGTGGATGCCAGGCAGTGCAGTTGGGGGAACACACCAGACGATGTCTGCCATGCAGTCCCCTCCAGTGCCAAGTCCCTGTGACCTCTCTCAGCCTGAGGTCCTGCCTGCCTTCAGCAGCCTGATGCAGCCCTGCCATGCCCTGCTGTGCCTCTGTGGCTCTCCTCGTGTTAGCACCCTTCCCCTCACCTTCTTGGTGCTGGAGCAAAATGAGGCTCCAGGCAAAGGCGTCTCATAAAGAGACTCATTCAGAACATGAAACCAACGCAAGCACTCAGGGCAGGGAAGCCCTCCGTGATTAGCAATGGCGTATAGGATTTGTGTACATGTGCTGGGCATGACCACACGCTGGAAGGAAGATTCATTGCTTTTGTTTCTATGGATTCATTTACTTTCAGCTCTAGGCCTCATTATGCTGGGCTGGAGGGAGCTTGACCTCAGCCATCGTTAGGCTTCTTGTTTGGGAAGAGCAGAGGTCACAGGCTTTCTCTATGAGGCCAAGGTGCTGGAGGCCCTGCTCACTGGTCTGTCCTGGGTGTGGTGAGACACTAGACCCCAGACTGCCCTGCCCTTGAGATCCACCCAGTGTGTGGGTGTGGGAATCTTGATATGTTTAAGAGTTCTAGAATCCATCTACTTCCCAGTGCTGCTGGAGAGCACTGAGAGCTTCAGACTCCATTCCCCAGGAAAAAAAAGAAAAAAAATTATAAGAAAAAAAAAGAGCTGGGCGTAGTGGCTCACACCTGTTATCTCAACACTTTGGGAGGCCGAGGCGGGTGGATCACAAGGTCAAGAGATCAATACCATCCTGGCCAACATAGTGAAACCCCGTCTTTACTAAAAATATAAAAATTAGCTGGGCGTGGTGGTGAGCGCCTATAGTCCCAGCTACTTGGGAGGCTGAGGCAGAAGAATCGCTTGAATCTGGGAAGCAGAGGTTGCAGTGAGCTGAGATCACGCCACTGCACTCTAGCCTGGCGACAGAGTGAGACTCTGTCTCAGAAAAGAAAAAGAAAAAAAGAAAGCCAGAAACTAACTTAACTGACTCTCTGTTCCTACCAAGAATGAAAATAATAATACTAATAATAATTGCTAATGAGAATACTACTACTAATGATTGCTAATGAGAATTATACTACTACTAATAACTGCTGTTAGATTGTGTGCTTACTCTTTGTCTAGCGTTGTCCTAAGTTTCTTATGAATAATTAGCTCATCTGATCCTCACAGCAACCCTAGGAGGGCGATACTACTCCCATTTTACAGATGAGGAAACTGAAGCACAGAGGCCTTCAGTAATCTGCCTGAGGTCAGAAAACAAACAAGCAGCAGAGCTGGGTACCCCAGCGCTCTGAACCTGTGAGCCCTCCTGCCTCTCTAAGGAGAAGCACAGCCATTGGGATTGTGGAGCGGTGAATCCAGGCTCTCTCTTTGTAACGAGGGAGCTGATCTCACCAGAGAGTGGCGTCCTGGCCTTGGATGTATGCCTGTGGTTTTGCTGTCTTCTTCTCTGGTCTCAAAGCCCATTGCCTGTACTCCTTCCACTTAGGGTCTTTGGGGGGTCACCTGGAAAGGGATCCAGGACAGGCAGAGCCAAGGCTGCAGGTGCCTTTGACATGCCTGTTAATCCAGACAACTCACTCGGTGACATCAATGTGCAATATTGATCCTCGAGTCACACTGGACTAGTCTCACAGTAGGTGTGTTTGCCAGAAAGGGAGTTTGCAGGGAGGTTTCCTTGAAGAGACCCTCAGCCCTTGCTCACCTAAGCTCAAAGAAAACCACCTACACTAAGATGCCAAACCACAGGGAAGTTTGTTCTCACATAAATTCCATGCCGAGGCTCAGGGTGGGCTTCGGGACTGGCTTCATCCAGGAGCAGCGGCCCCATTTCTCAGTGATTCTCTGTCTCCCTGAATTAACTGTGTCAGCTTCATCCTCAGTCTTGCTCCCTTCATGGTGGCAAAATGGTGGCAGCTGTCCCAGGCCCCAACCCCGCCCAGATGTCCAGAGACAGGGGAGGTGTTTCTTTCCTTGGTTCACTCTTAAGAGCAAGGAACCATTTTCACATCTCGCTGTCTCAAACTAGGTCACACGCCCACCTCCAAGCCACTGGAGCTGCAACTCTGGGGCCCAGGGTAATGCCTGTGCTGATCGGCTCAAGCCTGGATTCCTCCACCAATCACAGTGCCCAAGACAGTGGGATGCTGCTTGGCCAGTCAGGCTCAGCCCTGGGCCAGGGATGCTTGGGGCAGGCCTAGGGGAGAGGGGAGGGAGCTGGTGAACAACAGCAGAGGAACCCGAGCTCTAAAAGGAGAGGACATTAGTCAAACACCAGAAAATCAAACTCTGCAGCTCAGAGTGGGCCTTTGCCTTAGGGCTGGGCAGCTAGGCTGGCTGGTGGCTATGTCCCAACATGGATCCTTCCACTAGGATGCATCCCGGCTGGCCTGCACTTGGCACCTTACCTGATGCAGAGTGGTGACAGCTGGAGAGGGAACCCCTCTGTTGTGGGCCACCTCCCCAAGGTTGACTAGATCTTCACAGACCCTTGGGAACTCGTAGCTTTGGTGCCCTGTTTATTTTATTTTTATTTTTTTATTTAATTTTTTTTTTTTTTTGAGACAGAGTCTCATTCTGTCACCCATCCTGGAGTGCAGTGGTGCGATCTCAGCTCACTGCGACCTCCGTCTCCCAGGTTCAAGCAATTCTCTTGCCTCAGCCTCCCAAATAGCTAGGATTACAAGTGCGTGCCCCCACACCAGGCTAATTTTCATATTTTCTTTCTAGTAGAGATGGGGTTTCACCATATTGGCCAGGCTGGTCTTGAACTCCTGGCCTCAAGTGATCTACCCGCCTCAGCCTCCCAAAGTGCTGGAATTATAGGTGTGAGCAGGGACAGCACCAGGCCACCCTGTCAATTTGGTATTTATGAAGCCATCTGAGGGTAGGTTTGACTCACATCTCAGACAAACAGCCCCAAGTGAAGAAAGGGATGTGTTATGGGCAGTGGAGGCTGACATCCAGCCCACCTCTGTTCCTGATGGGCACAGCAGCCTCTCACACAGCACCAGGCAGGCACTGAGGTCCCCTGCCCATAACCTACAGCTTGCTGAGGGGGGCATTTACAATAGAGCTGTTCTAGAAGGGCTCCCATTAAGTGGGGCCCCGCTCACCAGGTGGCTGCTGGGGTGGAATCCAGGCTGCCCATCAGGCCCATGTTCTGGGTGATGCTTTTTTTTTTTTTTTGAGACAGAGTCTCACTCTTGTCATCCAGGCTGGGGTGCAGTGGTGCGATTTCGGCTCACTGCAACCTCCGCCTCCTGGGTTCAAGCAATTCTCTTGCCTCAGCCTCCTGAGTAGCTGAGATTACAGATGCCCGCCACCATGCCTGGCTAATTTTTTTGTATTTTTAGTAGAGACGGGGTTTCACCACGTTGGCCAGGCTGGTCTTGAACTCCTGACCTCGGATGATTCGCTGGCCTCAGCTCCTCAAAGTGCTGGGATTACAGGCGTCAGCCACCATGCCCGGCCCTGAGTGATGCTTTTGATGAGCACAGATTTAAGATGCGTTTAAACAGGAAGGCAGCAGCTTCCCTCTGGCAGCTGGGGACATGGGAGGAGCAGGAAGAGCAGCAATCTCCAGCCCAGCCTTGGCTCTGGAGCTCCCTCTACCCCTTGCCAGTATTAGGTGCTGGGTGCTCTTCAGGGTGCCATGGCCGTCACCATGACCCAGATCAGGAAACAGTGCTGTTTATGTGTCACTGGCACCAAAAACTTTTCTGCAGCCCTAAACCAGCATACAGAATACGCTCTCAGCTTCAAATCAGGCAAATGTGCCTTGTTTTTTTATATCTTTAAGTGACGTTATTATTAAAGTGATTGTGTTGTGGTCTGGAAGGAAAGGCACTCCTTGGCCAGACACTGCCTCAGAGTCAGCAAATGCTGGCCATTTCTGGGGAGGACAGGCGTCAGCCAGGAGCTCAGGAGAACCATGCACAAAACTTATCCACAGGGCCTCATCTCAGCAATGCCAAGTTAGTGAAAGTACAGTTGAAGAACACTATTACCCGTGCAATGCCCACAAAACCATACTATATAAGATGGGCAACATTTACGTGTGCAAACATAGCAAATAAACAGAGAGACCCCAGACTACCATCGGCGAGAGCGGTTGCAGCTGGTGCGGGGCCTGGAGGCTGGGTGGGCACAATATTAACTCCACCATTAATATTTTTTATTCTTTCCACAACCTCCCTGGGGTAGCTGGGAGTGGAAGCCTGGCTGCACAGCGAGATGTGGTTTGATGTCTGACCTTGTTTTGGGTTTAAAGGCATCCAAGTAACTTGTCTCAGCACTTAGAAGTGCATCAGAGCCAAATGTCTCCAAAACTGGGCCTCCAGCCATAAGGAGAAAAAAGGAGGCCGCAGGCTTGGCAGGAGTGTGATACGAGCGGAGGCTGGAATCGGCCCCTTGGGAATGCTATCTCTGTGGGGACAGGAGGAGGGCTTTCCTATAGCACCCCTCTCCCTCCAACCTAACTCAGCTCCAGGGAGTGAAGATAAATACTGAGCCACACCCAAGAGAGGGAGGGAGTGGGCAGGAGGGAGTGGGCAGTGTTTGGGGGATGGTGGGGAATGGGGAGAAGGTTTCCTTTTGAGGCCTTGTCATATACCAGGCACATTTCATTATCCCTCAAAAAAATCCTAGGAGAATCTCTTCATTGTCTCCCTTTATAAGATCAGGAAATGAGGCTTAGAGAGGCCGAGGGGCATGCCAGGGCTGGGGGCAAACACACGCCATCTAGCTGCAGAGCTGTGTCCCCTCCAGGGCAAAGGTGGCTCTGGACTTTAGGGGCAGCAGAATGTGGTGGTGCCACTGACTAGGACTTGGGGACCGTCACCTCCAGAGTCAGCCTCATCAGCCTACAGGAAGTCGCAGCTCTCCCTCAGCAGCTTCTGCGGTTCTCTGGCTGCAGGGCTAGGTCCTCAAAGCCCAGCCCTTCTGAATCTGAGTCCAGGGTTCCAGAGGTCTGCAAACGGGAAGCAGGGTCCAGGGAGCACCCCATGGAGACAGACATGTGCCCACGCCGCAGGCCCAGCACACCTGCCTTAGGTGGGACTTATGGCAACCCAGAGACCCTCCAGCCTGACCTGAGGCTGTGTGCAAAGATAATGTGCTTTGATTATCAAGAAAAATGGGTCAGTAAAGTAGCTGTTACTTAATACGTGCAGGTTTCCAAGGCAGATAAAACCTTTCAGGCACATGAGGCCCAGGGCAGGTCTTGGGGAGCAGCCCTCAAAAGGTCTTGGTGGAGCCCCTAGGCAGAATCCACCAGCTCCTCTGTCTGAGCCCTACCTGCCCGAAGGCTGGAAGCACCAGCTCTCAGCTGATCACCCTCAGCCCTTGTGTTGCCCAAGATCCCAGCACAGCAAAGTGGCAATGGCAACCAATTTGGGCAGGGTATCTGTGCCAGATGCATTTCCATTCATGTCTGTTGATTGGCAAGGGTCCAGGCCAGGACCACCCAGACAGCGTGCCTGGCTGGGACCGGAGGGAAGAGCAAGGCCGCTCCATGGCGTGCCCACGCAGTCCTGCTGCACCTGGCTTTGCAGGCTTCCTTGTTGCTCTAGTCCCGACTGTCCACCTGGAGGAACCGAGCGCTTCCTCAGAGCAATGTGCAGCACCATGCTGGGCACGAGGTGGGGACGGGCCTGATTTCAGGCTACAGGTGGACTCTGAGAGGTTGAGAAGGGGGACTTGAGTTTATGAGCACCTCCAGCTCTCTAGCTTGGGTTTGGGTAAGAATCAGGACCAGTTTTTTAGAGAATCTGCTCTTCTCCTCTTTCTCATCTGAAAAACTCTCACCAAGTCTATTTTTGATCTTCAGCTGGAAGAAATCTTTATTTTTAAGATGCTAACCCTGGCACATCCTAGCTCCAGAGCAGCAGCTGGCAGGGAGTGCAGAAAGCCTGACGGGGCTATGTGGGTGCACCTGGAAGGCTGGCCACTGCTTTTAGAGCAAGGACGAGAATTCTCGCCACAAACTTCTGGCTCTGGAAAGGCCAACTAAATGGCTGAGAACCAGGAAAAGTTTTTGTTTGGTTGAAGCATTTTTAGGGGTGAGAATTATTATTATTATCACTATTATTATTGAGACTGAGTTTCACTCTTGTTGCCCAGGCTGGAGTGCAATGGCGCGATCTCGGCCCACCGCAACCTCCGCCTCACAGGTTCAAGCAGTTCTCCCCGCCTAGGCCTCCCCAGTAGCTGGGATTACAGGTGCACACCACCATGCCCAGCTAATTTTGTATTTTTAGTAGAGATGGGGTTTCTCCATGTTGGTCAGGCTGGTCTCAAACTCCTGACCTCGGGTCGTCTGCCCGCCTCGGCCTCCCAAAATGCTGGGATTACAGGCATGAGCCACCATGCCCGGTTCGAGAATTATTTTTATGAGCAAGAAGACACGTTGTTGTCACCATTTTACACCTGCAAGAGTCGCCTAGTTCTGGAGATGCATGGTCCTTATCCTGACAAAGTCGTATCTCTGCTTTCTCATTTCCCGGTTGTGAACACAGGTGTCCTGTGTGCCCTGACCATGCCATGTTCAGTTACTTAACCACAGCTTGCCCAGGGTGCCTTGGCTGGAAATGGCGATATTTGCCAAAGAGTAAGGCCCCGGGGAACGTCGTCCCCCTTCCCTGTAAGGAAGGGACACTTTGGAATGGTAAGATGGTGGAGAGCCAGAAGCCCACACCCACACTTTTCATTTCACTTGACTTACTGTCTCATTCATTCACTTCATTCGTTCATTTTACAGGAGCCTTGTCTGATCTTCGAATCACCCAGGAGTGTGGTCTCCTTGTCCCCAAGGCTGTTTCCTGGAAGAGCCTCTTTCTTCTCCCCATCACCGTGGAACTATAACTGGAGCGGTAGCAGTTGGGGCATCCCTCTGCCATGCCATCCAGATGCAGCACTCCTGTCTAAGAAAGTAGAAATCAGGGACCTCAGAGACTCTCACGGAGCCTGCCTCTTCCTCCACAGGTGCAGGTGAGCTTTCTTCCATCCCAAAGCAGAGGGAAGTCTTGAGGGGACATTCAAGGGGCACCCCATCAAGCCTGCAAGGGGGAAGCTCTGGGGAGAATGGCTGGGCCCGCTGCCGGCTCCAGTCGCCACATCACAAAATCCCTGACTGGACCCAGTAGTGCATTTGGACAGGGTGGCATTTATCCTTATTGGATTATAAATGTTGCCTCTTCCCTCCCTCCACCCTCCTTTCCTACTAATGTCTTTGTACTCCAATGGCTACACATGAATACATTATGAACTTCTCAAAGGCAGGGACTGTGTTTCCTCTGCAGGAATTGACAAACATTCTTTGCTTGACCAAACTTTAGCCAGATTCCTGGGCCTTCTCCTAGGCTCATCTTTGCATTTCCTAGTAAAATCCAGTTTTAACAAGAACCCTGCTGAGTCTATTGAGCAAGAACCCCCTACCATTTGTACCTGATCACCCTCGATGTCTGATCCGGTTCCTCCCTCTCCACCATCCCCCGGTGGGGTCTGCTCACTCTGGCCTGTCTTCTGCAAGAATCCCCTGAGGTCCATTTGCTCTGGATCCCCCAAATCCCCCTTTCTCCTGATGTTTCCTCTCAGGAATTTTCCGTCCACTGCCCCTACCCTGATCCTTGGCTGCCAATTCCCCCTTGCCCATACCATATTCATAGCTGACCCAATCTCCCCTCCCCACTGTATAAGCCCATCGTAGCAGTCCCTGTAGCTATCCTGATGGTCCTGAATAGTCTTCTTTACCGCACTTTAACGACTACCACGGAATAATTTTTCTTTAACAGTATCTCTGCGGGGCCTTAAAGTGGTATCTAGTATAAGACCTTAGGTACATGTTAAATATTTCTAGAATGATGAGGCCTGAACTTCCCTCCTGCATGCACTTGTCATAGATTGCATGGAAAGTACTGCAGTGGGAGAAAGGGGACTGTTTTATGTAAGGAAGGAAGTGACCTACATTGTTAGAGAACTACAAATAAAACATTTTCTAAGAGTGAGAGAGGGAGAGCTTGCTGCTGACCAGTGGAAGTGAGGAGGTCCAAAGGCGTCTGACCCCTAGGGCCAAGAATAAGCAAAGGGCGGCACATTCACAGGCTCAGGCTGGACTCCATGCCGCCGCTAGCCCCGGTAGGGAACAGGCCTTACCGGGGGATGTGGACCCTTACAAAGCCAGGATCAGCAAGAGACAGGAGGTGGGCCCCCCATCCTCCTACATCCTCCCACAGAGAACAGAGCAGTGGCGGTGGGGAGCTGGCCAACAGATGTCCCACAGGAGGCTCCCCACCTCTGTCACTCTCCCTTTTTGTAGGGCCCACATGAGAAAGTGGCCCTGTCACAGAGGGAATACCCACACTGCAGGGTGCCAGGAAATCTGGCTGGTGGTGCCAGCTGTTTCTGGGGGTTGTCTGGGAATGCCAGTTGTCTGGCAACTGGAGACCCTAGCCCAGGAAAGCTGCAAGGAGACCATCTGTCCCGGATGAGGCCGAGCTCAGAGGCAGCCCCTCTGGCTGGAAGATGGGGGTCCAGGTCCCCACTAGTGCATGGTCCGAGCCACACAGTGATCCCGGTGTTTGTAGAGTGCCCTGCTCCTTCTTCATAGGCAGCAAAGGAATCGGTTGCTGGCAGCTAGATAGGAGGGGCAATTTCGAATGTAAGAAAATAAGAGGATCAGAAGCCATTCTGTATAAGAGATTCATGAAAACAAAGAGCAGAGGAACAGGTTAATACAAGAATGGAGTAGCAGGAGGGATCACAGCAGACCAGACTGATCCGGACAGAACAGAAAGTGGATGGGGTGTTCTAAAGGCCTGCGGGACACCAGGATTCGTTATAAGATGCTGTCCTGCATCCTCTCCCACCCACCTCTGTTGACAGTGCCCTGCAGTCATGTGACAACCGAAAGCGCCCCCCCCCCCCCCACAAAGGTCTGAATGCTCCCTGGGTGGCAGTGCCTGTGCTGTGAGCCACTAACCCAGAGCCCTCAGGGGTTTGCCGATGGATGATGGGGGCTGAGGTGGGCGGTTCGAGAAATACTGGTGGGCCAGGGTTGGCCAACTGTGGAAACCTTCTGGACTGGGAAGTTAGTCAGAGGGAAGAGTCAGTGCAGTGTGAGTCATGTTGGGGGCAGGTGGTGGCTCCCTGGCGACAAAGGCATGGGTGTGGACGTTAGGGCTGGGGAGAAAGGAGAGCTGGTGGCCTTTCCCTTTTGTTTTGTATAATTTATGTACCATAAAATGCACACGTTAGTGTAGAATTCGGTGGCTACTAGTACATTCACAGAGTTGTAAAACATCACTGCAATCTTGCTTTAAGTGACTGGTTGTGCTTCTGTGAGGCTGAGGATGCAGGCCAGGCCTCAGGGCTGGTGAGGACTGGACGTGGGGTTGAGACGGCCCCTCCTTCAAGGCCATAGTGGGAACCACAGGCAGTGGGTGGACCAGGTGGACCCCTAGTCCAACAGCTTGGGGTGCGGGCAGGAGGAGGTGACCTAGCCAGAGAGGCGCAAGGAGGCCGGGAGCCTGGCTCAGAGCTCATGGGAGGACAGTGTGGGTGAAGCTGCTGGCAGTGCCCCCAGCAGGGGCAGGGGTGGTGTCAGGGGGTGGGGAAGGCAGGGTGGTGGGAAGTGGGTGTGGGAAGGGGGCCCACTCTCTAGGTGAGGAGAACAGGGAGACATGGAAGCTGAAGGGGCGGTGGAGGTGGAGGGGGCAGCGGGCAATCCTGCTGGAAACCCCAGACCCATTCCCTCAGTCCACCCTCCTTGCCCTCCTCACCATTCCATCCTCCTCACCCTCCTCACCGTCCCACCTCTCGTCACCTCCTAGCCTCTGCCCTCAGTCCCTTACCCCATCTGCACTCCGGCCCAGTCCAAGCCGCCACCACCACTGCTCCCTGGACCTCTGTGCCCACTCCCTGCCCCCTGCCTCCCCCTGCCTCCCCCTGCCTCCCCCAGTCCCTTCTCCACAGCATTGCACTAAGTGTGACCAAATGTCAGCCTCCCTGAAATGATGCGACAGCTTCGCAGCCGTCGTTTCTGGGGAAGAAAACACAATCCTTTCAGCAGTGCTCCTCAAGCCAGGCCTCACCTGCAGCCTGGTCCACGCCCACCACCCTGTCCACACCTGCCCCCATCCACTCCCATCCCCATCCAAGCTCACCACCCCCCGTCCATGCTCACCCCTGTCCACGCCCACCCCATCCATGCTCACCCCTGTCCACGCCCACACCCGTCCACGCCTACACCCGTCCACGCCTGCCCCGTTCGCACCTACATCCATGCACACTCACCCCCAGCCACACTCACCCCCATCCGTGCTCACCTGCTGTCCATGCTCACACCCGTTCACGCTCTCCCCCATCCACACCCACACACGTCCATGATCACCCCGTCCACATTCACCCCATCCATGCTCACTCCCATCCACACTCACCCGCCGTCAACGCTCACACCTGTCCATGCTCACACCCTGTTCATGCCCCCCATCCACACTCACACGCACCCACGTCCCCCCATTCACGCACGCTCACATCTGTCCACACTCACTCCCATCCCGTCCCACGGGACCCCGCCTCAGAGCCCCGCCCTTCCTCTGCCTCGAACAATCTTCCCCGGGCTGTTCCCACAACTGGCTGCTTCTGTTCTTTGTGACTCCCTGGTGAGTAGGCCCAGGAGCCCCTTTGCTGGCACCTTCCATTTTCCTCCCGGGTGCTCGCTGTCTTTGTAACCATCTCTTTGGGCATGTTTTGCTTATTGTCTGACTTCTTTCCCTGAAGTCAGGGCCTACCTCTGTGCAGTTCACCCGCGAGTCCCAGAGCCCAGCACAGCGCCTGCCCTTTGAAGGAGTGTCCTGCGAATACACGAATGAATGATGCAGTTTTAGCCTCAACTCTTTTACAATGAGGCTGTGAAACCCTCGCTACATCTTCTAAATTTCCTTTGGTATCACTTTTCTCTTGTAATAAATGTGGGCAAAAGTATCTGCCCCCACCCAGGACTGCACAGGAGAGATAGTAATTCTTTTCATTTATTTATTTTTTTATGACAGGGTCCGGCCCTGTTGCCCAGGCTGGAGTGCAGTGGCGCGATCTTGGCTCACTGCAACCTCCTCTTCCCAGGTTCAAGCGACTCTCCTGCCTCAGGCTCCTGAGTAGCTGGGATTACAGGTATGCGCCACCACACCTGGCTAATTTTTGTATTTTTTGGTAGAGACGGGGTTTCACCATGTTGGCCAGGCTGGGAGAGACAGCGATTCTTTGCTGTGTCGCCATACAGCTCTGGTTGGTGGTTAGGCCATTGGAAAGCCTTAGTTTTCTCTGAATTGGGATTGTTTATCATTGTAGACTGTTCCTCTGCAGACTGGCACTCCCGTTTGTGCCCTGCTTCGCACTGGAGGCCTGGCAGAGAAGAGGGGCTGGAGCCCAGTGGGGGTTACCAGCATCTTCGCCAAGCGCTGTGCCCAGGAATGAGGCGCCGTTCCTGGCCGCACCTCTGGGGGACGCTGCCTCGAACCACTCACAGGTAGGCCAGCCCTGCCTGCAGGCCTCTTTCCACCCAGCCAGCAAACACCACAAAGTCTTCATGTCTCCTGTGGCTTTTCAGCAGGCTGGATTTTCTCCTTACGGTGTCTGGAAAAGGGAGTCAAGTTTCTCACTCCCCTCCCTCGCTACTTTTTCCTCCCTCTGCAGGCTCTGGATCAGGCTGCCAACCTGTAAAGGATGTTTTAGGTTTTTCTTTGTTGTTGTTTTGGTGCTGTGAAGCCTGCCTTGTTAACACCAGGTGCTGAAAGATTAAAACTTATCAATCACCATCATCAAAGCAAGGAGGGGTAGGATGGTTTCAACTAGTCCCAAATTTGCTGGAGGAATTTGGCCTCTTGTCAACTCCCCTCTCCCGAGGCTGACATTAGCAGCAGAACAAAGTCCTCTCCAGCTGCCCACTCTTGGGGTTTACCAAGTTAAAAATCTCTTAGCTTGGGCTCTGTGCTAAGCACAAGAAAGGGACCGACATTTCTTGACTGATAATATATTAGTTGTTTCTTGCAATTTGACTATGGGACTCTAAGAATAGCATATTTTTCTGGAAGCAGAGTTTTAACAACCTAGAAAGCTTAATTAAGCTTTCCTGCTGCATTGTTTAAATTGAATTAGTAGCAGAAGAGCATTTTTAGAAGTGAAATGATTATTTCATGTAACAGATACATGTCTGAATATTCTTAAACCTCTATATAGGCCAAAACATAGCTACAGAATTGACTTCACCAGTCTAAAAGTATGAGCAGTTGCTTTACACAAGTCATCACTATCATATCTATTTATTCAATTTATACCTTGAATTCCTTTTTCCTAAGTACAAAGTGAGCCGGGGTTGGGAGGAGAACTTTTTTTTTTTTTTTTTTTTTATTATACTTTAGGGTTTTAGGGTACATGTGCACAATGTGCAGGTTTGTTACATATGTATCCATGTGCCATGTTGATTTCCTGCACCCATTAACTCGTCATTTAGCATTAGGTGTATCTCCTAATGCTGTCCCTCCCCCCTCCCCCCACCCCACAACTGTCCCCGGAGCGTGATGTTCCCCTTCCTGTGTCCATGAGTTCGGGAGGAGAACTTTTAAAAGCACTTGCAAACGTGATAGGCCTGGAGTGATTTTTCAGCTCCTTCTGGTTTTGCTGGGCTGGGTGGGCTCACTTCCTAGCCTTCAGTCTTGTTTGGATTTTGTTTCTTTTATTCAGAGGAACCAGGATATCACTTAGTGGTGACTGCTTTGTGTATTACTTTGGATAGTAAAAGTACCTGATACGGTTTGGCTGTGTCCACACCCAAATCTCATCTTGAATTGTAACTCCCACAATTCCCACACGTCATGGGAGGAACCCAGTGGGAGGTGACTGAATCGCGGAGGCAGGTCTTTCCCATGCTATTCTTGTGATAATGACTACATCTCACGAGATCTGATTATATAAGGGGGAGTTGCGGGGCACGAGTTCTCCTCTCTTGTCTGCTGCCATGTGAGACATCCTTTCACCTTCCACCATGATTGTGAGGCCTCCCCAGCCACGTGGAACTGTAAGTCCAATAAACCTCTTTCTTTTGTAAATTGCCCAGTCTCAGGTATGTCGTGATCGGCAGCATGAAAATGGATTAATGCAGTACCATTAAAAAGTTTTGTTATGAGGAAGCTGCAGGTTAAAATAGAAAGCAGCCGTTTAATTCATGCTTTGAAGTGTGCACCTTCTCAGAAACTCGGGTGACCGAAGTGAGGTCCCAGATGGCATATTTTCAAATGAATGCTCTAGCTATGATGGACCTTTAAGACTCTAGTGAAAAACATGACATGAAAGTGGTCCAAATGAAACTCTCAGATTTTCCTGGGTCTTTCTATATAAGTAGAATAAAGATTGTTTGGTATTGGTAATGTGGAAAATGTAGTTTGCAAATTATGGTCACCACAACTCCTGATGAAGATGACTAAAATATTAATATAAAAATAATGGGAACTGGCCAGGCACGGTGGCTCATGCCTGTAATCCCAGCACTTTGGGAGGCCGAGGCAGGCAGATCATCTGAGGTCGGGAGTTTGAGACCAGCCTGGTCAACATGGTAAAATGCCGTGTCTACTAAAAAAATACAAAAAATTAGCCAGCTGTGGTGGTGTGCACCTGTAATCCCAGCTACTCGGGAGGCTGAGGCAGGAGAATCGCTTGAACCCAGGAGGTGAAGGTTGCAGTGAGCCAAGATTGAGCCACTACACTCCAGCCTGGGCAACAGAGCTAGACTCTGTCTCTAAATTAAATTAAATTAAATTAAATTAAATTAAATTAAATTAAATAATGGGAACCATCTAATAGAAGTAGAGGAACTGTTCTCAAGTAGGAATCATCTACATTTGCTTGCTACGGGTTTGGCAAAGGGGCTGAGAGGGCTTCTTGGAGAAACCTGCGGGTGAGTTGGGGTGAGGCATGAGGAATTCTATTTGAGGAATTTTCCACATCCTCTGAGATAGGTTTGCCAATTCAGATACATCAATGAGATCACGCAAAGATATGGGACTGGGCAAGACTGTCCCAAAGGAAAGTGGCGTGCGAAGACAACTCCTTGAGGTGGCCACAGGCACAGGCAAAAATCAAGTTATTTCTTGCTTTCTTTTGATATTTGTGATATCAGATGATTCTGCTCTTTAATCTCACCTTTTCATGTTTACCTTTAGCAGGAGTTTCAGTATTTGTCCATGTCTCCTCCTCTGCCAAACACTGCAAATCCAGGAACCTTTCGTGAACAATCATGCACTATTTCTTCTAAATTTGTATAGTACCTCCTTCGATTAGGGCTTTTCTGGTGACCTGCAAAACCTCTGGGCTTCCGTTCATCTTCAGCTACTCACTTAGCTCAGCTTCCTACAGGGTAAACAGAGGTGGGCTCACTTTCATTTCAAGTTTCCTGAATACTGAGCCTAAGTCTTTCTTCAGAAGAGCCAGCCCCCACACCCATGGAGACACGGTCCAGGCTACTCCTACACTCAGCCTCTTAGTAATCTCAGAGGCTGCTGCAGGTCAGTGCCAGGCACCAGCAAGTTGTAGGAATGTGACTAATGTTACCAATTCATAACATTTCTTTATTCTTTTTTTTTTTTTGAGATGGAGTTTCACTCTTGTTGCCCAGGCTGGAGTGCAATGACGTGATCTCAGCTCACTGCAACCTCCATCTCCTGGGTTCAAGCGATTTTCCTGCCTCAGCCTCCCAAGTAGCTGGGATTACAGGTGTGAACCACCACATCCAACTAATTTTTGTATTTTTAGTAGATATGAGGTTTCACCATATTGTTCAGGCTGGTCTCGAACTCCTGACCTCAAGTGATCCACCCGCCTCAGCCTCCTAAAGTGCTGGGATTACAGGCGTGAGACACCATAACATTTCTTTCCTTAAATTTGGATTTTCTTTCAGAGCAAACATAGGCACTGGTAAAATTATGCTCATTTGTAAGTCATGCCTTGTTCCTAAAGCGGTGGTATTTCATCATCCCCCTCCACCCCCACCACCCTCTTCTTTTCTCTTTTCTCCAGTCTCTTTACTCTTCACACTCCCTAAGTCTGCAGAGTTTCTCAACCCCAAAAACTCCCCAAAGGGTGCGGCTTGCTCTTCTGCAGCTGACACAAGGACCCCTGCTGCCACTCTTGTCTTCCTGATGCCATTTTCTCAGTGTTCACACAGCTCTTTCTGTGAGCTGTTCATTTTAACTAAAGCTGGATCCCACAGCTTATTTTTGTAGTGACCCCAGATCAACATGCCAACTATTAATATTTTGGCCATGAATCTGATGTAAATCAATGCTGTGAATTTAATATGAAGCAAAAGCTTAATTGATGAAACTCCAGCTTGTTTTGTTGTTGCTGCTTTTACATAATATGTCAAAGGAGATGGTTCAGGGAAACCTGATGAAAACCGCGTGGCCCACTGGACAGTCACACAAATAAAAATACATTTGGAATGAGATCCTATTACAAGCCTGATCATAAATGAATCTTACATTAAATAAAGAGATAACGTTTTCTGGGCCAGGCGCGGTGGCTCACGCCTGTAATCCCAGCAAATTGGGAGGCTGAGGCGGGCAGATCACCTGAGACCAGGAGTTTGAGACCAGCCTGGCCAACATGGCGAAACCCCATCTATACTTAAAAAAATACAAAAAATTAGCTGGGTGTGGTGGTGTGCGCCTGTAATCCCAGCTACTCGGGAGGCCGAGGCAGGGGAATTGCTTGAACCGGAGGCAGAGTTTGCAGTCAGCTGACATTGTGCCATTGCACTGCAGCCTGGGCGACAAAGTGAGACTCAAAAAAAAAAAAAAAGATAACGTTTTCCAAGATTGCTCTGGTTGAAAAGAGCTGAACCAATCATATGTGTTTATAAAAGTAGTAGCAATTTAGTACTTACTTGTATAAGAATTAATCTTCCATCTGCTTGCTCAAACAAAGTCATAGAGGAAGAAACTGGAAAAAATTGATAGAAAGAAAAAGATTTAGGTTTAAAAATATAGTAAATATACATATAAATTATATTAAATGATATTGGTAGACATGTAATACTTTTTTGTTTTTTTGAGATGAAGTCTCACTCTGTCACCCAGGCTGGAGTGCAATGGCACGATCTTGGCTCACTGCAACCTCCACTTCCCAGGTTTAAGCAATTCTCCTGCCGCAGCTTCTTGAATAGCCGGAACTACAGGCATCTGCCACCACCCCTGGCTAATTTTTGTATTTTTAGTAGAGACGAGGTTTCACCATGTTGGCCAGGCTGGTCTCGAACTCCTGACCTCATGTGATCTGCCCACCTCGGCAAAAGTGCTGGGATTATAGGCATGGGCCACTGCATCTGGCCAGTAGACATGTAATACTATGCAGTGATTATGTACATCTATGTTTGTTGATATAGATTTTCATAATAAGTGAAGAAAGCAGGTTATAAAACTCCATACAAAGATGCCATTTAAGTCAGACCACATATGTATGTTTAGGATTCATACAAAAGAATGAAAAGATAGGCAAATATTCATCAAAAGAGAGGGGATTAATTAAATTTCAAGCTTTTACTTCATGCTTTTCTTCAGCCTGTCGTATTACTTTTGTAATTAGAAAAAGGCTACTTCGATATGATTTAGAAACTGTAAAAAATACTACATGGATAGAAAATTCCTGGAAGGAGACTGGGATTAAAGTACACGTCTGTACTTTAAAAAAAAAAAAAAAAGATCAGGTTTTCCCTTTTAAGGTAGTCAATCCTGTAATTCCAGCACTTTGGGAGGCTGAGGCCAGGAGTTCAAGACAAGCGTGGCCAACATGGCGAAACCCTGTCTCTACTAAAAATACAAAAATTAGCTGGGTGTGGTGGCATATACCTGTGTTCTCAGCTACTGAGGAGGGTGAGGCAGGAGAATCACTTGAACCTGGGAGGAGGAGGTTGCAGTGAGCCAAGATCGCGCCTCTGCACTCTAGCCTGGGAGACAGAGAGAGACTCAATCTCAAAATAAAAAGAAATAAAGAAAAGAAAAGAAAAAAGATTATATGCACAGGATTCAACAGTAATAGCTCAAAACATAACTGACCTAGATTCTTTCAAATAGCAAGATCAGATTAATAATATTATAGCTGGATTTTATATTTTTCTCTTAAAATTATTTGCCTGCTCAGTTAAAGAAAGAATACATACCCAAAGAAAGCAAGACATAATGACTGTATTTTATATACAGTTTTAAATCCCTATCATTTATTTAAAATCTAGATGTAGCTTTGATCTATTGAATTAAACTGCATACCATTAAATAGGGTGTAATTCTTCAGTCAATAAATCTAACGGTGCAGGTCAGTGCCAGGCACTAGCAAGTTGTAGGAGGACGTTTGGTAGATAATTCCTTCCTGTACATTTTTGTTCTAAAGAATGGTACCAACACAGCATTGGAAACTGAAGAAAAAAGCAAATATGGCATTCAAATGCTTTACAGAGGAGTACTTCCTAGTACTTTACAGAATTTTCCATTTGATTTTATGTTCAAACACATTAATTTCATGGTGTCTTACTTTCAGCAGGTTTCAGTCCTTGAGGAGCGCTCACTAGGATGGTAATTGTTTGATCGATAGATTAAGTGAGTTGGAAGACCCTCCAAGTGAAAATTTAAAATTACTGCAGTTTTGGCCTGATGCTGATGTTAACCAGCAAGAACAGAATCTGAAACCAGATGAGCTGTTAGTACTGCTTTCATCTGTTTTACAGCCACAGTGACAGCAGTTCCCTGGCTTCTGGAAGGAGTGTTTGTCTATCCAAAAAATGTACTAACAGATATGTAAAGTAAGTTGCATCACCAGCTTTGATTTTTTTAAATCGAGATATTATATACCATATGCTGAATTTTACCTCAATTCAATGGTTTTCGGTACATTCACAAGGTTGTGCAACCATCACTGCTATCTAATTCCAGACCATTTTCATTGCCCCAAAAGTAACTCCATACCCATTAGCAGTTAGTACCCATTTTCTTCTCCCCTCAACTCCTGGCCACCATCTACTTTCTGTCCCTAGGGATATCTTATTCTGGACATTGCATACTAATGGAATCATACGTGTGATCTTTTGTGGCTGGCTCCTTTCATTTCATTTTCACATAATGTTTTCAAGGTTCATCCATGTTGTGGCATGTGTCACTAACCCATTCCGCTTTATGGCTAAATTATATTCCATCATATGGGTATACTAGATTTGATTCATCCATTCATCCATTGATGGGCACTTTTTGGCCATTATGAACATTCATGCACTAGTTTTTGTGTAGATGTGTGCCTAGAAGTGGAATTACTGGTCATGTGATAACTCTGTTTAACCTTCTGAGGCACTGCCAGACTGAGCCAGCGTGCATAGTTCACACATTCCCACCAGTATGTATGAAAGTTTCAATTTATCCATTCTTGTCAAGGCTTATTATTCTCCACCTGTTTATAGCCATCTTAGTGTGTGTGAAATGGTATCTCATGGTTTTGATTTGCATTTTCCTAATGACTAATGATGTTGAGATCTTTTCATGTGCTTTTGGACATTTGCATATCTTCTTTGGAAAAATGTTTATTCAAATCCTTTGACCATTTTTTCTTTGAATTTTTTTTCTTTTTGAGTTGTAAGAATTCTTTCTGTATTCTAAATACTAGACCCTTATCGGATATATAATTTGGAACAATTTTTCCCATTCTGTGAGTTGTCTTTTCACTTTCTTGATAGTGTCCTTTAGGCACACGTTTTTAATTTTAATGAAATACAATTTGTCTATTTTTTCCTTGGTTGCTTGTGCTTTTAGTGTTATATCAAATAATCAAATGCTTAGTCCAATGTCATAAAGGTTTACACCTACATTTTCTTCTAAGAGTTTATTTTCATTCTTACTTTTAGGTCTGTCATCCATTTACAGCAAATTTTGCCTATGGTATGAAATAGGAGTTCAATTTGACATTGAATATTGGCATCTTAGCAATATTTTCTCCCAATCTGTGAACACGAAATTTCTTTATATTTATTCAAATTATCTTTGGTTTTTAATGATGTTAAATCCAAGTATTCTTTTTGATGTGTTGTAAATGGAATTTTTTGTGTTGTTCATTGCTAATGTATAAAAACCAATGATGTTTGTATATTAATCTTGTATCCTGCAACCTCACTGAACTAGTTTATTAGCTCTAGTAATATTTTGGTGTGAATCCCTTAATATTTTCTACATACAAGATCATGTCATCTGCAAATTGTTTTACTTCTTCCTTTCCAATCTGGATGCTTTTTATTTCATCTTGCCTACTGCTTTGGCTAGAACCTCCAGTACAAGACTGAATAGAAGTGATGAGACAGAACATCCTTGTCTTATTCGTGATCTCCGGCGGGGGAAGGCTTACGTATTTTGCATCAACATATCAGCTATGGCTTTTTCATAGATGTCCTTTCTCAGGATGAAAAAGTCAATTTTTGGCTTTTTGAATGTTTTCATCTAAGAGTTTTGGATTTTGCCAAATGTTAAATGCTTTTTCTATAGGCATTGAGATGATCATGTTGTTTTTGTCCTTTATTCTAATAATACGGTGTACTACATTGATTTCTGTATGTTGAATTTTGCATTCCTAAGATAAATCTCACTTGCTTATGGTGTATATTCCTTTCTATATGTTGCTGGATTTAGTTTCATTCGTATTTTGTTGAGGATTTTTGCATCTATATTGAGGGCTATTGGCCTGTAGTTGTTTTCTTTGCCTGATTTCTAATGTGGGTGATACTGAATTGGGAAGGGTATCCTCCTTTTCTGTTTTTTGGAGTCTGTGAATAATTGGTGGTATTCTGTAAATGTTTGATAGAATTCACCAGTGAAGACATCTGCTCCTGGACTTTTCCCTGTGGGAAGTTTGTTGTTTTTAAGAGATGGAAGTCTCACTCTCACCTAGGCTGGAGTGCAGTGGTGTGACACTAGCTCACTACAGCCTTGAACTTGTGGGCTTAAGGGATACTTCCACCTCAGCCTCCCAAGTAGCTAGGACTACAGGTGTGCACCACCACACCTATTTTTTTTAATTTATATATTTTTTAGAGACAAGGTCTTACTATGTTGCCCAGGCTGGTCTTAAACTTCTGGCCTAAAGCCATCCTCCTGCTTCAGGCTCCCAAGTAGCTGGCATTACAGGTGTAAGCCACTATGCCTGGCTGTGGGAAGTTTTTTGATTACTCATTAATTTAATCTCGTTTGGATCTATTTAAAGTTTTTATTTCTTCTTCAGTTTTGATAGTATATGTCTTTCTAGAAATTTGTCCATGTCATCTAAGTTCCCTAATTTGTTTCATATGAACTCTTATTTTTATTTCCATAAGATTGGTAGTAATCTTTCATTCCTGACTTTGATAATCTGTCTTCTCTATTTTTTTTTCTAGGCTGGCTAAGGGTGTGTCAACTTTATTGACTTTTTCTAAGAATCAGCTTTTGTTTCGATTTTCTGTTTTTCTTTCTATCCTCTATTTCATTTATTTTGATTCTAATCCATATTATTTCTTTGTTCTACTTGCTTTAGGTTTAGTTTGCTATTTTTTTCTAGTTTCTGAAGGTTTAAAGCTAGGTTATTGATTTGAAGCTTTTAACGGAGACATTTGTATGTATATGTATATTACATGGTCCTTTAAGTAATGGTCTAGCTGCATCTCATAAGTTCTGGTATGTTCTGTTATTTTCATTACTCTCTTAAGGGACTTTGTAATTTCCCTTGTGATTCTTTTCTTTGACCCATTGGTTAAAAGAGAGTACTGTTTAATTTCCACATTTTTTTAGGTTTCCCAAATTTTCTTCCAATTTTTAATTTCATCCCATTGTGGTCAGAGAACATGTTTTGTATAATTTCAACTATTAAAATTATGCCTTCTTGATGGATTGTCCCTTTTATTATGTAATGTCTTTGTCTCTACTAACAATTTTTATCTTAAGGTCTGTTTTGTCTGATGTTATATCCACTCAAGCTTTTTTCTTACAGTTTACATGTGTTTTTTTCATCCTTTTACTTTCAGCCTACTTGTGTCATTGAATTTAAAGCAGCATATAGTTGGACCATGATTTTTATCCATTCTACCATCTTTGCCTTTTTGAGTGTTTAATCCATTTATGCTTAATGCCAATTATTGATAAGGCAGGGTTTAGTCTGCCATTTTGCTAATTTTTTTCTTTTTTTTCTTTTTAATAGAGACAAGGCCTCATTACGTTGTCCATGCTGGCCTTGAACTCCCAGGCTCAAACAATCCTCCTGCTTCAGCCTCCCAAAGTTCTGGGATTATAGGCATGAGCCACTGTGACCAGCCTTGTTGTTTTCTGTCTTTTGTCTTTTTTGTTCCTTTATTCCTCTGTTACTTCCATGTCTTCTTTTGTTAGCAGCTATTTTCTAGTGTACCATTTTCTTTGTTGTAGCTTTTACTATATATTCTCTAGCTATGTTCTTAGTGTTTTCCCTGAGGATTATAACATTTCAATTTATAACAACCTAGTTTGGAATAATGCGAACTTAACAGTATAGAAAAATTTTCTTCCTCTGTCTCTTCCCTCCTCCTTCCTTTATAATGTTGTCATACAAATTGTTTTTTCACTATGTGCCCAGATTTTTAATTATTGTTTTATGCAGTTGCCTCAAATTAGATAGGAGGAAAAAAGTTACCAAAAATGCATTCGTACTGCCTTTTATATTTACCAATACAGCTACCTTTACCAGTGCTATTTCTTCATGTGCATTTGAGTTACTATTATCTTTTCATTTCAGCCTTTAAGTTCTCTGTTTTTCTTGTAGAGCACCCTTGCTAATAAATTCTGTTTTTGTTTATCTAGGCATGTCCTAATCATTTCTGAAGGATAGTTTTGCTGGAAACAGAATGCTTATTTGATAGTCATTCACTTTCAGCACTTGGAATATGTCATCCCACTGTTTTCTACACTCCATAGTTTCTGATGAAGATCCCTAGTATATGAGTCACTTCTCTCTTTGCTTCTAAGATTCTTTGGTACACAGTGTGATTTTGTATCCAGGCATGGATCTCTTGAGTTTATACTACTTAAGGTTCATTGAGCTTCTGTGGTATGTAAATCAATTCTTTCCATCAAATTTGTCTTTGGCCATTTTTTTTTTTCAAATATTCTACCTCTTTCTCTCCTCTCTTCTGGGACTCCAATTATGCATATATTGGTATGCATGATGGTGTGCCACAGGTCTCTGAGGCTCTGTTCATTTTTCTTTATTCTTTTTTCTGTTTCTCAGACTAGACAGAGTTCCTCTCATGAATTTTTTATTTCAGTTATTGTATTTTCAACTTCATGAT
This sequence comes from Symphalangus syndactylus, assembly GCF_028878055.3. Taxonomy (NCBI): domain Eukaryota; kingdom Metazoa; phylum Chordata; class Mammalia; order Primates; family Hylobatidae; genus Symphalangus; species Symphalangus syndactylus. Next base: position 7,088,331 of record NC_072427.2, read on the forward strand.
TTATATTTGGTTCTTTTAAAAATAATTTTTCATTTTCCATTTAGTGAGACATTTTCATACTTTTAGTTCTTTACACATAATTTTTCTTTAGTTCTCTGAACCTATTTAAAATAGCCAATTTAAAGTCTTCATCTAAAAATCCAATGTCTAGACTTCCTCAGGTGCAGTTTCTATTTTTTATTCCTCCCATGTACAGAACATACTTTCTTCTTTATGTGTCTCAATTTTTCTGTGGAAAACTGGACATTTCAAAGAACAACATGGCAACTCTGGAAATCATACTGAGAGGTGACAGCGTGCTGGCAGTCCTCGCAGCCCTTGCTCACTCTCTGTGCCTCCTCTGCCTGGGCTCCCACTTTGGCAGCACTTGAGGAGCCCTTCAGCCCACCGCTGCACTGTGGGAGCCCCTTTCTGGGCTGGCCAAGGCCGGAGCCAGCTCCCTCAGCTTGCAGGGAGGTGTGGAGAGGTGCAAGTGGGAACCGGGGCTGTGCGCGGCACTTGCGGGCCAGCTGGAGTTCTGGGTGGGCTGGGCTTGGTGGGCCCTGCACTCGGAGCAGCCGGCTGGCCCTGCTGGCCCCAAGCAATCAGGGGCTTAGCACCCGGGCCAGCAGCTGCGGAGGGTGTACTGGATCCCCCAGCAGTGCCAGCCCACCGGCGCTGTGCTTGATTTCTCACCGGGCCTTAGCTGCCTTCCCACGGGGCAGGGCTTGGGACCTGCAGCCCAACATGCATGAGCCTCCTTTCCCCGGCCATGGGCTCCTGTGCGGCCCGAGCCTTACCGACGAGTGCTGCCCCCAGCTCCACAGTGTCCAGTCCCATCGACCACCCAAGGGCTGAGGAGTGCGGGCGCATGGTGCAGGACTGGCAGGCAGCTCCACCTGCAGCCCCGGTGTGGGATCCACTGGGTGAAGCCAGCTGGGCTCCTGAGTCTGGTGGGGACTTGGAGAACCTTTATGTCCAGCTCAGGGATTGTAAATACACCAATTGGCACTCTGTATCTAGCTCAAGGTTTGTAAACACACCAATCAGCACCCTATGTGTAGCTCAGGGTTTGTGAATGCACCAGTCGACACTCTGTATCTAGCTACTCTGGTGAGGCCTTGGAGAACCTTGTGTCCACACTCTGTATCCAGCTAATCTGGTGGGGACGTGGAGAAACTTTGTGTCTAGCTCAGGGATTGTAAACGCACCAATCAGTGCCCTGTCAAAACAGACCACTCGGCTCTACCAATCAGTAGGATGTGGGTGGGGCCAGATAAGAGAATAAAAGCAGGCTGCTCAAGCCAGCAGTGGCAACCTGCTCGGGTCCCCTTCCACACTGTGGAAGCTTTGTTCTTTTGCTCTTTGCAATAAATCTTGCTACTGCTCACTCTTTGGGTCCACACTGCTTTTATGAGCTGTAACACTCACCGCAAATGTCTGCAGCTTCACTCCTGAAGCCGGTGAGACCACGAGCCCACCGGGAGGAACGAACAACTCCAGACACGCCGCCTTAAGAGCTGTAACACTCACTGCGAAGGTCTACCACTTCACTCCTGAGCCAGCGAGACCATGAACCCACCAGAAGGAAGAAACTCCGAGCACATCTGAACATCAGAAGGAACAAACTCCAGACGTGCCACCTTAAGGGCTGTAACACTCACCGCGAGGGTCTGTGGCTTCATTCTTGAAGTCAGTGAGACCAAGAACCCACCAATTCTGGACGCAATACCTACCTTTTTATCTCCTTGCTAAGGGTTTGATGTACTTGCTGGGTTTTTGGCTTGTTTAGTGACTATTCTGAACTAATTCAGTAAAGTCTATATTCTTTATAATGCATGGATACTGAAGTCACTGCTAGGGTCGTTTAGTGGTCAGCTAATGATTGGACAGAAATCTCCCTAAATGCCACTAAGGGAGTTTTCTTACTGTGCTATGTCTCCAAGTCTGTGCTAAGGGCTCTGGGTGCATGTTGGAGCACCCCTTCAACACTTAGCCAGGAAGATGACAGGCAGGAAGCTGCCTTTGGCCTCACTTTCTGCTTGTGTGTCAAGGTCAACCTACGGTGACAGCTCAAGGCGTTCTTAAGTCTTTCCTGAGCAGGAGTATAACCCGTGGCATATGCAAAGCTCTACACATACACATGACCATCTAAATTCCCAAGAATACCAGAGCTTTTCAAGGTCCCTATGGACATCTCATTCCCAAGCTTTTCCGTTTTTGGTTAGCCTATTGTCTGCTCCAAGGGTTAGCCACCACTTGAGGCAACCACAAAATTAATTAATTGCCTCTGAGTCTTTCTTGACTAATGTCCCTGGGAAAAAGGTTTTTCACACTGGCAAGCTCCAATCCGGTAAAATAAAGACAATCTTGCAAATGAGGTCTTCCAGGGACCTGCCTGACAGGTCAAATGACAATTCTCTGGGAATGAGGCTTTAAAGGAGTTCTAACCCCATTCTGCCCCCTCTAGTGGCTTCCAGGCTGCTACTTCTCACCTTCATTGTATACTGTTGGTTTTCAAGGATACAACAGAGATGGAAGGGGGAGATAGGAATAGGGCAAGTTAAAACACCACAAAGCTCGTTGTTCATACCGAGATTCAGCCATTTCTCTTGAATAAATACTCCACAATTGACATTCTGAGCATTCACATGGTTCAAGCTCAATTATTCTATAAACTGCAGTAACTGAGAGAGGCAACCAAACTGGATAAAGTATGAGTTTTTAGCCACACTCCAAATGAATGTTGCCATAATTTTTCAGAGGCCTGGATAATCCTTTCATTATGTATCTATTTTTAAAATCTTGGATCATTAAGACTCAAAAATCATGAGAAACAAAACCTGATATTCTTTAACACAGGTAGCAAGGATAATCCACACTTGTTGAGTAGAAAAAAACCTGGCTTACCCTTGAAAGTCTCTTAATTACATATAGAAATAATCTCCGAATGCTACACCTTCTGCCCAGTCACCACACTCGCTGCCAGTACCTTCTGTCTCCAAAGTACAAGGGGACCACACATACAGTCATGCTTCAAAGGCTTTGAAGCAAGCTCTTTTCCTGACCGAGAATGTCAGTCACTTGGTTATGATCAATCCCTTTCCTAGAGACACCGGCATCACTTTCAGATCTATTAGCTGGTGACACAAGGAGGTAGTTCCTCACTGTAGGCACAGTGAGACTTGAATGATTTTTTTTTTTTTTTTGAAATGGAGTCTCACTGTGTTGCCCAGGCTGGAGTGTAATGGTGTGATCTCAGCTCACTGCAACCTCTGCCTGCTGGATTCAAGCAATTCTCCTGCCTCAGCCTCCCGAGTAGCTGGGACTACAGGTGCGCACCACCATGCCTGGCTAATTTTTTGTATTTTTAGTAGAGATGGGGTTTCACCATGCTGGCCAGGCTGGTCTCAAACTCCTGACCTCAGGTGATCTGCCCTCCTCGGCCTCCCAAAGTGCTGGGATTATAGGCCTGAGCCACTGCCGAGACTTGATTTTTAGACAGACATAGAGCTAGTTTCAAAAACACAAACTTTATAAAAACCCCCTTTGTTTGAAGAAAAGGCAAGATATTCACTGAGTTTCTGGGAAAATGTAGGAGAACCTCATTAGGAGCAAGCAGGAGTGAATGAAAACCACAAAAATGAAGGCATAATAAAACGGGCAGGGTAATGTAAGGATCCATTTAAAGAAGAGTCTTAAAGAGAGTGTGTTTATGAGTCTGTGAAATGAATTTACATCTCAATTTTTAATTATATCAGGTTGCATTAGTGTTGGTCCAGTCAGAAATCCATGTTCATAAATCATCTTAATAAAAATGTTTTTTATTTATGCTGAGGCAATGTATTGTATTTAAGTACTTTATAGCAAAGATTAGAATTTCTGATTTTTCATTCAGGAAAGGGAAACAACTTTACTACTAATAATTTTAAAAACTGGCTTTGAAAGTCCCCAGAGACTACAAAATAGTTATATGTTTTAGAGAAAATTATATGCAGAGCCTCTTAAGCCAACTGGTATTGAAGCCTTTTTTTTCCCCAGACTGTAAAGATTTTAATTCGTAATGCTCAACATAAAACAGAAGTGAGATGTACATTACACTAGTCAGACAAGCTGCAGTGTGAAAGGTCTTAGTGATGCACGGTGACCAAAAGATGTTTAATGTACACCTCACTTTTCCAGAAGAGAAGGGCCAGGTAACAAAGAAGTTCATCACTCTTATCCGTTAGCCAGAGTGGATCCTCCACCCAGGCCAGGGTTCTTTTGAATAGGGATCATTTAATTATTATGTATTTTAAGAGTGTGCTCAAAACATATATTAACTGAAGATGCAGCATTTCATCCACACAATGTTATGTAATTAAGGTTTTTGGTGTGGTAACAATTGGACATACTGAAGAACACTGATAGGATAATCCACTAAAATGGGCCCCCTTTGCACTACATCATAGGAAGGCCTATGCTCATGAGGCTATCCTGGACTTTAAAATTTATCACTAACCACACAAGAGTTCACTGAAGTAAACTTACCTCAACAGAGATGATACTTTCCACGTAGCTCACTTTTTTTGCATTACTATTATTGTGTGAAATACTTTTCTACCTAGCGTAACTGTTGCTCAAGAAAACAACATATATAATAACTTCAGATTTGCTTTTCGGCAAAGCTTTGGACACAATTCAAATATACAGCATGTAGGCAAATTTTCTCCAGTTGATAACACTCCTTTATAGTATCAAAAGATTAAGAATGACATCGATAAATCAAGCATAAAATTTCCATAATGAACAGCACCAGGGAAACCATTTAAGTTCCACTTCTCATCAATTAAGTTCAGGTGCTGTACCCAAGGATTAAGTTTGAGACTGCCCAAAGGTTGTCTGCCCAGCCCACTGCTGTTGTTTAACACACCGTAGTTCATAATAGGTAGAGAAAGAATGCTTGGATTGTAAGCATCTTCATAAAATTTCAAACAAGGTAAAACTAATGTATTACCTTATCACAATGAGAATCCTGAATACCAAGTTAGCATATTTCATAGCTCCATTCCATGACATATGATTGTAGAGGATGAAATAGAAAAATGTAGCAAGACATTTACTGTCACTTAAATGATAGGTAGCAGTCACTTAGGCCTGAAGCACAATTGTGAAGTTTCATGCCACATTTTCACTGGCTAACTTATATACATGTAGAGGTTATGTTAAAACTTCAATTATTCCAAAGGATGAAAGTGTTACATTTTGATACAGATCTTCAGTTCCTATTTTACTATAAGCCTTTGAAATGTTAAGGCTGAATAGACCAAGTTATGAAAAGGGACAAGAGGAAGTAAGAACAGTGCAGATACAGTGGGAACACATGGTAACTTTCTGCCTTCTCCATTCTACGTGGATGGTGTGCTTTCCGGGCAGCAGGTGGTGTGACTGTAAAAAGATCACACATTTGTCAGTAACTATGTAGGATTTTTTGGCACTGTTTGAGCGTAGCATTATAAAGTCAGGGCAGCTAATAAAAATTCCATCAACCAAATTTTTGGTAAGTCTGAAATTTTAGGAAAATAATTTTTCTACCAAGCAAATCCTTGGTTCTCCATTCAGCCCTGCCTTTTAGAAAACTTACATCATTAAAAAACATTTTAAAAAAAGAATCACTTCACAGCAACCAGATGAACATCTGGCAGCAAAGCAACATTAAAATGCCATCCTTTGAAAGGAAGAGCAAATACGTGACTCCTTCATGAAGAGCAGTTCTTTCTGGCAGGGTGGAGGCTCACAGACTTTCTGTTTATGGACTTTTGCAGAAGTCGAAGGCTGAATTTGGACCTGCTTTTCCTGTATTTTCTCAGTTGCATCTGGGCAGTATGCTAAGTATACAAGAAATGAGGGTCAACATGAAGACAATATCATGCATCAGGTGACTAGGTAAATGTGCACAGGCTGTACTTTGAATCATCCTGTTAAAAACTAGTAGTGGAAGTAGGTGAAGCCTGTCTTTCACATGTGACAAAAATATTTCAAAGTCAGTATAAATTGAATCATAAACCCATCAAAAAGGAACACTGAAGTCTTATTTCAATGTGTGTTTTCTTCCCCTTTCTCGTTGTATGGAAACTGTTTATATTGAGAAAGAAAAAAAATCAGATCTTGTAAAGCTTCAAATATTCCTCAAATTCTTCTCATATAAAAAAAATCTTATCAGGAAATTCAAAAACTTCAAAAATCATTTTTCTGCAAACACTTTTAAAAAACAAGAAGTATATTTCATTACAACCTACATTTTTGTTTTTAAAATCCCTCACAAAAGTCTGTTGCTACATTGTAAAACATATAAACAAGGCTGGAACTTTCCAGAGGGTGTGTGCTCTGGGATCCTCACTGAGCCTCCATGGGAGCCTCACTTTGCCGCCAACTCAGGCACCCCACCCTGCTACTCAAGACCATTGAGGCCATGGGGTTTGCTGAAACTCCTCAAAAACTGCCAAGTTTCCACTGGAGACACTGTGGAGAATGTGGCCTCGGGGAAATAACTCTCTGGGGAGAGCAAGGGAGAGGAGAGGAAGCATCACTGAAGGTATGTGTGTTCAAAAGGGAATCTGGCTAGACTATCAAATCACTGTTCTCCAGGGACCTGAAACTTGCTTTAAATTAGATTTGGGGAGGCCCATCAATCTAAACAGTTTGTGTAAAAGACACACTCACATAAAAAGGAAAAACACAGAAGACAAACGGGTCCTTAATGTGGGGGAGGATATATTCCAACTTGGGGGAAGGGTGAAGGCATTTCAGCTCTGAAGCTCAATCATGACATTTCCAGAGAGTTCTGCAGTGCCCCCGCATTGGACAGGATAGGATGGAAGAGTGTGCTGGACTGGCTGGATTCCCCAGTGTCAAGCTGGCAGCGCTCCTGAGGTTCTTGAGTGTTTATCAACTCAGCAGGTCAAAAGTCTGCAGACACTGGTTGGAGCAGCAGTAAGCCACAAAACTAACAGTTGTCTTCCTGGAAGGGGAAAAAGGGAGAGAAGAACGCTGTGAGTTCAAGATTAAAGTCTCTGATTCTTTCTGTTGGAAACTTTTTTTCTTTGTTAAAATGGAGGATTAGCCATTGTCAACAAACTGCATAATAGAAATTTAAATTTCCTTTTCAAACTGAACACTGGAATCAGGTGAAGTATGTACATGTGAATGTTCATTTTAATAGCAGCGTTCAGAAGATATACTATCCCTAAAGTAGAAACTAAGAAGAAAAAAACCTTTTCCACGTTATGTTTCGAATTCTGCTTACTAGAACCAACAGTGCAATCACAGAATCGAAGTCCATTATAAAAATCACGTAACAGAAAATGTCACCAATTTAGCCAGAACACATATATACCACAGAGCTTAAACAACATAATTTTAAGGAATTTATCATAGATTGCTCATAGAGGTCATTTCAGAATCTGAATAATACAGTTCAAAGGTCTTCCCACATATCAGAGGTTTGGGCACCTTTGTGCAGTGAGTCACGAGCCCCAGGAGCCTCCGACCCACTCTGGACGGCTCCAGCTATTAGATGCCTTGTTTTCCTGCCAGAAGTGCTATCCTCTGGTAGAAGGAGAAGAGTCTCTTGTTGTTTCCACAAGACCCCCTGTGCTGATTGTTTTCTATTTCCTCACCCCCAACACAGTCCACCTTTCTCTGTGGCCCAGGAAGGGGACCTCTGTAGACTTTACCAGCAAAGCTGCCTCAACTCCGGCTTCTGGTTAGGCCAGTGAGAGGCACCAGCAGGAGGCACCAGCAGGGGGCTGAAGGGCAGGAAGAAGGAAGGTTGAGTATTTCCACCCCACTCCCTCTCTAACCCTGGGACTGGAGCTCCTATCAGGCAGGCCCCCTTTGCCACCTCTGGTTCTCACCAGGCTCCAGAGCTCCCTTTGCCCTTCAGGCCCAAGGATTAAGCATGGTAAGGGCTTCCTACTGCTGTGAGTCCCTGCGTGCTCAATATCCTTCTGGGTGCTCTGCACCCTGCCCAAACTTCAGCCAATTGTCCTTCTTCATTAATTTCTCTTCAAAGTCTCAGCCAAATGTGCATTTTGTTTTCCAGCCCTGATGAATACAGTATGTGTTATGAGAAGTGGCCCAATGAAGCAGCTCATCCAAGTGAGATTCTGAGGTTGGGCTGGCGAGTACATGAATGGCTTTCTTATTAGAGAGAAGTGGGACCCTGCTAATCTGTAGTATGTGGTGGCATCACGGTTACTCAAATATCACTGGAACAGAAGGTAATAGGAGGGCAAGGCATTGGGAAAGCAAGTGGCTGTGGCACTTGATTGCTATGGCATCATGGTGATTCCAAGTTTGTGGGGTGAGATGGCTTCTTTTGATTGTGCTGAAGAGACTCCGAAAAGAAAACGATAAGCTTAGTGCCTTGAGATCTCAACTCAAGGCATGGGCAGAGAATCAGAAAGTTTTTATGGTGGCCTTAAATGAATCCTTATTTTATGAAGCTGCAAGGGACATGGCTGAGGCTAAATGTAGAGGTTTCAGGAGTACATGCCAGATAAAGATATATTTATGCTAAGTCTCTTATGCTAAGGTAAAAGGTGCTGTGGGGAAAGAGTGGGAACTTGAAACTTGATATGGGAGCCTGTAGACAGGCACAGATCTAAGAGCCTTCACTCTCTAGCATCTCTAAACATTTCTGCATATCAGAAACAGACCTTTCCACCTTCCACGAAAACTACCATTCCCTTGCGTAAAAATGTTTCAATGGCTTCCCCTGGGGTGGTTACCTAAAAACTTTTCAGGACCCACCACCATCAATACTCATCGCCTCTAGGGCCAAAAAAGGTAAAATCCTAGCATGATCCAGAGATCACTGCAAGGTCTACTCCTGGAGGAAATCACGTACACGCTGACGGAGTTGCAGGATCTTGTCAAATTATATTAGCAGGAACCTGGAGGGCACACATGGAAATGGATTCTAAGTACATTAGCCAGCAAGAATGAATGTAAGATTGGATCAGGCCAACAGGGGTACTTCACCTATACCTCAGAATATGATACATTAAGCACCTGGGAATGGTTAACAAAAGGCTTGACTCATTGGAGGCCAACAGCTGATGAGATAGCTATGCTAGACTCCCCTTGCAGATTCTAGACAGAGGGTAAATGGGAATGCAGAGAGGACCCAAGGTGGCGGACCCTGCTCAGCCACCTCCTGAAAATCTCCAGGAGGGCCAAGAAGTCTTTTTCTTCCCTAAGGCTAAATGTATTTGCAAGGGGGAATACAAACTGGAAGTAGCAAGCACCCTTGATGCCTTAATAGATACATGATTATCAGAGATGAGAGAGAAAAATCCTGCAAGAGTTCACATGCCTACTACATCAGTTGCAGTTTCAAATGGAAAAGAAGAGTTGTATCCAGAACTGCCCACTACAGAGAAACAGATACACACTCAGTGGATCCCTCTGGATTTTGGGGGAAAATATATTTTGGTGGAACTTCTGGTCCTGCCAAGATGGGGTAGGCCCCATTCTTCTCAGGTCTTCCCCCCTACACCTGAAATACTCTGGACAAAATACAACAAATAAGCACAGGCAAGCTCTGAAAGGGAAAATGAAGGCAGACAGCCTAGGGACAGTGGGACTTGAGGAACAACGCAGTGCTGGCAAGTTCCCTGGGTACGTTATTGCCCTCTATATCTTAAATAGGATGCTGTAGAAGCCTCCAATCCAGAACCAGTAACAGGCACAGATGCAATTGGCTCCAAGTAAACCCCAAGCCCCCACGCCAAAGGCCAGGGACAGGAAAATCTACAGAGACAGAAAGTAGATAAGCCTAGGGCTAGGTATGATGGGGACAGAGGGACAGGGGCAAGAGCTAAATGTTTAGGGTTTCCGTATGGGTGAGAAAATGTTCTGAAATGGATTAGGGTGAGGGTTGCGCATATTGCTGAATGTACTAAGAAACACTGAGTTGTATACTTTAAATGGGTGAAATTGTATGATATGTGAATTATCTCAATAAAGCTATTAAGAAATAAGAGAGATGAAAGGAGAAATAGATAAATCCATTAATAGAATTGGGGACTTCAATACCTTACTCTCAGCAACTTATATACTAGATAGAAAATTAGTATAAGTACAGAAAAACTGAACAACACAATAAATTAAAAATCTGACATACAGAACACTATCCAACAGCAGCAGAATCTATGTTTTTTTTTCATATGCCCATAGACCATATACCAAGTCACAGCTGAGATTTGCCCATCTGGACAGAACTGCTAGAGCCATAAACTGGTAGGAACACTTAAATGAGAATGTTTACAAAATCTGGGCATAAAACCACACCTTAAAAAATTTAAAAGATATCATACAAATTATGTTCTCAAACTACAATGGAATTAAACTAGAAATCAATAAAAGATAGCTGGAAAATTCCTAAATATTTGGAAATTAAACAACTTAATTCTAAATATCTAGCTGAAAGAAGAAATCTGAAGAGAAATAAAATAAATTTTTGGTGGTTCCAAGATGGCCAAATAGGAACAGCTCCAGTCTACAGCTCCCAGCATGAGAGCCACAGAAGATGGGTGATTTCTGCATTTCCAACTGAGCAAACGGCACACCAGGAGATTATATCCTGTTCCTGACTGGCAGGGTCCCACGCCCATGGAGCCTCGCTCATTGCTAGCACAGCAGTCTGAGATCGATCCGCAAGGTGGCAGCAAGGCTGGGGGAGGGGTGCCCGCCATTGCTGAGGCTTGAGTAGGTAAACAAAGCAGCCAGGAAGCTTGAACTGGGTGGAGCCCACCACAGCTCAAGGAGGCCTGCCTGCCTCTGTAGACTCCACCTCTGGGGGCAGGGCATAGCTGAACAAAAGGCAGCAGAAACCTCTGCAGACTTAAATGTCCCTGTCTGACAGCTTTGAAGTGAGTAGTGGTTCTCCCAGCATAGAGTTTGAGATCTGAGAACAGACAGACTGCCCCCTCAAGTGGGTCCCTGAGCCCTGAGTAGCCTAACTGGGAGGCACCCTCCAGTAGGGGCAGACTGACACCTCACACAGCTGGGTACCCCTCTGAGATGAAGCTTCCAGAGGAACAATCAGGCAGCAACACTTGCTGTTCAGCAATATTCGCTGTTCTGCAGCCTCTGCTGCTGATACCCAGGCAAACAGGGTCTGCAGTGGACCTCCAGCAAACTCCAACAGACCTGCAGCTGAGGATCCTGACTGTTAGAAGAAAACTAACAAACAGAAAGGACATCCACACCAAAATCCCATCTGTAAGTCACTATCATCAAAGACCAAAGGCAGATAAAACCACAAAGATGGGGAAAAAACAGAGCAGAAAAGCTGAAAACTCTAAAAATCAGAGTGCCTCTCCCTCTCCAAAGGAATGCAGCTCCTCGCCAGCAACAGAACAAAGCTAGATGGAGAATGACTTTGACGAGTTGAGAGAAGAAGGCTTCAGAAGATCAAACTTCTCCAAGCTAAAGGAGGAAGTTTGAACCGATCACAAAGAAGCTAAAAACCTTGAAAAAAGATTAGACAAATGGCTAACTAGAATAACCAATATAGAGAAGTCCTTAAACGACCTGATGGAGCTGAAAAACATGGCACGAGAACTACGTGACAAATGCACAAGCTTCAGTAGCTGATTTGATCAACTGGAAGAAAGGGTATCAGTGATTGAAGATCAAATGAATGAAATGAAGCGAGAAGAGAAGTTTAGAGAAAAAAGAGTAAAAAGAAATGAACAAAGCCTCCAAGAAATATGGGACTATGTGAAAAGACCAAATCTTCGTCTGACTGGTATACCTGAAAGTGATGGGGAGAATGGAACCAAGTTGGAAAACACTCTGCAGGATATTATCCAGGAGAACTTCCCCAATCTAGCAAGGCAGGCCAACATTCACATTCAGGAAATACAGAGAACACCACAAAGATACTCCTCGAGAAGAGCAACTCCAAGACACAAAATTGTCAGATTCACCAAAGTTGAAATGAAGGGAAAAATGTTAAGGGCAGCCAGAGAGAAAGGTCGGGTTACCCACAAAGGAAAGCCCATCAGACTAACAGCTGATCTCTCAGCAGAAACTCTACAAGTCAGAAGAGAGTGGGGACCACCATTCAACATTCTTAAAGAAAAGAATTTTCAACCCAGAATTTCATATCCAGCCAAATTAAGCTTCATAAGTGAAGGAGAAATAAAATCCTTTACAGACAAGCAAATGCTGAGAGATTTTGTCACCACCAACCCTGCCCTAAAAGACCTCCTGAAGGAAGCACTAAACATGGAAAGGAACAACTGATACCAGCCACTGCAAAAACATGGCAAATTGTAAACACCATCGACGCTAGGAAGAAACTGCCATTAACTAATGAGCAAAATAACCAGCGAACATCATAATGACAGGATCAAATTCACACATAACAGTATTAACCTTAAATGTAAATGGGCTAAATGCTCCAATTAAAAGACACAGACTGGCAAATTGGATAAAGAGTCAAGACCCATCAGTGTGCTTTCTTCAGGAAACACATCTCACGTGCAGAGACACATATAGGCTCAAAATAAAGGAATGGAGGAAGATCTACCAAGCAAATGGAAAACAAAAAAAGGCAGGGGTTGCAATCCTAGTCTCTGACAAAACAGACCTTAAACCAACAAAGATCAAAAGAGACAAAGAAGGCCACTACATAATGGTAAAGGGATCAATTCAACAAGAAGAGCTAACTATCCTAAACATATATGCACCCAAAACAGGAGCACCCAGATTCATAAAGCAAGTCCTTAGAGACCTAGAAAGAGTCTTAGACTCCCACACAATAATAATGGGAGACTTTAACACCCCACTGTCAAAATTAGACAGATCAACGAGACAGAAAGTTAACAAGGATATCCAGGAATTCAACTCAGCTCTGCACCAAGCAGATCTAATAGACATCTACAGGACTCTTCACCCCATCAACAGAATATACATTCTTCTCAGCACCACATCATACTTATTCAAAAATTGACCACATAGTTGGAAGTAGTAACGCATTCCTCAGCAAATGTAAAAGAACAGAAATTACAACAAACTGTTTGTCAGACCACAGTGCAATCAAACTAGAACTCAGGATTAAGAAACTCACTCAAAACTGCTCAACTACATGGAAACTGAACAACCTGCTCCTGAATGACTACTGGGTACTTAACGAAATGAAGGCAGAAATAAAGATGTTCTTTGAAACCAATGAGAACAAGGACACAACATACCAGAATCTCTGGGACACATTTAAAGCAATGTGTAGAGGGAAATTTATAGCACTAAATGCCCACAAGAGAAAACAGGAAAGATCTAAAATTGACACCCTAACATCACAATTAAAAGAATTAGAGAAGCAAGAGCAAACACATTCAAAGGCTAGCAGAAGGCAAGAAATAACTAAGATCAGAACAGAATTGAAGGAGATAGAGATATAAAAAACCCTTCAAACAATCAATCAATCCAGGAGCTGGTTTTTTGAAAAGACCAACAAAATTGATAGACTGCTAGCAAGACTAATAAAGAAGAAAAGGGAGAAGAATCAAATAGATGAAATAAAAAATGATAAAGGGGATATCACCACTGATCCCATAGAAATACAAACTACCATCAGAGAATACTATAATTAACACCTCTACGCAAATAAACTAGAAAATCTAGAAGAAATGGATAAATTCCTGGACACATACACCCTCCCAAGACTAAACCAGGAAGAAGTTCAATCCCTGAGTAGACCAATAATAAGCTCTGAAATTGAGGCAATAATTAATAGCCTACCAACCAAAAAAAGTCCAGGACCCGACGAATTCACAGCTGAATTCTACCAGAGGTACACGAAGGAGCTGGTACCATTCCTTCTGAAACTATTCCAATCAATAGAGAAAGGGAATCCTCCCTAACTCATTTTATGAGGCCAGCATCATCCGGATACCAAAGCCTGGCAAAGACACAACAAAAAAAGAGAATTTTAGACCAATATCCCTGAAGAACATTGATGTAAAAATCCTCAATAAAATACTGGCAAGCCGAATCCAGCAGCACATCAAAAAGCATATCCACCATGATCAAGTGGGCTTCATCCCTGGGATGCAAGGCTAGTTCAACATATGCAAATCAATAAACATAATCCAGCATATAAACAGAACCAAAGACAAAGGCCACATGATTATCTCAATAGATGCAGAAAAGGCCTTCAACAAAATTCAACAGCCCTTCATGCTAAAAACTCAATAAATTAGGTATTGATGGGACATATCTCAAAATAATAAGAGCTATCTATGACAAACCCACAGCCAATATCATACTGAATGGGCAAAAACTGGAAGCATTTCCTTTGAAAACTGGCACAAGACAGGGATGCCCTCTCTCACCACTCCTATTAAACGCAGTGTTGGAAGTTCTGCCCAGGGCAATCAGGCAGGAGAAATAAATAAAGGGTATTCAATTAGGAAAAGAGGAAGTCAAATTGTCCCTGTTTACAGATGACATGATTGTATATTTAGAAAACCCCATCATCTCAGCCCAAAATCTCTTGAAGCTGATAAGCAACTTCAGCAAAGTCTCAGGATACAAAATCAATGTGCAAAAATCACAAGCATTCTTATACACCAACAGCAAACAGAGAATCAAATCATGAGTGAACTCCCATTCACAATTGCTTCAAAGAGAATAAAATACCTAGGAATCCAACTTACAAGGGATGTGAAGGACCTCTTCAAGGAGAACTACAAACCACTGCTCAACAAAATAAAAGAGGACACAAACAAATGGAAGAACATTCCATGCTCATGGATAGGAAGAATCAATATTGTGAAAAAGACCATACTGCCCAAGGTAATTTATAGATTCAATGCCATCCCCATCAAGCTACCAATGACTTTCGTCACAGAATTGGAAAAAAAATACTTTAAAGTTCATATGGAACCAAAAAAGGTCCTGCATTGCCAAGACAACCCTAAGCCAAAAGAACAAAGCTGGAGGCATCACGCTACCTGACGTCAAACTATACTACAAGGCTATAGTAACCAAAACAGCACGGTACTGGTACCAAAACAGAGCTATAGACCAATGGAACAGAACAGAGCCCTCAGAAATAATACCACACATCTACAACCATCTGATCTTTGAAAAACCTGACAAAAACAAGAAATGGGAAAAGGATTCCCTATTTAATAAATGGTGCTGGGAAAACTGGCTAGCAATATGTAGAAAGCTGAAACTGGATCCCTTCCTTACACCTCATATAAAAATTAATTCAAGATGGATTAAAGACTTAAACATTAGGCCTAAAACCATAAAAAACCTAGAAGAAAACCTAGGCAATACCATTCAGGACATAGGCATGGGCAAAGACTTCATGTCTAAAACACCAAAAGCAATGTCAACAAAAGCCAAAATTGACAAATGGGATCTAATTAAACTAAAGAGCTTCTGCATAGCAAAAGAAACTACCATCAGAGTGAACAGGCAACCTACAGAATGGGAGAAAATTTTTGCAATCTACTCATCTGACAAAGGGCTAATATCCAGAATCTACAATGAACTCAAACAAATTTACAAAGAAGAAACAATCCCATCAAAAAGTGGGCAAAGGATATGAACAGACAATTCTCAAGAAAAGACATTTATGCAGCCAAGAGACACATGAAAAAATGCTCATCATCACTGGCCATCAGAGAAATGCAAATCAAAACCACAATGAGATACCATCTCACACCAGTAAGAATGGCGATCATTAAAAAGTCAGGAAACAACAGGTGCTGGAGAGGATGTGGAGAAATAGGAACACTTTTTACACTGTTGGTGGGACTGTAAACTTGTTCAACCATTGTGGAAGACAGTGTAGCGATTCCTCAAGGATCTAGAACTAGAAATACAATTTGACCCAGCCATCCCATTACTGGGTATATACCCAAAGGATTATAAATCAAGCTGCTATAAAGACACATGCACACGTATGTTTACTGTGGTACTATTCACAATAGCAAAGACTTGGAACCAACCCAAATGTCCATCAATGATAGACTGGATTAAGAAAATGTGGCACATATACACCATGGAATACTATGCAGCCATAAAAAAGGATGAGTTCATGTCCTTTGTAGGGACATGGATGAAGCTGGAAACCATCATTCTCAGCAAACTATCGCAAGGACAGAAAACCAAACACCACATGTCCTCACTCATAGGTGGGAATTGAACAATGAGAACACATGGACACAGGAAGGGGAACTTCACAATCTGGGGCCTGTTGTGGGTGGGGGGAAGGGGGAGGGATAGCATTAGGAGATATACCTAATGTAAATAATGAGTTAATGGGTGCAGCACACCAACATGGCACATGTATACATATGTAACAAACCTGCACGTTGTGCACATGTACCCTAGAACTTAAAGTATAAAACAAGTTTTTTTTCAACTAAGTGAAAATAAAATGCAAGTCATCAAAAAGTAATAGGATGCAGCCAAAGCAGTACCGAAAGGAAAACTTACAGTATTAAACACACATACTAGAAAAGAAAGTTCTAAAATCAATAACTCATATTTCTACCAGGAAACTACAGAATGAAGAACAATTTAAGTCTAAAGCAAGGAAAAATCATAGAGTATGTTCTTTGACTATAATAGAATCAAACTATTCTACAATAGTTTGATAACAAAAAGACAAGAGGAAAATCTTCAAACATATAGAAATTAAACACCACAGTTCTTTGACCCATGGATCAAATGACCACACTTCCATAGGTCAAAAAGGAAATCTCAAAGGAACTTAAAACATACACAAACTGAGTGAAGATGAAAATACGATTCAAAAATCAAAGATTTTGGTACACAGCTAGAGACAGTAGTGCTGAGGGAAATTTATAGCACTAAATGCTTACATTACAAAGAAGCCTAGATTATTGATTTGAGACTTTTCCTCTTTTCTAATGTAAGTACTTAGTGCTATAAATGTCCTCTTTTAGCTTTTATTTATTTATTCTTTTTTTTTATTATTATACTTTAGGTTTTACGGTACATGTGCACAATGTGCAGGTTTGTTACATATGTATCCATGTGCCATGTTGTTTTGCTGCACCCATGAACTCGTCATTTAGCATTAGGTATATCTCCTAATGCTGTCCCTTCCCCCTCCCCCCACCCCACAACAGTCCCTGGAGTGTGATGTTCCCCTTCCTGTGTCCATGAGTTCTCATTGTTCAATTCCCACCTATGAGTGAGAACATGCGGTGTTTGGTTTTTTGTCCTTACGATAGTTTACTGAGAATGATGTTTTCCAGTTTCATCCATGTCCCTACAAAGGACATGAACTCATCATTTTTTATGGCTGCATAGCATTCCATGGTGTATATGTGCCACGTTTTCTTAATCCAGTCTATCGTTGTTGGACATTTGGGTTGGTTCCAACTCTTTGCTATTGTGAATAGTGCCGCAATAAACATACGTGTGCATGTGTCTTTATAGCAGCATGATTTATAGTCCTTTGGGTATATACCCAGTAATGGGATGGATGGGTCAAATGGTATTTCTAGTTCTAGATCCCTGAGGAATCGCCACACTGACTTCCACAATGGTCGAACTAGTTTACAGTCCCACCAACAGTGTAAAAGTGTTCCTATTTCTCCACATCCTCTCCAGCACCTGTTGTTTCCTGACTTTTTAATGATGGCCATTCTAACTGGTGTGAGATGGTATCTCACTGCGGTTTTGATTTGCATTTCTCTGATGGCCAGTGATGATGAGCATTTTTTCATGTGTTTTTTGGCTGCATAAATGTCTTCTTTTGAGAAGTGTCTGTTCATGTCCTTCGCCCACTTTTTGATGGGGTTGTTTCTTTTTTTCTTGTAAATTTGTTTGAGTTCATTGTAGATTCTGGATATTAGCCCTTTGTCAGATGAGTAGGTTGTGAAAATTTTCTCCCATTCTGTAGGTTGCCTGTTCACTCTGATGGTAGTTTCTTTTGCTGTGCAGAAGCTCTTTAGTTTGATTAGATCCCATTTGTCAATTTTGGCATTTGTTGCCATTGCTTTTGGTGTTTTAGACATGAAGTCTTTGCCCATGCCTATGTCCTGAATGGTATTGCCTAGGTTTTCTTGTAGGATTTTAATGGTTTTAGGTCTAACATGTAAGTTTTTAATCCATCTTGAATTAATTTTTGTATAAGGTGTAAGGAAGGGATCCAGTTTCAGCTTTCTACATATGGCTAGCCAGTTTTCCCAGCACCATTTATTAAATAGGGAATCCTTTCCCCATTTCTTGTTTTTGTCAGGTTTGTCAAAGATCAGATAGTTGTAGATATGTGGCACCACTTCTGAGGGCTCTGTTCTGTTCCATTGATCTATGTCTCTGTTGTGGTACCAGTACCATGCTGTTTTGGTTACTGTAGCCTTGTAGTATAGTTTGAAGTCAGGTAGTGTGATGCCTCCAGCTTTGTTCTTTTGGCTTAGGATTGACTTGGCAATGCGGGCTCTTTTTTGGTTGCATATGAACTTTAAAGTAGTTTTTTCCAATTCTGTGAAGAAAGTCATTGGTAGCTTGATGGGGATGGCATTGAATCTATAAATTACCTTGGGCAGTATGGCCGTTTTCACAATATTGATTCTTCCAACCCATGAGCATGGAATGTTCTTCCATTTGTTTGTATCCTCTTTTATTTCATTGAGCAGTGGTTTGTAGTTCTCCTTGAAGAGGTCCTTCACATCCCTTGTAAGTTGGATTCCTAGGTATTTTATTCTCTTTGAAGCAATTGTGAATGGGAGTTCACTCATCATTTGGCTCTCTGTTTGTCTGTGATTGGTGTACAAGAACGCTTGTGATTTTTGTACATTGATTTTGTATCCTCAGACTTTGCTGAAGTTGCTAATCAGCTTAAGGAGATTTTGGGCTGAGAAGTTGGGGTTTTCTAGATATACAATCATGTCATCTGCAAACAGGGACAATTTGACTTTCTCTTTTCCTAACTGAATACCCTTTATTTCCTTCTCCTGCCTGATTGCCCTGGCCAGAACTTCCAACACTATGTTGAATAGGAGTGGTGAGAGAGGGCATCCCTGTCTTGTGCCAGTTTTCAAAGGGAATGCTTCCAGTTTTTGCCCATTCAGTATGATATTGGCTGTGGGTTTGTCATAGATAGCTCTTATTATTTTGAGATACGTCCCATCAATACCTAATTTATTGAGAGTTTTTAGCATGAAGGGTTGTTGAATTTTGTCAAAGGTCTTTTCTGCATCTATTGAGATAATCATGTGGTTTTTGTCTTTGGTTCTGTGTATATGCTGGATTACATTTATTGATTTGCGTATGTTGAACCAGCCTTGCATCCCAGGGATGAAGCCCACTTGATCATGGTGGATAAGCTTTTTGATGTGCTACTGGATTCGGTTTGCCGGTATTTTATTGAGGATTTTTGCATCAATGTTCATCAAGGATATTGGTCTGAAATTCTCTTTTTTGGTTATGTCTCTGCCAGGCTTTGGTATCAGGACGATGCTGGCCTCATAAAATGTGTTAGGGATGATTCCCTCTTTTTCTATCTATTGGAATAGCTTCAGAAGGAATGGTACCAGTTCCTCCTCGTACCTCTGGTAGAATTCAGCTGTGAATCCATCAGGTCCTGGACTCTTTTTGGTTGGTGAGCTATTGATTATTGCCACAATTTCAGAGCCTGTTATTGGTCTATTCAGAGATTCAACTTCTTCCTGGTTTAGTCTTGGGAGGGTGTATTTGTCGAGGAATTTATCCATTTCTTCTAGATTTTCTAGTTTATTTTCATAGAGGTGTTTGTAGTATTCTCTGATGGTAGATTGTATTCCTGTGGGATTGGTGGTGATATCCCCTTTTCTCTTTTAGCTTTTAGAAACCTAAAAAAAGAACAAAATAAGCCCAAAGCAAGCAGAAGAATAGTAAATAATAAAGAAGAGAAACCAATGACATCAATCACTAGGATTATGAGTAACAATAAAACTGATAAATCTTCACCAAGACTGACAAAGATAAAAAGAGATAACACACGAATTAATATTAGAAATGAAGCAGGTGATATCACCACAGATCCTACAGCCATTAAAAAGACGTATAGGAATACCAGGGACAACTTTATACTAATAAATCTGACAACTTGGAAGAAACAGACCAGTGTCTAGAAAACTACAAACTACCAAAACTCAACTGAGATGCAATAGACAATCTGAGTAGTCCTACAACCATTAAATAAATTGAATTTATAATTTAAAAAAGAAAACAAATTTCCCTGCCCAGATGGTTTCACTGTAGAATTTTAACAAAGAGTAAAAAAAATAAATTTTTGAAAAGTTTTAAACAATTTCTTCAGGAAAAAACAGAAGAAGAGGAACACTTCCTAACTCATTTAGTAAGGCCAGTATTATCCTGACTCTAGAACCAGACAAGGATAATACAAAAACAGAAAATTACAGACCAGTATCTTTCATGAACAAAGATTTTAAAATCTTCAACAAAGTATTAACAAATTAAAGAAATGTACAAAAAGAATTACACATCATGATCAAGTGGGAGTTATTCCAGGCGTGTGAGGCTAGTTCAATATTTGATAATCAGTTATCACCCACCATATCAACAGGCAAAATATGATCGTATCAATGGACTCAGAAGAAGCATTTAACAAAATAGAACACTTTTTCTTGATTAAAACTCTCAGCAAACTACATAGAGAGGAAATCTTCCTTAATTTAATAAAGAGAACATACCAAAAACCCCTACTTATCAGTAGGGTTAACACATTATACTTAACAGATTAAAATTATATTATACTTAACACATTATATATAGTATCATAGTTAACACATTATACTTAACAGTGAAATGCTGAGTGTTTTCCCTTTAAGATTGGGAACAAGGCAGCTGGGTGTGGTGGCTCACGCCTGTAATCCCAGCACTTTGGGAGGCCTAGTCAAGCAGATCACGAGGTCAGGAGATAGAGACCATCTTGGCTAATACAGTAAAACCCTGTCTCTACTAAAAAAAAAAAAAAATGTAGCTGGGCGTGGTGGTGGGCACCTGTAGTCCCAGCTACTTGGGAGGCTGAGGCAGGAGAATGGTGTGAACCCAGGAGGCAGAGTGAGCCAACATTGCGCCACTGCACTCCAGCCTGGGCAATGGAGTGAGACTCCATCTCAAAAAAAAAAAAAAGATTGGAACAAGGCAAGGATGTCTATTTTCACAACCTTAGCATAGTACTCGAAGTTCTAACCACTGCTATAAGGCAAGAAAAAAAATAAAGGCAAACAGATTGGAAGGGAAGAAATAAAACTATTCCTTAGTAGACAGCATGACATGATTTTCTATGCAGAAAACCCCAAGGCATCTACAAAAAAATACTCCTAGAACTAATATGCCAGTTCAGCAAGGCTGTAACATATACAATCGAAATATGAAAATCATTAACATTCCCATATGCTAACAATGAACACATGCAAATTGACATTTTAAAACAGTATCATTTATAAGCACACAAAAAAGTGAAATATTTTGATATAAACTTAGGAAAACATTTAATGATATATATGCTGAAAATTATAAGATACTGATGAAAGTAAAAGACCTAAATAAATGGAGAGACACATCATGTTCACACATTAGAAAACTCAATATAGTATATATGTCAACTGTCTCCAAATTAATCTATAAAGTTAAAGCAATTCTTATGAAAATCTCAACAAGGCTTTTTGGAGACAAAGATAAATTTATTCTAAAAATCAGTGGAAAAGTATAGGGCCTAGAATAGCTAAAACAATCCTGAAAGGGAAAAGGAAAGTGGAAGTATCACTCAACCTGATATTAAGGCCTACCATAATCTGACTATAGTAATTAAGACAGTTTTCTATTGACTAAGAGATAGACACAGATCAAGTGAATGGAAAAGAGAATTATAATATAATTATATTAACAGAGAATTATATAGGCTTCATGACCCTGGGGGTAGGTAAAGATTTCTTAGAACACAAAAAGCATTACTATAAAATTGAAATGGATTAATTTAACTTCATCAAAACAGAAGACTTGTTTTCAAATGACATCTTTAGGAAAGCAAAAAGGCAAGCATCACTTTTGAATTTTTTTTCTTAACTCAGGAAATTCTGTAAATTTTGAGTTATTAGATACTTTTGCATTACCTCTAATTTTAAAAAATTAAAGTTGGTTGGGTAATGGTTAATGGGTACAAAAAGTAATCCGAAAGAATGAGTAAGACCTAGTATTTGATAGCACAACAGGGTGACTACAATCAGTAATTTGTGCATTTTAAAGTAACTAAAATTGTATAATTGCATTGTTAGTAATACAAAGAATAAATGCTTGAGGGAATGTGACTTTTATGATGTGATTATTATGCATTACATGCCTATCTCAAACATCTCAAGTACCCCATAAATATATATATATATATATATCTACTATGTACCCACAAAAACTAGAAATGAAAAAAAAATTTAAAAATAATTAAAAAAATGAAGTTGGTTAGAACCCTAGTTCCAATAATTTTTATGCTATACCAGGATGTATACATTTGAATAAATCACAATTGAAAAGAACCACAGACACAAAAAGTGCATTTTGGGGGATTAGCTGATGAAACTTAACACAGTGATCAAAAGATAATTATGTTACATGCAAATCATTCATACAAGGGATACATTTCATACCACAACCATTTAGTTTTTAAAAATAAAGCTCCTCATATGGTTTAGCTGCATCCCCACCCAAATATCATCTTGAATTGTAATTCCCATAATCCCCATGTGTCGTGAGAAGGACCTGGTCGGAGGTAATTAAATCATGGGGGGTGGTTACCCCCATGCTCCTGTTTGCATGATAGTGAGTGAGTTCTCATGAGATCTGATGGTTTTATAAGGGTCCTTTCCTTCTTTGCTCAGCAATTCTCTCGCCTGCTGCCATGTGAAGAAGGACATGTTTGCTTCCCCTCGAGCCATGATTGTAAGTTTCCTGAGGCCTCCTCAGCCATGTGGAACTGTGAGTCAATTAAACCTCTTCCCTTTATAAATTACCCAGTCTTGGGTATTTCTGCACAGCAGCATAAGAATGGACTAAAACAGCTCCCAAGCAAAAGCATTCAATTCCATGAAGATATGGGATTTACACTCATTAAAGGATAATGTCCTTTGGATCATCATTAACTCCTTATGAAGCTCATGGGGGTGGAGTAACCTGGAGGTATCATATTTGTGCAACAAATAAATCCCAAGGCTGTGTACTTATTTGCTTTTGGGAGACTCATCTAATAACATATTGTATCTGCTTGTTGTATTAATAATCTGAGTTATTACAAGTACACCAACAAATCTGCTGCCTTAAGAATGGATTCATGCTGGTTAAGTCCTTTAAAATCCAGCACTGTGGCACCGGAGACATCAGAGGTCTGGGGAAACACTTTGAGCTAAGCAATAAGCTCTACAGTTAAGAAAAAGATGCTGATAAATTCTACAAAGAACATCAGACATGACATTTGTTGCTTTAGAATCTCTGAGCATATTTACAGGCAAGGCAGAAGAAAGAGCATTTCAGCTTGGTTTTAAAATACAGAAATACCACTATTCCTTAAAAGAACGAATCACAATGCTGTTGGCACATATTGGAGCCCACAAAAATCATAAGAAATGTGGGATTTTTTCTGCAAATGTTTCCTGATTAAAAACACAAAGCATATATTTGACTCATACAGAAAGTCAAGCCAAAAGAAAAAATAGTATTTATAAGACAAAGTTAAAATCCTGAGCTTGTGTACATATTAACTTACTCAAGAATCATCTAATAACATATTGTATCTGCTTGCTGCATTTACGTTAGTAGTGACTGTCCCTCATAGGAAGATTCTGTGTGCAGAAACAGAAACAGAAACGTCAAGCAGACTTCCTTCTTGACTGTGCCCTTGCCCTAGACATTAGGAATGAGATATGTCTGAGAAAAGAATTAGGTGGTGGGGTCAAAGCAGAATTTTCAGTACCTACTGCAGAGCACAGCCCACGACAGATGGTCAACAAATAATTTTTGAATGTTATAAGGAGGAAGAAACAGTTAAGAACAATTTACTTAAATTTTTGAAGACTATTTCACTTGTGGGAAATTTCATAAGTCACTTTAAGAGGGTGCCAATGAATAGGCTTCTGCCAAAAGGAAAAAAAAAATCCCCAAAATGAGTAGGCAAATAGTGTTGGTATGACTGATATTACTTGGCTTCAAAGAAGCAATGGCCACAAAAAGCAAGGGTAAGGAAATATGAAACATTTTATAAGTGAGGAAACCAGATAAGAATTATATAAAAGAGCTTATTTTAAAAATAAACTACTAGTGAGTGGGAGAAGGGAGTATTAGTTGTTCTGAAAGACAAAAGGAAACTGTAAGACCAAGTCAGTTTTGCAGGCCCTCTAACAAACAGGTCTCTATCTAAAGGCACAACAATCACTCAGACATGTGGCACTCTCATAGAATCACTCTGGCCCAGAAGACCAAGAATTCCTGAAAGAACCAAGCTATGCAAATCTGAGCTTGAAAGTGGCCTGACTGAAGCCCATGGCGCCCTCACCTACCACAGCGCCCAGCTGGCAGTAGATGCTCAAAGTGTGTTTTCTGACCGACTGGATAAATTAATAAACAAGATGATGAGTCTTTTGAGTTACTTGGAAGTAACCTGAAAATTTTTTTTTACAAGAAGCCATTGGCATACTAATGTTTTGTTTTTGCTTTTGTTTTTGAGACAGAGTCTTGCTCTGTCACCCAGCCTGGAGTGCAGTGGTGCGATCTCAGCTCACTGCAACCTCTGCCTCCCGGGTTCAAGCAATTCTGCCTCAGCCTCCCAGTAGCTGGGATTACAGGCACCTGGCATACTCATGTTTTAATAATTGAAAATATTTTTAATTTCTAAATCAATACCAGTTTGTTACAAAAATTTAACACTACTCAAAGGAAACCACTGTTACTTTGGTGTATGAGTCCTTCCGAAGACTTTTTCTATATACATACAATGGTTTCAATACGTGTGTATGTGCATGTATTTACTATATATGTGCACATAGATACACACATATATTCACACCTATAATTGCTTGACAAAGACTGGATCACACTATGCAATCTTTTATGCAACTTGCTTAAAAACATTTTTAATTGAACAAAAAAATTTGCCATAACAATCTTTTCTTTTTTTAACATGTATACAGTTTTAGGCAAAGGGCTTTTTCAATGCCTCTAGAAATAATTTTTTTCAAATATTGTTTTGTAGATTTGTAAAATTATATCCCAAGTATATGGAGTTGAAAATGAAAGCTCCCCTTCCACCTGACTACCTCATAACTCCACATTCCCCCCTTCCCAAGATACTCATAGTAAAGAGTTGGAGCTCCATCCTTCTGTACTTTTTAGTGCAAATACCCAAACCATACACACACACATGTGGGTTCAAATCTCAGCTCTGCTATGACACCTTGGCCCAGTTTGCAATCTTCCTGTACCTGTTTGCCCTGTAAAAGGGATATCACAGGTTGGAACATATGCATATGACTTGTATGATTCAACTTAACGATAGTACCTATCTCACAGTACTAAGAATAGTAATACAGCTCAACTTCCAAACTAGATCTCTTTATCCCTAGGACTACTGGTTCTTCCATTGCACACCATGGCTTATTACACAAAAGCAGAGAAAACACAGCAATAAAGCCTGAATGCACTCTGTACTACCTGTTATGGCTAAAGCTTAACCCAGCAATATGGGAAGAACCATTGGGATACCAGCCTATCTACAGTTCCTGTCTCAAAATACCCTGGTGATTAAAGTAAGACCTTTTAGTTAATTTTATGTGTCAACTTGGTTAGGCTATGGAGCCCATTTGTTTGGTCAAATACTAGCCTAGCTGCTGCTGTAAAGGTATTTTTTAAAGATATGATTAACATTTAAATCAGTACACTCTGAGTTGAGCAGATTACCCTCCACAGTGTGGGTGGGCCTCATCCAATTAGTTGAAGGCCTTAAGAGCAAAAATGTAGAAGGTATTCTCCTTAAGACTGCAATAAAGAATCCCTGCCTAAGTTTCCAGCCTGGTGCCCCGCAGAATTCAGACTCAACACTGCAACTTCAACTCTTACCTCAACGTCCAGGCTGCCAGTCTGCCCCACAGTTCTGAGCTTGCCAGCCTTTGCAATTGTGTGAGCCAATTTCTTAAAATCAGTCATTCTCTCTCTTTCAATGTGAGACATTTTGCTATCAGGAAGTGGGATGCTGCTGTGACAAATACCTAAAAATGTGGAAGTGGCTTTGACATGGGGTAATGAATAGAGGCTGGAAGAGTTTTGAGGTGTGTGATAGAAAAGAGATTATTGGGAGAAATAAAGAATCTAGTGAGGGCTCACAAAAGAAAGGCAGGAGCTATAAAGTTTCTAATGTCTTAGAAAATACATTGTCAGGAACAGAATGTTGCTAGAAATAAAAATGTTAAAGATGCTGCTGGCGAGTTCTCAGACTGCAAATGAGGAATGTATTATTGGAAACTGGAAGAAAGGTGATCCTTGTTATAAAGTAGCACAGGACTTGAGTGAATTGTGTTCTGTTGGATGGAAAGCAGAATTTGTAAGTGATAACTTGGATATTTGGCTGAGGAGATTTCTAAGCAAAGTGTTGAAGGCACAGCTTGGTTTCTTCTTGCTGCTTATAGATGTGAGTAAAATACAAGAGGAGAGAGATAAATTGAGCACATTATTATTAAGCATAAGGAACCAGAACTTGAAGATTTGGAAAATTCTCAGCCCATTCATATTGCAAAACATGAAAGAACACCAACAGCGTGGCTGGACAATGGTTTGCAAACAGATTAGGTATGTGACTTGTGGATCATCAACTATTTCAGCAAAAATACTGCTAGCTTGTACTGAACAGGACAGAAATGGGATGAGATGAAGAAGTACTGTCAGACTTCTGGGATTTTAGGCAGGATGGCCAAAAGAACTACCTAGATGCAAACATATGTTATCCTTAAAGAGAAGAAAAAGCCCAAGGGTAGGGCAGCCTTCTCAATTCCAGGGGCAGGGCAACCTCTTTGATTCATCCAGGACTAAGGGGGTGTGATTGCCACCCCACTGGGCCCAGAGAACAGAGTGTGGAGCCAAAGAGGATTATTCTTAAGCCTTAAAATCTAATGGAATTTCACCTTCTAGATTTTAGACTTGAGACCTGTGACCCCTTTTCTTCCTTCTAGCATTCTCACTTGTGGAACAGGAATGTCTATCCTATTCCTGTCCCACTATTACATGCTAGAAGCAGATAAATTGTTATCTGGTTTCATAGGTTCATAGCTGGAGAGTTTTGCCCCAGAATGAATTATGTCCTGACCCATACCTGATTTAGATATTTAAGCTGAAATTTTGAACTTAAGAGTTGATGCTGAAATAGGCTTAGGACTTTCTGGGCACGGGATGGGGTGAATTTATTCTGCATGTGAGGACATGAGTTTTGGAGGATGTGGTATTGTGAAATATATATTTAGTCTTAGACCCTGTTTCCTGACATATGGCCCCTAAAACTCTGGAATCTCCTAAGTGATTAGAGTATCATTCATATGCTAATGAGACAACTGGTAGCTGGGGAATCCCTAGGTAGCTTCAGGATGTGTGCTGGTCACCAGAAAGACCAAGACATAATTAGAGGGTTGGGACTTCTAGCCCCACCCCTGACCTTTGGGGAGGGGAGGGAGGCTGAAAGTTGTGCCAATCACCAGTCATCAATGGTTTAATTAATCATGCCTATGTAATGAAGCCTCCATAAAAGCCCAAAGGACTGGGTTTGGAGAGCTCTGGGATAGCTGGAAGATGGCATGCCCACAGAAGGCATGAAAGTTCCATATTTATTCCCACAAGCCTTGCCTTATACGTCTCTTCTATCTGGCTGTTCACCTGTATCTTTTATAATAAGCCAGTAAACTCAAGTGCTATGGTTTGAATGTCCCCTCCAAAGTTTATGTTGACATTTAATTCCCAATATGACAATATTAGAAGGTAAGGCCTTTAAGAGGTGATAAGGTCATGAGAGCTCTGCCCTCATGAGTGCCGTTATCACAGGAGTGGGTTAGTTATTGTGGGAGGGGGGTCCTGATGAAAAGGACAAGTTTGGTCTGATTTTGTCTCTTGTGCCCGCTGCCCTTCTGACATGTTATGATGCAGCAAGATGGCCCTCACCAGACGTGGCCACTCAATCTTGGACTTCCCAGCGTCCAGAAGCATCAGCCAAATAAACCTCTTTTCTTTATAAATTACCCAATCTCAATTACTCTGTCACAGCAGAATAAAACAGATAAAACAGTTAAGTATTTCCATGAGCTCTGTGAGCCACTCTAACAAATTAACTGAACATGAGAAGGAGGTATTGGGAACCCTGATTTTATAGCTGGTTGGTCAGAAGTACAGGTGACAATCTACAACTTGCAACTAGCATCTTAAGTGGAGGCAGTCTTGTGGGACTGGGCCCTTAACCTGTGGGATCTAATGCTATCTCCAGTAAGATAGTGTCTAGAAACTGATGGACTTACAGGACACCCAGCTAGTGTCTACTGGAGAACTGACTCGTTGCTGGTGGGGAGAACTTCCCACAAATTTTGGTGACAAGAAGTGAAGCATTCAGTGTTATATTCAGTATTGAGTGATTATGTAAGAGCAGGAGAAAACATTTTTTTTTTCTTATCTCAGTGGGGCCAGAGCGTAGACTGTTATGGGTTGAATTGTATAGCCCCCAAAATTCCTGTGTTTTAGTCCTAACCTCTAGTACCTCATAATGTGACTATTATGGACTGGACTGTTTCCTTCCTAAATTCATATGTTGAGGCCCAAATCCCAATGTGAGGGCATTTGAAGAGGAGGTCTTTGGGAGATAATTGGTTAAAATGAGGTCATGAGGTGGGATCCTCATGATAGGATTTGTGCCCTTATAAGAAGAGACATTCTCTGCCATGTAAGGAGACGATAAGAAGTTGGTTGCCTGCAAGCTAGGAAGAGAGCCCTCACCAGAACGTAACCATGCTGGCCCCTTGATTTCAGACTTCTTTCCTCCAGAACTATAGGAAAATAATTTCTGCTGTTTAAGCCACCCTGCCATTTTGTTATGGCAGCCTGTGCTGACTAATATAGAGACCTTATTTGGGAACAATGTCCTTGTATATATAACAGTTAGGTAAGATGAGGTCATTAGGGTAGGCCCTAATCCAATATGAATGGTGTCCTTATAAAAAGAGAAAACTTGTGCACAGAGACAGACATTCATAAAGGGAAAATGATGTGAAGAGATGAAGGGAGAAGATGGTCATCTACAAGCCATGGAGGCCTGAAACAGATCCCTCCCTCATAGCCTCAGAAGGAACCAACCCTGCTGACACCTTGATCTTGGACTTCCAGCCTCCAAAACAGAGATACAATAAATTTCTGTTGTTTAAGCCACCCAGTTTGTAGCACTTTGTTGCAGCATCCCTAGCAAACTAATCCAATGCCCCTGAAAAACTTTGGGTAGCCTGGTTTCCTATTGGGAAATACGGAACTTGTGAGACCCATACATGCTTGGGAAAAGAGACACATGTTATTTTACTAAGAAATAATCTTCTACGTTGAAGTTCTCCATTTTAATAAATGAACAATAAGTTTTGAAAATGAAAATTTGCTATGCCTACAGGATCAAAAGTCATGAATTTACTAGCTATTCTTCTTTGCTATATATATTTGAAAGTTTGGGTATTTACTGTTTATGCAAAATACTGTCATTTCTTTTTACTTCACTCTGTGTTAAATTTAGGTTGAAACTAACACTTCCACTGAATTTGGTATTTTAGAAGAATATTCAATATGCTCCGTTTTGAAATAATGCCAGATGTTCACATTAATTTAGATATTGGCTGATATAATGTATTTTATGACAAGCAATGCAAACAACTGAATATATTAGAAAACTTAGATCTTTTAGAGTTTATGATATTAAAAAATATTTTCAGCAACAGGCTACTGGAGATTCAAGTATTTGGTTTTCAATTACAAAAGAAAGTACTTTTAAGACTATGGTAGAAACCGAAGCCGATGCTTTTAATACAATCTCCATGGCAACATGGGAAGGAGCACAGCCTGGTGGGCTGAATGAAAGCCACAAACTCTCAATTTCAGACCCTACCATTAACTTCCCACAGAAAGCCATGTTTGTATCTTGCATTTCATCTCCGCTATAAACAGAGGCACTCTGGCTTTATGCAAGAAAAGGACACTGCCTTAGTCCTATGTACTTCATATACTCATTTTATGAAATTAATAATATTTATGTTCTGAAACAATAGATTAGTCAGTCACACTACATTTCTAAGTTGTAGCAGGGAAATTAAACAGTAAATGGAAAATGCAAGTACTGACTAAATTCCCCAAATTTCATATAAAGATAACATAAAAGTGATTTCATTTGAAGGATCTACTTTATTTTCGTAAATGAATTGCCATGATTAAAAAAGTTTAATTTTAAAAACAGGTATTCAGAATTTGACTGGCTACTGAGCATCCTGACCCTATCATTTTGTTTACATTTTCATATTTTCAACAAGGAAATGTCTTCTATAGGAAATTGTATAATAACAATGCACAAAGGTTTGAACTGTAGTTTAATGAATTAGTTAAGATTTTCCTGTGATGATATCTTGCTAAAGATAATTTGCTAAGAACACAGCAAAAATAAGAAATAAAAAGTCTCTGCACTACAAAAATAGAATAATAGTTAACATTTGCCTTTTATTACTTGCCAGACACCATCCTGGGCTCTTCACAGGGATGATCACATTTAATTCTCACAATGACCTTATTAAATAGATATTATTATTATTCCCATTCTATTGATGAAAAGACTAAGCTCAGGGATGATCAGTAAGTTGCCTGAGATGGCCTTGTGCAGTTGGAATCAGGGCCTGTGCACTGCACCACTGTAAGATTCTCATAAACGTGTCTATTTTATTTGTTAATTTTATTCATGTAGTAATACACTCAGAACCCAATTCAATTATTTTTATTCTAATTTAAATGCAATTCCACCAAATCTGGTTATCTGATCACCTTAGAAGTAGACAATTAGAAAGATTTGGAGGAGGGCTCCTGTAAGCAGGAAACGTTAAAATTATAGAAGATTGAAATAGGAACTGAAATATAGCAAAACAGGATTATCCAGAGGAAGAAAAAGATAAACACGGTTTTGGGATGGAGTGAGTAGAGCTATGTAAATGGTAACTACCATTTGTTGAATACCTCTTACGTGCCAGGTGTGTGCCTTTCTCATCTGCCAAGCCTCACATGGCCCTGCCACGCAGGCTGTTGTATCCCCATTTTGAGAAGTCCCACAGCCTGCCCACATTCTCACAACAGAAGGGCCAGGCTTGTCGGGTGCAAAGTCCACGCTCTGAACACTGCCCCATACTGCCTATCTTGCATGGATTAAGAAACGAAGGAGGGAAAGAAAATCTTGGAAAGGTTTCTATTAACATGATTATAAGCAAAATGCTTTTTGGCATTGAAAGAGGGATAATGGCTTCAGTTATGTGGAAAATTTACTCATATGAAATACATTTGATGGTGATAAATGAGGTACTATAGTACTTTTTTTTTTTACTTAAAAAATTCAAACTTAGAAAAAGTTTAAATTCAGTTTCCTAAATTTAGGAAGGCCATAAACTAAGGTTGTGCAAATGGGGAATTTTTCATTTGAGAGCCTATCTTTAACGACTATTCTTTTTTTAAAGTAGCACTATTGGGGTTTTACTTAGTGAACATTCTTAGCAAATTCAAGGCAATATGCCAAGAAATAAAGAGTGGCATGAGAATGCCACTTGGAAGGGTTAGAAATTCAAAACAGAAATGTGTGTGTGTGCACATGCACACACACACACACACACACAGAACTCAATCACACATTTTCAGTTAGCAACACCAACTAAGCAAAAGAGCTGGGCTCATCCCGTTATATAACACATTTTTTTTTCTCGCATCCCTTATTGCCTAAAGGCTACTGTGAATAGGGAAACAGCAGGAAAACATTCTCACAAAGAATGAGCTCCTCTAAATAATATATACAATAAAACTGTCCAGCACATGACCAAAAAATTAATAAAGGCAAATCCAGTTTTCTTGTGCTGTTGAAAGTGAGCATCGTTTCGTTTAGCTGTTTCTCAGGAAGCATGTCATGCCCCTTTAAAACTGCTGACTTAATGCTTTCATGCACAGCCTCTCCCCTCCCCACCCGGCACCCCTTGCCTGGGTGTAAACCCTGGTGCCCACTTAGGCATGATTACCACTGGTGCAGCCCTGCCATTGGCGTCTCTCTCAGGGGAAAGAGCTTGGGGTAGACGATGGTAAACATAGGCTCACTACACCGATGACAGTGCCCCAGAGGGCAGTGCAGCAGCTCCAGGAGACTTCTGGGTAATGAGATTGGAGACAGAAAGTTCAAATCTGGAACACAAGAGAAAATCACACACA
Organism: Symphalangus syndactylus; assembly: GCF_028878055.3. Taxonomy (NCBI): domain Eukaryota; kingdom Metazoa; phylum Chordata; class Mammalia; order Primates; family Hylobatidae; genus Symphalangus; species Symphalangus syndactylus. The sequence continues at coordinate 7,120,848 of NC_072427.2, forward strand.
CGAGTAAAAAATCTGACTTCCTTAAACTAGGCTTCTTAAAGTATTTATTTGTTACCAAATAAGTTCAGTTACTTAAAAGTACTTCATGTTGAAAAATCTGTTATCTGATTGATACACACTGAATAAAAATCTAACATCATTTGAAAATGAAAGATTTTTTAAAATATTTTTGATACTAAAAGAAAACACAAAGTCACTCATTTTAAGAGCCAGAAGCTGTCCTGAGGTAGAGGCAAGGAATAAGTGAGATAAAATATTTTTTAAGAACAAAGATCAAAAAGGGTTAATTCACCCAAAGAGGATTTTGCAAACTTTAATAAGAGTCAGAGAATTGTGAACCCAGGAGGCGGAGCTTGCAGTGAGCCGAGATGCGCCACTGCACTCCAGCCTGGGGGACAGAGCGAGACTCCGTCTCAAAAAAAAAAAAAAAAAAAAAAAAAGAGTCAGAGAATTTTTGGAACTGACGACTAAAACTGACTTTCATTAAGTTCTCCCTAATCTATCAGGTATTTAGTATCAATCTTCCACCAAGGCTAAATAATATTTATTGAAGAGAATGAAAGGGAGGAAATAAAAAAAGAATGAAAAATAATGAAACCAAGCTTTTGCCTGTCTTACTCTCATGAGCTGTCATTAATAAAAACAGGGAGCTTCCTTCCCAGCTTGGTCTGAGCTACACAAAAGAGACATTTAAAGCAAAACATCCCAGTGGCCCAGGCAATCTTGAGGACACATTTACACTGGGTTTCTACTGATGATGAACATCCAACAGAGAGAGAAATGGTCATGCTGAGGTGAAATCTAAAAATTATCAACTCAACTTTGGGAAGGAAATACAAATCATCTTTTTACCTTTTATATCTGTCCAGACTCATCAATAACACTTAGAAAAATGGAATTTACTGATTGGTGAACAACTATAATTTTCTGCTTAGCTTTTAAAACCAACTTAACTTTGCACTAGGCATTTCTGGAAGGTTAATGTGAGATGTTTTTGTATGGACTCTGTTTTTTAAGTAAAGACGAAACATTTCACAGTTTTAAAAACACCTGAAATGTATTTTTCGTATTAATATTGCCTAGTGCTGTCTTAAAGCATTTCAGACATACACCCACAATACCTATCAAATCTATGCACTGCCAAATCATTTCCAAATTTTAGCTGGCACGCTGCGACAATACTGCCAACGGCTCCCAGTACTTCTACCTCCTTTAGGTCTACATATTGCTGAGATGCGAGGAGGCGGCAAGGCAAAAACCTGCTCTACTGACGTATCCAACTTTAAGGACAAGATGTTTCCAAATTTCCCCTACTGCCAGCCTTTCACTTCAACCAAATACACATTCCCAAATACCAAGTTCCTTACTTGAAACTTGAACTTTTAAGCACCGTGCTTTGCAACTGACAACCACGTTTTTAAGAATGCTTCCCTGTGTCTGTAGGGGGTGCTAAAATGATCAGTGTTAATAAAATATCAAAACTATTTTTCTTATCAGAAAAATCCTGTTGCACAACAATGTGAATGTACTTAATGCCACTGAACTGTATACTTAAAGATGGATAAAATGGTTACTTTCGTGTTATGTGTATTTTACCACAATAATTTTTTTTAAAGATGAAAGCCAAAACAAGTGCACAAAGCACAATGTTCACTAAATGAGACAGAAAAATAAAAAAACCAGAAGTCCCACATACCTTTCAGCAAGCTGTGGTAGGTATGATACAGACTTCTCATGGCCAATTCCTGCAGAGGGAGGACGTGATCATTCTCTGTCCCTATGGCCTTCACCTCAGCTGGGAGGAAAACGGTTCGCTGCCCTGATGAAAAGGAAAGCAGCTTCACCTCGGAAACTTGAATGGGAGCACCACAGCTGCAGAAAGACCCACATTCACAGTATTATTAGCAATAAGGAAAAGAATATGGGTGCCAATAAAATGTGTTAATCAAAATATACATTTGAAAATTTATGACACTGCTGAATTGCCAGAATTCTTTTCAAAGTGAACAGATGCTATCCTGGGTTCCTTCATAAAACCTGGCCCAGCAATCTAAACTCATCAGTTGGAACTCAGCTAAATCATTGCTGAGGCCCAGTCACTTCCAGCAAGGATGAACTTTAAAGGAACTTTCCTTCTTAGGCTGTACACAATTTGCTTTGTAAATTTTACTTTTCCCAATTTTATTACCCTCTCCAAGTACGTGTTTTTTTGAAACTCTCAAAATTAAAAGAAAAAAAAAGAGTACTTCTTCTTGGTTTAATAGACTTTTTGTACAGAAAAACTTAAACCCACAAAGCAAATAGATTTTAAATGGCAGAAGATAACTTTATTGGATCCTTCCATAAACTTGTGGGGAAAATATTCTT